>NC_090448.1:634216447-634825188 GCF_031143425.1 Pleurodeles waltl | reverse complement strand
GGAAGTGAACTGTTGGATGGACTGCACACAATGGCGGAGGTGCGGTGTCATTCTCTTCTCTCCCTCATCTCCCTGGTGGTATTAATAGAGGAGGAAATGGAGAATGTTGGACCATCTTGGAGGACACTGCCTGAGCCCTGTGAGTGTTGGGATCCGCTCCTGTGGTCTCTAAATGCCCTGCTTTGATTGCTCTTGCTTGACTTCCATGTTATCCACTGAAGAGTGCTGTTAATGTCATGTGGTATTCTGGGTGTGCCTTGAACTGAGGGGTAGAGGCCTCATTGATGCCAGTGGGACATGCTGTAAATTTTTTCCTTTCTGACTGTTTTGGGGTAAAGGAGGGCCCCTTGTTGAGACTGGAGGACTATTGCTGACTCACTGCATGGTTACTTGTTCTTTCACTGTTACATATGAGATAATGGTAATACAATGGGGCATTTCACTTTTGGGATTGCAGAGAATGACTCTAAGATCTAAATTCAAACCAGTTCTTGGAATTTGTAATAGGGAAACATTCAAAGTTACCCTTAGAACTGCTAACAACTGTATACGTCAATGTCTGCTCACCTTTGTTAAAGACAAAGGGGGTCATTCTGACCTTGGCGGTCATGGACCGCTAGGGCCAACAACCGCGGAAGCACCGCCAACAGACTGGCGGTGCTTCTGGGGCCAAAGGGAAACCGGCGGTTTCCCGCCGGTTTTCCCCTGCCCCAAAGAATCCTCCATGGCGGCGCTGCTAGCAGCACCGCCATGGGGATTCCGTCCCCCTTCCCGCCATCCTGGTCCTGGCGGTAAAAACCGCCAGGAACAGGATGGCGGGAACGGGTGTCGTGGGGCCCCCTAACAGGGCCCCATAATGATTTTCAGTGTCTGCTTTGCAGACACTGAAAATCGCGACTGGTGACACTGCACCCGTCGCACCCCTTCGACTCCGCCGGCTCCATTCGGAGCTGGCTTCATCGTAGAAGGGGGTTTCCCGCTGGGCTGGCGGCCGGCCTTCTGGCGGTCGCCCGCCGGCCCAGCGGGAAAGCCAGAATGGCCGCCACGGTCTTTTGACCGTGGTGCGGTCATTCGGCAGTTCCCGCTTGGCGGGCGGCGACTGCCGCCCGCCGAAGTAGGAATGACCCCCAAAGGATTTTAAGAAATAGTATAGAAATTAATTAATAGTATTATCACAAACAAAACATTATCATCTTTCACATGCATAAAGAAACATTCATAAGTAAGCATTTGTGCAGTGTACTCACAGGACTGCCATTTACTCACCAAAGTGGCACATCTAATCCGTGTCTAATGAGCAACACTTCAAAAACTGTCTTTGATTATTCCTCATATTTCCTCATTACAGCCCGGAGAAAGCCCAAGGCTCTCACAACATATATGGAGGCAAAACACGTTTCCTGCATCAGGATCAAAAGTTTATAACACCTGGACACAAATACACACCTAGGATAATGGAACTGTGCAAGGAACAAAAGTGTACAAGGCCAAGATATACCACGAGATGCATCTGGAAATGTGTTGTTCATACCTGAGAAGAAATTGATACCTTGGATATTCGTGTAAAGCAGTATTTAGGGACTTGAATCACTGACAATAGACAATAAAGATTCACTCAAATGCCTTATTGGAACACTACTTCTAATTTGTTAATATATATACTGGGAAACATACACTCTATGCTATAAAAATTTAAATAATGGAAGGTGTTGATGGGCCTACTCCCTATAAGTGTAGAATTCTTCCACAATTGACACATAAAGGCATACCAAGGGCATAGGTGAGCAGGCTCAGAGTGGGTTGGGCCTGACAAAGGATTTGCATTGCTGAATTACCACTTGGAATACTGGTTCTGCCACGGTGTCTGTGGCTCCCTTTGGAAATGGTTTTGAAAATTGGGTGCTGAGGCTGTGAGTCCCATCGTGTCCCAAAAGGCCCTCAAATGGATCACACCCTTCCTATCAAGATGAACACAGAGCATCTGACTGTCGCCCTTCTCGTCATACATCAACTGCGGCGTGCCCCAGGGATCCTCCCTCAGCCCCACCCTGTTCAATATCTACATGGCCCCCCTTGCGGACACCTTCAGATCACACTACCTCAGCATAATCTGCTATGCTGATGACACCCACCTCATCCTCTCTCTCACCAAAGACTCTACCAGTGCCAAAATATCCTTCCACAGGGCCATGACAGACGTAACCAATTAGATGAAGAACAGCTGCCTCAAGCTCATCTGAGACAAAACAGAAGTACTGATGTTTGGTAACAACACCTCCACCTGGGATCACAGCCGGTGGCCAGTGGAGCTTGGACCTATGCCAGCAACCACAACCCAGGCACACAACCTCTGCATTACCCTGCACAGCCAACTGACAATGAAACACCAAATCAACACAGTCACCACTGCATGCTTCTACACTTTCCGCATGCTCTGCAAAGTCTTTAGATGGATCCCCACTGACTCCAATAAACCATCATACAGGCCCTCGTCACCAGCAGCCTTGACTTCTACAATGCTCTCTATGCCGGACTCCCCACCCAAATCCTCATAAGACTCCATACCAGAACACCGCAGCTAGGCTCATCCTGGACCTACCAAAATGAACCTACATCACACCCACCTCAGACACTTCCTCTGGCTCCCCATCCAGAAGAGATGCCTGTTCAAAACCCTCACACACGCCTACAAAGCACTACATGAACAAGGACCATCCTATATCAACCACCGCACAAACTTCCACCAGCCCAGAAGTCACCTTTGCTCCGCTCTCCCACACCCCCCGCATCTGCCAAAGCTGCTCCAGAGGCTGATCTTTCTCCTACATCACCGCCAAGACCTGGAACTCCCTCCCACTACACCTCCAAACAGCATCTGCCCTAACAGAGTTCCGGAAGAAACTCAAGACCTGGCTTTTCGACTCAGACAAGGCACCAAAGTGCCCAGAGACCCCTAGGGGTGACAGTGTGTGCTCTATAAGTATGCTGATTGATTGATTGACTCCCCATCTGAGTGGAGTAAAGGGGCATAGTGTTAGTTGGCTCCCTTGATGATGGCATGGATTGGGACGTGATATATATATATATATATATATATATATATATATATATATATATATATATATATATAAAACTGGAAAAAATCAAAGGTTACAGGGACATTATATTAGCTTCTGAATTTAATCGCACAAAACCATAGAAATTCAGCAGCTATAGCTAGAGTTATTTCAAGTAACTATAACTCGTGCCCTAGGGTAACTATAACTTGTGCTCCCGCCATGCAGCGTTTTCTCCTCAATAGATTTACAACAAACGTTACTGTTATAATATCATGATGTTACAAAAGATGTCATTACTACTGTAATATCTGGGCTAATTAGCAGTGCAGAGCAAGGGCACAAATGACTCCTCCTAATTTCATTTAGTAGCCCCTGGAGTTGGTTATATGTTCACTGAGAAAAAAACAAAGGTTATCGGGACGTTATAGTTAGAAAATAGAATTAAATAAAACATAGAAATTCACTTAAAAAAACAAAGGTTACACGGATGTTATTGTTAGCTTCTGAATTTACTCACAAAAAAACAGAGAAATTCAGCAGTTCTATTTAGAGTTATTTCAAGTAACTATAACTCATGGCCTAAGGTTACTATAACTCGCACTCCATCATTCACAGTTTTTCTTCAATAATTTGACTTCTAATGTTTCATTGATATTTTTATAGATGTTATAAAAGTTGTCCTGAGTGCTGTAATATCTGGGGTAATTAGCAGTGCATGGAGAGGGTGCAAGTTACAGTTACCTTAGGCCACAAGTTATAGTTACTTGAAATAACTCTATCACTGCTGAGTTTCTCTGTTTTCATGCGAGTAAATTCAGAACCTAACTATAGTGTCCCTGTAACCTTTGGTTTTTTAAGTGAATTTATATGTTTTTTAAATTCTATTTACTAACTATAATGTCTGTGTAACATGTTTTTTTCAGTGAATTTCTCTATTTTTTTTAACATAAAGTAATTTTCATTACCATACATTAATCCAACTACCACCAAACACGACCATGAAGGTTAGTCACAGGGCTGGGCCTGTGGCCAGTCCTTGCTGCTAACTCCTGTAACCATCCAGTCCTGTGCTGCACACATCGTTTGTACATGTGCAGTGGGAGCTGGCCACAGGGCCTGTCTCTTTTGGTGTGAGAATAGGTGTGAGAGGGTGTACCTGGGTGCGAGAGTAGATGTGAGAGTGAGAGTGAGAGTGTCTGTCTGGGCGTAAGAGTGGTTGTGAAAGGGTCTATGTGGTTGTGAGGGTGGGTGTGAGAATGTCTGGGTGTGAGAGTAGGTGTAAGAGGGTGTCTCTGAGTGTGACAGTGGGTGTAAGGGTGTCACTGTGAGTGCGTGTGCAAGTGTCTGTGTGGCTCTGTGAGTGTATGTGTGAGAGTCTGAGTGGGTCTGTGAGTAGGTGTGTATATATGTGAGTGGATCTGTGAGTGGATGCATGAGTGTCTAAGTGGGTCCGTGAGTGAGTGTGTGAGTCTGAGTGGGTACGTGAATGGGTGCGTGAGTGTTTGAGTGGGTCTGTGAGTGGGTGCGTGAGTCTCTGAGTGGGTGTGTGAGTGGGTGCGTGAGTCCCTGAGTGGGTCTGTGAGTGGGTATGTGAGTCTCTGAGTGGGTCTTTGAGTGGGTGCATGAGTCTCTGAGTGGGTCTATGACTGGGTGATTGAGTCCTTGAGTGGATCTGTGAGTGGATGTGTGAGGCTCTTAATGGGTGTGTGAGTGGAAGTGGATCTGTGAGTGGGTGTGTGTGTCTGAGTGGGTCTGTGAGCGGGTGCATGAGTGTCTGTGTAAATGTCTGAGAGTGTCTGTGAGTAGGTGGGTGAGACTCTGTGTGGGTGTGTCAGTAGCTGTGTGACTGACTCTGCCACAAATGAACCTCACCTGCCCTCTTATCCAACAGGAGTCCACAGCTTTGCATGAACTATCTACCCAAGTGGAGTTCTTTCAGTCTCCTTGGGTAAATGTCCAGAATTTATTCTACACTATAGCTGTGTAATGGAGCACAAGGAAATGTCACCAGTGGCCTTGTGTGCGTTTTGGCAACATGGTGGTTTCTGTTTCTCTAAAATTCTGTGATAACACGAATACTCTTACAGAGAGGCAAATGAGACTGCAAAGACATGAATCTCCACCAAACTAGGGTCCTTCCTGTTATTTATATGGAGTAAGTGCTTCTTTGTTTTGTGAAGTTGTCTTCATATTCTTAGGCATCAATTAATGTGCCATCAGATTCAGTGGGAATTGTACTGGGGAGCCCTTTTGTAAGCTTTCCATCATCCTGGAAAAAAGGGGGGAAGGCATATGCGTACTACTAAGGTAGACAGTGCGGGGCCAAGCTTGCACAGATTCCATGTGGTTTGCACACTTTCATACTCATTAAAAGGGAGAACCATGTTATGTAGGGAAGGGGGCCCCCCTCCCCTGGCTGATTTCAGCTACCTGGTATCTCATCCCCAGGGGCTCACGACTATTCAATGGGGAGTTGGCAAGCAGCACCGCTCCCCAGGTCTATATCAGCCCTTGGGACCCCATCCCCTGGAGCCCACCTCTATTAAATGGAGGAGGGGGGGCAGCGCGTCACCCCTCCCCGGGCTGATTCCAGCCCCAGCCATCTCTTCTGGGTGATCCCCAGAGTACCTAGTGTGCACAGGGGGAGCATCAAGGCCTTCGTGAAGGTGCAGGGAGGAACCTCAGCCCTAGGTACACAAATTTGAATTTTCTTAAATTTCTCAACAACTACTGAATGGATTTACACCAAATAACAAAAAGAACGATCTGTGGAATAAATTCTACCTTTCTGCCAATTGTGTTGAAATTCAGCCAAGCGGATCGGGCTGTAGTATTGTTCAAAACTCTTAAGGGAGTTAACATGGGAAACCATCTTTTTTACTCCCCCTTTTTCTCCAGCCCCCGGCCATCTCTTCTGGGTGTTCCCCAGGGTACCTAGTGTGCACAGTGGGAGCCTCAAGGCCCCCGCGGTCCCAGCCGACTCCCTTCCTCCTGTGAGAGCCAGCATTGCTTTTTCACACAGGGAGCTGCTGAACATGCAGCTCCTTGTCTGCAAAAACAATAGTTTCATCTCTTTCCCTGCCTACATCTCTGTGGGCAAAGAAAGAGATGAAATCTCTGCTTAGAGCAGGCAAGAGCACTTTGATAGCTCTTGCCCACTAGAAGCAGAGTGCTTAATCTGACTTGGTGGGAGCTGTCAATGTTCCTATCAAGTCAGAGAAAACAGTTATATCCCAGGGGTGGGAACCCTAGGACACAGCAGCTGCCAGCCCTGGAGGGTGGTGGTACCAAGGGCCATTAGTGGCTCCACAAAGAGGGCTGTGCAGCCCTCTTCCAACATTTTAACTAGCCCTGGGGACGTGGTGGTCCCCGGGACTGGGTTCCACAACCAACTTCCTACATCATTTTATTTCAGCCCGGGGAGGTGGTCCCCAAGGCTGCAGGGGGGGTGCCCCCCTTAATTGGACTGATTTGTCCAATCAGAGAGGTAGTGTTCCCGGGATCCACAACAGACCCCTTACCTCATTTTCTTTGAGCCTCTAGAAGGTGGCGGTCCCCAGGGCTGGGGGGGGCACACTTATAATTGAAACTGCCCTGGGAGCTGGTGGTCCCCAAAGTACGTGAGCCCGCAGGGCCCCCTCCCTTTTCTAATTACCACTTTTTGCTCCAGGAAGATGGGGGTGGGCCCCGGGGCACAATGTATCGAAGTTAAGCCCTGGAGAGGTGGCGGTCCCTGTTGCATAAATAAGCCCAGGAAGGCGGCCCCGGATGCCCCCTCCTTTATTTTTTTATACACCGCTGGGCCCTGGCCCACCCGGGGGCTTTAGTAAAACAAGCAGGGAAGACCACTTTTTTGTTGAATTTTTGCCACAAATTTGCAGCGTCATTGCATATTTGTGGCAATTTTTTTTGCCCTGGCGGCGTACCTCGGGACCCCAAATCCAGAGCTAGGGGGTCAGGACCCTGGCTCCTTTTCCTTTTTATATTTTTTTTCAGCGACTCGGCTGAAGCCAAGTCCAAAGATGGCTGCCAACACTTCTTGGTTGAAGTGCTGGCACACAATCAGAGCTTTGCAGAGCTCTGCATGAGCTTGTTATTATTAGTGAAGGTGTCGGGGAGGAACTTCAGCTCTAGGTACACAAATTTGAACTTTCTTAAATTTCTCAACAACTACTGAATGGATTTACACCAAATAACAAAAAGCACGATCTGTGGAATAAAATCTACCTTTCTGCCAAATTTGGTAACATTCAGCCCAGCGGATCGGGCTGTAGTATTGTTAAAAACTCTTATGGGAGTTAACATGGGAAACCATCTTTTTTACTCCCCCTTTTCCTTCAGCCCCCCACTTGACAGATCACAGCAAAACTTGCCATGTGCAACAAGAATCACTGGCACACTTTTTCTAGAAAACCAGCACCAAAGATACAGAGGAGTCAAAAAAATGCTTTTTCTATGGAAATATGGTCCTAACTACAACTACAAACTGGTGACTGCCAGTAGGTAATATATACAGGGGTGACTCCTCCATGAGAGTTGAGGAGCGTCACCTCCCCCACCGCCAGCACTGTGAGCTGCAATCCTTTTCCATAAAAACAATAATAAACTTTGTTTATTAGCGTTTTTGTGGAAAAGGGGCGGGGCATTGGGGTGACGAGTGTGAAGGGGGGGAGTGTTCAGCACTTCCCCTCAGAGCGCATGTATGTTTGGCCATCCCACATGAGTACAGGGCTCTCTCCAGTCCAGCAACACAGTTGCTGGGGAGAGCCTGAACAGGCTCCCAGGCTGCTTGGGAGGACCCTAGCTGGGCGCTCCCAACTAATCCTCATGCTGCTCTGAGCAGCGTAAGGATTGGTGCAGGGCAGGCTGGGAGCCTGTGCCTGCAGGGAGAAGAGAGGAGCAGCACAGCGGTGAAGGTGGCAGCGGCACAGGTAAGTGGATTTTTTTTCCTTTTTATTTTTAATTTAATTCCCCCCACTCCACCTCTTAATCCCCTGTTCGCCATCCCGCCCCTTCATTGTCAAGTGAGCAGCGACTGAATATATATATATATATACATATATATATATATATATATACATATATATATATATATATATATATATATATATATATATATATGTTCACTTAAAAAGACAAAGGTTACAGGAAGGTTATAGTCAGGCTCACATTCTAAATGTACCAAACCAAAGAAATTCACCAGTTATAGTTAGAGTTACCTTAAGTAACTAAAACTCGTGTCCTAAGGTAACTATAACTTGTGCCCCCCCATGCACAGTTTTTTCCTAAAATTTTATACTGCTAATATTACATTGATATTATCAAAGATGATATCAAAGATGTCATGGTTGTCGTATTTTTTGGGGTAATTAGCAGTGCCTGGCGAGGGCGCAAGTTATATTTACCTTAAGGCATGAGTTACTTGAGATAACTCTAACCATAGCTGGTGAATTTCTATGGTTTAGTCCGTTTAACATGTGAGCCTGACTATAATGTCACTGTAACCTTTGGTTTTGTAAGTTAACTTCTGTTTTTTTTATAATTCTATTTCCTAACTATAACATCCCTGTAACCTTTGGTTTTCTCAGGGAATTTCTATGTTTCTCTAACGTATAGTGATTTATATTACTGTACGTTAATCCGACCACAGCTGTGCATGGTCTTCGGCCATGCATGGCGGAGGTTGGCCACAGGGCCTGAGGCCAATCCCCCCAAAAACACCCAACCATACACTATGCACGGCCTTTGCCAGTGAGCAGCTGAGGTTCCTCGCAAGACATGGCCTGCATCCAGACCCTGCGGCCAAACCCCCTAACCACCCAACCCCATGCTGTGCATGGCCCTTTGGCCATGTGTGGCAGAAGTTGGCGGCGGCCTCTCTGGGAGTCAGAGTAGGTGTGAGAGGGTTTATCTGGGGGTGAAAGTGGCTATCCCAGTGTCTGTCTGGGTGTGAGGGTGCATACATCAGTGTTTTAGTGGCTGCGTCAGTGTATGCCCCGGTCTGTGAGTGGGTGTATAAGGCTGTCAGTGGGTCTGCAAGTTTGTGTGTGAGTCTGAATGGGTCTGTAAGTGGGTGCATAACTATCTGAGTGGGTCTGTGAGTGGGGGCATGAGGGTCTGCCTGGGGCTTCAGAGCTGCAGCCAAGCCACAGCAAACAGATATGTCCCAGGGGTGGGCTCCTCAGGGGGGGTCGCATGGCCAACAATCACAGCCCCGGGGTGGTGATCCCCTTCACTATTGTTTTATGTATGCCCAAGGGAGGTGGTGATCCCTGGAGTAGCGGGGATGGCACACAGCACCCCGCATAACATTTAGTGATGGTTCTGGAAAAGTGGTGATCCCTGGGGCAGAGGGGGGTCAACCTCCCCTTCCACCTCAAAAGATTTATTGATGGCCTGGTGAGGTGGTGGTCCCTGGTGCGGCAGGGGGCATATGCCCCCCCCCCCTCACAGATTTAATTACAGCCCTGTAGGCATATTAATAATAAGCCCTGGGGAGATGGTGGTCCTCGGGCCCACGGGAGGGGGCCAGGAGCCCTCTCCTGCATTTTTAAGCAAATGCTCCCAGGATTTGGCATACCCCGGGGGCTTTATAATTACGAAATGCGAAAGCCCGTGCTTCAGTTTTTTTTAAAAAAATTACAGCGGATCCGCAGATCCATCGCAACCCTGGCCATAAAATAAAAAGAAATGCTTTTTAGCTCCTGGGTGGGGTCTCTTTGGGACCCCAACACCAGAGGTAAGGAGTCAGGGTGTTCATACCCTCCCCCCTTTTCTTTATTTTTTACTTCAGTCGAGTCCAAAGATGGCTGACAACACTTCAATGCTTCTGTTTTTGAAGTGTTGTCAGCCAATCATAGCTTAGCAAGAGAATGGGAGGGATCATGAATTATTTGCCTCCTTATATGTACAAATTTGTTTTCCCCAAATCATTTCTCAAAAACTACTTAATGGTAATGTGGTGTAAGGCTTCAAAAATCACCGCCGCTTGATTTACAAAATGGCGCAATGCATGCATTGCACCACTTTGTAACCCCTTGTGCCACATCATGCCTGCGCCAGGCATAATTGAATGTTAAGGGGGTGTTCCCACATAAGAGGGACTGCAAAAATGGTGCAGTGGAATGTCCTAGATTTTTTGCTCCTACTTTTAATGCCTGCTCAAGGCAGACATTTAAAGGGGGCACACCATTGGATACAATTGGCTCCTATGTGCTGTTCAGGGTTAGCAGCAACATTTTGACTCTAACCCTAAATAGTACATTAATAGCGTCAAATATTTTGACAATATTTCCCCTACCCTGCGCCATGGTGTGCTGCATTGTAAATACGGCGCACACATGGTGGCGGTTAGGGGGCACTAAAGGGTGCAAGAAAAGTGGCGCTCCACTGAATGCAGCGCTACTTTTCTTAAATCTGCCCCTAAGTTTTACATTTTTTCCTACCTATCACCTCATTACTAAAGTAGTAATATGTAGAGAAAATTATTTATAAGTTTCTGTATATTTTTTTAAAATCTATGGAGTAGCGCAGTACTTCTAGGAAGTACTTCAGTACTAAAAAAACATTTTAAAAATAAATAGGTTACAAAAATAAAAATTATTATGCGCTTCACTATATTTTACAAATATAGGCCCTCATTATGACATTGGCGGTAAATCCCACTTACCGCTATGCTGACTGCCGCCAACATACCACCACGGCAGCGGATATCCGCTAACCATATTATGACACACACACCAATCTGTCACTATTCAGCCACACACACAAATCCGCCGGCCCAAATGTTAGTGATAAACTGGTGCTATCAAAAACCACACCGTTATGCCAACAGAACAACACCCACAACATTATGACCCACGAATCACACAGCGGACATTCAACCGTGGTAAACCATTGGCGGTACATAACCGCCGTGCTCAAAATACACACACATATACAAAACAACACCACATTGGACAATTCAAACTACACACACCTGACACACATACACACACCACACCACTATAAAACACACACCCACATTACCCACAACCCTTTTCTAATACCAATAATTGCCAGCAGAGAGAGACAGCAAGAGCACCCACACAACCAGAACCACATACCACCATCACCTATACACCACCCACTCACCTTACATCACACACCCCAACACATCACCATACATATCCTCACCCACACCACTCACACTACACCCATGGCACCACAACAACACCTCAGATTCTCTGAGGAGGAGCTAAGGGTCATGGTGGAGGAAATCATCCAGGTAGAGCCACAGCTATTTGGATCACAGGTGCAGCAGATATCCGTTGCTAGGAAGATGCAGCTAAGGTGGAGAATCATGGACGGGGTCAACGCCGTGGGTCAGCACCCCAGAACAAGGGATGACATCAGGAAGAGGTGAAATGACCTATTGGGGAAGGTGCGTTCCATTGCAGCAAGACACCAGTTCGCAGTACAGGGGACTGGTGGTGGACCCCCACCTCCTCCCCCACAACTAACAACATGGGAGGGGCAAGTCTTGGCAATCATGCATCCTGAGGGCCTGGCAGGAGTAGGAGGAGGAACTGGACTCTGGTAAGTCAACTCTCTATTACCACCAGCCCCCTACCTGCATGCCATCACATATCCCCCACCCTTAACCTCACTCTCATTACTCCACCACTTCCCACACACCCCACCATCACAATCCACTCATCTCAATGCCAAGCCCTGCATGCCATACCAATGCATGGACACCACTCACAGCCCTTCATGGACATCTATCACTCCAGCATGCACACTAGAGAGAATCAGCTAGCCCACCAAATAACAACTCACACGAGGCAAAGCTGGCAGGGCAATAACATCAATTGAGGGCAACCCTCCCATGCACAATATGTCACACACAGAAACAGTAACAATGCATTTACATCCCCAGAGGTATCCCAGTCAATGTCACCGGAGAAGAGGTGCTAGCAACATCCAGTCCCCCCACAGAAGAGGCCCACAGTGATGACAGCAACTCTGGACGCCTGGATCTGGATGACCAACCTGGCCCATCAGGGACCTCCGGACCGTTGGTTACCCAGGCACAGTCTCACACCACCACAGAGCCTCCCCACACAGGAAACACCACCACAGCACCCAGCGGGCCCATACCTCTGTCCCTAGGACACGTCTATCAGCAGTTTGTCCACCTCTACAGGGACCCCAGGGCACCCCACAAACTCACAACAATTAGGAACCTGGGTCAGTGGCAGTGGGCACACGGTTCAGCAGACAGAGGCACAGGACAACAGGGAAGCTGGGAGGACTGCTGTGTGCCAGGGGGAGGACAGGCCCAGGAAACAAACTCTCCAGGAGGCACTCACAATGATCCTGGGAGCATCCCAACATTCTCAGGATATGCTGGGCCCGATCCTGGACAAGATGCATGAGAACATGCGGCTGCAGGAGGGACAGCACCTGGGGATCTGGGAGGACTTGAAGTCCATTAACACCACCCTGGTCTCCATTGCAGGGGTGCTGGCAGACATGGCCAACAGAATGAGGGAGGCAGTGGCACACCAGTGGGCCCCTGACACTAGCCAGACAACTGAACAGCCCTCCACCTCTACTGCCGCTAGTGGACAGGAGGCCCCGCCACAGGACCAACAGGCCACCAGCACCCCTCCCCCTGCAGAAGGAGAACCACCCTGCAAACATTCTCTGCAATCCAGGCAGAAGCCAGAGACTATTGCCAAGACCTCCGCCGGGAAATAAGACTCTCCTGATTGTCACCCTTGTGTCCCACTCTGTCACCCTGTCCACCTTGAACTGCCATTGCTCCTAGTCCTATGCCCCCTTAGACAATGCAATTCAACTGTACAGCAATGTTAACATAGGAAAGACCTGTAGTTAGCTGCAGTGAACACATCAGGAGCAATAGTGGGGCACCAACATCTGCAAAAAGAGATGCCAATTGCTAAAGTGAGTGGGCATAGAAGTAGGAATTCAAAGCCTACCAGTGACAATATCACACATAAACTGTCAATGAAATGTGAAAAAACACTGTCTTACCATGTGTCATTGGAAGTATTGACGAATCACTGCACTTCTGTTGTCCTCATCCTCATCTTCTGCCTCCTCATCTTCACTGTCCACAGGGTCCACTGCTACCGCACTGCCATCTCCAGCCTCCTCCTCCTGCAGAAAAGGCACATGGCATCTCAAGGCAAGGTTGTGCAACATACAGCATGCCACGATGATCTGTCAGACCTTCTTGGGGGAATAGCACAGGGATCCACCTGTTTGATGGAGGCACCAAAACCTGGCCTTCAGCAGGCCGAAGGTACATTCAATAATCCTTCTTTTCGCCCATGTGCCTCATTGTAATGTTCCTCGACCTTTGTCCTGGGATTCCTCACAGGGGTCAGTAGCCATGATAGGTTGGGGTAACCAGAGTCACCTACAAATATCTAGGGACAGCAGTTAGCCACACACTATCACTTATGGCCCACACCATACCCATACACCAACATCCACTGGGTGGGAATCAGGGCTCACCTATTAGCCACACCCTGTGCCTCTAGAGTTGGGCCATCACATTTGGGATGCTGCTATTCCTCAGGATAAAAGCATCATGCACCGAGCCTGGATAATTAGAATTGACATGGGAAATGTACTGGTCCGCCAAACACACCATCTGCACATTCATCGAGTTATAGCTTTTTCGATTTCTGAAGACCTGTTAATTTTGCTGGGGGGGGGCGGAATAAATGCAATATGTGTCCCATCAATCGCACCAATGATGTTGGGGATATCTCCCATTGCATAGAAATCAGCCTTCACTGTGGCCAAATCCTCCACCTGGAGGAAAACAATGTAGCTGCACATGTATTTAATCAGGTAGACAACACTCTGGTCAGCACTATTGAGAACATTGGTTGTGACATTCCTGCTGCCAAGCCCACTGTCACTTGGAAAGAACCTGTTGCCAAAAAATGGAGCACTGATAGCACTTGCACAAGAGGGGTGATCCCAGTGGGGTGACGGATAGCAGATATCAGGTCAGGCTCCAATTGGGCACAGAGCTCTATGATTGTGGCCCTGTCAAGTCTGTAGGTGAGGATAATGTGCCTGTCCTCCATTGTTGCCAAGTCCACAAGGGGTATGTACACAGGGGGATGTCTCCATCTCCTATTCATCCATAGCGGTTGCAATCTATGGGGCAAAAGAGTCAGGAGCCGGTCATTATCTGTACAATGTAACCACTACAGTTCAATGCATATTGTGATTGTTACAATATTTTGGTGACATATGTCCAGAATGTGAAATTGTGAACTGTGACGCAGTTATGATCCATGGCCTGCCCCCCCCCCCCCCAAAATGGTGTCCGCCTGTCCCATATGGAGGGACAGGTGGAAATGAGGTAATTCCGCTGAAGTTGTGTGCCGTTGCGGGAGGCAGTTGGGAACTGCTGTGCAACTCCTCATTGGTTACCATTGGGCCCTATGGGGTACAGTGGCCAATGGTGATGTACGCCGGCTGTGACGATATGCACCTCCGCGGACGTCATCTCCATTTTGTATCTGTTCACTCACTTGCTACCTGACCTTCAACAGGAGAGGACCTACACCGCATGTGCTGCTGTGACCTGTGTCTGGAACCTACCAGGGCTCGTGTGACTGGGGAAAGACATCACCGCCATTTTGTATCTGTTCACTCACTTGCTACCTGACCTTCAACAGGAAAGGACCTACACTGCATGTGCTGCTGTGACCTGTGTCTGAAACCTACCAGGGCTCGTGTGACTGGGGAGAGGGCCCCTGCCTTCACCTCAGCGGAGTTGGAGAGACTGGTGGATGCGGACCTACCACAGTACCGACTGCTGTATGGAGCTCCAGACCAACAGGTGAGTACACTGTGAGTACGATGCAGGGGGCATGAATGCATGGAGTGCTGTGTGTGAAGGCTTCGTGTAGGGGGAGTTGGTGGATGGGCCCTAGGCAGCATGCAGCAAGTATGCTGGGGCATGTCTGTGCTAATTGGGATAGGTAGGGGCATACTGGGCCATGAGTGTAACAGGCAGGACGATCTGACTAATACCTTTCGCTGTGCCTATTTCCTCTGCAGGGCAGTGTCCATCAAAAGAAGGGTATATGGCGTTCCATCGCCAAGGACGTGTGGACCCTGGGGTTCTACGGTAGGCGGAGCACCCACTGTCGCAAACGGTGGGAGGACCTGAGACACTGGGCACGGAAGACAGCAGAGGCCCAGCTGGGGATGGCCTCCCAAAGAGGAAGGGGGCCTGTCAAACCCTGACCCCCCTGATGGCCCTCATACTGGTGGTGACCTATCCGGAGCTGGATGGGTGCTTGTGGGCATCACAGGAGCAACAAGGGGGTTAGTACAGTGCCCTTCATTACTACTTACATCTGGTGGGGTGGTATCCGGGTGGGGGATGTGGGCCTGTGGGTGCCCCTAGGCCAGGCCTGACATTGCAGAGTAGTTGGGCAGGTTATGATGTGAAATTCCTCCAACCTAGCAAGTAGGAATCCACTACTGGGCAGGGGTGTGTGGGTCCCAGGTATGCTGCAGTTGGCGGTATCTGTCCCTACCCATGGCCTGGCGACTAGCATTGAAACTGGTAGTGCATTGCCTAGTGCGTAGGGATGCTCCCTCTGTGTGAGTGTGTTGTGTACACCAACAGTGGTGTTGGTGCAGTCATTGACCAAGTGTATCCTTTGTCTCTCTCCCGCCCCTTTTTGTTTTGTCACCCTCTCCTTATGTGCACTACCATCATCTGGCGGAGGAGCAGAGGCACCGTCGACCTAGGGAGCGGCATCCCACAGGTCCCAGGAGGCAGAGTCCACCGACGGTGAGGGCACTGGTGGGACGGAGGGCGAGAGGAGCACCACGGTGGATTCTGGGGGGCACATTTCGGACATGGATACCTCCTCCGATGGAAGCTCCCTGGTGGTGGCGGACACCTCTGTGCCCACCCCAGCTACAGGTACAGCCGCCACCCCCGTACCAGCACTGCCCTCCCAGCAGCCCCTCAGCGAGTTGCCCGTGCCCGATAACACAGGAGGGTGGGCATCTCCTTCGCCCAAGGCACCTCAGGCCCTGCCCCAGTTAGCCCTGCTGCCCTGATTGAGGAGGCTATTGACCTCCTGCAATCCATCTCTGTTGGGCAGCCAACCATTGTTAATGCCATCCAGGGGCTGACAGCCCAAATGCAACAGTCCAATGCATTTCTGGAGGGCATTCACACTGGCTTGGTGGCCCAACAGAGATCAATCCAGGCTCTGGCCTCCTCCCATTGTCCCTGTTTCCACCCTCCAACTTCCTCTTCCCAGTCCCATACCCCTCAACCCCAACCTATCCCAAGCACACAGGCAGACAAGCATGCACACAGGACAACACACGAGTGGACATTGCAAACACAAGCACCACACTTCATCCCACAGGCACTCACACAAACACCATCCAGATGCAGACATAACAACATCTACTGCCTCCACTGAGTCCCCCTACTCCTCGTCCGCCTCACTCCCAGTTGCGTCTCCACACACACCTGCATGCACTACATCCTCATCCACTACCACCATCACCAGCACACCTATTGGAACACACACCTCACTGGCAGTCACCACCTCCACATCCATGCGCATGTCCGCTGTGTCCTCTCCCACTGTGTCTGTGCCCCCTCCTCCCAAAGTATACAAATGCAAACAATCAGACACCCAACAGCCATCCACCTCACAACAGCATCCAGTCCATGCACCTGCACCCAAACACAGCAGACTGACATCTCCTACAACAACTCCCTCTTCCTCCACTCCCACACCTTCTCCCTCTCCCTGCCCCAATGTCCCTAAGAAGCTATTCCTCTCCACCGTTGACCTCTTCTCTACCCCTCCCCCCCATCCTTCACGTCAGGCCATGGTGGTCAAAAGCACCTCAGCCACACAGTCCACAGGCACAGTAGTGTCCCCAGAAACTACAGGTGGGAAAGGATCCCGCCACCAGCCAGCCAGACGGAAAGGAAGCCTGCCCCAAGTGCTTCAAGGAAGGGCAAGAAGCCAGCCCCACCTGTAGGAAGGAAGGGCAAGGAGCCACCCCCAGCTGCAGGAAGGAAGGGCAAGGAGCCACCCCCAGCTGCAGTAAGGAAGGGCAAGAAGCCAGCCCCAACTGCAGGAAGGACGGGCAAGGAGCACCCCCAGCTGCAGAAAGGAAGTGCAAGGAGCCACCCCCAGCTGCAGCAAGGAAGGGCAAGGAGCCATCCCCAGCTGCTGCCAAAAGGAGCAAGGAGCCATCCCCAGCTGCTGGCAGGAAGGGCAAGGGGCCTGCACCAGCAGGCAGTAAGGAAAAGGGGCCTAGTGCTGAGACTCGGTCAGAGCCCACACCACCAACCCTGGTGGTGCAGCCATCCGAGGCTGCAGGGGTTGGGCTGGAGCCTCCCCACACAACTACCACCAGCAGCAGCAGCACCAGTGGGCAGCTGTCCGAGGCTGCAGGAGATGGACTGGGGCCTCCCCCGACAAATAGCAGCACCAGTGGGCAGCCGTCCAAGGCTGCAGGGGATGGGCTGGAGACTCCCCCCACCACTACCAGCATCAGCAGCTGCAGCACCACTGCCCCCACTGAACAGCCATCACCGCCGGCTGACATTCTGTAGACTGCCTCCATGGGCTGTTTTGCAGCCTGCCCCCTGCAAATCATGTGGGTATGACCCCCACCTGAGAGACTGTGACCTTGCGCTGCCCAAGATCTGCATCACAGGGTACGATGCCCCCTCCAGAACCAGTGGGGATGACACTCACTCACCCCATCCTCCCCAGGATGAAGATCACAGGGCACGATGCCCCCTCCAGAACCAGTGGAGATGCCATCCTCTCACCCCATCCTTCCCAGGATGAAGATCACAGGGCACGATGCCCCCTCCAACCAGTGGAGATGCCATCCTCTCACCCCATCCTCCCCAGGATGAAGATCACAGGGCACAATGCCCCCTCCAGAACCAGTGGAGATGCCATCCACTCACCCCATCCTCCCCTGGATGAAGATCACAGGCCCCGATGGCCCCTCCAGAGCCAGTGGAGATGCCAACTACTCGCCCCATCCTCCCCAGGATGAAGATCACAGGGCACAATGCCCCCTCCAGAACCAGTGGGGAAGTCACCCACTTGAGAGACTGTGGCCTTGCACTCCCCAGGACAAAGCACAGGGCATGTTGCCCACCCCAGAGCCAGTAGGCAAGTCACCCACTTGAGAGACTGTGGCCTTGCACTCCCCAGGACAAAGCACACTGCATGTTGCCCCCTCCAGGACGAGTAGCATTGTACCATCTGCTGGCTGAGGTGCCCCCCGTTCCCCGTCCCACTGAGGTGCCTGCCCATTTTCGACCTGCTGCCCCTGCAGTGTTCTCTCTCCATGTTGTCGCAAGTTAAGTGGGGCCTTGGACTTTGTAATGTGGTCCTGTGGCCCACGAACATTGAGGACTGGGCAGTGTCCCTTCACTTGTAAATATGTATATACTTTTTGATTTGGATACAAGTATTGCTGCTATTTTATCTTATTACACTCACTTTTATCTATTGGAATTGTCCTTGCATTATTCCTGAGAGGTACGGGGTAAATATGTTATGTTGCTGCATCTGCTTGTGTGTATGGTGTTGTGGGTGGGGGTGTTGCGTGTTGCGTGTGTGTGTCACTCTCTTTTTCCTCCCCATCTCCCCTCGGTTCGCCGTCGTTGGAGTTCGTAGTGGAGCAGGACGTAAATCAACATCGGGACTATGTGCAGCTCGGGCTCCATGGTGTTGGGGTTCTTCCCTGAGTCTCCACAGGTGAGTCCTTTGACTTCTGAGATCTGTTTCCGCCAGGCTTTTGGTGTTGTTGGTACCGCCCCGGAAAAGGTGGGGGTTTCCTGTGTCTTAATACAGTGGGAGGAACATTGGCTTCCGCCTGGCTGTAGGCAGTTTCCGCCGTGGTGCCTGTTGATTCCACCCTTGTGGTCGGTGTGTTAAAGTGGCTGTCTGTCTGAGCTGTTTCCGCCATGGTCATAATTTGGCTGTATTTACCACCAGCCTGTTGGAGGTATTACCGCTACTCTATCACCAACCGCCAGGGTTGTAATGAGGGCCATAGTGTAGTGCAATCAGAAAATTAAATAGACACTGCAATAAACTATATTTTACAAGTATAGCATACTACCATGTATTTTCAATTTTTTCACATATTTAATTCTTTACAAATAAATCTATGCAATAATGCAGTAATACCTACACATTACCGAGCAACTTAAAAATGCGGCTTTCCCTAAACTGCTGTAAAAATACACCAAAAAATTTAAATAAATTACTCTACCAATTACCACTTTGATAAAGTAGTAATTGGTAAGGGACAACAACAGAAGCTAATACTTACCTATATATATAAGACCCTACCAAAGAACAGGAACAGCATAGAGTGGAGTGAAGAAGAGTGGATTTGCCACAGAGTGTAGTGAAGTGGCGTACAGTACTGTGGCATACAGTGGAGTGGTGAACAGTGGAATGGGATGCAGTGGAGTGACATAGAGTAGAGTGGAGTAGATGGAATAGCATTCAGTGAAATGGCATACACTGGCGTTGGGTACAGTGAAATAACGTACAGTGGAGAAGCATAAAGTGTGGTGGCATACAGGGGAGTGGCTTAGGCTGGAGTGACGTAGAATGGAGTGGCACAGAGGAATGTTGTTGAGTATAGTGGTAGATAATGGGTTGTGTGGATTGGCATAAAGTGGAGTTGCATATAGTTGAGTGGCGCCCAGTGGATTTGTGTACAGTGGAGTGGCATATAGAGGAGTGCTGTAGACTGGAGTGGCAAAGAGTGGAATAGCATAGAATGAAGTGGCATACAGTAGAGTTATGTACAGTGGAATAGTATAGAGTGGAGTAGCATACCGTGGAGTGGTGTAGACTGGAGTGGCAAAGAATGGAGTGGCGTAGAGTGCAATGTGTAGAGTGGGTGACATGGATGGAGTGTTGTAGAGTGAAGTGAGGTAGATCCACTCTATCCTTCCTCACAAGGGTACTTTTTATAGAGAGCACACCACCATTGTCTTGTGGAATGTTATCGGCCTTGTGAATACATTCAATTGCAGTACTGTTCTTAAGACCTCCAAATGCAATCTCAGAGATATCCCACTCCTCCTGTAGACCCACATTTTGGGTAATAAATTCCCCTCCCTGGCAAAATTTTGTTATAACTAAGCGCCTGACTGAGACTTTGGCAGAGGGATTACTCTGTCACAACGATGACAGATATCCCATCCACGAAAATCTAAGTCCCATGAGAAACAATAGGACTTAGATTTTGGCAGACAGGATTTCAATCACCGTTGTGCTGGAGTAATCCCTCTGCCAAAATCTAAATCAGGCCACAAGTCTTCCATGCCAACTTCACCAGAGGGTGAAGTGGGGTCTCAGTCTTGCTTCACACCAGGGTCCCTTTCACACACTCGCAGACTAGCAGGCATGATGCTCAGGGTTGTTACATCACTACCTAGGGATTGCTGAAGGCCGCATCACATTAATTTCTTAATGTTTATGCACTCCCTCTGTTAATTGCTTGGAGTTGCTTGGACTCCAGATATTCCAGCTCCTCATGGACGTTTATTTGTTGTTAGGGATTTTAATGGTGTTGCAGACTGGATGCTAGAAAGGTCAGGGACCTGCATGGTCTGGGCACAAGGTCTAACATCTCTGGCATTCTTCATGGCAGCAATGGAATTATGTCATAGGTGGCGCAGACTCTACCTGCAAGGAGGCGGCTGCACTTGTTACTCAAGTCCACAGAACTCATATTCCAGGTTAGGTTGCTTGCTTGTCCCCGAGTTAGAAATGCACAATATAGGGCAGAGGCGCATGGCCTATCTGACAATCTCTGATTAGTCTCACTTTCAAAGGTTCTGGTGATTGAATCACAGGTGGGTGTTGACTCTGTGCCTAGTGGCTGATGGTCACTGAGGTTGGATATCATTCTGATGAAACAGTTTCAGATTTTATGCCAAACGTTGGATCTGTTCGCTAACAGGTGATCTTCTGGGAGGCCTTCAAGGCACATATACACAGCAGATGCATCTGTTATATAGCAGTCTAAAACTGGTGCTGGCTAAGGGATATTGCACACTTAGAATCCACTCTCCTTACAATGGATCTGCAACATCAGGCTGCCTCAGAACCGATCCCTAAGTGCAACATTGATCACCCCAAGCCTACACTGAAACCAGTGCTGGTCAGGGAAGCGAGAGCAGCTTAATTGTCTACCCAGAGCAGGATTTACCAATGGCACAATAAGGCGTTCAGGGTGTCACACTAGATTTGTAGACACAGGACTCACCCTGACACATTGCGTCAATTCAGCAGTCTGATGGTCAAATGGTGGTTGGCAGTAGTGTTCACAGGGAATTTGTGGGCCACTATGTACTCCTACTCTAAATGTGATTCCGTTAAATAGTCTGCAATGACTGAGTTTGTTTGGGACTTACCGACTTGGGCCCATATTCATACTTTTATGTGGAGCATTTGCATCATTTTTACGCTAATGCGTCGCAAACGTACAAATTACAATTATATTTTGTAAGTTTGTGCCGCTTTTGCATCAAAAAATGATGCAAGTGTGGTGCAAAAAGAGTATAAATATGGGCCTTGGAGGCTTTTTCGTGTGCAATGTGCTCAATGGGAAGGTAAGATTTCTGAAGAGGAATTATCAGAAGCCCGAGAGCACAACTCCAAGGGTGGAAAACGTCTGGGCCCAATGGATTCCCAGTGGAGTTTTTTTAGAGGACAGCAAAACACACTATCCCAGAGGTGAAAACGATGCTTGACGAGGCCCTAGAGCAGAGGTCTTCAAACTGGGGAACGGGCCCCCCTAGGGGTGTCTCAAGTGATCCCAGGGGGGGCCCAGACTCTGGCTAAAATAAATATTATACAGATAACAGGCCTTTGTTTTAAGCAGAATCATGTTATTGCAGTTTTAAAAAGGTAACAGTACTTAACTGCAATGTTTAAATAGGTTTAGACATATTTAAACATTGGCATGTTTATAAAATAATTGTGACAAATTCTGAGGGGGGCCCGATGATTTTAATTTTTCAACTGGGGGGCGCGGCATTAAAAAGTTTGGAGACTTCTGCCCTAGAGTATGGTGTCCTATACCCAAACCTATGTCTGGTGGACATTACTATGACTCCAAAGCTACGTGTCCTGTTAGAGCTCTGAGTCTCAACCTTCCCAATATAGTAAATTAATGTGTAGTCAAAACTCATTGCCAAAGTCCTTATGAGCCACCTAGTGTCAGTGATTGAATCCCTAGTGCAATTGCATCAAAGTGAGTTCTTGCCTGGAAGATTCACCACAAACAATTTAGGAAGGTTACACATTAGGCTGCAAGGTCCGGAGGCAGCACTAATGGTGAATCTTGAGAAACCGTTAATTTCCATTTCCTAGGAGCACATATTCATGCTACTATGTACTTTTTTGGAAATGTCTTTGCCGAATATGTCCTTTTATTGTACACTGACCTTTGGGCCACAGGCTGGCTTGGCCACAAGGTCTTTGACATATTTCCTATTCAGAAGGGGACAAGAAATGGCTGCCCTCTTTCCCCTCTACTATTTACACTGTCTATAGAACCTTTGGAGTGGCTTCATGTGGACGCTTGGGTAGAGGCCTTTGACTGGGCTCCCCGGGTCTCCAACAGAGTATCTCTGTATGCAGATGACATGTTGATCTTTCTTCATAATCCACAAGAATCTGGAACCAGAGTCCTCCTTCTGCTATGTTTCTTTGTCAAATACACTGGTCTTAGTATAAACTATGACAACCCACTTAACAGTGAACCAAGGGATGAGCAGTGGGCTTCATCATTGCAGATAGAGACTGTGGGCTTTAGATATTTGGGGGTGTATATGACTGGTGATGAACGTAAAACCTAGAATGTAACATTCACAACCAATTTGCCAAAGTGCAGAGATATTTTCTTCTGGTTCTCTTTCTCATATCACTCATGGGCCAGGCAGCTATTTTCAAGATGGTGACATTGCTGCATCTCCTATATCTACACCAGCACTACCTCTTGTTGATGCCCAACAACTTCTTTAAATGGGTTAAATCCCTGCTCAAACGTTTCATGTGGGTGGTGTGGTACAGAGGATAGCCTCAAGTAAATGATGCAATTTGAACTTTCAGGGTGGCTTTGGGGCAGCTGGTGCCCAGTCTTGTTATAGGGCAGTATACCTGATTGTGATTGATGGGTGACTGCAATCCTTGGTGTCAGAGCCCACCTTTGCACCCGAAAGAAGGGTGAGGGGTGACATCCACTTCATCCCTTATTTATATGGACAGTACATACCAATGTCATTTCCATAGACAACTAGACATGTGTCAGAGATCTAATAGACTGTCCTTAAAGACTTAGGGTGGCATGGGACTGTAACCCAGCTCACTCCACTGTGGAGGGATTCAAGCTCAGGGAGATAGCTGTCTTGGAAGGTATTCTGTCTAGGACACACTGTAATAGTGGATTTTCTATCTTAGAAAGAATGAGTATCACTTAATATGTTTCTATTAAATGTGGTCACCGTGCTTTATACAGGAGATGTTGCACGTGTCCAGCCTTGTTTTAGCACCATACTGCCAAGATTCTTTTTGACATGTATGCAGTTGGAATGAAAGTTCAACTTGGTGATCCTGGGACTCTATCTACAACATTTTGTAGACTCAGAATGGTTCATTCACATGTTTTTGCTGAAACAACATTATCTACAACCCATACTAGAACACTACTATAGATGTTTTTGGCTTATACAAACGCAAACATTTTCTAAGTTGATTTATGCACTAAAACCAACACAGATTCACGCATGGACTTCTTTGCATGGTGAATGAGCTCTGCGCATGTTCATGATATAGCCTCCTCATCCTTCAGCATGAAGGAATGCTTTGAAAGACCATCACAATGTAAGCCTTAGAACAGGAGTCTTGTGTGTATTGTTTTCTGGGAGGACATTGATTCTGGAGGCATTGATGGTGCACAATGAAGTTTGTTGCCACAATCCTGATACCTGCATTTTCAGAAATAAACGCTCTGTCCTGCTCTCAGTGAAAGAAGATGAAATCATGGTGGTGCTCCTTGTCCTCTACTGAAACACTCCTCAGAGTTCAGCTGGGATCCTGCTGCTCACTATGCAGCAACATGCCATGAAATGTGAGTTGAAGCTATATGATCTGAACTCTGCTCTCAAAACCTGAATGCAAATAGGTTCTGGGGGTCCCAAGAACTTGCAGATATCCACATGGGTGTAACAAGTGGCTTAGCATAGTTAGAATGGGTCATAGCACAGGGCAATCCTCACAGAAAAGTGCTTAAAGGTAGCGGCTACATTTATATATTTTGACACCAGAGCGCCAATGTAGTAAATGTGTATCAAAATCCAGTGTTTTCTGTGTTTCTATAGAAAAAAACATATTCCCCTTAGTTGTGTTTTACTGGTTATAATTTGTTTTAACTGAAACCTGGAAACTTTAGCTATATGGCTTGGGCAACATTAGCTAACTCTCAGGAAAAAACTGGGACCATTCCCAACTTGCAGAAACCAGCACAAGATAGAGAATCAAGGCAGGCTCTCAGAAGACACTGGCTGTGGAATACACAGCCTCTGCTCCAGATGAAGAAGAGAGTGAGGTATCTAAAGCGGACCAGGGTCACTGTAGAGCTGCAGGAGCTGTTAATTTGCTGGAGAATCTAAGAGGAATTCCGCAAGGCACAGGTTCAGTGACCTACGCTTGTGGGACTTAAGAGGGAAGCCAAGAAATGGGTTAGCAAAAGGGTGGTCAGAAGACACTATGGCTTCTGGGAGGGTGACCATTGTATAGTGAGCAAGTGAATACTGGCCCAGGCTAGTAAGAGGCTAGTGCTTCCACTAGTGAACATGAGTTTCCTGTTGTCACTGGCCTACAAAGTACCCTTGACAGCACACTTTGGCATTCAAAAGACCCAGAATGGGTTTGATCCTCTGTTCTACTGTCCAGGAATGTGCAGAGACACAAACTGGTTATGTAGAGCCTGTCCTATTTCCTTGTTGAATGATAAGTCAAAGGCTAGGACCAAAGCACCATTAGTGCCTCTACCCATTGTAGGTGATCAATTCAAGCTGATGTGAATAGATATTGGTGGTTCTTTCAACCCATCCTCAGCACCAGGGAACAAGTACATCTTGCTTGAGATGGATCATGCCAGAGTCGTGTCCCTAAGGAACACAACTGCAAAGGTGACAGCTAAGGCTCTCCTAGGGGTCTTTTTCAGGATTGCATTTCCCAATAAGGTACTATCTGAATGGGATGAGTCATGTAGTAACAAGCTAGAGTAACATATTGCTTCTTTACAGCATACCATCCACAAACCAAGGAGTTAGTGGAGTGTTTCTTTAAACCTTTGAAGAGCATGGTGGGAACTCTACCAGAGAACCTCAGGAGGAAGTAGGATCTTCTCCTGCCATGTGTCTTATTTGCCTTCCATGAGATTCCCCAGAAAAAGATTCAGCTTGTGTTTGAACACCCAGTGCAGGGGCCACGCACCTTGATCAAAGAAGGATGGGAAGGAGCTTAGAAATCACCACAGAAGAAGGTGATTGATTATGCGATTAGTCTCAGAAAATTGATGGCTCAACACATGAGGCAAAGGAACTCTCTCAGGCTAGGCCAGCACTGATGAAGGAATGGTATGACAACACTGATTGGGTACCACAAAGGTCAGGAGGTGTTAGTGTTGAAGCCCTTTGGCCCACTCTTTGGAATACACATGGTGTGGGCCTTACAAAGCAGCGCAGAAGTTATCTGATGTGAACTACTTGAGAGGCACAGGTGCCACAAGAGAACCCCGCAGGTGTTCCATGAGAACTAACTTGAGCCTTACTTCAGGAGAAATTACGTAGTGGGCTCCATGGCCATGTTAGAAGAAGTACAGGAAAACAGTGAGCCTCTTCCTGACTTGCTCGTTGCTCTCAAAAAGAAGCATTGATTACTCACCAGCGTATTGAAGAAATCGGAATGCTAAACCAGGCCGGACTGGGAACCCAAAGTAATTCTGGCAATTTTGTCAGACCAGTCCCTGGGTGGGGCTGGAAATTGGAGGCAGCAAGGGTGACGCACTGCTGCTTTTGTTACCAGAGTTGGATATTGAAGCACCACTGCAAAACCGGCCCCAAGTAACAAAACTGACCCCCACTCTCCAGTCTGTCAGGGAAATGCCTGATGCCCGCTCCGGCCAGTTCAGCCCTGAAGCTAAAGAACTGGTAAGTGGAAGACATCAGACAACCAAATACATCTGATAGAAGATAGTGTCAGACCACAAGCCATCAGATAGTTGAAGCATCACAGATGCTAACACTTTGGTAATTTGAAGCCACTACAGAGCTTAGTACATCAGAAGGCAAACGCATCAAACAAGCCAAGACATTATAGAGCCCGACAGTACATTGCCGATGCAAATACATTAAAGAAGTAAAGACGCTTTAGAGCACAAGCTTCAGAAAGCACAGCCTTCGGGGAACCTAAGACATCAAGGCTTCCAAGGCATTAAAGAAGTCAGGGCATCCAACTGCCCCAACCCTCAGAATGCAAGATGTCCATACACCTTAGATATCAGGCAGTTTTAGACATTGTAGATTGCCAGACGATATCTCACTTATGGTAAAACAATTCTATTGTGGCTTGTATTCACTACTCAGAGTTGAAGAAATCCCAAGTACTCAGCAGCACAGAGAAACATGCTCACTGAGCTAACAAACAATGCGTAATTTGGGGAATTTGTAGGTCAACCTTTTTCTAACATGTGGCACATAGCCCTGACATGGTGGAACACGTGTACTGAACATCCTATTAAGTAAGCAGTCAGGAGGTGAAGCAGGACACAGAATACAATTTGTGGGAATTTGGAGTGTTGAAAGAGGCCTCACTATGAAGTAAAACCTCCATTGAGAGCACAGATCTGTAAAGGAATCTTTGAATCCTCTGTGTAGTACAAAATATACAACCCTGCTGTACTGCCATTTTGAACAAACCATAGTGTAGTCGACTAGACGGTTGTTGGTAGTGAGTAATGGCGTCAGTGGCCAACATGGTTGAAGGTAGTTAAAGCAATGCTGGACTCCGTGTTAGAGAATAGACACAGAAGAGAGAAACATTGATACGATAGGAGCTCTGGGGGTTTATAAAGACAATTAACTGAACGGATTCCACTGACAAGCAAGGGTAAAAACACTTTAGAGAGCGATGGAGTGGTTGGCCGCGATGTAAGAGCAAGGTCCTGACATTCTATCAATGACAAAGTGGCACCAGACCCCACACAGAATATTTCTCTATAGGGCAAACAAAGACGAGGGGCATACATTATAGGGCCTAAAGTAAGTTTAAATCTTAGGCCCTGGAAAAGAGGGAAACAATTGATCAATTTCCTACAAAGAGGAGACTGCCTATGAAAGTAAACGAGATCAAAGCACCTACTGTAGGAGAGATTAAAGATGCAATTAGGAAAACAGCAAAAGATAAGAAACTCTGCCCTGATGAAATACTATATTTTACTGAGTTTGTGTTGCCTGTATAAGTCATATTCTATACCACCCCTTTAAAATCTGCAATGCTAAAAAAAATAATACCGGAATCATGGAACCACAATCTGTTTTTAAACCTAAGAAACATCGTAACAAGTGCGGGTAGTATAGACCAATTTCACTTCTGATTGTTGACATAAAGATGATTTCAAACATACAGTCTAGTAAATACATCTAGCATAAAAAAAGTAATGGGTCAAGAACAACATGGATTTGTACGTGTCTAAGAAGTCATTGAATACACAACAGATCTTACTATTGATTTCAAAATTCAGTATTAAAAACAATCTCATCATTGGTAACGGCTATCTTTTTGTATAATGCAACTACTGCTTGAAAAGACAGTATATATACAAAAGATTTACTTCATAAATTCTGTCAGACAAAATACTCTAAAAATAAGTTTTTTGGTTTTTTTCTTGTTGATAGCCAGATAATGGATGGAAAAGAAAAGCAGATGAAAATGAGCAATAGTGCACCAACATAAGGAAATCCAACAATGTCTCCCGTCGCTCTTTTAAATTCTATAGGAATACGGGGCCCACTCGGGCTATAGAATTACATGGAACAAGTCTGTACTATATTCCCCCAGGAACTGTGGGATCCCTTGCCGCTGCCACAGGGATTCACATTGCCAGAAATGGGTTTAAATATTTGGGAATGTTTGTAACAGTGCAGACAGAGCTATGTTCCAGCCGTAATATTGGTAGAGTTCTGTTGAACTTCCAGACTGATGTAGTGAGGTTGTGGGGTCTCACTCTCTCCTTGATTGAACAAGTCGCCATTTTCAAAATGGTTACTATCCTCAAATTGCCATATGTGCTTCAGAACATACACTACCCAGTTTCCCAGACAGTATACCTTAAAATCAATCAGGAGACCTGCAGACCCTGTTGTGGATCGGAAGACACCCTAGGATATCGATCAGAACATTACAGCTTAATCCTTAGAAAGATAACTAAAGAAACACCTCTATGGAAAGGTACCTGGCTGAAAAAGTTGACGAAACTGTGGGGTTTAAATATGCACAATTACGCCACACATGGTGTGCAGAGGGGTTGAAAGGACAGAGTTCCTGGAATACGCTCAATTGGAAGGGCAGATATTGATGGAGGAGTTAGGGAAAGGTGCCATGTCCTCCACGTATAAGATGATCAATAATAATATGCATGATAAACTGGGTAGGCTGAGGGACAGATTGGGACGGGACATGGGTGGCCTCGAAGAGGTAGTCTGGGAGGCAGGATTAATGCACCCTTGAGAAGTAGTCATTAAATTGCGTCTGTGCATGATTCAATTTAAGATACTCCACCGGGCCTACTATGACGGCCAAAGGCTGCACAAGATGCGAAGGGCCTCGACACCGCTATGTCTGAGGTGCTTTGAAGTGATTGAATCCTTTATACACACACTTTGGGAATGTCTCAGCATACAGGCCTACTGGAAGATAACTATGCAGGAACTCACAGATATACTGAAGGTACCCCCCCCCCATTAGACTGGAGGTTTGTGTTGCTGGGGATCCCAAATGATATTTGGATACGATTTAAACTTCTTCTCAGAGTACTGGTCTTGGTAGTGGCCAAAGAGTGAGGTGGCCTCCTATTGGGTGGCGCCGGAGGTGCCCACTGTAAATGAATGGAGGAGGGGTATAGATTTCTTTATGGCTTCGGAAAAGGTGGTGTACCACTAAAGGGGTTGCCCAAGTAAGCTCAACAAGAACTGGGGCTGGTGGAGGACATACTACGGGTTAGGTATAACAGAGGACAATTTTAATTCGCCTCCTGGCACAATGTTAAATAGCTAAAAACGGTCTCAGTGATGTGTTGTTTTATGCCCCACCCCCCAGTAATTCTTTTATTTGACCTGTTTGTTTCCTGTGCTATGATCTACGTTGCAGAATCTATAATGTGGTCTGATACCCCCAAAGTGTACCTGAAGATACTGGCACATTTTGCTCATGACTTTAGTGGTTTTTCCTTCCGCTGGTTTCAAATCAAAGGAAAAAACGTACGTAAAATATTTTTAAAAAACAATACAGCAAATAAAGTAGGTAATTCATAGCAGAGTTCTTAACAAAATAAATATACAGAGTTTTAAGGGGTACAGTATATACATTATTAGATCTGCCTGAGTCGCAACTACTTCATGCCTTGCCTTGAACTTCCTCAGAGCACCATCCAGTGTCAACCATGGTAGGACCTTCATGTGCTACACCAATCGTGTTCTGTGAAGGCTCTGTTTTAAAAATATTATTTTTGCTTACATTTTGTGTATCCAGAATGAATCATGCAATTGACTTGGAAGAACATTTAGGCTATGGGGCCAGGCATTGTAGGGTTTCCAGCAGACAAGTTAGTTGAAGGCAGCTTCAGAGCATTTAAGAATTAGTCAAATTTGGCAAGCCAAGTCTCAGTTTAATACCCTCAAGAGGAACCTGAAAGATATGTTGAACAGCAACGTTTGCCTGGATTAGGGCGACCTCTGTCCAAAGAAAGGGGCATATTTATACTTTTTGGTGCAAAACTGCACTAACAACTGTTTTGCACCACAAAGTTTAGCACCGGCTTGCGCCATTCCTGAGCACCAGCCGGGCACCATATTTACGGATGGTGCAAGCCGGTGCAAAGGGTGAGCTAGCGTAAAAATGAATGAAGTTAGCCGGGTGGGGCTAGCAGTATGGGAGAAGGGGGTTTTAAACCAAAAAATGACGTTAGGCTATTTAGAGTAAAAAAAATGACTCTAACCAGCCTAGTGGCATTTTCTGACGCAAAACCATCCATACCACATGACTCCTGTTTTAGAAAAGACAGGAGTTATGCCCAATGGCCAGCACAGGGGACCAGTGTCCCCTGGCCATGGCCATTACACCCTGTGCCATGCAGGGGGCCCCTGGTCTGGCCCTTGATGGCACTTTAATTAAACATAAAAATGACTTACCTATACTTACCTGGGATGCGGTCCCCCATCCTCCGATGTCACTCTGGTGTGGGTGGCGGTGTTCCTGGGGCTTGAGGAGGGCACCTGTGGACCCTTTTCATAGTCTTTAACCATGGAAATGGGTCCACAGGTCCCCTAACGCGTGGTCTGACCCAGGCATTAAATAATGGTGCAAAGCAAGCTTTGCACCATTATTTAGCCCGACCTCTCACCTGTGCGTCTTTTTAGCAGGGGGGGATAAATATGGGGCTTTGGGGTTAGCACCATTTTTTAGATGGGAACGCCTACCTTGCATCTCATTGAAGCAAGGTAGGTTCGCACATCTAAAACATGGTGCAAACTCCCATATTATGACGTTAGACGGGTCTAACGTCAAAATATAAATATGGAGTTAGTTTTGGACCAAATGTGCGTAAAAAAATGACGCACATTTGGCGCAAATGGGGTATAAATATGCCCCTTGAATGCAGGATTCCACTACATCAGTGTGGAAAGAAATAAACCAGGCTATCTGTGCCTACAAAAGCCTCAAAATCCTGTCACAGATTTATTAAGACGTGTCAAGCTACAACTGATAGATCTTAAGAGTCCTATAATCCTACGATGGAGGTAAAAAAAAACTCATAAACTCCGTGCTTATGCCCAACAATTACTATCCCTTATCTTGGGCATATCTACAGCAATGTGAATGAAATACAAAATGATTTAAAAATAGTATTTTTTACTACGAATGTGTAGACTTTCAAAGAAAAAAGAATGATGAAATCGGGCAGCTGACCAGAACAATCCTCAAAAGTATGTATAAAGCTATGTTCCAATGTCATTTAATTGTTGTTATCTATATTGTAAGAATGTTTTTATTATTAATTATGCAATAAAAGTTTGATCTCAAATATCAAAACACGAATCTTGACCTGAACTTTATCTCATGATGCTCTGAATGCCATTTTGTATTCTTTTAATAATGCAATAAAAACCTAATTACAAACGAATTAAGGTATCCTACAAACAAAGGCATCTGACAGCTTACAACACTGGAGATCCCAAAGCATCAGATATCTAATACAGGGAAAGTTCAATAAATCAGAGAGCTAGAGACGTACATTTTTAGCATCAGATCTTCCTGAGTCAAGGCACTGAAGAGACCAAAGGTAACGGAGCACAAATCACCATACGTAGAAAAAATTAGATTTCAGGATAAATCTGGTGTGTTTTCCAGGGCAAACGTCTACACAATGGTGGTGGCTCGCAGGAGGGAAAAGGGGCAGGGAGGCGCGTGGGGGGGGGAGGACAACAACAAAAAAAAGTACTATTTGGAAAAAAACTACCTTATGTGCCGCACCAGTCCGATGTGCTCCGTTCAGCTCCTCTCCTCTACTCAGGCACAAGCTCCCAGCCTGCCCTGAGTCCAATCCTAACACTGCTTTCATGCTGCTGGAAACATGAAAGCAGCGTTAGGTTTGACGGAGCACCCATCCAGGGTGGTCCAATGCCGAGTAGAAATTTATGCCTGCTTTCTCCAACCTGGCAATGCAGTACCAGGTTGGAGAGACCCTAGTGTGCATGTGTGTTTGGCCAGCCCGAGACGGCAGGCCTAACATACATGTGCACTGAGGGGAAGGCCTGTGCACTTCTCCTTCGTCTTGTCACAGTCCCATGGTCCCATCCCTTCTACTATAAACGATAATAAACATCGTTTATCATTTTATAGTTAAAGTTTTGCGGCTGCTGCTGCCGGCGGGTGGGTGACGCTCCTCCGCCATAGCAGAGGAGCTGCCCCTGCTACTACAGTGCTCTTTTTGCAGACTTTTTAATAGAAGGATGGTTTGCTTAGTGGTTTCTGGGGAACTACTTAGTGAGCTCCTCCTCCACATGCTGGTCTGTTTACAGAAATGTCCATCTTTAGGTTCCCATTTATTTCATACATTTGACATAAGCCAAGACCTTTTATTTTACTAAACTGTTATTTATATACTATCCTTATTTTTAGAGGCTTCAGACAGTCCTTGTCATTCATTGGTCTGTTGTGTTATTCACATTTTTATTCCACCCAGAACAGCATATTAAAAGGGGCAACGGGACAAAGCAACTTCAGCCATTGGCTATCTGCAGTATGAGTGACCGAATTCTGCCCATTCACAAGGGGCACATCCACATACAAAGTAATTCCCTTCAGAGCCAGGTACTACTATCTATGGCAATGTGCAGTTTTTGAGACCAAAATATATTTTTGCATCTACCCATTGTTTATTTGTGATGTTTAGGACCCAGCAGTTCCCACAAGAATATAGTTTTACACAACCCATGACAAAACAAACAAGGATTGACAAAACCAAAAAGCTAGTTGCTAAAGCAACCTCATTGGTTTTGCCAATGCTTGTTTACTCTTGCAATCCCCTCCAGCAAGTGTTTGTAATTCACTTCCCTGTCCACTCCCTGTTTCTTTTGCCTGTCCTTAATAGTCAGTTTTCTATTCTCCATTTTTGTGGCCTCTATCGGACGCAAAAAGTGGCAAATGTTAACAGTCAGATTAGAAAAATTCAAATACAGCAGAACAGGTGTATTATTCTCGTGGCGCATCTCAGGCCATTAGTCAGCTGAAAACGTCAAAGAGTCCAAGCTCTTACAGGGTGAATGCGCAGGAGTTCTGGCCTCAGATATCACAGAGACCTCTTTTTGACAGTGAACTGCATATGTTGGAAAGCACAAAACATCAGAACCCAAGTTACAGAACATGAACCGTTAAAACGTTAAATAAAAGCATGTAATTAGAAACAGCAAGATAAATAGACCAATACATAGCAAAACACCTGGGAAAGATCATAAGGTACTCAAACCCCAAAATAACAGTTAGCCCAAATGCTAGGAAACCAAAGATGTCAGAGAATTCAGTTTTGTTGTAATGACATCTGCATGGAAAATAAAAAGATAAAGTAGTCCCGAAACCCTGCTGAAAACATTGAGCCTCGTATGTTTTTAGTAGTTGGCCGGTGTGCTCGAGGAGGGCTAAACACTGGAAAAGTCATGACGTATGCGTGCCTTTCACTAATGAAATTAAGCGGATTTTAAAAGGCAAGCCCACAAACCAATGAAAGTGGCAGGCGTGACCTGGGCGTGGTTAAAAGCCCCACAAGAGATTACAAAAGGGATGGAGAGCTTGTGCGCTCGACCCTAAAAAGTATGAGGGCACGATTTGATTTACAGAGTGCAGTTTTCTGAGAATCCTCTTCACTTTGCCACTAGTCTATATTTTGAATTAATTTAATAATTACGACCATGTTTACAGAAATCAGTTAATAAAGTAAAATAAAAACTCACCATAGTTTAAAGTGACTAGCATCACAACCCCATCACCGTATGAGATTGGAATTGTGATAACTGTAAGACCAAAAGAAAATCACTGACTACAATAAAAACTTTACAAGAAATTTGGGAAGGCATTAGTCAGGAGGGTGTATCTCCTACTGATGTGTGGTGACTTGGTTATTTGCAGCTCATTTCCACCGGGTGGGCATCCCTTGCCAAATGTCTGCTTTTTCACACTCCATTTCGTACTTGGACTTACACATCTCAGGTCCTGATTTGAGTAGGCCAGAGGAGTCTAAAGTTTTTGCCTCACCTACCAAAAGCCCGTGGCCTGGGTGGAGTACATACTGAGTCCGCAGACATCTACAATTCTGTGTTATCCTTATGAAAATGTGGAACTTGGTACTTTCCTCGCCACATTCAACATGCATCCGATCTTATTGCATCTTTTCACTCAGTTCTTCCAGAAGGTGTGACCTACTGAACCATACCAGGGGAAAATTGCCGGGGAGGGTTTATATTTGCCTGATAACATATAATTGTGATCCCTCCCAAAACAGGGGTGGGGCATAATTTAACAGAATACTCGGAGGTTAAGTTTCAGGTTTCAGCTCATGTTTGCAATATTTTTACAAAGCGCAAAAGCAGTTTGTGATAATCCTTTCTTAACTGCATATCCTTCCCCAATACACAAGCAAAGGTGCCTACAAACTTAAATACTTCATCTTTCTGGCAGACATTGCTGGAACTACTTTAGGAGCTTCAAACAGAGTGCACCAATGTTTGGCTTAAATAGGCATCAAGAAAACCAACAGCAAAACCTAGTGTTCTGTTTCAGATAAAGTTCTATATTAAGCCCCTCAGCCCTAAAGGGTTAATTTGCAAAATGCTGATTCAGAGAAAAAATATTTAGTTCACAAATATACAGTTTAGCATTGAGGTCAAACTCATGGCTCTCGATCTTTGTTTTTTTTTACTTTAACGCTTTACTCACACAAATATTTTTTATGTAAATAACAATAATATGAGAGAAATTAGAAAACAATTGAATGTGATTTTTATATTTTGTAACTTGTTTGTCATGTTTGGAAAGTTAGTTGTTAAAAAGCAAATTACTTTGGCTCTATACCAAGCTAAGCACTGCAAGGTCTCAATATTTCTCAAGCTTAAGCATCGAACTGCAAGTACCAATCAAATAGTTTTGTTCGGACACACACACATTAAAAAGGCCCCTCTGTATTAATAAAATATAGAACATATCCCCACCTACTTCAAATTTGCAAGGTGGAGCTTGGGAAATTCACTGGCCTCCAAACTTCTGAAAGGGGTGCACATCCGACCTCCCTAAATTCTGATAGACAACCTGAGATTAAAGCCCTAATGTCACCTGCTTGAGGAATGGGATTGGAGGAGGATGCTAATTACCAAGGTTCATCACATTTCAGAAATTCGTCACACCAATGTTAGTGCATGGGATTCTGGGAAATGTTCTGTGGTTCTTTGCTCACATAGGATTACACTGTAGGGCTCGGGGGCACCACTACAGATGGAACGCAGAACTGATGAGAGTCCAAGATCAACGCGCCATTAGGAAACTACAGAACTAGAGACTGGAAGGAGGGAAAAGAGTTGGTTCATATAATTATACAAAAGAGTCTCTTCTCTCGAAAGGGGTTCTCTGCAGAGGGGACTGGAGTCATCAAGGGGTCCTCCTTGGCATGAGTTTCACAGTAAGCCAGAAGATCTGCAGCTGCTTTTGAGACCTGGAGGAGGACAAAAAGGAACATAATTTAAATTAGTTCTGATGGAACATTCCCTGCCCCTGTCCCACAGCTGTGCAGCATACATCATTCCATTCAGTTCTCTAAATTACACTGTTTTCCACAGCTCCACCACACCCTCCAAAACTGCTTCTTCACTACAAGTATTTTTACACTCTTCATTCCATTCTGCTCTCTTTGCTAAACATTTTACACAGTTCCAGCACACCTTGCAACCCTCCACCACTCGCCGCAGGTCATCCACCACCAGTACATTTGTGCTGTTCCCTTCGGCTGCCTTAGCTACACCATTCTCCAGAAATCCAGCACACTCTACAACCCACCACCATTTTCAGCAGCTCTTCAATCTCCAGTACTTTTGAGCCATTTCCTGCAGCTTTCTTGGTTGGACATTCTCCACAGGTCCATGACACCCCACAATACTGCTCAGTACCCCACAGCGCTTGGACCTGAAGTACTCTTCAATATTTTCTAGGGCTCGCTTACCTACACCAACTCCACATCTTAAACACACCATGCATTCCTGCACTACTGGCAACAGCTCCTCCGTCATCAAAATGATTTTGTCATTCCCTACAGCTGTTTGCAATATGCCAGCGCCAATCCACACAGCTTCCGTTGCCAAATTTCCAACAGTCAGGAGATAATGCATTGGACTAGACTGCCTCTTTCAAGAAACCTACCTTTAATAAGGGCCTGATTCAGATCTTGGCAGAGGTGTTACGCTGTCACAAAAGTGACGGATATCCCATATGCTGTATTACGATCCCATTTTATCCTATGGAGATCGTAATACGGAGGACGGGTTATTGGTCACGTTTGTGACAGAGTATCACCTAAGCCATGATCTAAATAAGGCCTACGTTTCTATACTCTGCTTAAGGGAGGTACAAGGGGGAAATAGAATGATAGACTTAAATCAATTACCTCTCTCTTTCGCACGTGAAAACGATAATGAAATATGTGAATTCACTTCTGAGTCCTAGTCTACGGTTTATGTCAACGATCCAAATTGGTTAACTGTCCCATCTTCTCTGATTTATTCTAAGGAAAACTTTTGAATTCCAAATTATCATAGAGCTCCATCCATACATGTGCCCTTAATCCATGAACCTTTCCCTAAACATTCATATCATTACCTGCAACTGCCTCAGGATCAAAGTGCCCGCACAATTCCTACTCCATTCCAATGTCATGGCTTTAATAATTCCTGACAGTTTCTCAAGAATGTTACACCATTCCTTCTGCTGATATTCATTTTTCCTACTCCATTTGTGGAAGGCTATGTGCAATGCTTAATTTGTGCCTGTGGTTGGAGGTAGTGGGCACCAGTCACTCATTTTAAGGGCCCAGGGCTTATTTTTCATCCTCAGATGTTGATCCATGGTAAGAGAGGGAACAGCAGAGGAAAGAGAGGGAAGAGGAAGATAGAAAAACAGTGGTAAATGGAGAAATCAGAGTTGCAACAGAAAGTGCAAAAGTGAGATGAAGAGGCAGGAAGTGTAGGATGCTGGAAGAAAGAAGCATGAGGTGGAATCAAGATTAGATCACCTTAGGTAAACCGACATCTGGCAGGGCAGATGCAAGCGCCTACGAAAAACTTTAGGACTCTTTCCTCATTTTTTTCCATTTTTTTTTCAAAACCCTGGCTGTTTGTAAACTAATGACTGATCAGAGCACGGTCGCATATTCATGATACCATCACGAAGCTCACCTTCATTCGGTCGATGTTCACTTCCAGCTTAAGTTGTTCCACTGTTTTCCTCGCCTCTGCAATCTTGGCCATGTTGTTTGACATTCTGCACTGCTGACTTTCTGAAACTAGGGGAGGAGCAGGACCAAAAATAGTTTAGAATGTTTTATAGCAGAGGCAAAACTCGCAGTGATGTAACCCCCCTCTGCTTTTTCACATATTGGCATTTTTTAACACAAAACAAGATACTATCAGGGAGCAATTGCATTATATGTCTTAGAGGAAAATTAAGTTATTTTCCCAGAACCCCGGTATTTATAATAAAGTGGTGGAGTCGGGAATCAGATTTGACATTGTGTTTAGAAAAATAAAACCAATAATAATGCAAGTTGTAATCTCGAGAGGAGTGGAACATTTTGCCATACACCATTTTACACGATCTTTTCCGTAGCCGTGAGTCACTGTAAAAGTGGCATTGGTTATTTCAATGCAACGCTGAGCAAAAGCAGAAATTTGAGAATCCAAGGATTTCATCTGAAGTATTGCATGCGGCCCATCAAGCCACCAAGTATGTGGAGGCCCTCATTTCCCCCCTCCTGTGGCAATACCACCGGCCATACTTAACTTCCCTGGCGGGGATCTGCATGCCTTAGCGCATTCTCCTGTCTGCAATGGTGAATGCCGAGTGGGCACCATTTATGCTTCGTAGCTCAGCCTCCATTTTTGTATTTCTAAAACGAACTCCCAAAGTGACCATTTGTTTTAGAAAAGGCATTAAAAAAAATCGTTATCACATGCATTGAGTTTTCTTCCCTCACATCTGCTGTTGATTGATTTAATTTTGGTGATGGTGGCACCGCTCTGTGACCTGGCGGCCAGTGGTGCCTAGGGCCCCGGATTGAAAGTTACCCTGCTGTCAGAAGCCCTGAAGTTTCCCCACCTCAAAGTAGGTAGGCTAAGCTCAAGGTTGTGCCGTTGTATGGTGGATTCCCGCATCGGCCAAACTTTAAATGAACTCATAACTGTAGTGAATTAATTTGTCATTAGAAACCACAAAAATCAGCAGCAGGAAACATGACATAAAAAGGAAAGCAACTAGGAGAAAGATGGTAGATAAATGAACAGCTCCCCTTTAACCCAGTCCCTGCTCTTCCACCGCTACCACCCCTGTCTATTCCCTCTCATTTCAGATGACACATTGCAAGGGCTGTCAGATGCTTAATTCCAACAACTGTGAATGTGCTGATGATGGTGGGTTAACCAAGGCAGGGGCTGGCAAGTGACACTGGCTTTAGGTTTCCTGCTGAGCCAGGGCTCCGCAAAAGCTAGCATTTCTTTTGTCTGCCAGTTCCGTTCCTTTAGGGAAATCTGACCGCCCTGTTGAGACCTATCGAGGACAATTTTCACACTGTCCAGGCCTGAGAGGCTGACGATCAAGTGGGCAATGCAAAGCACCTCCCCCCCCCCCCCCTTTAACACTGGTTTCCATAGGTTGCTTCCTTTCCAAAAGAAAAATACTGCCCATTTGTCCAGTTTTAAGTCTGCAAAGGACTTGTGGTATATATACTTAAAAATAGCATCATATAAACTTTGTATTAATTTGGAACATGACCTTGCTTTTTTTTGTTTACTTTAGTGATCAGTCCGGTATCATTATGGAAACCTATAGCACATTTGAAAGTGCCTCCTTATATTTTCAGAGGAAAGTATGTACTGATAAGGGTGAAATTACTGGCGTGCTGCTCCTTCCTTTCACTTGATCTCCCTCAGTTTTCGTATTTTTAAGCATATATAGCACGAACTCAAACAGACGGTACAGTAGAGCTTTACACGAGCACCAGTTACATTAAACAAAGTCACATTTATATTTTTTTTAGACATGGAGAGATTAAGTGATTTGCCCAAAATCACAGGGTGTCAATCGAGGGGGTACTAGAATGTAGTGCCCTGATTTCACATTCTAAACAAACAAAAATAATTATGTGGGACACTTATATAATCCATGTAACTCTCTCCCTGAGACACATTACTCCATTTATTTACCAAAATAGATGTAATTCAGCACATGGACAAAATACAATCAGGTGCACATGGCACAGTGCTCAAATGTACAATGGTGTGCAACATTTATACCAAGGCAGACAGTTACATTCATTATACAAGAAAAGAGTCCCAGGGAACCATTTTGTTTGTTTACATGTTGTACCCGGTTCTGTTATTGGGCATAAGGTTAGGTCCTGTGAATTGTTAAACTCGTTTAAAATTCCGCTCCACTGGCTCTAACAACACCATTGCCTCTCCTTCATGGTGGTGTTTTTAAAGTTTGAACACAATGGTTTTCACAATCTGTAAAAACGAACATTATGTTCAACCTCCAGGAAACAAGAATACAGACACATTTTGTATTGGTCAGAATGGCCAAAAGGCAATGAATTCGAGTTCGATTTGTTTTTTAGAGTGTTAACACAATGCTGGTTTTCACAGACATTGTGTTAAAACTCGAAGAAACACCAACATGAGTGCATTGTCTAGTGGTCAGAGATTCCAATGGCTAATCTATCCGTGCTTGTGCTTTACTATGTTGATTTATAGAGTAACAGTTCCTTAGCAGGGAGGATGTATCGGACTCGGATCGTGGTGCGCTCGAGGGGCGATGAGGGCCCCGTGCTGAGCCAGAGCCAAGTATCTGGGTCGAGACAGGTTCGAGCTTTCAAGGGCTCGCACACCTGTGATATTTATATATCAACATTTTTATCAATATTTACCTGCAAAGCAACAATTATTAAATATTAGCTGAACATAGGTTGAGATGCTTTCGTTGTGAGGATACCTTGCAGATCATTTCTAGTATTGGTGATTTTATTTGGTTTTCCTTCAGTACTGATTGGTGATAACTGCACTTAAATAATAGTTGTACTGTGGAGCCCTGCTGAAATAACTCAAGTCTACTTTGTGGATTTCCTACCATCAGTGAACGTTTCGTATGTAAAGGGAAGTAAATGGGTATAGGTTTTTAAACTATTTTGATATATGGGGGTGCCAAGGAGAAAATATTTTTTTATTGTATGTTTTGTGTCTAGAGTTCATCTTTGCCTGGAGATATTAGGCCAGATTTACAAAGTTTTCATTCAACACACGCTGCATCCAAAGGTGCATCTCTGAGTTGTGTGAAAGGGAGCAAGCAGAACAGCACCATGTGTATTAATTTATGAGGCTGTATCTCACTCGTCCTGTGCTGACACATTTTGGGCACATTGACCCATATTTATGGGAAAATGTCAGAGCGCGACACTGCGCCAAAATTGGCAGTGCAGCACTCCATCATTTTCACAATGCAGGGATGCACCATATTTAAGTGAACCCCTGTGTTGTCCCCTGTGCTGGCGCTATATTCAGCTGCCATCAGAGGCATCTTTGCACCATCGTGCAAAGATGTCCGCATTGAGGAGTGTAATTGTTTATGTGCGGGAAGGTGTCCCTTTCTGCACATAAGCAATCACTAATGGCAGTTTGGCACTTCTGTGTGTGCAGCACAAAGCTGCACACACAGAAGTGCCAAAGCGTAATTTTTAAATGATTGTTATTTTGATGAAGGGACACCTTCCCGCACATAAAAAGCATTTCTGGCATTTTGCTCTTTCTATGTAGAATGCAGCACGCATAGAAAAAGCAAAAAACGAGGATGAATTAAAGTATTCCTCCTTGTTGCGCCTTGCGAACGCCACTTCTGGAGGTGGCGTTACATTTTGGCGCTGCCTCAGGTTTACGAAATCTCGTAAATCTGAGGCAGCATCAAAATGCAATGGGTGTTGATGTGCACTGCCACAGCAACACCCATTGTCACAGCAACACCCATTGCATGCCCCTCTGATGCAGATAACTGCGTTGGAGGGGCCCTCATTTACAAGGAGGCGTAACGCCACAAAAAGTGGCATTACACCTCCCTGTAAATATGGAGCAGAGGTTAGCACCACTGGAGCGTCATGTAAAGTGATGCTCCAGTGGCACTAGAGGCTCATGAATATGCCCCATTGTTCCTCTCACACACCATTGCATTATAGTGCAAGGGTTTGCACACAATGTCTAACATAGGTTTTGGACTGAAAGATTGCCTCACCAGTGCTAAGTATGCTTAAACATAGTTTAATACTTTACCAAGTTTGTATTTGTGCTGTATAGTACAGCACATATTCAAAGTTGGAAATATTTGGGAGAAGAAAACATTTTCTTCAGCCTTTCCACTGCCTCGATGAGGTGTAATATTTTGATACAAATTGCAGTCTACCAATATTAGTAGATAAGGATTAAAGTCAAAATCCCTGGCTTTAGCATTGGAACACTTATATGTCACCCAAGGGACGCCTCTTTGATGTGAAATAGAGTAAAGTAGTGCATCGTGCTATATTGTGTTACTTTCTAATAAAACACCTCACGTTGGTTTGCATCACATGAGTGACACTGTCAAAGCCCCACTCACCTTAAACTTGGATTCTACAGGCACGAAGACAGTTCCCCACATACCTACAAGGAACAATCCCCAACACCCAAAAGAAGTAATAGGTGTCTGTGGATTATGCCTGAGGGCAACAGGGGAATAGAGAATGGAAGGGGATAGGAAAGGAAGGCAAAACTCCTGGCCTTGACACCCTAGTGGATGCCCATCTCAGTCGGCAGACCCAAAAATCCCTGTGTCCCTATGTAAATACGGAAACAGTCACAAGCATGCATGCATTTAATATAAATTAATTTGAGCCCCCCCCCCTTTTAGCAATCACTTGTCGTGAATTGAAATAAGTGACAACCTTATTGCTCATCCAGTTCAGGGCTTTCACTCACAAATAATTGCTATCACATATTTAGACTAATTAGGTCAATGGGGAGAACCAAGACTACCATACTTGCAGCCTACTTCCCAGCCTGGGTACCCATACATTAATATGCCACACACAGAGCTTGGTCTAACATGTTTTTATTGCTCTTGTGTAACAGTGAACTCAACATTCTAAATATAAAATCTATTCACTAGAACACTTACGTCACAGTTCTCCGGAGTCAATCAGGCACCAAAGGGGTCCCGTCATCGCTAACTCACAAGATACTACATCTCCCACCTTGTTAAATAAAAAAACATTTTTTTACAAATATACTAAGATCAATATATACATATATATATATACATTACAACTCCTCTATAAATCATCAAGGAACTTTGACCAAATGCCCAGATTGGGTTTTCTGAGGCAGTGAAGAGAGAAGAGAAGTGTCAATGACTGTCACTGGTGATGGAGGAACAGATGCAGTCATGAGGCTCTCAACAGTCTCATTTGAACTAGTCTCATCTCTGACATCAGGAACTTGCAAATGATGGTGCAGATGCCTGAAGTGTGAAGAATCTCATGTAACAGACTTTCCAGGACGATGAACAGTCACCATATGTCCGTTGCTAGTCACAACTTCGAAGAGTTCAGCATCAAACGGAGCATCTGATTTGTGTGTCCTCTATTGTTGCACCAATAATCAAATCTCCTTCATTGAAAATAATGTTCTTGGCACATGTTTACAGCACAAGTCTATTCCATAAAGTTCGCCATCTATCGCAGATCTCTTGTTGGTCCATTGTGGTAACTTGGTTGTTATGGTTCTCCCACACATCAGAGTGGCTTGACTTTCACCGGTTGTTAAATGAGGAGTTGACCGGTAAGCTCAAAGAGTAGCATGGAGAGCTGACTTCAGATCAAGCTTCTCCAACTCTCCAATTTAAAGTGTGCTCATAAAGTGTTCGATAATGCCACTTGCTTGTGGCCAAAGAGGTGTGATTTTCTTTTGCTTCACATGGAGATGATTGAGAAAGTCTCTGAATCTTCAACTGTTGAAAGACGGGCTTTGTCAGACTTTAGAATTGAAGAAACACCCCATATTGCAAAAATGCCATCTATTCTCTTGACGATTCTTTCTTGAGTAATCAATAAGAGATCTTCTACTAATGGAAAACTGGAGTATTCATCGATAATCACCATCAGAAAATGTCCATTGTCAAGAGGACCAAAGAAATCAAGAGTGATACTTTATCATACATGTTTTGGTAAATCTGACATGTTCAAGGTATGTTGAGTGATTCTGGGAGATAAGTAAATGCACAAATGACAGGCCTTCAACTCCTTTTCAATTCTCTCATCAAGGTGAGGAATCCAAATTCAGTCTTGGAGAGCTCTTTAGTGGCAGCTATTCCAAGATGACCTTCAAGGGCCACTTCCATTACTTTGTTGTCGCAGACTCCCTGGTATGACAATTCTTAAACCTCATAAGATAATATCGTCTTGAGTGACAGAAAGTTCGCCTTTCACATTTTTGAGTTTCTGGTATTCACCATCATGTGTGAAAGGTGGAGTGTGCTGGTTCCAAGATTGATGTGCAATAATGTCTTTTAGTATCAATATGTGTTAACACTATCTTTCCCCATTGCAGTAATAATGTGTTCCAAAGAAATAGTGGCAGGGGTGCTGGAATTTACAATTAAGTTAATGTAGGCTTCAGCCGCTTTGGAAGGGGTACCATGACACTGTACTGTCACTGGTGAAAAGTAGTCAGCAGGATTATGATCTTTCTCTGGTCAGTGCACAATAGTGTAGCCATATTCCTGTAGTCACATACTCCAACATTCAATTCTAGAAGGCATCTTGGCTTTTGTTTTTCCACAATGGTAAGGAATGCTTGATGATAGGTTACAAGAGTGAAAGCTATTCCACATAGGAATACGTGGAAATGTTCACAAGCCCACTTCACTGCTAAGCTTTCTTTTTTCCTTTCTCGGGTTGCGAAACGGCATGTTCAGTTTGTGAGAAACTTCTGCATGCATATGCCGCAATATGCCTTTGAGCATTTGGGTATCCATTGTGCTGGGCAAGAATGGCCCCCCACCTGACCATCAACAACAACCTCTATGATAATGTCGGCAATGTGTGGACTGAGATGTTGTTCTCTTTCAATTGCCTTGTTAGCTTGACACATATCAACACAGATACATACAGCTCCTTCACTGTCTTTTTTAGGTATTACCACTATAGGCAAAACCCATAGAGTTGGACCAGAAGATCACTCAATGATACCATGATACCATGCTTTAGTAGTGCCTCAAGCCTTTTCTCAACAGCTTATTGTTGATGAAACAAAATTCATCCATGCCTTTGAGCAACAAGACGAATGTCCTCATTGCTATGCAATTTCACTTCCATGGTCTTAAGTTTTCCTAATCCATGAAACAACGACGGGAACTGACTTACTATTTGTGATGAGCATTCATGTTGTAGTTCATGGTTATCAGTCCCATATCAGCAGCAGTATTGAAACTGAGTAAACAGGCACTTGAGGCAGTGCCTTGAAGTACATGAATGGGTGTTTGTACCGTTTTAATTTTGTGTCTCATGGTTGTTACGAATGAACCATCACTTGTTAATGGCATTGAGGCAGCCCATTATACACTTTAGTCTTTGGCGGTGTGAGACGGGGCAATGGAGACAGTACATTGTATTTCTCCTCAGGCATAATATTTATTGATGCACCACTGTTAATATTAAAAGGTAGGGAGCAGCCGTTTACCTTTAGTATAATATTCAAACAATGTTTGAATGAGTTTCATGATTTTACTTGTTGACTTTTCTTTGACTCGTATTCTTCTTTGCATACTGCCAGTTCGACACGTGCACCTTTTCCTGAAGTAAACATCGATATCACACATCTGTCTTCCTCACTCTGACTTGAAAATGAAACTGAAGAACTCTTAGAAGAAGATTTAGACGATTATCACCTTCGCTTAGTATTGTTGTGCCTCATCTGATGTTGTCTCTTGGCCATGTGGGAGTGTGTAGAATTTTGTTTCTGGAATTTTCGGGCATCCATTTTGTTTTCTTGTTGTGACACACTTAGTTTTTCCTTCACCTTGCAAACCATTACAAAATGGTTCTCCTTCCCACAGCCTTTGCATACTTGTCCAATGGTGAGACATTTACCTTCATTTGGAAATGAAAATCCATATCTAGAACACAGTTTCGTTTAGGACGAGAATAGCAGCGCACAAGCACTGCTTTTCCGATGTGTTGTTATCTATTTGTGCTTTTAACCACGTCCACCTCACGCCAATCACTATTGCTGATTCATGGGCTTGCCCTTCAAAAATCCTTTGTTATCATTGGCACATGCTTTACATTTGTCCCTCCTTTTGTTACCGCCTTGGACATCGACCCTGTTACATGGCTAATTGCACTTTTGCTGATACGTTTGAATGCAAGCGAACTTCTTTTTTTCTTTTGTGTTTCTCCTTCACACTCATGCCGTGGAGCTTTGAATCAGCTCACTTATGTGAAACTGTTTTACTTTTCATTTTTAATTTATGTGGCAAGAAAAGTTCAGTTAGGAGTTTGCAACTGTAATAGCTCCTCTTGAGAAAATGCGAGACCCATTGCATTGCAAATACCTGTTCTTTAGTGACATCAGTTTGAGCCCTTCAGCTTTGTGTTTCTGCTTTCTTTTCATGTACATGACTGACTTACTCTGGGCACCTCTTCCCGTTATGACATCAGCTTGTTGATCAGCACATTCCTCAGCTCTGGCAGCCATGAGAACCCACTCCAGACTAAGGGTTTCTTTCAGCCTTTGTGGTGTGAATGAACCTGACAGGCATCCGTCAAAAACTAAAAGACATACGGCTCCTTCATCATTGAATTCATTGAACTTACAATGTTTGATAAGTGTATCAAGTCCCTCAACAAATTTGTTGATTGTTCACCAGCTTTCTGTCATTCCTGACTGAAAATGTATCTTTCATAATTGACATTCAGCATTGGATTGAACTTGAGATGTAACGCTTCTTTGATTTGACAGCATGTGTCTTTATCATTTCGCTGCAGTTTCTTTATTACCTATCTTACTACTTCATGGGCAAGATTTTTTAGGTATTTGACAATATTTTTGTGTTCTGCTTCTTCCAGGGCACCAATGAAATCATCAAACGTTTCTATCCAGGCAGTCTTTCTGTCACCAATATATTGCTTTTTGGCTGTATCAAAGGGAAGTGGTGGTTTCAGGAAGGTGGCGATGTGATAACCAGTTGTGAAACTAACTGACTTTGAGAGTGGGGTCTTCTCCTGCACTGTCTGCTGTGCGCTAGGATGTTTCATCAGTACCATCTCTAAACCCATGTGATGTGCTTGCATCAGGGTTGTTGCAGCCAATTTGAGGTTGTGTGGTCTCTTTCTTCATGGCCATTGGAGCCCTTCAACTTCTCAAAGACTTTTGAGAAGTTCTGAGCCACACCCGCTTCAGAGGTGTGCCACTTCAGGTGTCGACAGCTCTTTTTTCACAACCCCTTGTGCTTTCATTTGGGTCACTTCATCCGCTGCTGAGGTCATAGGGCTCTCTTTATCAAGGCTCTGGTAAGTATAATCGTACTTCTTTTGTTTGAATGTTCTTTCTGTTAGTACTTCTTGGTACCCAGTAATTGCTACTTCAGCACTTTTCTGTAACTGGTTCTCGCTGCCTTTAGTGTTATTGTTCCATATATCTCATAGTTCTGTGGTGTGTTATGGTGCAGTAACTCTTGCACAGCCTCACCAGCAGGTTCCTGGCCAAAAATACACAAATTTCTCTGCAAGGCTTTCCTCTTCTTCCAAAGCTTGGCACTGGCTGGTGTGGTCCTTTGACTCCACATATGCCAAACACCCATCTTCACTCTGACTGAGGCACGTGTAGCATGCACAGGCAGTTTGCTGGACCATAGCAAACTCTCAGGGAGAACACTGTTGATCTTTGGGTTAAGTATTTCCTATCTCATCACCAGCTGAAGTACCCTCCCCAGCCTGCGTACTCATAAATGAATACGCCACACAAATCACTTGGTCTTACACGTCTTTATTGCTCTGCCTATAACCACAAACTCAACATTCTAAACATGAAATCTATTCACCACACCCGAACACTTACGTCACAATTCTGCAGACTCCACCAGGAACCAAAAGGGGCCCCTCATTTTTAACTCACAAGACACTACAATACTGCATTAGGTGATCACCCAAAATCCCAGAACTGAAAACAGTGACCATAATGAAATTGAGTGAGGTAGTTACCCTAGTCTGAGTTCATCACTGTTTATGTTCTGGAGGCAGCCCTTTCTATTTCTAATTGCAACTCCTTTGCTCACCAAAGTGAGAATAAAAGGCCACTAAGGCTCTCATTACAAGTGACCTCTGGGATAAGTAACATCATTTACCAGTCCCATTAGAGTTATGAGAGCCAGAGGAACACCGCAACTCTCTTAACTTTCACCAGAGATTTCAGCTGCTAAAAGCAGCCAAAATCACCAGCTGAAAGTCTGGTGACAATGATGAATTACCAAAGGAATTGGACCCTGCATTACTAATTCCATGGTAACTCCTTACTTTTTTGTGGACTCTCAAAGTACATCGTATAAGGTGTGCATTTTCCCCAAACCCAGAGCTACTGCTACCTTCAGGAAAGAGTACTTTACCTCTGATGTACTGGTAATAAAACCAATAACCAACGGAGAGAGTCTGCCTACACTGGTGTGATGAAATATAGGCATGGGCAAGAGTTTATGTAAACAGAGTCTTGTAGACTATGCAGAGGGTCTATCTAGGTTCCAAATATTCACTGGTCCACTGTGGAGCCTAGCTGAGACTTAACAAAGGATTGCTGATGGAAGTTATGTAACAGACTTGCCAACTGCATTTTTCACAATCCAAAGATGCTAAATAAGATATTTAGGTAAGCTAAGCAAGACTTTATTCAGATAATCCAAATATGATGAGATAGCTGCCTGGATCACCAATCTTCCCCTTTCAACTCGGAGGCATGGAAAAAAAATTCTTAAGCTCTTCAAAAGTGAGTAACATGTACCAGCGATCTTGTTGATATGTGGGCAGACAGTGAGATCTGTTTTAACACCACATTTGTGATCATTGTATCTGGGGCTGGGAGTGGGAGAAGTGTAAGTGACTACAAAACAAGGTCCTGCTCTAAGGAAGATTCCCTACAGCTGACATGTCTGCTTTATTTGCGTCGATTTTTGAAGGTTATGGATCATCAGCAATGCACCAATCATCACCTGACACAAGACATTCCCAAAATGTAAGGGGATGTTAGAGTTACTATGTCTTTGTTGTATCAGGAATTGAATATGAACATCATAGCCAAAACAAGCAAAGCCAAAATAACGAATAAAGGAAGCAAAAAGGATAGCAAAAATTAAAGAACTCCACAAAGTACATACTAATTCTTAAATTATTAATATCTTTGTTTATGTTTAAGAAGAAAAAGTACTTTAGTTGTCACACAAATAAATACTAAACATAAGTCACCAATGTACACAATGAAAATGAAGCTTCTCTAGCACCACCTAAACAAGAGATCTTTGTCAGAATGGTTCTTAGTAGAAAACAATGCTGAGCCCCTTCCTACTATGTTTGTCAAGGAGTTCACAATAATATGTTCTTCACAGAGTTTTTAACATAAAACCATTCTTCTTCCAGAGTTCACAATCTAACCCCCATCCTAGTGCATTTGTAAAAGAGATTACAAAGTAAAAGGTGTTGCTCAGGCAATTGAGGCAGGACAATCCATGCCTGACTCAGTGAGGGGTTGTAGGCTAGAGACTTGGAATTGAGAAGCACAGAAGAACACCACACAATAACTCCAGCCAATGTTTTTTCTTTAAAAATGAAAAGTACTTTAATGCACACACAACTACATGCTAAATGCTATCCTCAAACTGACAAATATTTACTAGACATCAGGCAGCATTACAAATTAAACCCCTTCTTTAGTGGACTCACAGATTAACCAGGGTGTAAATACCAATGGAAAGGGTCGAGGCATGGTTGGAAACTAGATAAACTAGATATAACCGAGTGTTGATATCCGCATGGGACCCGGCATGAAGGAGACAACATGTGGGCTGTTGTGCTGTTTGTTCCCTCCTGCCCCTTCTTCATTACCCCTGCTGCCCCACTTGTCTCCTTTTCATGTTATGGGCCCCAGTGCCTCCGCCAAGTGTTGTATGATTTTCAGCCCCTATTGAGGTACTGTACTGGCTACTTGCTGCTTTTGCTAATTATCTATGTATAATATTCTTCTGTGCTGTTTTTGTTGTTATGTATTACAGTACTACAAACATTACTGTTGTCACTATGCTGTGAAAATGGGACTGGATATAGTTCTTTTTTTACCAACATACTCTGTAAATCCTTATTGTGATCAATTGCAAATAAAAACATGTTTAAAAAACAGGGTGTCACTCATTCACCTAATGAAACATCACAGAGGACAACTAACCCTATAAATGTAATCTGTACATATTATCTTTGAGGTATTATATGGCTATTTGAGAACCAGTAGGCATTAATCCTAAAAACAAACAGCAATTTACTCTTATAAGAGCCTATTGGCAAACATAAGGCTTTTCATAATCAAAAAGATTAAGGGGCTGATTATGAGTTCGGCGGACGGTTTACGCTGTCTGCCGTACTTCCGACGGGGAGGTAGCCATACTGGCTACCTCCCCGACAACCCCATTAAGAGTTTCCCGCTAGATCAGCAGGCGGAAACCTGAGTTTCCACCCGCTGGTCTAGCGGGAAAACAGTCTACAGCATTAGTGACCGACAGACTTGTAATGAGGCCCTAAGTCTTCAGCCCTTTTCAGTTCATTTACTACTGTCTTTGTAACAATATTCTATAATTAATAAAGCAAGCCTGTTGGCCTTATCTGAATATAAACAGGGCCATGTCATCTCTACCCAAAGAGACCAATCAAACAATTTATTTAAAGCATACAAAAAATGATAGGTGGAACGCTTGAATTAATCACAGCCCCTGGTATTCCAGTAGGAGCTGTCCATCCCAAACTGTCAGGCCCAGAGCCGCTTCCCAGTCCTTTGTCATTTTACACACCATTCCACCTCAGCTTTAACCCAGCTCCAATAGGAACAGTACAGCCATAACTACCAGGCCACGTCTTCCCTGAACCAGAAAACATGCAAACCAAGGCTTGTTTTACCATGGCTGTGGCTCTTTAGAGGGCTGTAGCATAGTCCAGTGGCACCTTGAGCAGAGCACCCATATCTGGTCCTACCCGACGCACTTAGGATTTTGCACAGAAATATTCAATACATTGATGGGTGGAATACTTGAATTAATCTCAGCCCTTGGTAATTACTCCGGCCGTATTCCCATCCATCACCTTGTGGTTCAGACTGAAATGTTCCCTTTTAAAAATGAGTCAATTCTGATTTGCATATTGCTAGCTTGAAACTGAGGTGGCATAGTGTGCAAAATAACATTGAAATGGGTTGTGGTCCTGAGTAATTACTAGTGGCTGAGATCAGTTATAGCATTCCACATCACTTTTTTGTATACTTCAGTTCAATGCCCTAAGTGCCAGGGATATACGCAGACATGGATCCTGTGCTCACTGAGTCAGTGAAACTAAGCTACACCTGACTGAAGATCTCCAACCAGGGTAAAGCAGATCTTGGTTTGCTTGTGTTCCAGTTAAGAAAGGACCTGGTCTGGCAGTTTGAGCTGGATTGTTCCTATTAGTGCTGGGCCAAAGCTGAGGTGACATGGAGTGCAAAATAAGAATGGACTAACATGCGGCCCGAGTAATTAACAGTGGCTGAGAATCATTCCAGCATACCACCTATCACATTTTTTGAATACCTCAAACAATTTAGGCAGAACCAAAGTAAACATTGAGATGAACTTTAACAATCCCTCTGGAGATGTCAATCATTTACTGTGACTGTCTCTGAAAACTGACATATTTACTAGGCTGCTTCCTTCTGCATTTGCCATAGAGTTCACAATGTAAAAATTCACCCTATAGCATTTGTCAAATTGTTCGAAATATAATACATCTTCTTATGGCGTTTGCCTGGAGTTCACAATGCACAACCCTTTTCCTTTTCATTTACAAGAGAGTTCACAAAGTAAAGCCCCTACCTATTGCATTTGTCAGATAGTTCATAATGGTAAGTACAGTTTTGACAAGCAGTTCAATGGAAATGGCTTCCTGTAATATTTGTCTTACCTCACAATGTGAACAGCATGTGTTGGTGATGGAGCTACTCCATGCAAAGCACTGCCTACAGTATTTGACCTGGGGTCTGCATTAATAAAGTTGCTTTCAGTTATGAGCAATGCAACTACTTCTTAGGCAGATGAACACACCTGTTTGTCAATCAAAGGCTTGTAAAAATGAAGATTAACATGTGAAAACAGCCAAATTCTCACAAGTCCTAGAAAACATCTACACAGTCAATCCAGGTATAAAAATCAATGGAATTGGAAACATAGGGTTTTTCAGACGGGTTAACCAAAACCCATGCCTACTAAGGTAATCTATTGGAATCCATGTTAGAAATTAATTGTCATGAAGCCCTAGCATAGTATAATGATAACAAACCCAGGAAGGCATATCGGTCTTCCCATATGACTTTCAATATAAATGACTCAGGTCTACCACCATTGTCATAACTCATAACAATAAAATCATAAAAATGGCAACTGAGCTATGTCTTTCCAATAAACCAATCATCTCAACAGCCTTGATTACAGGCCTGTCACCATACCCAAATCAGGCATACCTTAGCGAGCATAATCTGTGCATTATAAGCACACTTTTGCAGCAGAAGCACACACTTTTTGCAAAATCAAATCTGCATGTGGGCGGAGCCAAAGCCCCTCTTTCAGTTATGTTTCTTAAAGCATTTTTCAAGGTCAAGTGAGAGTTGTTCTGTGAAGCTAATCCTTAAATGAAGATAGATATGGGGAAAACAGGAGATGGCGAAAGCATGGATGACAAAGAACTTTTGAGGTGAGATAAAGAAGCCAAAGTGTAGGGTGGTGGAAGAAAAGGTCACAGTTGAAATAAAGGCTTAGCAGCTTTAATATTTCACAACACCAACATTTGGCAGCATCAGTGCTAGTACGTATGAAAAACTTACGCCCTTCTACTTATCTGTTTCAAAAAATTAGGCACTGGGTCACTGCTGTATCTGCCTCTAATTGGGGTCTGCGTCTGAGAGCTATTGCAGTTCCCTCAGATTTTACTAAGGCAAAGCAACATGGAGGTTTGCTTACACCTCTTTTCTCGTCTCCTCTTCAACAACCACACAAAATGTTCATCCTAACCAGTGCATCTGTTAACGCAGAAGTTACTAATGAAATTATTAATGAATATTCATATAATTTGAGTGTTGAATTTGAGTAGAAAATGTATAACTTAGAGAAAATAATGCACTAATTTGAAGGTGCGCCCACCACAGTGGCCATCAGTATTCACGAAGTGTACTTATTAATGGCTTATTAACATGAAATGTTGAATTTATGTTGGACTAATGCAGTGATGTGTCATTTTAAGGGTTATGCATTATGTATTAGCTTTAATAATTGTAGGCCTTATCTTAGCGAGGTCTTTGCCTAGTTGTACAGCCTTATGTCAAACTGCATTTCTAAGGTGTTTTATAAAATGGATGCTTAGAGAATTAAATTGTAATTTTCCACTGTACTGTCCATGTGCTTGTAGCTAAAAATCTTTCTCATGAGAACTGCTTGTTAGGAGATGATGTACTTGCCAATGCAACATTGTTTAATGTAATGTGTGTGAGACTAACTTTCACAGGAGAAGACAAAGACCATACTGGCTGGAGTATAATCTGCAACTATATTGTTACCTGATGAGCTGGATGATGAGAACAGTATGAAAGGAACCAATCACTGACGTGAACCATGTCCTAGGAGAAATGTAGTTTTGAATTTTTAGTTTTATTGGACAAAGTATGAACATGCGATCCACTGACCAATTAGGATGTGGGAAGTAGCTTTAGGAAATCTAACTTGGCCATACAGCACTAAGGGAAGACAGCGCATTTGCCCATTTTCTATCTTGCCGAAAGGCCATTACTTTCTTTTAAGTCTTGAGAAGAGACTTGCTTAATTTTACTGCTTAAAGAGACTTTGCCTTTTCTGAACTTTGATGCTAAATTCTGATGCCTTGCTGAAGAGACTGATGTCCTAATGACGAACACTGTCACAGCTTGCTGATCCAAACTGAGGATACGTATATTGACTATGATACTGTTTGCTATGTCTATTTGCTTTTGTTTCTAGGTACCAACCACCATTTTGATTGAGCTATAGTTAGATGTTTTTTACCAAATTTGTGTTGACTAAATTGTTTTGCATGAAGCCCAAACATGCTATTCTAATCTGGTGCTGGTTAGGGAGCTCGCTGATGAAGTTCTGTATATGAACTAACAACCGATGTCTTTCCCTTGCTTCAACTAATGGTATGTAATATCGTTTGTGCAGTTATTCTTGTTATTAATTTGCACTGTAACCTTAGAATGTGTAGTAGCCCGAGCGTTGATTAGATTGCAATTCTTTCATCGCTCTGGACAGGCAGTGTTGTTTCTGTATGTTTCTCAATTGATTTTGAGATTTACTTAATTTACATTAGCCTTGTTAATTTAGGGAAATAAATATTCTACCTTTTACATAAAGGTGTGGTTATTCATGACTTCAGGGTCTTGGTGTGTGACAGTTACTGACTCCTATTGATTACTAATGTTATTGATTGTCATTGATTACTGATCTGCATGTACAGGACATATGGTGGGAAAACCTCAAAGCAAATCAAAAGGTTCATCAACCTATTCGCGTCTCCCTTGTTAGTTTACTTATTAAGGTTTGATGCGCGATCACATTTCACATTTAAACTCCAGCCAGGGAACATTGTACTGCCTGATTTTAGGTTAAAATGTTAGGACTTTTCTCCAGATGAACCTGTTTCTCGGGTACTCCCTCTTGTTCTCCCGGACGGGACTGTTGACAGCTGTACTGTTTGAGCGGCCTGTCTCTCTCACCCTCACAAGCTGTTCCAGCAGGTGTGCTTGATTGCCCTGTTGGTCCCTTTACATCAGGTAAATTGCTTTCTCCAGCCCCAAGGCTGAAAAACAGGTTTCTGGAGCCCCTGGGAATTTTTAGGCCCTGATGCCATTTCATCCCACAGGAGCCAAAGCAGTCAGACAGAGAGAGAGATGTGCATCGGTAGATGTGGCGAGGCATGAGGGGCCGTGATGCAGTGGTGTAACCAGTGCTTAATTTGTGCTTGTTGTTTCCGGTGCTGAGCACCGGCACTTATTTTTGAGGGCCGGCGCTTAGTCTTCTTCCTCAAGCATTTTCTGCAAGCAAAAGCCACGTTTGGGAAAGACGGAGGAAGAGAAAAACAAAAAAAGTCACAATGAGAGAAAGCAGAAAGCTGCAGATGTGAGCTGAAGGGGCAGGGCGTGGACCTAAATGGATTGAAGAGGCCCGAGATGGCTTCGGGATTACCTGCCTCAGTATTCTGTGTTCGCACATTTAATTGCAGCAGTTGCATGTTTAAGAGGAGGGTTTTGGGCAATGGCACCTTTTTATTTACAAATTAAGCACTGGGTGTAACAAAGGCCCCCAAGCTGCGGGGGGGGGGGATTCCCCGAGCTCCACGCAGCAGGGGGTCCCCAAAGGGGGCCCTCCTCAGCACAGTACAAGGTGCAGGGTTGTCAGGGCAGGCCCCTGACTGGGTCCAGGGGAGAGTGGGTCCCCTCAAAGTACTTTTGGAGAGGGGTCCCTCAAGTTTTGTTACGCCACTGGCACTGTGTGACTGCGTTAGGTTAAATGTACAGGAGAAGGAACATTTCCATAATGTTATTGACATTCTATATACCCGTACTATTAAAATCAGCGAGGCGCTATGATGACAGATATGACATTTAACCCACCTGCGAGTACCAATTTCATCGCTTCTGGAAAAATGAACAATGAGTAATCTCCAGATATTCAAACCTGGTACTTAAATGCTATTCGCAGGTAGCTGTAGTAGGTTGATCACCCGCTGAGCTACCTTACCAATTCCTTCATAAAGTGCGGCAGAGTGTGACCCTCCAAGGGGTGTGGAGGTTTTGCGATATAGATCAAGGCGGTAGTGAAGGAATGGGGGAGGGTGGAGGTAACAGTGATAATGCAGAGAGAAGATTAGAAAATGAAGAGTGAGAGGGAATAGAAGGCCAGGTAACTGAAAAGACCTATGACTCAGTGTTCTCTTAAGGAACTCGAGAGCCCTCTGATAGGCACATTTTAGGGCGCCTTGTTAGAACAAGTTTGAGTTTTACTATAGATTTTCTGCTAATTCGTTCCCGAATTAAGGTAGAGTATATTAAACTACACCCTAAACTTTCTGTAAGGAGGTCACACAAAAACAATCAAAATATACATTGGGATCCAAATATCCTTTAAAAAACACTCGGTGGGGAGAATGTCAGAAACAGAGGAAGACAAAAAAAGGGAGGCTGTGAAAGATAGAGAACTAGACAGTGGAGAGATAGAGAGGAGGATAATTTTCCCAAAGGGCCTATTAGTAGGTCGGCACCCTGGACCGTTGCCCACTTTGCCCATGTCTTAAAATCTCTCGGCTAGCAAGCACCTCGGTTGGATTTAAAATGGTGTAATACCATGGCCAAAATTACCCATTTCCAGGTAGTGTCTCTATATCTTAACCCGCCTGTTACAAGTTTATATCAATGGAATGGGGAATAATATGCAGTACCCAGACTTGCCAGGTATTTCCATGCAGGATTTGCTGAGATTTTTCCCCATATTTACCACTTACTTTGAGTAGGTGGTAAATGTGAATGGTGTGTCCTAGTGGGTTGGGGTGTGGTCCAGCAACATTGCAGTCTTCGGGCCACTCGAGGGAGTGTAGCAAACAAAATACAGGAGATGGGAGAGACACCAATATTGAAATCCGAATATCTATGTATTCAGAATCTGGCAAAACTGGGCAACTCCATAATACAGGAGTAAAACATAACTGTAATAATAATAATGCATAACAACAACAAACCCTTCTATTCAGGGTATTTACATAAGAACATAGAGAGCTTTTAGAGGTCAAACAGATCACCATGATGTGAAAAATGTCTCAGCCAACTGGTGTCAGCCATCCAGTATCTAGTGCCAAGTACCCAAAGAGTGTCTCATGGCTCTTGATATAATAATAAGGCTGTGGGGTATATTTAAGAGCCCATAGCGCCACCATAGCATCATTTTTTTGACACTAAGGTGGTGCTAAAGGGCATTTCCCCCGCGTCATATTTACAAAGTGGTGCAATGTATGCATTGGGCCACTTTGTAAACCTTTGCTCCACATTATGCCTGCACCAGGCGTAGTGTAAGCAAGGGGGGGGGCGAAAAAATTGGGCAATCTTTTAGATTTCCTGGAGCCATTTTTTGGCACTTTCACCGTCTGCTCAGAGCAGGCGTTAAAAGTTGGCATACCATTATTTTTCTGATACTGTGTACTCTGCAGAGGTAACACCTACATTTTGGTGCTACTCCTGCAAAGTACATCAATAGTGTCAAATAAATGATCAATTTCCCCCTACCCTGCACCATGGTGCACCGTATTTTAGATATGGCGCACACATGGTGGTGGTGGGGTGGGGCGCTAAAGGGCACATGGAAAAGTGGCACTGCACTGAGTGCAGCGCCACTTTCCTTAAATCTGCCCCAGTGTGTTTAGAGCGGAAGCACCACCACGTGTGGGAGACTGAGTAAAGCCCACACTGCCTGGAAGCTGTCAGCCTAACTCTTGCCTAGCCCGCAGTACCTCACCCACCCCATTCAGGGTAGTAGTGATGTGTGCACCCTAAACCTGACACTCTGTTGCCTCAGGGAAGTCGTGGTGAACAGATCCACCCCTTCCGATCAGTTACTCGAAGACTCACACATGGAAAGGCAAGACGAGAGATGCAAGCTGGATTTCAATCTACTTATTGAAGCAATTGCATCCTAGTATAAAGAGCATGGGCTGCAAAAATCAGGCAGATGAAATATAATAGAGTGATCATCATTATAATTTGTGTGAAAAAGATAAATGTCTTTGTATAAGAGCATAGTAGTAGTAACCCATCTGCTGGTCCCGATCTAAAGGGGGAACCCTGACCCCATACCTGAGTTAGAGGGCAAGGATCTGCCTGTTGTCTGGATGGCAACCTTCTCTAGAGCTAAAGGGTCAGCATCAAAATTAGCAAAGCTGGCTGCAATATGATGTACATTCCAGGACGGCCATGACTGGAATGTCCCCTGTCCTCCTTAACCCTTTGTGATGTTTATATAATAAACCATGCACAGCTTGTGGAAGGAGGCTCGATGTCATAATACTCCTAGAGGACAGGAACTATCTCCTCAGATGACAATCAAAGCTGGCAAATCATGTACCAAACTTAACAGTCTTGGAGAATACACAAAATGCGCACTGTGCTAAAGGCTGATGAAAATGAGCAGTATGTATTCTGCCTTCCTAGAAGGAGGCAGCTGACTAAAATGTCTAAAACAATGCACTAGAAACTAGCTTTGCTAAATTAATGACAATGAATAAAATATATGTGTGCATTTAAAGTTGCAATCCATGAAACTAACTAAAATCTGGATGTCCAACAAGGTACTAAATGGCCACCACAACAAGAGAACGGATCATCTTCAAAGGCCTGTGGCCAAAAACCATATGAGGATATAAAGGGGTAGTAAAGGAGGGCTTCACAGGGGAAGTTGTGGGGGGGGGGGGAGTTCCCAGCACTGTATATGTAGACTACAACCCAAGCTCAGGAAGGTTAGAATCGCCAAGTAGGCAGATGCTCAGAGAGAGCTCCATATAAAAGCCAGGAAGGTTCACCATTCCTTATCGAAAGCTTCCATTTTATTGTTCAGATTATAGATAGTATGTTAATGAAGGCCAACTCCATAGAGGGCTATGACTCAGTCATTGGCCGTGGGGGTAGTGGCCTGGCACCAGTGCCCAAGATTACACAATTTCCTAATTGCCCATGAGGTTGCTAGCCATCTATGCACATGAACAGCTAGATCAGGAATGCTAGACATATTATGTAGAAGGGTCAGGTGTGCCGCAGAGGGTTAAGGTGATAGAATTATGAAAGCACAAATGTCCCCAAACCTCTGTCCAAAATGACTGTAAGTCTGAGCAGGACCAGAGGACATGCTACAAACTGTATTTGTACTCCTGGGACCACCAACAGTGATTGTGAAGCAGAAACCACATTCTTTTACCTTCCAAGGCATCCAGTATCAATTATTCAAAATCTTAAAGTATAGGGATTTCAGTTCCGACTCTCAGATGACTTTGTCATGGGTCAGAAGCAGCACTGTCCAAAAAGTTGGACATGTACTTTTAAGTTTTATATGTCCTGGTAGTGAAAAACTCTTACATTATTTTTTATCTACCTCAAGGCCTTCCTCTCCCCTAGGTTAATATTAAGGTTACCCTATTATGTTTAATAAGTGATAGCTTTCAACTGGGAGCAGGTAGAAAGAATGAGTATGGTGTCTATGGAGTTACGATTAAAAGCCCTCTTTCATGGTAAAGTCATATTTTTAGTGGCAATTCTGAAAAAGCTTGTTTAGAAAGTTGCCATTTTCTTGTCCTAGCCATTTGGTGCTTTCAGTCTGTTCGTGGGTCACATGGCAAATGATCTTTGTGTATTGCTCTCATACAGTGAGACAAAGGGAGGATAGGTGTTGGCAGGATGAGCCACTCTGAGTTAATGAGGGGGAGACACTCTCATCTACCACAATTGCACCTCACAAAAGCTCTGACTGAGCTCTCTTACCAAGGGTTCGACACTGGTCTTTTATGACCCCAGACAAGATGGGCCAGGACAGGGAGGAAATGCATGCCTGACACCTCAGGGGGTGGAAACCTCTAGCAGCTTCTTCAACACCAAAGTGGGCACAAGTAAGAAATACTGAACCTCCAACCTAATTCTTCCTTACACATAAAGTACTTTTTTTCTGTGTGCCTAAATGGATCGCTATAGCCAACCGTCCTCCATCACAATCAGCCTGATCTTGTGACTTTGCCCTGCAATAAGATCCCCTCAATCCATGGTTGAGACAAAAATAGGAGAGGTGAGTGAAGATGTGGTGCTCCTATGCCAGGACTTGAGGAATGCCGTTGGCCATATCACAGAGATGGAGAGTCACCTCTCTACCATGGAGGATGAGGTTGTCAAACTTGAAACCAAGGTGGCTCTGATCCTGAACCATACGGACAAACATCATCACCAGATGGAGGACACCTGAAAACCGCTCCCACCGTAACAATTTGCATTCAGCCTGCAGAGTTCCTTGAGGAATGGTTAAAATCCTGGGTCCCAGCGGACAAACTTTCACTTTGGTTTGCGATAGAACGGGCTCATAGAGTGCTCACCCCAACCCTCCACCAGGGGCCCAACAAAGGCCCATGATAGCCAGATTTTTCAACTTTGAAGATACAGATTGCATCCTGAGAAAGGCCAGATCGCACTAGACGCTCAAGGTCGATACATCACTTTGGCAGGCGTGGTGGAGGGGTGCCCCCTCAACCTTCTATGCATTTATGCCCCACCAGTTGCACTGGACCCCTTACTAACCACACTTTGGGAGGTTGTGGTGCAGCTACTGCCTGGCACTGCCCGTACAGGGAGTAACTTCAATGCAATTATGGACCCCGTCTTAGACTCCACCAGGCCCCCGTACAACACCCATTGTCAAAGGGCAAAAGCCCTTCTTATGTGGGCAGATTCTATGGGCCTGTGCGACGTTTGGAGGATCTGGCACCCTAGACACCTTAGACCCATACCTCTGCAACACACAATACCCACGCATGCATTGACATATTTTTTATGCCGGATTCTGATATCCCTTGTGTGTCACAAGTACAAATTCTCTCTCGGGGATCTCAGATCACGTCCTGATACTACTCCATCTGGGAGACACCGGAACAGTGTACCACCCAATGTGGCAGCTAAATGCCTGGCAACTCCAAGATAAGCACCATGTCAGTGCATTTAAGCAAGACATTATGCAATACGTTCGGCTTAATGAGGGGTCGGTCAACTCACCTATACAAGATCTATTGGCTTTGGAAATGTGTTATGCCATGTATTGCATCAGTGTGGCTGCTCTCCGCAATAGCTAAAGGTTAGTGGCGTGGAGTGTCAGAGAGGACTGGGGGAGTAGAATGTTGCAGATTAGAGGAGGGGGTGTAGAGTGTTGTAGAGTTGAATAGGAGGGATTAGAGTTCAGTGGTTCAGTGGCAGAGAGTGTCATAGAGTGGAGTGGATTGGATTAGGGTAGAGTGGAGTGAATCAAGTGGAGTGGGTTGGATTGGAGTGGGGTGGACTGACATAGGGTGAGGTGGATTGGATTGGAGTGGGGTTGGTTAGATCGGATTGGGGTGGGTGGTCTGGATTGGACAGAAAGAGATGGGGTGGGTGAGGTGGATTGGACTGAGTGGGGTGGTGTGGGGTGGATTAGATTGGACAGAAGTGGGGTGGATTGGAGTGGTGTGGGGTGGTGTGGCGTGGGTGGATTAGTTTGGCCTGGAGTAGGTGGATCGGGTTGGAGTAGGTGGATTGGATTCACTGGATTAAATGTGGTTTAATGGAATGGAGTGGAATGGATTGGACTGGATTGGACTGGAGTGGGGTGGGGTGGGGTGGACAGGATTGGATTGGATTGGATTGAAGTGGGGTTGATTGGATTGGGGTGGGGTGTGCTGGATGGATCTGATAGCAGTGGGGTGAGGTGGACTGAACTGGGGTTGGGTGGGGTGGACTGGATTGGGATAGAGTTGGGTGGATGGGATTGGGGTGGATTGGAGTGCAGTGTGGTATATTAGAGTGAGTGGGATGGATTGATATGGGGTGGGGTGGATTGGATTGGGTGTGGTAGGCTGCAGCAGGATGGATTGGATTGCAGTGGGGTGGGGTGGTTTGGATTTCAGTTTGGTGATTCCACAGTTTTGGATTGGATTGCAGAGAATGGATTAGGATGGATTGGAGTGGGGTGGACTGCATTGAGGTGGGGTGGATTGGAGTGGGGCGGATTGGGCTGGATTGGACTGGAGCGGGTGGGGTGGATTGAAGTGGGGTAGGCCGGGTGGACTCGATTGGAGTGCAGTGGACTGAACTGGGATAAGGTGGGGTGGGGTGGAGTGGAGTGGATTGAAATGGCATGGGCTGCGGTAGCATGGAGGGGTGAATTGTATTGAAGTGTGGTGGGATGGATTGGATTGGATTGGATTGGGGTGGCAAGACATGGCATGGGGTGGGGTGAACTGTATTGGAGTGGGGTGAACTAGAGTGAGGTAGATTGGATTGGGGTGGGTCAAATTGTGGTGGGGTGGAATGGAGTGGAGTTAATTGGAGTGAGGTGGATTGGATTGAGTGGGGTAGATAGGACTGAGTGGGGGTTGACTGGATTGGATTGGGGTGGATTAGATTGGGTGGGTGGATTGAATTGGGGTGGGTGGGGTGGGTTGGGGTGGGGTAGGTGGATTAATTAGAGAGTGGTGGACTGGACTGGAGTGGGATGGACTGTATGGGAGTGGGGTGGATTGGATAGGAGTAGGGTGGGATGGGATGTAGTGGGGTGGATTGGACTAGGGTGGAGTGGATTGGATTGGAGTGGGGTAGACTAGATTGTAGTGGGGTGGGTTGTGGATTGGAGTGGGGTGAATTGGGATGGATTGTGATGGACTGGTTTGGAGTGGGGCGAATTGAAGTGGGGGAGATTGTTTTGGATTGGAGTTGGTTGTTTATGATTGGAATAGGATAGAGTGGAGAGGGACAGGTTGGAGTGGGCTAGTTGGAGCGTGGTAGATTGTTTTGGATTAAAATTCGGCAGATTAGGGTGGGGCACGTTGAAATGGATTGGAGTGGGGTGTTTGGACTGGGGCAGATTGTTTTTGTTTGGAGCAGGGCAGATTATATTTGGGTGGATTGGAGTGGGGTTGATTGGAATGGAGTGGGGTGGGCTGGATGGACTGGATTGGATTGGAGTGGGGTGGGGTGCACTGAACTGGGATGGGGAGGAGTGGATTGGATTGGGATAGAGTGGGGTTGATTGTAATAAGTGTAGTGGATTGAAGTACGGTGGGGCGGATTCAATTGGATTGGAGTGGGGCGGACTGAAATGGAGTGGGTTGGATTGGATTGGTGTGTGGTGGGCTGCAGTAGGATGGAATGGATGCAGTGGGGCGGGGTGGATTGGATTTGAATGGGGTGTTTTGGATTGAATTGGGGTGGTTTGGAGCAGGGTGGCCTGGAGTGGGTGGGTTGCATTGAGGTGGGGTGGATTGGAGTGAGGTGGGGTGGTGTGGATGGATTGGATTGAAGTGGAGTGGACTGACCTGGGATAGGTTGGGGTGGATTGGATTGGGCTGGGGTGGATTGGATTGGGGTAGATTGGATTGGAGTTGGGTGCGGAGGATTGGAGTGGGGTTGGCCAGATGGAGTGCAGTGGACTGAACTGGGATGAGGTGGTGTGGAGTGGATTGAAATGGGGAGGGGTGGGGTGGAATTGAAGGGGTGGCTTGGGCTGGACTGTGATGGGGTGGATTTGATTGGATTGAGGTGGCGTGGAGTAAACTGGATTGGAGTGGGGTGGACTGGAGTGGGGTGGATTGGAATGGGCTGGTCTGGATTGAGGTAGATTGGATTGGGGTGGATTAGGTTGGGGTGGGTGGTGTGGACTGAATTGGTGTGGGTGGGGTGGATTAATTGGAAAGTGGTGGACTGGATTGAAGTAGGGTAGATTAAGATGGTTTGGAGATGGATTGAACTGGAGTAGGGTGTATTAATGTGGACTGGATTGGGCTGGAGTAGGGTGGGTTAGAGTGGATTGTATTGGAGTAATATCGATTGAAGTGGAGGAGTTGGTTGTATTGGAGTAGAGTGGGATGGATTGGAATGGGTTGGATCGAACTAGAGTGGAGAGGATTGGACTGGAACGGGGTGGTTTGGACTTGAGTGGATTGGGGTGAGGTGGATTGGACTGGATTGGGGTAGATTGGACTTTTCTGAATTGGGATAGATTGAATTGGGTTGAGGTGGATTGGTGTGGTGTAGACTGGATTATAGTGGGGTGGACTGTTGTGTATTGGAGTGGGGTGAATTGGGATGGAGTGGGATGCACTGGATTGGAGTGGAGCAGATTGGTTTGGATTGGAGAGGGTTGTTTGGGATTGGAGTGGGGTAGAGTGGAGTGGGATAGGTTAAAGTAGGGCAGGTTGGAGTGGGGCGGATTGTATTAGGGTGGATTGGATTGGAGAGATGTGGATTGGTTTGGTGTGGGGTGGACTGGATTGGATTGGAGTGGGGTGGGTTGGGGTGGGGCATATTGTTATGGATTGAAGTGGGGCAGACTTGAGTGTGGCAGATTGTTTTGGGTTAAAGTGGGGCGGATTTGGTGAGAAGGTTTGGAGTGGGGCAGATTGATTTGAATTGGAATGGGACAAATTGTTTTGAAATGCAATGGGGCAGATTTGAGTGGAGCAGATTGTTTTGGATTAGGCAGGTTGGAGTGGGGAAGATTGTTCTGAATTGCAGTGGGGTAGATTGGAGTAGGGTAGAAGGGAGTGGGGCATATTGTTTTGGATTCGAGTGGGGCACATTGTTTTGGATTGGAGTGGGGAAGGTTGTTTTTGAGTGGTGTAGACTGTATTGGATTGGAGTGGGCAAGCTGGAGTGGCGCAGATTAAATTGGGGTGGTTTGGGAGGACTGGAGTGGTGTTTTTAGGAGTGAATTGGATTGGGATGGATTGGTGTAGGGGTGAGGTGGAGTGGATTGTAGTTGGGTGGGTTGAAGTGGGGTGGATTAGGGTGTACTGCACGATTATGTGTTAAAGCATAATTTCAGAAATTCCACATAGTAAATAAACTTTCTCTTTGCAGTATTTAGAACAAGATAATTGGCATCTTTTGACAACAGCATGCACGAGCAAAAATAAAAGTAAACATAAGTGCAATGACTTGGCAAAATGAAAGAGAGATAGCTATAAAAACTAAGACTTTTCAATTTTGTTTGTCCTGCTAGGCACTTTTTTAACAGTCACAAGCTTTTTGTTTGCAGGGCACTAGAAATTAAAAAGAACAAAATTGTACCTCAATCACGTCGGGAGCAGCATTGAATCAATCAATGCTTGGTCCCTGCTCCACACAGAGGGACGGAAATGATGCCGGTCCTGCAGTGACAAATTACGAGGCTGTAAAGAAGAGTGCCACGCAAGCCAACAAATGGTAAGCAGCAGGCGGGTTTCCAAGCCCTTTACTGTACACAACAGAGTCTCACAAGTGAGAGAATGCACTACCCCTTACACTCACAGCCTCAACCCTAAAAGAACACATTTTGCCTTCAACCTAATTTGAAAGCAGTCAAATGCAGTGCCTGAACTGTGGGTCACATGCATCAGGCACAGTTATATGTACCTTTAAGAGAAATTCTATGTAGTGTACAGCAGTCCAGTATAGAACGACACTAGTGTGGCTGGTCCATTTAATCATAAGAAAGTGAGGGCTGTAGGCCTCGGAACCAAGTGGAGCTCAACAACATATGAAGTGCTGAAAAGCAATCAGTGGTGAGAGAGGTAACAAAAATAGCTGATTCAGACAGTAATCTTTTTAATATACATCACACAAAATTTTCAAAAATGTTTTTCTAGCATAAATAACCAACGACATCACATAAAGCTTGTAAAATGTTTTTTTAATCATAAAGAACCAACAACAAAGATCCTAAATCCCTAGCCCACATTAATTCACAGGCTATAATTTCATTAGCACAATAGCTTACAACTTTTACTATTAGTGAATCTAATTGTATGAGCCAAAAACTAATACTTAGGATTTTTGAGCCACAATTCCATGATTTAAAGTAGGCCTTCATCCTGATGGCTTGCACTATAGCACGTTTAGGTAATTCTAAAAGTTTTTTTAAGACACCCACCTTCTGTTTTATCCCAATCAATACTTGTCCCGAGGCACAGAACTTGAGGGCCATGCAGCATTTGCGGGGGAATCATAACATTATTCGTAGACATCACCAGTTTTAAGGACAAACCACAAAAATCTATTTTAAATTTCAATAAGCCATTTAAAGTGGCAGAAGTACAGCTTTTTAAAGCGTCCAAGTGTGATTTCCATGTTTATCTACTGTCAAAAGTCAAAACTAGAAATGTATATGATGTGACTGACTTCTTCAACCACCTGCTTACCAATTGACCATGTAAAGGGTTTACTTCTTTTGCCCGACCTCTATGATTTTTTTTTTCAATATTGATCACCAAGTGATATGCCCTACAATACTACCATTACGTCCGATTACCGGCCCTCGGGGGAAGCACTAGCACTCCCCCCGAGGGCTACCCCCCCACACCCCTCAGGTCAGGGCTGGAAGGGGAATCGCTTCCCCTTCCACCCCGACCCCCCCAGTGACGTCTGATGACATCAGCACGCAGAGGTCACCTCCCATTGCGCTGGAAGCAGGCTTCCAGCGCGATTGCGGAAGAGAAATGCTCAGCATTTCTCTTCCGCTCGGGAGGAGGGGGCCAGCAGAGGCATGAAAGGAAAGGAAAGGCCTTTCCTTTCCTTTCATATCTCTGCAAGCATTTCTGCTGCCCAACTGCAATGCGAAACCACTAGACACCAGGTAATTTTTTTTATATTATACTTACATATAAGGGGAGCAGCCGCTTGGGCAAGGGCCACTCCCCAGGGGGCCAAATCATTTTTAGGCACTTTCTGCCCCCCCGGGGGCTGATCAGCCTAATATAATTAGGCCGAACTTCTCCCGGAGGGGCAGAAAACCCCTTGACACCATGGATAAAAAAGAATAATCCCAATTATGTGTGGGGAGCAAACCGTTAGGCAAGGGTCGCTCCCTGGGGGACCAAATTGTTTTTACGCCAGAAACCATTAGACACCAGGGAATTTTTTGTTGTTACACTTACGCATAAGGGGAGCGGCCCCTTGGGCAAGGGCCGCTTCCCACGGGGCCAAATAATTTTTAGGTCATTTCTGCCCCGGATACAGAAAACCCCTAGACACCAGGGATAATTTTGTATTTTTTTTTTTCATTTATGTGTGGGGAGCGACGCCTTAGGCAAGGGTCGCTCCCTGTGGGGCCAAATTGGTTTTAGGCCATTTCTGTCCCCCCTGGAGGCAGATCGGCCTAATATAATTAGGCCGATCTGCCTCCAGGCGGGGCAGAAACCTCTGGACACCAGGGATATATATATATTTTTTTTAATTTACTTTATATTTTTATGTATGGGGAGCGACCCCGTAGGCACGGGTCGCTCCCCTGGGAGGCAAATTGTATTTAGGCCATTTCTGCTCCTTGGGGGCAGATCAACCTATTTTTGTTAGGCCCATCTGCCCCCAAAGGGGGCAGAAACCACTAGACACCAGGGATTGGTGTCTTTGTATGTGTGTGTTTTGTTTGGAGGGGTTGCCCCTTGGGCAAGGGTCGCTCCCCATGGGGGCACATAGTGTTTTGAGGCATTTCCTTTCGCGCGCACTAGGCCAAACCACACAAGTGAGTTACCATTTTTATCAGGAGACTTAGGGGAATGCTGGGTGGAAGGAAATTTGTGGCTCCTCTCAGATTCCCGAACTTTCTGTCACCGAAATGAGAGGAAAAGTGTTTTTTGGCCAAATTTTGAGGTTTGCAAAGGATTCTGGGTAACAGAACCTGGTCAGAGCCCCACAAGTCACACCATCTTGGATTCCCCTAGGTGTTTAGTTTTCACAAATGCACAGGTTTGCTAGGTTTCCCTAGTTGCTGGCTCAGCTAGAGGCTAAAATCCACAGCTAGGCACTTTGCAAAAAACAGCTCTGCTTTTGTGGGAAAATGTGATGTGTCCACGTTGTGTTTTGGGGCATTTCATGTCGCGGGCGCTAGGCCTACCCACACAAGTGAGGTACCATTTTTATCGGGAGACATGGGGAAATGCTGGGTGGAAGGAAATTTGTGGTTTCTAACAGATTCGAGAACTTTCTGTCACTGAAATGAGAGGAAAAAGTGTTTTTGTTGGCCAAATTTTGAGGTTTGCAAAGGATTCTGGGTAACAGAGCCTGGTCAAAGCCCCACAGGTCAGCCCATCTTGGATTTCCCTAGGTGTCTAGTTTTCAAAAATGCACAGGTTTGGTAGGTTTCCCTAGGTGACGGCTGAGCTAGAGGCCAAAATCTACAGCTAGGCACTTTGCAAAAAACATGTCAGATTTCAATGTAAAAATGTGATGTGTCCATGTTGCGTTTCCTGTCTCGAGCATTAGGCTTACCGATGCAAATGAGGTACCATTTTTATCGGGAGACTTGGGGGAACACAGAATAGCAAAACAAGTGTTATTGCCCCTTGTCTTTCTCTACATTTTTTCCTTCCAAATGTAAGACAGTGTGTAAAAAAGACGTCTATCTGGGAAATGCCCTGTAATTCACATTCTAGTATGGGCACCCCGGAATTCAGAGATGTCCAAATAACCACTGCTTCTCATCACCTTATCTTGTGCCGATTTTGGAAATGGGCACAAAGGTTTTTCGTGATACCTATTTTTCACTTTTTATATTTCAGCAAATTCATTTCTGATTTCCTGGTATAGAATGAAAACCCATTGCAAGGAGCAGCTCATTTATTGGCTCTGGGTACCTAGGGTTCTTGATGAACCTACAAGCCCTATATATCCCCGCAACCAGAAGAGTCCAGCAGACGTAACAATATATAGCTTTCAAAAACCTGACATCGCAGGAAAAAGTTACAGAGTAAAACGTGCAGAAAAATGGTTGGTTTTTTTCACCTCAACTTCAACATTTTTTATTTCAGCTGTTATTTTCTATAGGAAACACTTGTAGGATCTACACAAATGACCCCTTGCTGAATTGAGAATGTTGTCTACTTTTCAGAAATGTTTAGCTTTCTGGGATCCAGCATTGGTTTCACACCCATTTCTGTCACTAAGTGGAAGGAGGCTGAAAGCACAAAAAATAGTAAAAATGGGGTATGTCCCAGTAAAATGCCAAAATTATGTTGAAAAATTGGTTTTCTGATTCAAGTCTGCCTGTTCCTGATGGGAAGATGGTGATTTTAGAACCACAAACCCTTTGTTGATGCCATTTTCAGGGGAAAAAACACAAGCCTTCTCTTGCAGCCCTTCTTTTTTAATGAGTGTGCAGAGTACATACATGTATCCCAGAACTTTTTCTTCCACTATGGACCAAAGACTCTTGTATTTGTGCCCTTATAGAAGCTAATCTGTAACCTTGAGTTGCTAATTCTGTTACTGCACTTAAACCTATTTTTTTTATGCCAGTGAAAAAAATACATTTGAGAACTCCTTTTTTTCTTTATTTAAGCAAACCCAACGTGTTTTTTGTTTTATGAGAAGATTGCATCAAAGGAGGGGCAGATTTTAAATGCATGCAACAACTGAGATCTATTTGATGATCTACTTTTCCTTGCTTTTAGGTCGAGCGCGCAAGCGCTTTGACCTGTTGTAAGCATTGTGGGCTTTAACCATGCCCACTGCTTTCACTCATTCGTGGGCTTGCCTTTCAAAAATCCCTTGATGTCATTGGTAATTGCTTTACGTTTGTCCCACCTTTAGGCGGTTTTGTTACCGCCTTTCAGACTGACCCTGTTACATGGATAATTGCACGATTGCCGATATACTTCAGCATGGGTGAACTACTTTTTTCTTTTGTCTCTCCCCTTCGTGCTCCATGGCCCTAACAGCGCTCACAGTGCAAACTCCATCAGCAGTATTGGAGCGCTGGTCGTGTTGTTCACACTTTTACAATCAGTGTCACTTCTTTTGGCTCTCCCCTTCACACTCCATAGCTTTCCCCAAAAATACTTATAGTGGATAAATGCTTTACTAAAAAACACAGAAATATGAGACTCGGTTCTCTCGGAACAGCGGGAGAGCCGATACTACGATATGCACTGCACTCAGGAAAATTCACCCCATAATGCTTCTTTTTCAAAACATTTTTGCTCAGAACTCAGCCTGTGGTTCAATGGGACCACCTTCAAAATGTTCACCACAACCTGCTCTTTCTGGGTCCCCACACTAGGTTAGTGTGAACCCCAGAATTATAACCCTCCCTCCATTCAGTGTGTTTTTGATCCCTCCCATGGCTAGAACTTTTGTTTCACAGCTGAAAGTAGTTTGTGTTTTATGGGTCTTGTTTGTCGTATCATTGCAGTAGGCCTGCTACCCCTGAAAATGTGTAATGCACTATGCCCTTTGGGGGCTAAATATATGGTTATACTGCAATGCTTCAGTCATTTTCTTTTCATGTGGTTTTGCCCTCTAGGGCTAACTATATGGCAACATGACCATGTTTCTTCCAAATGCAATTTTCATTGTGGTGTTCTGTAAGGGCTGTTCTGAGCATTACAGTCTAATGCCAAAGGTTTATTTCCTGATAAAGGTTTTAATTGGGTTTATATGATATTTGTATATGTTTTATTAATCTCTCCTTATTGCAATTATGGCCATGATTCAGGCCAACTTAACATCTTTATTACACTATGACTGTTTGAACACTCTTGATATGTTTGGGTGACCCTTCTAGTTTGTTTCTCTTGTTACTTCTCTGTGGCTGTCTTGTTTTGAGAATTGTTTTAGCCAGCCAGCAACTCTGATGATGGGGTGGTGAAAATGGTATTCGATTGCAGTTAGCATGGCAGATTTAAATTAGGATGCTAAATGGCAATATTTTCATTTTTGGCTGCATAAATGAAGTAGGTTAATGAAAGTGTTTTAGTTATATGCAGGGCCACTGGAATTATATGGCAGGGAAAGACCAAATTATGAGGCAGGGTTGACCAATTTATGTGGCAAGAAAAGCCCAGTTATGAATTCATTACACCAATAGCTCTACCTCAAGCAAAAGCGAGACCCATTGCATTGCAAATGCTTAATTTCCCTGCTAGCTGGACAACATGATATAGTAAGGTATCGTCCTTCCAAGGATTCTCACAAATTAGGGTCTTATTTGGGGTCTATTTGGGGTCCTGTGCACTTTAGAAGCAGGCATCCTCTTGAGACGTGAATACCTAAGGGCTTTCTCAACTGTCACCTCATTCTTTCCCTCCCCCTTAGACTGGCTGATTAATACAATATTTCACCTCTAGTGTGGCCTAGTAGACCCGCTTGATTGTTTATGAATGGTCTCTCAGCTGCGCTGTTCTTTTTGAGGGACATCCTCACCCTTCTCATACAGGCAAAGACAGACTTTTTTCCCTTCCCTCGTTCACCCTTTCCTGAAAGCTCCCCACGATTTAATAAGATTGGTGAATTGTTTTTTAACCTTCTAAACTTTAGCCCTATCTTTCCTTTGTCCCTTCCCTTTCACCTTCTTCCTTTGACTTACACGTTGGGGACTACCTACTGGGCGTGTCACTCTTCTATAACAGATAGGATCACCATTTCTTTTTACCAGCACAAGCCTTTTAGAAATGTATACAGAGTGATTCTCTCCCCTAGGCTGATAATTATCTTTTAAATCAGAACCTATGCTTGTGATCCTAAGTGGACTTACAATGTTGGGCATAGAGGTATTGATGCTTTTTAATTCCTGATGCACACACATATATATATATATATATATATATATATATATATATATATATATATATATATATATATATATATATATATATATATATATATATACTTGTGTGTGTGTGTGTGTTTGTGCATCAGTGATCACATCCCTTTTGTGCATTAGTGGCCATTACACTCAACGAGGAAACAACGTTTGCCCCAGTAAGAACACCTGTGCTTTAAACAGATGTTTGCCCTGAACAAAACCTTTCTGGCATAAACTAATGTAACTAATGGAAGAAATATTTTAAATATTGCAGCATTAGCTTTCATGGAGACAATCAATATTAAAAGGTAGATCACCTTGTGGCAACTGAACCCACACTTTATCTAGTTTCAGAATCAGCACTAACATTGTCTAACCCCATAGTCTGAGGGAAACATTATTTAATAATTCCATTGAATAACTTAGCTAGACTTGTGGCGAGAGACACTACACACTTCTTGTAAAATGCAAAACATGTGTTGTCTGCCCCTGCAGTCTTAGCAGACTTCGGGCCTCTAAATAGTACAGATCTCTTCAATAGTCTTATGAGCATTCACACACTCTGAAATCTCTGCTTAGGTGAAAGGGATATTGATGTTTTCCAGAAGGCCTCAGGTGGCTCTGGTGCTCTGCGTAGCAAATATAAAAAGTTATTTGATCTTAATGGCGTGTTATTCAATTAACCAGTCCTTGGGTTATGAATCTTATTTTTCGCGTTAAAAGGCCCTTCAGAATTAACCATCTAGACCAGAAACGTTCCAGTCTTATTGCCTGTCTCCTACTGCTTGGTACTTGCCTTTTGGATTTTATACAACCACTTTATCTTAAATAGGTCACTCTATCCAGGTTTTTCCCGAGCTTCCTGAATGCCATGATGGCTAGGATAACCACCCTCATTGCTTTCTCAGCATCCCTAAGGAGATGCAGGCAACCATAATGCACTTCCACAGAATTGCCCATTTGCTACAGGTGATGTCCATTTTATGTCACTGAATATGTATAGAGCAATCACAAAAACAAGCATTCACTCAACTTAAAGGTTGTCAGCAGTTTTTGTGGTTTTCTTAGAAGGCTTTGTGGTGCAATATCATGGGAATACTCATAACTGAGACATGTTCAGACACTATGACCACGGCATCTTACAAAAGGTGAGCTAAGTGATGGTTACTTTTAGTAGGTCACAAATAAACTACAGTCTCACAATGTACTTCAGTGACAATTGTTTGCAACTGTTGTAGGTGAAAAGAGATAGGTCATTCGTCCTTCACTCCTCACACTGTTCCTTAAAGCCGTAACACCCAGTGCATGAAGGTAATAAGCAGCCATATGATGACTCATGAAACTATACATCCCCATGTACCTCCATATTAATGGCCTCATTACGACCTTGGCAGACGGGATTACTCTGTCCCAAATGTGTCTGATATCTCGTCCGTCATATTACAAGTTCCATTAAATCCTATGGAACTTGCAATACGGCAGACGGGATATCCGTCACATTTGGGACAGAGTAATCCTCTCTGACAAGGTCTTAATGAGGTCCTGAGTGTACTGCCTCTTGTCCTAGGAAATAGGCCCTAACTGCAATGCTAGCCATTTAGTCAGATCCACTTACAAATGTCAGTTTCTAAATAAGAAGGGTATTGCCTCGGTGCATCTGCTTCCTTCTGGGCTAACAGGGCACTAGTCACTCATATGTCATGAAAAAGAATCCCTAAACAACTTTTGAGATTAGGGTCTTCTTCATACAATAAACAATTAGAGTATTTTTAATTAAGGAGGCACTGAGCTATCTTCTACTTTTAACTACTTCAGTGAGTTATGCAGACTTAGACAAGGCCCTCTTCCTGTGCCCTATACTGTAACCTCTAGGCCTAGCAGCTTCTAGCTGATGTCAACAACAGACCTAAAGTTAACACTAGTGTTCAGCTTGAAATGCTCCTTCAAAATCACTCAGGCACACTGCAGGTTCTTATTTTATTTCTGTTGCCCCCTCAGTCCTACCCATACCCAAACACCAGGAGACCTCCTTGACACCTCCAAGCTTAGGTTCCTGAAGACATTCATCCTTCTCTGAATATTAGAAAGGGTGTTATAAAACGCAAGCAAGTCAAGTCAAGTGCAATTCGGCGCGCTTCTCTCAGGTTAGATGTAAGCATCTTCCAGATCCTCATTCTGCGAAGTCAAAACCAAACTACACATCATCATGAACATCTACCCAAATCTTTTTTTTTTTTTTTCACCCATCAGTTGAATCGTTTACCCCATCCCAGAATCAAGACCGGTTTCCATTTATCTGGATTGAGTATTTCACTTTTTTCTCCCCTTCACTGCCACCTTGATCTCTGTCATTCTTCCTTACCTCTTTATCTTTTACTATCATCTGTTATCTGTGCTCTCTCTTTCTTAAGGTCAAAATCGAAATAGAAAAATTAGTTACTGTGACTCCGAACTATTTATTTCATCATATTTTCATTGCGTCCCTTAGAAAAACACAATACAGACCTTCTTACTCTCTCTTTTTATTAAACATTTTTCAAGAAATTGTCGGAAACTTTATGATTATTTTAAAAAAGCATCATCATCATCTAGAAATAGTATTAGATTATCACATTTTCGGCCTTTCTCAAAGATGGAATTTCACACAAAATGTTTTTGGATTTACTGTTTTTTCTATTAAGCCAAAAACGTATTCATTTGCAATTCTTTAACTGTAAGCGCCAAAAACTACAGTTATTCGTCCTTAGGTTTCATGTGCTCCAGTTTTAAATAATAGTGTTGCCTCCAACTCACACAAAAATGTGGTATTCAGTTTCGGACATTTGCGCTTTCAACAGGCATAGATCTTACATGTATTAAATAAAGCTATTCCTTAGGTGACATAGAACTTATAAACAGAACAAACACTCTTTGGCAACAGCCATTGGATATATCTCTCGTGCATCAAAGAATTTACAAGTTAGGGATTCAGATAGCAGCGTTATGCCATAGCCGATACATATCGTTCATGCTCAGGCATCGGACATCAGTGACATCTTGCAGACTAGGCCACATCAGCAGGTCTATAGTTTCAATTACGCAAGCAGCCATCTCTGAATTTAAACAGCGCATCTGCCCATTTGGAAACTGAAGCTCACAGCTTCAAACCTCACACAGCAGAGTTAGTCCTTAGAGTACATTCCTTCTAAGGTCATTAACTGTAGACAGCGGAGCTATCTCCTAGGTTACGCCAATCTTAGAGGTGTCAACTTTAAGATATCAGAGCTACATCTCTGGATTTACAAATTCTAGCGACTCCGGTTTATTTAAGCAGATCTATGCTTTACCTAGCACAGTATTCAGCTTTGGCCCCAGCTAGAGGCGCTATCTCCCAGTTACACATAACTTACAAATGTTTGTTTTAGACTGCACGGCTACGCCTTAAGTTACACAAAACGTACAGCTTTTTTTCTAAGCTGAAGGTTGTTGCTCGGTGAACACAAGATTTTACCTCAGACGGCATTGATACGTCTCAGTCTACATTGATACTGCCGGACCCTTTCTCAAAAAGCAGAATTGCGCTTCGTGTGGCACAGGGCTTGAGGCTCAGTCCTCAGACAGCCCAGTTAGGTCACCAATTCAGACCTCAGACAGGAGAGCTATTTTTCAGGTCAACAGATCCAAAAATATGGAGTGTATGCAGTAGAGCTATTCCTCGGTTTATGGTACTCTTCTTAAGAGGCTGATGAACCATAACATAGCAATCAACTGAGTTAGTTGCTCGGGATCATTTTTATTGCATAGCTGCAGTGCTAGCAGTGCGGTACACTGTTCCATATTTACATACTGATGCATCTGGCCCAAAACCTGCACTAAGTATAATGTATGCAGGGTAGACGTCCCACAGAAAAAAGTCAAGTAGAATTGACGCAGTGAAATAAAAAACTTTTTACTGCGTCAAACTTTTACCACCTGCTCAGATACAGCACATCCATGGCATTGTTAAGGGATGTGTGGGGGTGCAAGAAATCTGAGGCACCGATGACGATGCATCAGTTTCTTGTAGATAAGCTTTCATTATCATCAAGCTACAGGACCTTGTCACTTCAAGTCTAGGAAGGGTATTCATTGTCTTCTGCTGACCCTGCAATGTTTGTTCTCTCACAATACATCTATGAGGGAACTTAAGTATTCAGATTCCTCATATTTTTTCATTTGGATCGCTTGAACTGGTTTCAGATATGGGGAAAACCTGCCTCCACATTTGCGCTGTGCATACGTTCTAAGCAAAAATGCACAATCTTTCATTCAAGCTTTTCAACGCCTCTTGAATCACTCTCTTTCCATGCCTTCTTTCTCTGTCTTTTCTTGTCACCTTTGCCTCTTCTGTAATTGACACCAACACGGTGATAAACAAGGGAGTGTTGTCTTCAACAGGAAACTCCCTCAGCTACCCCTGTCAAAGGCTTTACATTGACCAGCATAATCTTCTCTTATAGGCTTTGTGGCAAGGCTTGCACAGTATCCTCGGGGTGGAAGTGCAGGACAGACCTGAGTGAATAGTGTCCCTCTTGTTTATAGAGAGAAGATGCTGACTCTGGATTCTCCATTTGACGAACAGAGCATTGGCATCACCTTGTGCTCAATCAGCAGGGCTGATGGCCTGTGGAACAACAATGACTTTCAAGTGGCCTCCTGGGTCCCTTTTTAAAACCACAAGCACCCTCTGTGAGTGGCCTCCTGGGTCCCTTTTTAAAACCACAAGCACCCTCTGCATACGCTGGGTTTCAGCAGACAGAACTGACTGTAGTTTGTGCTTCAAATACTATATTAAGATTAACTCTGAAAGAGTTGTAAATGTCGATGTAATGGGCGCAGACTTGTAGTTTGCTGTTGCAGGAAACAAAAGCATCAAACGTTAATGACAAATAATGACTTGGCCTAATTTGGAGGAGAGTGGTAAAAGAAACTCCCTCCAAAAGGGTGTTCGCCGCGTCTGCCCGCCTCTGTAAACCACTGCCCCATTTACACGTCTGTGCTCACAATGGCAGAGCCGCTGCAAGCTTCACACCAGTAGATTCATCCACTTGAAAGGACTATGGCCAATGGAAACGGTGGGGGATTGGCTGCTCAGTTTAGGACAGCTCAAAGCCACCATTTCCTCGGACACCTTTTCTCTCTGGCACCAGCTTTAAAACAATCCCAATGGAGACCCTGCCACGCTGTTGGGAGCATTTTCGGGGGGAAATGCCTGCACCAAAAGCCAGACAACTCAATATTGGCTAAAAGAGTACATCAGTTTTTTTTTTACAATAATAAAATGTTGTTAAGCATATGGCGACTTGGCCAAAGTCATTCACATAAAACACTGGGATGCCCACTTATGAGAACGTGACACAGTGCAGCACAGAAAGTCACCTTGTTATGCTGCACTGCATCACAGGGAAAGGGCAGGGATGATCCTTATTTAAGGCAATATGGCGCATTCCTGCATTTCCCCTGCGATGGTCCCCTTTTGACTTCATAGTGCCAATGCAGGCACCCTAGCACTATGGCGCTTTGGTGCCTGCATTGCATGCAGTATTGTTTTGTGCAGGAAGGGACACCTTCCTGCACAAAAACAATCCTGAGAGGCAGATTCCTCATTATATATGTGTGTTGCAGATTGCATTATTGGGATCCAAACAGACAACCATTATTGGGATTCAAAGGGGCCATCACACCTTTGGCTCAGGTGCCCCTACACCTGTTGCGCTCTTGATAGCTGGGCTCTTGCTAATACAAAGTAGTTGGTTGGCCTGTTTACTGAACTGAAAAAGACAAACATAATTAGGATGAAAGGGGCTCCTGTCACCACTGGGCCCCTTTGCCATTGCACCAGCTGCACTATTGATAGTTTTGTCACTGCTAGTAACCGTCTTTGATCAGTCTCTCTGTGGCCTGAACTGACAAAGAAAGCCATACTTGTGATCCAAAGGGCCCTCGCACCACTATAACCTGTGCCACCGCACCTGCTGCACAATTGATAGCTATGCTCCTGCTAAGAACAGAGGCTTCGGTCAGTCTAATTGTGATATTAATTGAAACAAAAAAAAACACATAACAGGTGTCCAAAGACCCCTCATACTGATAGGCCCCAGTTCCACTGCACGTGCTTTAGTGGCACTCTGCTACAGTGCTGCACTAAAGATAGTAATGCTCTTGACAATGGCACAAATTGTAAAATAACAAATCCATCTCTTGGTCTTTCTGTAAGACTTAATCCAAGTGGACAGAGCCTAGCTAAATCCACCAGCACATCCCTCCTCCGGCGGGGAGGAGAGACAGGCATCCAGTGGCCGGTGGGGAGGAGAGATCGGCTTCCAATTCCGAAGCGATCATGTCAAGCTTTATTAACCCTCTGATGAGTGCTTGAGAAGAGAAGATAAATAACTCTGAACTGATACTTCTTGCTAGTTTTGTTTCTTTCTGTTTATCAGAGCGGCTCCGACACTATCAGGTCATGCTGTTTCTGCTTGCTTCACAAGCTGTGCGATTTATCTTAAGGAAGACAAGACAGGTGAAATGCCAAGCGGCCGAGGGACCCAAGCAGAGAACCCAAAGGCCCCCAACTGTGACACAGGGCTGCGGGACACTGTTATTCCCAGTAGTTAATTTGTATTAAAACTAATGTGTGCCAGGGCCCTCGTCGAAAGACTACTGCAACTTGGCCCACCCATTGGCCCTGCCAGCACTGCCAATGACAGTACCAACACACCTACTAACCATCACACTCCTACAAGTGTGACAATTCATACTATCCCAAGCCCCCAAAGATATAAAGATGGCTTGGGTGGCAGGTATTCGTCATTTATAATGTACATTGAGTTAATAAACAACTGTTGTTCTCATCTGTATGTTAGGGAGACTGTGCCACCATGTGGCAGACTGTCATAAGTGCCAGTGTTGACAATTAAGTGGCAAGCACCGGAAACTACTAGCTCAAATTAAGCACTGGTTATTCCTCTGCGGACCACAGATCCTGGGCCTAGCCTGAACTTGTTTCTGAGTCGCAATCCGCCCAGCCCTTCTCAAATTGACTGATTCAACTTTGATTTGCTCATAGAATATAAAAGAAAATCACATTGTTTCCTTTTCATTAGTTGCTGAGTGATTCCATACCATTTTTGATGCAATCAGTTCAGTTTTTTTCAGTCAATGGCATGTTGCTTGCTGCAACTTGTAATTTTGCTCTTAGCGCTGTAGGTGTGTGCTAAAATAATCAGAAAAAAATCAGAAAGCACAGTGATGTTGACTTGTGAGTGTGTGAGAATAAGCCAGTGTTAAAATGTGTGTGAAAAACAGGAGGCAAGAAACAGAAAAATGTGAAAGAATTAGGATGTGAGGGCACTTAGCTCATACAGTAAGATAGACACCAGTTTATCTATTTGAAAATGTTTTGAATGCGCTGTCACTGGCAATGCATTCCAAAGCTTTGTGCGACAATTGTTGAGAGCCACCACCGTCAACTTTGCGGCATTGTGCTACAGCCCCTTTAAGTGTAGGATGACCAGATATCCCGGATTTGCATCGAAATCCTGGTATTTTAATGACTGCCCAACATCCTGATACTTTTTGCTACAATAAAGGCGTCCTGTTTTTTTTTTAAAGGGTCAGGTGAGTGTGCACACTAAACGCAGTGTGGAGCAGGTGCACGTTTTTTCCGACCCTCTCCTCACGGCAGGGAAAGAAGCTGAGTTGTTTAAAGAGTTGCCTGCTGTGCTGTCTTGCATCGCTCACGCACCAGCTCAGGATTTAATGAAGAGTGAATCAGGCAGGGTACTATCGTCAAAAGCCACCTGAATCACTAGAAGCCTTCTCTATAATCAGGCTAGCCAAAGTTTAGTCCTACCTCTATGTCTACGGTCATCACAGTTTTTCATTCTGAAAATCTGGTCACCCTATTTAAGTGACAGGGGCCGCAAGCAGAGCTCATTGTGATACCGAATGCTAAGACACCCGGGCTTCGTGTATCCATTAGCTGCAGCATGCAAGTTGGCATACTGCTGTTACCTGCCTCTGAATGTGCCGCATCACACCCCTTTTATTCTTTGTGCGTTTCCTATATCAGGTTCATGGCTAAGGATTGCCATTATCATAGCGCTGCGACATACAAAGTCAGCACAGCATTGCAAGAAGCCTAGTTGATGGTTGTGATTAAATGTTTGGAGCTTGCCTGAAATATATACAAACTAGGCCGTGCGAAATTTCCTTTCTGAGAGTGAATCTCATGTAATTTCTTTAATTTCACACTACACTTGCTAGGTAAAAATATACTGTTATTCCATGTTGCATAATTAGGAGCCGTTCGCAGCAAAAAATTATCGCGAGTGCATGGAAACAACGCGAACGATTGACGTTTGCAGGTCTTTGGTTTTTTTTTCGCACATTTTTCATGCACAAAATGCGTTTGGACTCGAGAATGTACATTGTGCTAAAATAAATACATCGCCAAATACAGGTTTTTCTTTTTTCTCTAATTTCCCGTAATTAAGCAAACACACATTATGTGAGTTTCGCACACTCTTAATATGGATGGGGTTCCGCTATATTATGTGCAATAACTTGGGCAGGCTTTTGGGTAGTATTGAGTTCACTCTGCACACACAAAGTTTCAACACTTCATATGTAAAGGAAGGCTTTGACCGCAGTGCCTGATTCGTAAGAGAGACCATGGCTGGCATGGAGTGGGTCAGCCCAAACCCTAACAGTTAATTCTCCGTGTTCCTTGGGAACCTACAGAGGTCATGCCTAGCCATCTCTTGCAAATGTCTGAAAGCTATAACCAGCCATTCCGTGCCACTCACAGCTAGCTACCTGGCATCCCCAGTGTGGGCCAAGCTATCAATTAATGCCACTTCAAAAGACAAACAAATTGCTCGGGCCCCAGGTGGGCCAGTGTCTCAGAGGGGAGCTGCTTATTAGAGGCCTCAGCAGCATGAGGCCTCCCCGCCGCCTCCCGTGCCAGGGCTTAATTAGAGCGCGCAGCGCAGCCTCCCACTGCTACGGGCAGGTGAGGGCTTGGGAGGCTCGGCCTAGTTGAAAGGCAACAGTAAGGCGGCCAGCACTGGGCCGGAAGCACTTAAAGGTCCATTCCTTCCTGCTGGTGAGATGCATCTGAGGACTGGTTCTGATACGGAGCAAATGAGGAGATCAGTGCTGCTAATTTCAGAGACAACAGCTGCTCATGGTGACCTTTGGGGTTTCATAAGAAGTGCTTTAGAGTGCCGATATAGTGGGGTTTTTTTTGTAACTTTTTTTATTCTAGCTGTATCTGTTACGAAGTGAAAGCCTGTTTAGCAATTTAGCTGTGGCAAAGACGTTGTGAAGGGGTGACTTTAAGTTTACTTTAAACCAAATTTTGACAGCAGAATAAATGTGCGCATTTAATCATCGAGTGAAAGACAAAAAGCACTTCACGTCATGCCATGTGTTTACACCACTACAAAAAAGTTGAAACGTACATAATCCTGATTTACTTATATTTTGCTGTCTGCTCAACTTTTTCATTTAGCAGTCAAACTGTTAAAATAAAGCCGTTTTAGGAATATAGGAAAGAAAAAAGCGTATCTGATCACCATAGTTAAAAGGCTGGTGGTAATTGTGGGGCCCAGGAAGTCAAAAACAGCGCAGTAATTGTGTTGCCACCGTTATGGGCCATTTTACAGGCATATGTCACATTTGGGAGGTAAACCCCAGTGCAACCAGTAATTAAGCTGCTAGGTTGTACCATTTGAATGGGTCTAACATTAAACACATCAGTATTTTTCTTTAACTGATCCCCTACATTACTATTTATTCACATGACAACCCTGCTGTCCCTGGACTGAGGCCAACACTATGTCATCGTACATGAGTTGTGAATTTCAGAGCTCGTTCTGCTTCAGTACATCCATGGCAAAGTATCTTACTTTGCATATGCTAACTGTAATAATGTGTACTTGTATTTACCAAATTGAATTGCCTGGATTATATTCATATATGTTGTATTCAGATGACTAATGATTTATGCTTAATTGATTCAGTTTGAGATGGTAACTTTACTAATTTGCTTAAAAAACCTGCATGGTTTGCAAAGTATTTTTCTTTGTTGTTCCTGTGGGGCTAGTCCTGCTTCAGTTTCATTGATGGATTGCTGAATGTTTGATTTTAGCCTCAATTCAAGATTAAGATCCAGCCATGGTGACATAGCAGAGATTTGTGTTTGCGCCCAGCCTACACAGTGCAAACACCTTCCATGTCCCTTGTGCTGTCACTTTCCAACTCTAATCTAGAGCCACTTCTACAACACATGCCTACACTCATCCCCTAGGCTGCCATAATTTTGCACCCATAGGATGTCTTGTTCAACTACCCTCTCTATATGCAGGCCTACTTTTGTCTGTTGCATCTGTGAACTGTCTGAAAATCACCAGGCAGCCTCCAATATTTACTTGCCCTCATCAGTGCCAGTGCATGATCAACTAGTTGCGATGGGTCTGATATTAAGTCGCCCACCATCAGTGAGACTTCTTTGGCCGACAGGGGCCCTGAAGTTGGCATCACTCTGGTCCCAGATTGGCTTATTTAGTACCCACATTCCAATCATTTTTTAGGACTTCTCGTCCTTTGTTTCAATTTCAAGTTTTCCTTTAGCCTCAGCAGAGCTCTCCACATCCATTTTCGGTAGGGCCCCCTTGTAACAGCAAGTAGATGGGAGCTTGTGACTTGAAGCCCAGCAACTATTTTCTCGTCCACATTTTGCTCTGCCCAGTCTCTAACAGAAGCTGCTTCAAGTAATTTCAGGATTCAGACCTCACATTGTTTCTAGTATAATGGTTGTATTAGTTCTGGATATGAGGCAAACTTGACATTTGCAAGAATTTAAACCTTTAACCCCATTCCTCATGAAAGGTACATCACAAGCAAAAATAGCTTCAGCTTTCACATAAAATACAAAACAGTTGGCAAGGTTCGTCAATTGTCTTCTCTACAAAGTAGAGACTATGGTATGATCAACACAATCAAAATCAATGGATAACAAAAAAAGTAACTTTGTCTTTAGTGTGGACATCATGTTCAAACAAGCTTTGGCAAATCTAATAGATCTAGCATTGACTGATAGCCTTTTGGCATTGCCAATGCTTGCTTTGTTTTGTTTTGTTTTGGTTTTTGCAAAACGTTATTATTGAGGAGTTGCCAGGCCCTCACTAATATAAAAAACAAACACTGGTTAAAAGCAAAAATATTTTTTGGGCTCACAAATCATACTTTGTAATACTAGGTCCAGTTACTGAAGAGAACCATTTTATATGGATGCGGTCTTTGTGAAAGAGCAGAATGCCATTACACGTGGTGAAGTTAGCTACTGGCTAAAGGAACTGATCCATTTCCTCAAGCAACTGATTCATTTCCCCAAGCTGTATCATGTAGTGGATGGAACAAAATATGAATATATATATATATATATATATATATATATATATATATATATATCACTAGGTAGGTATAGTTATGGCCTAGTTTCTTTAGAAAAAGCATTTTAAAAGGCACACGTTGATGACTCTTCACAAAATTTTCCCCCAAAATTAGTACGTTTTAAGTGAGTTCAAAAAAATCTTTCTCTTCTATTCTTTAAAACATTCTGACATGCAGACTGAAAAGTGCACTTTCAACACCAGCAGCAGACTGCCAGTTAACTCTCTGGTGATCAGCAGCTTACACTGTTCTAATGAGCAGTTGGAGTACTAACATTTCTGAATTTATGGTAAAAGTGTGCCATATCTGAAGGCCATTTTCATGGAATCAAAGTGGAAAACTAAAAGGATTTTCTAATGAGGATACTGCAGTAAATAAGGATATTAGGAAACCAGGCCCTGTGTCTAGCCTTCCTCCCCACCACTGTGTATTGTAATGGGCATCCTAGGTAATGTTAAAAAAAAAAAACTAGAAATTAACTGAAAAACACAAAGGTTAGTGGGACGTTATAGTTAGGTTGAGATTTTACATGCACAAAACCATAGAAATTCAGCTGTTATAGTTAGAGTTATTTCAAGTAACTATAACTTGTGCCCTAAGATAACGATAACTCACGCCATCGCCATGCACTGCTAATTACCTGAGATATTAAATCAATCATGACATCTTCTTTGACATCATTGATAATATCACTGTAATATTTGCAGTAAAATTTGTGATGAGAAAACTGCAAATTGTGAAGGCGTGAGTTATAGTTACCTCAGGGCATGAGTTATAGTTTGTTGAAAAAACTTGAACTATTACAGCTGAATTTCTATGGTGTGTGTGATTTTCCCTGTCCACAAGAGTGAAGGCAGAGAAATAAAAGTCTGTAACCACTAAGAAGAAGCTTTTTGAAAATTCCCACCAGGTGGGAGCAGACAGGTTTCCCTGCCCGCCGTCCAGCTTGCAAGGAAACAGTGTCGCAGGAGTGGGCTTTCTGGGACCTTGGATCTTGCCTTGGGGGATAGGGTCCTTAGGGCTTTTAACAGCTGTGGGAGGGAGGCTGTGTGCCTGCCTCCTCTATAAGTACATATGACAGCCCCGGTGAATAGGCTGCACACCCTCTTCCCATTTAAATTTTCATTGGCCTCAGTGATGAGGTCTCTCGATGAGGCTCGGAGAGATGGGCCATGCGCCCTCTCCCCTTTTATATTGGGATGGGGCCCTGGGGATCGGATCCCAGGGCGTTGTTTAGCCCAGGGAGATTGACCACATGTCCCCCTCTCTTATTCTTAAATTGTGGGCCATGGTGATGGGTATCTTGGGCTTCAAAGAGGCTCTGGACAGTGGGTTGCATGCCCCCTCCCCTTTGTTAGACACAACAGGCCCTGCCTACCATTTTGTTTTTTTCATACGCAGTTCAGTAATCCAACTGGAAACCAAAGGGCCAAAATGCCTCACTATTGAAGAAGAATTAAGCATACACTAATGAACAAGTCAGAACTAAGCTGCCTTTAGTTAATATAACTGTTTGGTTGGCCATGTGTAAGTTAAATTTGTTTCATGTTTTTAAACATGTTTTTAACCGTTATTACTTTTACACAGGTAGCTGGAGAACTGATTGGGATTTCAGAACAGACAAGAAAGGAAAACGCAAATTCACATTAAGCTAAGATATTATATGTTTGGTTATTTTTACATTTATGGTTTGAGTAAATGTATAATTTTCCCCCTTCGGCTATATTAGGGCTTTTTGTGGTATAATATCAAGGGAATGTGTGAATAATCTTATGTAATCAGATGTGATCATTAATAATTTGAGAACACAAGCTTCAATAGACAGTTAGTCTGCCTTTCTGTTTTCATATTTGATTGTATCACATGATGATTTTATCTAATATGATGCCTCGTTTATAAAAGATGCTGTATAATTAGGGCTCATAATGTCAGTGTATATTTGCCTACGATAGAACACCAGGTATGGTCTCTTTGTATACGTTGGTATATTTGCTATGTTTAGTTTCTCTGTGATCATGATAGTGAGACTACAAAAGGAATTAATTGTACTCGCGATTTGGAGAAAAATATATGTGGCTTGATGATATCTAATCAAATCAATTACTATATTTGATGAATTTTGTTTGAACATGGCTCAATTCCAGTAAGGCAACACTTTTACCCATTACATTGTGCACCACTGAGGCATCGTTGATGTTGCTGAATTACTTAAAAGTACTGTATGAAGAATGGCCACCGACACGTGATCAAGGCCTAAGTGCATCCGAAACGCATTGGTTTTTGTTATCCATTTACAATAAAGAATTCTCTGATCAATTATCTGGAGTGCATGTCATACACTGAGAAGTAAGCATATTTGTTTGGGAGATATGTGAGGTACTTCAGGACCCCACCGTGCTTAGACAGTGTCAGGGCAGACAAGGGGCACAACCGTGAGGACTGCTGATATGATCTACATATATCTCTTGCAGATGTCATGTGTCAACCCTGAGGTGCGGCCAGGGAAATGATCAATTCCCTCCCTTGTGTCCACTTCAACCCATTTTTGGTCGGTAGCTTCCTTCCCATTGGGTTTGGGGCTATCCTGGCTAGTGTGTGGCTTGGTGACAAAGGTTTCGCTTCTTCAGGTCTCGACTAGCACTAAACTTTGAATGAACAGATCTTACCTCTTTCACTTCTAAGCTAATGAAGTTCTGAAGTCCATCTCAAGTGTCCTTCCTGGGCTTATAGAGTTCCAGTTCCCCATACCCAGCCCATCCTGTCACTAGGCCTAAACCATTGTTCTGCTCTGGTGGCAGTTTTCACCCCTCAAGAAAGTCAAGCACTTGCAAGGCAGCTGCTGCAGAGCTTATGTGAATAAGCTTCCAGCAGCCTCAAGCAAGGAAAAAACTTTCTAAAAGTTACTTTTTGTAAGTATTTATAAAAAATCTGAATTCACTATTTAAGCGGTTTCTTTCAAAAGTTACAGATTAAATTTAAGAATCTACACTTTGCTATTCTCTAGTACCCACCAACAGCCCTGCAAGTGAAAATAGCTTTTCTGAACTAGTCACCAGATGAACATGCCAAATAATTGTGCATATTAATATTTAAATGCAGGGTGTACACTTGTCAAAAAGGGTTATTATGATGGGATTGACAGCAGGTTTTGGACTGCTGCAGTCAAGCTATACATGGTAGACACGAAGCTATGTTTTTAAGGCTCTCTCTGTGAATGCAACATTATCAATGTATCTTTCAAAGATTGTTAAATTCCAGATTTTCTAAAGTATTAATTTGGGAAAAATTATTGAAGTTGCTATAAATCCACAATTTCACTGGATGCAAAGTTGCATTATTTTCAGCCCTTCACTATTTTCATCTTGTGTGAAATCTGTGCTTCCTGAAAAAGTGACACGCACACATTTACAGCATGCCACAAAGTTGAAAGAGATTAAGATAAAAAACATCTGTCTTGTGTTGCCTGGTAGAATGGAGCATCCAAGGTTTTTAGACTCTATGGGGAAGGTTTACAAACACCTTTCACCAGGGTAGCATCACAAAAGTGACACAAACTGTGGCAAAGTGTTGTAGGACTTACTTTCCAGCAGACATCCCGATTTGTATTGGAAAGTAGTTCTAAAGTAACGCAAAGTAGCAGTTTGTATCATAAAAGCATTCCATGGGTGGTGCATGGGCATTCCCATGCAACTACTTATGGATTTTTCTTCCCTCCTCCATTTATTTCTCAACCTCTTTAGTCCAGTGGATCCCAACCTGCGGCCTGGGGACCCCTGGGGGTCCGCAAAGCCTCCTCATGGGGTCAGCGGGTGGATAGAAAATTGAATAATATTAGCAGATTAGGTCCCCAGCTTTCAGTAACGACTCAGTGGGGGTCTCCGGATTTAAATTATGATTCAGTAGGGGTTCCCGGGTTTCAGTAATGATAAAGTGGGGGTCCACAGAAGTAAAAAAGTTGGGAAGCACTGCTTTATTCTGTCTTTCCTCTGTCTTCTCTATTGGTGTGGATCATGAATATTGACTAAAGAATATCATGGGACAGAATACAGAATATCAATGGACAAAATATTTAAAAAAGAATGTATAGATTTTCCATACCTTACTGTATCTATATGTAATTTGACTATATATATCTTCAAACTCCTCTACCACTTCCAATACAAAGTCCAGGCACAGAACTTCTGCAGCTGCAACCAAGCCACAACAAACACTTTGGGTTTTGACAATGAGATCTGTAAAGCAGGTTCTGCTGTCAAAACCCAAAGCTTTCATCTCTGTCCCCTGCACGCATGCAGGGCACAGGGATGAAATGCTTTAGCAAGCACAGAGCTGCTGTCAAAGCAGCTCAGTGGTTGCTGAAGCCATAGCACTGCGACAGGAAGCCTTAAGGCTTCCCCCACAGTGCCAGGTAGCCCGTAAGGGCCTTTTGTTAAAAAAAAAATATATTTTGAAAAATACATAAATAAATAAATAGGGACTGCAGGGGAGGCTCCATTGAGGTCCCAGAAAGCCGTTAAAGGGCAAATTATTATTATTATTTTTTAAATACACCTTAGCTTAGTGTGAAGGTCATGGACCTTCACATTGAACTTTGGGCGTTCAAGTCCAGCTCGTTTCCTTTTTTTTTTTTTTTTTAATAAAAAAAAAATTATTGTTTAAAAAAAAATGATAAATACATTTTTTTTAAATCCAATACCAATATCTCATTCTAAGTATGTGAACGATCAAAGCCTAAAAAAACTCCCATCTCTTTCCCTCTCACTTTCTTTCTTTCTGTCTCTCTTTCAATCAATTTCTCCCACTCAGACACTTACACACCCACTCACAGACCCATTCAGACACTCATGCACCCACTCACAGACCCACTGACACCTTCATAAAAAAACTCACAGACCCGCACACATACTCACGCACCTACTAAAACACTTATGCTTGCACTCTCACACCCACACAATCTGACAGCCACTCTCACCCCCGGATACACCCTATCACACCTATTCTCACACCCAGAGAAGCTGCGGCCAACACCCGCCGCGCACAGCCAAAGGGCTGTGCACAGCATAGGTTTGGGTGGTTAGGGGGTGTTGGCTGCAGGATCTGGCTGCAGGCTAGGTCTTGTAGGCAACCTCCCCTACGCACGGGTAAAGGCCGTGCATGGTGCAAGGTTGGGTGCTTATATGGGGTTGTCATTAGGGCCTGGCTGGAGGCTGGGCCTGTGTCCAACCACCACCAGACAGGACCTTTGGATGTGCATAGAGGCAGTTGGATTAACGAAAAGTTAGTAAAATGACTATAGGTTAAAAAAAATAGAAATTCACTGAAAAAATCCAAAGGTTACATGGGCGTTATCGTTAGAAAATAGAATTTAAAAAACAAATAGAAAATAACTTAAAAAAACCAAGGTCACATGGACGTTATAGTTAGGCTCACATTTTAAATGTACGAAACCATAGAAATTCACCAGTTATAGTTAGAGTTACCCCAAGTAACTATAGCTTGTGCCCTAAGGTAACTATAACTCACGCCCTCACCATGCACTGCTAATTACTCCACAGATTATGGCACTCATGTCATCTTTCATAGAATCATTGATAATGTCAATGTAATATTTGCAGTAAAAGTTTTGATGAAAAAATGTGAGCCTAACTATAACATCTTTGTAACCTTTGTTTTTTTTAAGGGAATCTATATACAGTATATTAATCTATATATATATATATATAGATATCTTTATAGATAGAAAGATAGATATATAGATAGATAGGTAGATAGATAGATAACCTAGTGGCAGTCTCCAGTAGGTAGTTATAGTGTGGAAAAGCATTTTTTGTTTTGGCAATAACTTTGACGCCGCTTGACAGACTTCGCAAAATTTTCAAACTAATACAACAGTTGGTTTGGCTGCAGTCTTGAAAGTTTTGGGGTGTTTCCCAAGGAAAGAGGGGGTCCCAAAATGTGTTTTGCACATATATTTTCCTATAACTACAGCCCAAACCACTGGATGGGATTACATCAAATTTGTCAGGAAGCTAGATCCTGGTACGCAGATTGTGCTTTTTGTGATTTGGTGTAAATCCATTCAGTAGTTTCAATGATAATTAAGGTAAAAAAATATAGATATGAAGATAAAACCCCATGGGGGGCCTTACATGGACTTGTCAACTAATGGCTTCAATTGAGCATCCCATACTTGGTCAAGATTCTTGAGGATCTTGTTTGAACACAACTTATGAAGAACTTTGGGTGTGCCCTAATGTGTGCGGCTGTGCCGGAGGGTCTTCGTTCTCGAAGCTCGGGCCAATACAGTGCAAGTGTGTAGAGGAGGAGGAGAAGGCAGAGGTGGAGCTTTGAGGTGCACTGAAGGGGGCAGCATGGTGTGCTGCGGCTGCGGCCGTAGCTGCTCTTCTCCGTCACCGGCCCCGTCTGCCTGGCTCGGACCGGTTGAGGCCAAGGTTCCTGCTTGGTGTTTGGTGCATGTCCGGAGGCCCCATTGGAGGCCCCCCCGGAGGCCCGATGAGGCCAATGGCATTATCTCTTTGGAGAATAGTGGGAGTGACTGCATTGAGAGGCCGGTGGGTGGGCGGGAGGTCGCGACTGACGGTTGCCTGCATTTGCATTGGCGGTGTCTGAGAAGTCAGTGGAGTCTGTGGCCCTCCATACCAGCTTCTAGCTCAAAGAAGCCCAGAGAAGGTGGCCTTGTCGTACTGAAGGACTGAATGATGATCTCGATCTTTTAGGGTGTGAGACGAGGAAAAAGGTGAGGCCGTGAGCCGAAGAGGGAAGTCAGGTGCAGAGCCCTGTAGGGGGTTTCCTGGCTCCTTGGATTTTGGAGAGTACCCTAAGTATTTTTTATTAGCCTCACCAGTGCCTGAAGGGAACCACTTTTAAGCAACTCTCTCCTACTTGTTCGTCTTCCGTTGAGACCCCCGTGATCCCCCTTAAAATATCCCACAGGTGGATATGATCTTGGCCCAGTGGTTGGAGTACTAAAGCACTGCTCCCAAAGTCTGATTCCCAAAAAATGTGTAAAACCATTAAAGTGTTCTTCAGTCTGACTTGTGCAAGGAGTAAAGTGAGGAAATCCGGGTCTGTAGTTCATTAACATGACCACTAAACTTTTGCGAAGGAGCAGGTCTTTCCTCCGTCGGGCCTGTAAAAAATCTAAATCTAATCCCTTAAGAAACAAGGGTATCCCTCTTTGAACACAAAAAATCTGAATTCTATCATTCCTTTCGTTCAAAAGGACTCAAGAGTAGAGCCGGAGTGTAAGGCAGGAAACTGCTATGTCACTAACAACGATGATGCTAAAGGAAATGACGAGAGGAGGGAACTAGAACTTTCGAAGGGATGTGGCACGGCAATGAGGAGGGGTTCAATTGTCATGTATCCCCCAATATATGAGGCGGGTCAAGAGGAAATAAGAGATTTTACCCTCTCTATATTGACATCGACCCATTTATGGAGTACGGCAGAAGGAAATTGTTTATCTCCCTGCCGAAGATGCCCATGGTGGACCCATTTAAAAATTGATCCAATGTCCTAAAATCTTTCAGTAGTAAACCTTCGGATCATTTCCTGTCGGATTTGAGGAACTCAGAAACTCAGAATTCTTTTCCCTTCTAGAATTAGAACAGATAAAAGTGGGTATATTCTCTTGAAAGGATTGAGTAATTTTAGTGGCACGATCTTAAACGGGTGTTTTCGTTCAGATTCTCCCACCTCTGACACCCATAAGTACCCATTGAGCAGCTCAATTATAGACTATTACTTGTCCTCCTATAATACTGCTCAATTAGTCGAGGACGTGGAAATTATTGACACTGCACTTAGCGATCATGTGAGTCTTAAGCTATCTTTAAAAATTCAGCTACCGTCGATAGATGACTGAAGCCTAAAGGGCGAGCACATCAGCTTTAATGGGAAAAACGGGAGAGTGGTTTGGTCACCCGCCAAAAGTTTAACTGTGAAAGTACTTCTTGAAAATCTGTTGAGACAAATTGATGCCTGGAGCGGGACCCATTAAAACACTTCTCCCAGTTCATGAATTATATTTCCACTAGTAAACAGCCAGAGAGAACTAACCCTCCCCAAATGAAAATATAACTTCACATTCTAAAGCTGAATAGAGAAATCAATAAACTGGTAAGGCGGCATGAAGGGGAGTCCAAGATAAGAAGTAGGAAGATAGCTCTTCTAAAGAGAAGAAGAAAGCTGTTGAAACCGCTAGCTGAAGGAAGGAGGTCGATTTCAAGTGGATTGCACTGAGGGAAGCTGCTGTATCGAGAAATTCCAGTAAATTCTGGGCAATAATTTCTGAGGGGTGTGGAAAGCGTAAAACCCCTGCTGCTCCGCCATCAAAGGAGGTAGACTGGAGGGAGTATATACTGGCCCTATCTGCTGAAAACCAGGTTATGGATTTTGGGAAAGTAGCCCGACCATTTGTGGAGATAGGAAAGTGGCGATCAGTGACCCACCCTCCCCGCTCGAGATAGAAAAGATTATAAGCTCAATGCGGGTTTCCGGGGCCATGGGTCCTGATGAGGTCCCGATGTCACTCATCAAAGGAGAGCCTAAATTATGGGCACGAATCTTCCACCCTGTCTTACTCGTCTGTTTCCTACAAGGTGGAATTCCGGACTCCTGGACTGGGAATATTATACTCCCTCTGTATTACAAAGGTGATAGATCGGCACCCATAAACTATTGGCAAATTGCCTTGTTGGATGCCACAGGTGAGATCTCTGTGAAGAGTATCCTAAAGCAATTAACTAATTGGGTGGAGGAAAATGCTATCCTCCCGGTGGAACAAGCATGCTTTAGGAAGGCGCACAACACTTTAGATAACATCCTAATATCGCAAACGATAATTGAAAAATATGTCCAGATTGGGGGTGGAGCAGTCTATGTGGCATTCATAGATTACTGTACCGCATTTGACAAGGTGGATGGGAAGATCCTGTGGAGGAAACTGCATGAGTTGGATGTTCCAAATTGCTTGCTGCGCCTAGTTATTGCATGGCACTCTTCTACATGGTGCAAAGTCCTTATGGGAAGAGGGCAGGGGCTATCAACAAAATTCCCCACAAAAAATGGACTGAAGCAGGGCTGCCTATTGGTGCCACTGCTATTTTCCTTATATATTTATGACCTCCCTGATATTTTAAGGAAGGCTGAAAGTTATGCGCCTATAGTGGGTAGCCGTTCCATTGCCTTCCTACTATGTGCGGATGATATAGTCGTGTTGGATCTTACCCCAAAGGGCCTAAATCGATGCTTGGCTGCTCTAAACTCCTATTCTGGGCAAAAGTACCTGAAAATTAATACTTTTAAGTCTCAAGTGGTATGTTTTTTCAGGGAAAAAAAGTTGGAAAAAAATATTTTTTCCTGGGTCCTGGGGCAACACAAGCTCGAGCGGATAAAAACTTACTGTTTCCTTGGCAAAATTTTCTCTGCCGCTCTTAGTGACCAGGCTCACATTTGTAATAATATCAGTAAGGCCCTCTCCAAAGCACAAGGCTTAGTGGCTTTTTATTAATGCAGTAGGTCAGTCCCATGTTTCCCACTTACTGACCTTCTACCAAGCAAAGATCCCAGCCAAGCTCCTGTACGCGATAGAATGTATAGATTATGCTAATTGGGATTTTCTCAACAAAATATAAGTCTGAATCTTGAGAAGTCTAGCCTTCTGTAATAATTCCGTTTCAGTGGCAGCATTAAGGCTCGAATTCAGCATCAAGAATATGTTTGTGCAGGGCTTGGCTGTGGTCAGGAGGGCACATTGCATAGCACATAGCGTGGAATCTTCATTGAGATACCTGGCTTTTTCAGAAATTTTGAATAGCTTGAAAGAGAAATCCTGTTTTTTTAGAAATTATTTCCATGCCGTCCAGGTATTAGAGCTAGAAACGGACCTTATCATGGAGATTCCATATTTAATTCTTAAAAAGACACTGAAGGCGATGACATGGTCTCAAGTATTCATAATGGATCAGGAGTCTTGCCTCTCAAAGAGAGGCCTTTCTGGTGAAGTTTAGTGTGTGGCCCCTAAAGTGGCGCAGCCTTAGCTGACATGGAACCTCCCACATGGTGTGAGGCAGCTCTTTATTCTGATTAGACTAGATAGAGTGTCACTCAGGGACCTAATCTCTAAATGGGGTGGCAACACTAATACCTGTGACCTGTGCTATAGGGGGGTGCATAATCTCATGCATATATTTTTTGTATGTCCAGCTCTAACCGCACTGCGGAGAATGTGGCTGAAACCTCTCTATCTCTGTCTAAATATTAAATCTGCCTGGGAGGCTTTAGACTCCTGTTTTACTCCCCCAAATGAAATGTTCTGTATAAGAACTTTTAAATTTTTTCAAGGTTTTTAAAGATATAGTAATTTTATTGTTGATAAGTGGCACCACATGGTTTACTACATTTAAGTTGATAAGCTAGACGACGGGAGGAAGGTGTTTAAGGTCATGGTCAGAGAAGGCAATTCAACTGTTTATCAGAAGGGCATGCTTTCATGGTAGTGAGAATTTGGTGTTGTAATCGTTGTAAGGGGAGTGGAGGAATGTTTTGATACAGTATTTAGAAAATTAATTTTAAGGAATGAAATTAGTTTTAGGAAATTTATTATAGATTTCTTTGATTTGTTTTATTGTTTGCATGTAGACCTCTTCGGAGTTCCAAATCATGAAAATGAATTACGTTATGTTATGTAATGTTATGTTATGAAGAACTTTGTAACTAATGTTGTACTGGGAAATGGACACTATTTAAAGAGATGATGAAGACAGGTCACCACCTTAAAGGGTGATTCTAAACATCTTCTACTAAAAACAGTTAAATGACAAGGGCTGTGTTAGAGTTTTTAGACATCAGGGCTGCATCTGTAACTCTTGACCATCGAGTACAGGAAGAAAGATAACCTGAATCAGTGAACATTCTGGATCAGAGACAGTAACCATGTTACTTTTTTCAACATTACATGAGCAAGCATTAATGCAAAAACTGATGCTGGTGGGGTACCTACTTTAATGTGTGCTTCCAAGTCCCATGGAAGAATGTAGGTTTCGGATGTTTACCAAACCTGATGACACAATGATACTTATAACCACAAGGGCTATGATTTGCTTGCATTAAAGTGGAACTGCCCACTTGTGGTTGGCAGTGAGCCTTGCTGGAATAATCAATGATTATCCCAAAACTCTGTGGTGATTCAACTCATTGTGGACCATAGTAGGGAAATCCTCTGTTATAGGATTTTTAAAACAAACTAAGAAAAGCTAACTTTAAGAATGAAAGATGTTGCATGCTACAAACAGCTGAAACCTACCGGCCTCTTCGTACCAGAGCACTAAAAAGGCAAGCATTTTCAATATCCTTACTGTGCTAACCAAAGTTAGAGCCACTTGAATTATGCAATTTGGGATGACAACCAAACTATGGTGCATGGTTGACTAAATCATGCAGCAAGAGAAATGAAACTATGCCTGTGTAATTCGGCACATTTTCTGATAGTAATGGAGTAGTACAAATTTAGACTCCATCCTTTACACGTATTTGCACAAAAATATGCATTTACATACATGCTATTTACTGTGTGCTTTAATAATATTAACATGTATGCATATCTGGACGCGTTATTGAAATGTAACCATTGAAAGACCGAAGCTTTATAGACATACATGCTAGTGTTCATTTACATTTTCTTTCATTTATTCATTACTCATGTTTTACATTTACTATTTAAGTTACATTTGATGTGATAATATGTATTCTCTTCTTCACATATTGCATTTATTATGAAAAATTGAAAGTGCACATGTAGAACCACGTAATTGAAATGCACATTTAATGTACTTAGTTACAATTAGCATGACTAAAGGTCTTAATTCTGAAATGCATTTTTGTTTGTTTAGTTTGTTCTTTCTCTGCAGGTGTGTTTCAATGCTTCGGTAACTAGAGGAAAGGAGTATAAATTGTGTTAGTTTCACTGATAGTAAGGTTTGAGAATCTTGGCATAAATGTGAAGATTTAACGAGCAGCTGAAGTCTCCTATTCATCATGCACCAGTAATGTGAGTTTTCCAAGGTTGCAGAGACTGTTCCAGTTCCGTGGGATGAGAAACCTGGGTGATGTTACAATTTACAAGACAGGCTCAAAGATCATTGGTCCCTGGAGGGGAGAGAGAGATAACATTCATGGTGGAGGTTCTGTTTGTTTTAATTCATGTTTAAGCTGTGGGAAGTTAAGGCAGATTCCCTTAGACTTCAAGGGGTACAGACCTCTCTGATTCCCTTATTCTTGCAAGTGTGAAGCTTTATGTTAAACACTTATTCCTATTTGAATGACTTCTACTGAAGTATTCACTATGCTGACACCTTCTCGCATTCCTAAATTGCCTTAAGCCTTTATTCTAATCACCCTAAGATTTATTTCAGAGCCATTCTCATTCCTTACTTAGAACTCTGACTAGATGCCTTTAGAATGAGTTCATGTTCAAGAGAGAAAACAGGAGTTTCTTTATGGAACATCTATTTCTAATTCTTGGCGTCTATATTGCAATGATTATAATTGCTCTGTATCTTAATCTATTGCAATTGAAATATTTCTGATATTTCTGTTTGCCAGCTGCAATTCTGTATTTCTTCAATACTTTAATGACATGCATATATATTCATATAGATTATTGATTGGGAATAAATCAACTTAACATCAAGTAGTTATTACTGGTCCTTATTGTAGGATCACATGGCTTCATGGAAAATTAAATTGTTTATTATTGTAACTCTCTTCTGTATCTCCACCAATGTAAAAAGCTCCATCAGATGAGAGTGTAAAATCACGGCCCTGCACGCTCTCAATAATACCTAATTATTTAGTACTTTTTGCACATGTTAACACTCTCTGGGTAAAGGTTTCATCTCATCGGTATCAGTTTAACACCCAAATGCAGCAATAGGTAACTAAGGGGCATATTTATAATGCCCTAGCACCATCTTGCGCCACATTCACGTAATTATTTTTGATGTTAATGTGTCCCAACGAGGCCGAAATCCCAGCACCATATTTACAGAGTGGCACAATGCATGCATTGCATCACTCTGTAACCCTTTTCACTACATTATGCCTGCGTCAGGCATAATGTATGCAAAGGGGGCATCCCCTGTTAGTGGAGCTGGAAAAATACATACGGAAATCTATGATATTTCCTTGCGCCATTTTTTATAGCACTTTTAATGCCTGGTGAAGAGCTATATTTTGGTGGTACCCCTGCAGAGTACATCAATAGCTTTATGAGAAATTACGCTATTGCCCCCTACCCTGCGCCATGGTGCGCTGTATTTTAAACACGGCGCACACATGGTGGTGGTAGGGGAGTGCTAAGGGGCGCAGGGAAAGTGGCACTGCACTCAGTACACTGCCACTTTCCTTAAATCTGCCCATGTTTACGAGTCAACCATTCCAATAGTCTTTCACTGCCTGGCAACACATTGCTGTGATTTTGGTAACTTATGACCCATTTGAGCAAAAACTGTTTTTTAAATTTTGTTTAACCCTTTGGCAGCCAAGGACGTAATGGTTACGTCCTTGGCTGCCGCGCTGAGGCGCCAAGGACATAACCGTTATGTCCTTGGCCTGGCTCACGGGGGAGCGCTAGCGCTTCCCCCATGAGCCTCTGCAGGGATGAAAGTGGAATCACACCCCTTCAACCCCCACCCCCCGTGGCGTCTGATGATGCTTTTGCATTTCTCCTCTGATCACATAGAGGGGCCGAGAAAGGCATTGCGATCGGGCAGCAGAAATGCCCACTAGACACCAGGGAGTTTGTGTTTTTTTTAGGTATTGACATGAGGGGAGCGGCACCTTGGGCAAGGGCCGCCCCCAGGGGGCCACATTATTTTTAGGCCATTTCGCCCCCCCCCCCCGAGGCAGATAGGCCTAATTTAATTAGGCCGATCTGCCCCCGGGGGGGAGCAAAAACCCCCTAGACACCAGGGATAATTCTTTTTTGTTTATATATATTTTTGTTATATGTGGGGTGTGACCCCTGGGGTCAAAGTTTCTTTTAGGCCATTTCTGCCCCCCTTGGGGGCAGATCAGCCTATTTGTTTTAGGCCAATCTGCCCCCAAGGGGGTCAGAAACCACTAGACATCAGGATTATTTTTTTATGTTATTGAATGAGGGGCGCGGTCCCTTGGGGAAGGGACGCTCTCCTGGGGGGGGGGGGGGATTATTTTTAGGCCTTTTCTTCCCCCCGGGGGAGGATCGGCCTATTATAATTAGGCCTATCTGCCCCCAGGGGGTAGAAACTCCTAGACACCAGGAATATATATATATTTTTTTCTTTACTTTTGTTTTTTATATATATATGGAGCGCAAGCCCTTAGGCAAGGGTCGCTCCCCTGGGGGCAAATTGTATTTAGGCCATTTCTGCCCCCCTTGGTGGCAGATTGGCCTATTTGTATTAGGCCAATCTGCCCCGAAGAGGGCCATAAACTACTAGACACCAGGGATTTTTTTTTTGTCTGTTTTGCGTGAGGGGAGTGACTCCTTAGGCAAGGGTCGCTCCCCTGGGGGGGACAAATTTGTTGTAGGCCATTTCTGTCCCCCCTCGGGGCAGATTGACCTAATGTAATTAGGCTGATCTGCCTCCATGGGGGGCAGAAAACCCTAGACACCAGGGATTTTTTTTGGTTTATTTTATTTTTTTATATGTTGGGAGCGACCCCTTAGGCAAGGGTTGCTGCCCCTTGGGGGCAAATTGTCTTTAGGCCATATCTGCCCCCCTCGGGGGCAGATCGGCCTATTTTTGTCAGGCCAATCTGCCCCCAAGGGGGGGAACAAACCACTAGACACCAGGGATTTTTATTTTTTTGCATCTGTTTCACACAAGGGGAGCGACCCCATAGGCAAGGGTCGTTCCCCTGGGGGTAAAATTTATTTTAGGCCATCTCTGACCTCCTTGGGGGCCGATCAGTCTATTTTTATTATACTGATCTGCCCCCAAGGGAGGCAGAAACCACTAGGCACCAGGATTTTTTCTTTTTGTGCCAATTTCTCGCAAGGGGAGCGACCCCTTAGGCGAGGGTTGCTCCCCTTGGGGGGGGGGATTATTTTAGGCCATTTCTGCTCCCCTTGGGGGCAGATCAGCCTATTTCGATTAGGCTGATCTGCCCCCGGTGGGGCAGAAACCCCTTAGGCACCAGGGATTGATGTGTGTGTATGTGTGTGTTTTGTTTGGGGGGCAGCCCCTTGGGCAACAGTCGGTCCCCATGGGGGCACATTAGTGTTGGCCATACCTGCCCCTCTAGAGGGCAGAACGGCCTATTTTTGGAAGACGCATCTGCCCCCAAGGGGGGCAGATAGCCCACCAGAGACCAAGGAAGATTTTTTTCCAAAATAAGAGGGTGGGGGTATGGCCAAACCCCACCACAAATAAATGGGGCCAAAGTTGCTCTGCCCACTAGTGGGCAGATGGGACAATTACCCCCGATCTACACCCTGGCGGGGGTCACAAAGTCTACTATATGCCAGGTAATATAAAAACAAACAAAACATAGTGGGGTGGTGGCTACAAACTGTTATGGGCCAGGTTATGCCCCCACCCCAACTGAAGGGGGTAACAGTCTTTCAGCTCTCCCCCCGGAACCTAAAACATCTTATCCCATGGCAAGTAAGAGGGCATTTGATTACTTTGGGTTTTGGTTTTACATTAGGGTCATGAGAGCTTGGCTTACTCTCAAAATTGTCCCACTTGGAATGGTGAGGGCTGCACTTTGTGGGCTTTGGGACGCTGACATGTAGAAAAATCCACAAGACCTAGACACATCTGGAAACAAACATCTGGGTGATACCAGGGTGGTGTGCTTCACATGCACTACGCACCATTTTTACCCAAAATGCCCTGCAGACCTCCAACTTTGCTGGAAATCACACATTTTTGTGATGGAACCTTCCGGAATCTGCAGGAATCCACAAAATTCCTACCACCAAGCATTGTCTTATCTATACCGATAAAAATTCTGCTGCACTTGTCAGCCTAAAAATGATTTTTTTCTAACTGCCCTTTTGGACCCGCTTCGGTTCCCCCCTCAATTTTGACATGTTTTTGGCTCTTCCCTGTCACAGGCGCTTGGCCCACCTTCACAAGTGAGGTATCATTTTTACCAGGAGACTGAGGGGAACGTTGGGTGGTAGGAAATTTGTCCTGGTGTGGTGATCCCACACAGGGATGTTAGAAAAACTTAATTTTTTTTAGCTAAATTTGAGGTTCGCTGAGGATTCTGGATAAGAAAACACTGTGGTATCCACGCAAGTCACACCTCCCTGGATTCCCTCTGTGTCAAGTTTTCAGAAATGTCTGGGTTTGTTAGGTTTCCCTAGATGGCTGCTGAGCCCAGGACCAAAAACGCAGGTAGTCCCCACCCCCGCAAAAACAGGTAGTTTTGTAATTGATAATTTTGATGTGTTCAGATAGTGTTTTGGGGCATTTCCTTTCGCAGGCAATAGGCCTACCCACACAAGTGAGGTACCATTTTTATTGAGAGACTTGGGGGAATGCTTGGTGGAAGGGAATTTGTGGCTCCTCTCAGATTCCAGAACTTTCTCTCACAGAAATGTGAGGAAAAAGTGTTTTTTTGGCCAAAGTTTTAGGTTTGCAAAGGATTCTGGGTAACAGAACCTGGATAGAGCCCCACAAGTCACCTGGTGTCCAGTTTTCAAAAATGTGCGTGTTTGGTAGGTATCCCTAGGTGCCGGCTGACCTAGAGGCCAAAATCTACAGCTAGTCACTTTGCAAAAAACACATCAGATTTAAATGTGAAAATGTGATGTGTCCATGTTGAGTTTCCTGTCGCGAGCATTAGGCCTACCCACCCAAGTGAGGTACCATTTTTATTGGGAGACTTGGAGGGAACACAGAATACCAAAACAAGTGTTATTGCCCCTTGTCTTTCTCTACATTTTGTCCTTCCAAATGTAAGACAGTGTGTAAAAAAGACATTTATTTGAGAAATGTCCTGTAATTCACATGCTGGTATGGGCACCCCGGAATTCAGAGATGTGCAAATAACCACTGCTTCTCAACACCTTATTTTGTGCCCATTTGGGAAATACAAAGGTTTTCTTGGTACCTATTTTTCACTTTTTATACTTCAGCAAATGAATTGCTGTATACCCGGTGTTGAATAAAAACCCATTGCAAGGTGCAGCTCATTTATTGGCTCTTGGTACCTAGGGTTCTTGATGAACCTACAAGCCCCATATATCCCCGCAACCAGAAGAGTACAGCAGACGTAACGGTATATTGCTTTCAAAAGACTGACATCACAGGAAAAAAGTTACAGAGTAAAACGTGGAGAAAATTTGATGTTTTTTTCACCTCAATTTCAATATTTCTTTATTTCAGATGTTATTTTCTGTAGGAAATCCTTGTAGGATCTACAGAAATTACCCCTTTCTGAATTCAGAATTTTGTCTACTTTTCAGAAATGTTTAGCTTTCTGGGATCCAGCATTGGTTTCATAACCATTTCTGTCACTAACTGGAAGGAGGCTGAAAGCACAAACAAATAGTAAAAATGGGATATGTCCCACTAAAATGCCAAAATTGTGTTGAAAAATTGTGTTTTCCGATTCAAGTATTCCTGTTCCTGAAAGCTAGGAAGATGGTAATTTTAGAACCGCAAACCATTTGTTGATGCTGTTTTCAGGGGAAAAAACAACAAGCCTTCTTCTGCAGCCCTTTTTTCCCATTTTTTTTTTTTTTAAATAAAATTTCGCTGTACTTTGGATAATTTCTTGGTCTCCTTCAGGGGAACCCACAAAGTCTGGGTATCTCTAGAATTCCTAGGACATTGGAAAAAAGGACGCAAATTTGGCATGGGTAACTTATGTGGACAAAAAGTTGTGAGGGACTAAGCACGAGCTGCCCCATACAGCCAAAAAAGGCTTTGCACCTGAGGGGGAAAGGGCCTGTCAGTTAAGGGGTTAAACCTGCAAATTATGCAGCATATGATGGATAATGTGGCAAATGCGTCAGGTCCACAATTATAGATGGCCGAAGAATTGCCCAGTTGCTGTGGCCCTGACAAAAGCTTAGAACTTGATTCGTCTGGACCCCGATTGACTATGCAATGCCATGTGAATGAATTCTAGTGGACGAAGTGATGTCATTTGTGTTTTGTTCAGAATAGTTAACTCTTTCAACAGCTAGAGAATCTTACAGTTGTGGCAGCTAAATTTATGTCATATTTATACCTGACTCACAAAACGTAAATTCTACTACATTTGCATAAAACAAACGGCAATAGAAGTGTTTAATGTAAATCGAGAATTGTAAGAAAAGATCGTTGGTTGCGTTAGGTGTCAGAACTGTTCACATGCTTTCTAAGGCATACAGTTTCACAGATCTCTAGTCCAGGTTTCATACATCTTGTGTGCAAACCAACATTTTTTCAGCCTCTTCTCCCACACACTGGCATCTACAACAACACGGGAGGCTGGCTTTACTTGTCTACCGCCCACTGCCTTTTGACTGGAGAATTAGAAACGCCAGTAACTCCTCATACAGTCATGTCACTGGTGCAGCACAGTCAGTACTCCATTATAAAACCGAGTAGTCAAGGGTTATCCTATAAGGTTTAAGTGCTAAAGAAATCAACTAAACAAACAACTCCCCATATACTCTCCTCCCGCTTTTCTCTCTTCTGTGTCCCTTTTTGTCACATTCTTCTCTCCTTTTTCTCATTTTCGTCTGCTTTTTTACATGCTACTCTGCCACTTCCGACCACTCCTCTGTGCCTTTTCCTGTGTCTCTGTGTCCCTCTCACTCATATTTGTCCTTCTCTCTCGTTTTGCACCAATCCTTCTCTGTCTGTTGCTCCATCTCCGACTGTCCAAGCTTGTCCCATCTCTCTTTTGGTTACTTATCACCCTATTCTCTCCTTGTACCTCATACATTTCTCATTTTGAACCCCCGATCTGTGTTCCTACATGCTTCTGTTTTTCTGTACTTCCCACTCTCCTCTTTCTTACACTCCCTCTCGTAGTGCCTATCGCCCTACGTCTCATTCTCTCTCCTGTCCCTTATTCCACTTTCCTCTGTTCATTCTTCTGCCTGGAGTTTCATCCACCGCTTCAGCCATCTTTGCTCTCCTTTTGTCCCTAGATATCACTTTTCTGTGTCTTTGCTCTCCCTGTGCCCTGACTTGTTACGCTTGTGTGTCTTTACTCTCTCAGTGTCTTTACAGATCACTCCTTTGTATCTTTGGCTCTCCATGTGCCCTCACATATCACTCATGTGTTTCTTTGTCTCTCCTTGTGCCCTTATAAATCTCTCCTCTGTGTGTTTGCTCTTCCTGTGCCCTTACATATCACTCTTGTGTGTCTTTCCTCTCCCTGTGTCCTTACGTATCACTCCTCTGTGTCTTTGCATCCCCATGTGCCCTCCCATGTCACATATATGTGCATTACCTGTTCCCTGTACCGTTCCCTCCTGTCCCCTGTGCCTTTATCCACCACTCCAAGATAACTCTTCACTTCACTTCAAGATAACTCTGTACCCCCTTCTCCATCAGTCGTTGTGCCTTTCCCTCTCCCAGTGCCCGTGTCTGTTTCACATTTGCCTTTAACTCTAGCTCGTGATCATTTCTCCTGTGTCCCTTGCTCCATTTGGGACCTTGTAATACTCTCATCGGTGCCCTTCCTCTCCCTGCGCAGTCATACATCTCTCGAGAAAAGAAAACTTAAAAAAAACATCATACTAAGGGACCTGGAGGGCTATCTGTAACACCAGCCAAAATACAGCCATATCCCACCACACATCCTTGAACCACCTCCTTGATCACACCATGTGTCCTGCATCCTAGGACCCCTCTCATCTGTCACACACGGCAAAAAAACACTTTCCACATAGGATCACAACAAATACAACACTTCCTACCATTGTTCCCCTAAGAGTAGCATGCTACCCATGTGAAAATGTGGTATCAAACCCTGCAACGGGATATGAAGTGCTATGTAAATTACACAATGCAGTACTACCTTTGCTCTTCCTGTCCATTACTTACCCTTCTCTCCACTGCTTCCTTCCCTCTCACTGTGTTGACGCGTGCCTCTTTGTCATTTTGTCTCTCCAGCCTATCCTTCCTCTCTTGCCCTCTCATCTCTCTCCTTCAACTCCCCTTCCTCCACCCTTCTTCAGTCTTCTCTATTCACCCCTCTTTCCCTGTCCAATTCTTGATGTCACTTATGCCTCACTTTTATCCTTCTCTCTCAGTGCTCCATGGCGGTCTCCGTTTCACGCTACCTTTTTTGTTTCTTCTCTCTTTCTCGGCCTCTATACGCTCTCCTCTTGGTCTTTTCCACTGACCCCCTTCCTAGTCTTTATTCCCTATTTTGTTTCCTATGTCACTTTTACCTCTTCCAGTAGTGTAGCTCTTTTGTTCAAGATGCTAGTCCCCTCTAAACAATGTATTTAAGTGTAAGTAGTGTGGGTACAAGTGCTTTCAGTCAGGTAATGTGAAGTGTCTGTTGGATTTCACATGGGATTTTTACTTGTACACACTGACAAAAACACACACTCTCTCGTCTATGTTTTGTTTCTTTCCACTGCCCCCTCAGATCCCCTCATGTCATGCTTCTCATATAATGTCTTTTAACAAGATTTCCCAGTGTGATTGTTGAGAAATCTGGAACTAACACTGCCCCAATAATACTGACCAAGCTACTCCCCTGTGCTCTCCAAATGTAACTCTTATCTGCTCTCATACACTCTTCCCCTCTTGTTCTGCTATATTTGCATTCTTCCAGTCTGCATCTCTCTCTCTCTCTCTCTCACTGTCTACTAGTTTGTCCTCTCTGCCCTCTTACTCTATTCATCTGTCTCACCTCTCTGGGTGCCCGATTCACAAAGGTAAACTTAGACCTTTGGTCTAAGTTTAGACAAAAAGTGTAAGTTTACGACTTTTCCATATTCACAAAGGTAAGTTACGAGTAATATCTCTACGTCCAAACTCGGTGCGGAGTCTCCGCTCTTGGGCGGAATCTCTGCATCCGGGCAGAGATCCGCCCCAAGTGCCAAGGTTTCATTCCGGGTGCGTACACTACACCCTGGGTGTGGAGATTACACTCCATACACTGAGTAGAATCTCCGCACTTTGGGCGGACATAAATATGTACTCGGAACTTCTCTTTGTGAATACCGAAAAGTAATAAACTTAGACTTTTGGTCTGAACTTAGACCAAATGTCTTACCTTTGTGAATCGTGTAACTCTGTGGAGCTCTGACTCACGCGCGCTTCTTCCCACACAAGTGGTTAGTCGCCTATAGTCCACTGCGTCACAGTCACAGGGGCACTGCACTCGGCGCCATAAACTCATATAATACTCTTTCAAAGAACGGTTCAACACCATTCACTTAAAACCCTACCGACAATTTCCACCGAGGGAGACACTACACCAGGAACGATAGCAATAGGCTCTTAAGACGCAGAGACTTATAATATCTCACATACAGCAACACAAAGGTGACACACTCACAACGACTCAATATCACTCGGTGCAGAAAAACCGCACCGAGTATTAACTAGCATATTACTTCCTCACAAACACTCAGCTTCCGCGCTGTAAATCCACATGCTGCCTCCTCGCTCGGACATAGCGCACAAAATCCCCATCGCCAGAGCACTCATTCGAGGGCCCGTGTCCGTACGTGAGGATCTCACCCAGTTCGCGTTTTTATCTTTGTATTCTGGGACTGGTGGTCCTGTATCTCGAATTAAACCGGGGCTACCAGTCCCAGAATGAAAAGGACTAAACAGGAGCAGGCACGCAGGGAGAAGTGTGAGGGATGCGAGACGTGCAGACAGAACAAGAGGCGGGAGAGAGACAGGAGAATGACGAGAATGCCAAACAGACCAACAAAAGGATTCAGATGGGCAAGATGATGCTCAGACCGAGAAGCCGAAACAAACAGGCTGACGTTGAAACAAACAAGTAGATGTGGAGACAGACACATAGAAAAATGCAGAATAAAAAGTACAGACAGACGCGCGTTGAGGCAGGCACGAGGAAGATGGAGAGCGGATGCCATGGATATCTTAGTCTCACCCGGTTTGAAGGCAGCGGCTTCTCCAGAATGTTGAAGAGATGTGCTGAGTAGAAGCAGCAGGCTCAGACTTCGCCACCTGTTGCTCCGAGTCTCATGGTAAAGTTTTTTTTGTTCACGGCATCTGTGAGCAGAGCATCCCTTTAGACCCTTGAGACATGCAGAGCCCCTCCCCTCGCAGCAGGTCTGGGCTCAGCTGTCTCCCTGTCAGGAGTCACACGGCGATTACAACATTATGCAAAGGGCACAGATACGCAGAACAATAGCTGTACGCATGACAAGCACGCGCTAATCAATACAAAACAAAGGCACACACAAACAGATATACTCACAGGCACAAAGGCAAAAACACACGAATACAAACTTGGACAAACACATACACTGGGACTGCCCCACACAGAAAACAAGACAACAGAGGAGCGGACTAAGAAATAAACATACAAACTTGCACAAAAGACAAAAACGGAACTAGGGTCTCTCACAGAGACAAACAATCGGATGCAATCAAATAAACACACATACAAAACACCCAAATACAATTTAAAATATCCATGCAGATAACCGCAGAGGCAACACACACCCACAAGTATAATTAGGAGTATACTAATGGGCAAAAGATAGAGACACACACAGCCAACACAACTGCAGCGAAACACACAATTATCACAACACATACATAGAAACACGGTGGCAAGCACACAGAGGACAGACACTTGTGGATCAGTGCAAATCATTACGAACATACACGAAGAAAGAAGCACGAGCATGTGTAAATATACAGACAAACACAAATAGGGATACACAGTGGCATAAACACATGGGGATACAGCTATTCATGGTGATACACCAACATGGGAGTGATTGAAATGTTGGTGGATGTACGGTGTGAGAAAGTGGTTTATTAGTTGAAGTGGCAGGTAATCCTCTTCAAATAATAATAGCACTATTCTTAACAAGGTTCACTTAGGTCTCAATAATTTAAACACAGCTCAAGCCTTGGTAGGTGTAGCACAGAGCAGACAGGCTTAGCTTATGTGAAAACTATCAGTTCCAAAACAGTTAACAAGTAAAAATCACAGCATAAAAAAAAACCACTCCAATTTATAAAAAAAGAAATATTTTAATTAAAAAAATAGACATCAAATCAACAAAAATCTGATGTAAGGAACCAGAGTAACAATTTTTCAAAGTTTTAGATGTTTCTGGCATCAAAAGCATAAATTGCAAACAACGGGTATATGGTCGCATTAGATAGGGACAAAGTCATAAGTTAAGAGTGACATTAATGGAGCGCGGGTCAGATACGGAAATTAGGTCCAGTCCTACGGAAGGTTGTACCTTCTGATTTAGTCCTCAAAATGGAAGATCTTCAGCAGGGCAAGGCAGGAGGTGGCGACCAAGATGGGTTTCAAGAGGCCGGATAGCTGTCGAACGAAGTGGTGATAAAACCAGTGACTTTTGGCAAGAAATTTGTGCCAGAGAAAAGTCCCTCTGCAGTCAGCTATGTTTGGTGCCTATGCTGGGTGAAGATTTCTGTCTTTGGACTTGGAAAGTTTTTTGAAAGAAGCAGGTCAAACCAGCAAGTTGAGTCTGATCGATAGTTTGACCTTGGTGGCTGCGGCTAGGTGGTGGTCCGGTAGTAGCTGCTGGTTCTTTTGCAAAATATCCTTGAAAAAGTTTTTAAGTTCTAGTTTTTAGTGTTAGGCAGGAGAAGTACATTCTGACACTCATCCAAAGGCCTTAGGACCCTCGGGGCACCATTTGGCGGTAAGGACTTACTCTAGGCAAAGCCACCAGCAGGTTCAAGGGAAACTCCAGTTCAAACTGGTCAGCTGGACTCTTAAAGAAGATCGCAACTCCAGTTCAAACTGGTCAGCTGGACTCTTAAAGAAGATGGGCTTAACATGAAGCTAGCCAACTAGTCTTTGGAGTCCAGTCTTCTGTTCTTGGTTCAAGTGGGTGCAGGTCCAGCCCTTGGGTGTTCTCTCACAGGTTACAGTAGGTGCAGGCCTCTTTCTGAAGTCCAAAGGGTTCAGCAGGTGCTGCCTGTATTCTGTTTCCCTCAGGTCCAGTAATGTTTAGAAGAGTGTACAGGTGGTGCAAATTTTATGCCTAGTGCCAACCTGCCAGTTGGAGAAACTCCTGGTCACTCACTAAACAATGAAGAAGAACTTTCTACAGTGCACCTACCCACTTTTGAAACACTTCCTGTGTGTTTTACTATAGATTATATTGCAGTGCCCCTCTCGAACTGAAACAAATATGGTAAAACCTTTCTTCTCTTGTGCAGAGCTCTGGGCATATCCACAAGGTGTGTCCGAGGGAAATGGCAAACTCTGCTTGTAGACCGGTTCTGGTTTTTTCTCCACTGAGATAGGTGCCTGGTAGACCTGACAGCCTTAGGGTGGTCACCCCTAACTTTTTGCCTGCCTCCCTCCACTTTTTGGATATTGTTTTTGCTGTTTTTAAGACTCTGCACACTTTACCACTGCTAACCAGTGCTAAAGTGCAGATGCTCTCTCCCTTTAAACATGATAACATTGGATCATACCCAACTGGAATATTTAATTTACTTATAAATCATGGTAAAGTGCACTATATGTGCCCAGGACCTGTAGATGAAATGCTACTAGTGGGCATGCAGCACTGATTGTGCCACCCACGTAAGTAGCTCGTTAACCATGTCTCAGGCCTGCCATTGCAAGGCCTTTGCGTGCAGTTTCACAGCCAATTCGACTTGGCATTGAAAAATACTTGCAAAGGCTAAAACATCCCTTTTTCAACATATGTCACCCATAAGGTATGCCTTAGGTAACCCATAGGACAGGGTGCTGTGTAGGCAAAAGGCAGGACATTTACCTGTGTAATTTACATGTCCTGGGAGTGTAAAACTCTAAATTCGTTTTTACACTGCTGTGAGGCCTACTCCTTTCATAGGCTTACATTGGGGCTACCCTCATATACTGTATGAGTGGTAGCTGCTGATCTGAAAGGAGTAGGAAGGTCATATTTAGTATGGCCAGAATGGTAATTCAAAATCCTGCTTACTGGTAAGGTTGGATTTAATATTACTAATTTAGAAATGCCACTTTTAGAACATGAGCATTTCTCTGCACTTAAATACGTCTGTGCCTTACAATCCACATCTGGCTGGGTTCAGTTGACAGCTCCCTTGTGCATTCACTCAGACAAACCCCAAACACAGGATGCTCAGCCTCACTTGCATACATCTGCATTTTGAATGGGTCTTCCTGGGCTGGGAGGCTGGAGGGCCTGACAATTACATGCCAAAGGACAGTAGGCTGCCCCCACACAAAGTACTTCCACATCCCCTACTGGGACCCTGGCAGACAGCTTTGAACTGAAAGCGGACCTTGTGCACTTCTAAGCCACTCTTTGAAGTCTCCCCCACTTCAAAGGCACATTTGGGTATTTAAACAGGGCCTCTGCCCCTACCAACTCAGACACTTCCTGGAGAAGATAACCAGAATCTGCAACCTGCCAAGAAGAACAGCCTGGCTGCCCAAAGGACTCCCCTGACTGCTTTCTGTGAAGGACTGCTGCCTTGCTGTTGCCCTGCTGCCTTGCTGCCCTCTGGCTGTGGTGAGAAGTGAGCTCCAAGGGCTTGGATAGAGCTTGCCTGCTGTTCCTTGAAGTCTCAGGACCAAAAAGACTTAATCTCTGCAAGACGGACTCCTTATGCGGCGAAAATCGACGCATAGCCTGCCAGAAACGAAGCACAGCCTTCATCGCAGTGAAAAATTCACCGCATGCCGAACCGGAATGACGCAGCCCGACTTCACAACGAGAAGATCGACACAGCGCCAGCATAGCGACCGGAAATTCGACGCATGGCCCACTGGATCGACGCACAGCTGAGCCGGAACAACACAGCCTGACTTCCAGAGAGGAATCAATGCAGCGCCTGCTGTGCGGTAGAAATTTCCACGCAACTCCCACCGGATTGATGCAGCCCCTGTGACTTTGTCCTGTCAGCGCCGGAAATCCACACATCGTCCCCGGGGTGTCCAAAAACCAAGCAACCCGAAGAGGATGCACAACCAAGCGTCGGAAATTGACACAAAGCCTTCCCTCCATGAAAACTAAACGACACATTGAAGTGTGCAGCCTGAGAAACACCTCCCTGTTTTCCACGAATCTCCTCCTCTGTGGTTCTTTGCAGAGATTTTGAACGCAAACCAGGTACTTTGCGCTTGCAAGAGACATGTATTGCTCTTAAGAGACTAAAGACACTTTATATTATTTTTACAGTGATACCTCAAAATATACTTATTGCATTTTTATTGTTTTGACCTGCATCTTATCAGATAAATATATATTTTTCTAAACACTGTGTAGTGTATTTATGTGGTGTTCTACTGTGTTATTGCATGAGTTATTGCACAAATACTTTACACATTGCCTTCTAAGTTAAGCCTGACTGCTCAGTGCCAAGCTACCAGAGGCTGGGCACAAGATAATTTGGATTGTGTGTGACTTACCCTGAGTAGAGTGAGGGTCCTTGCTTGGACAGGGGGTAACCTGAATGCCAACCAAAGACCCCATTTCTAACAGTGCCACTCTTGCTACTGGAAGCCACAATAAGCAGGCCATTTCCTCTCCTTGGTTCACAAAAATATTGGGCAGTGAGTCAGCCTGTTAAAGGCTTGAAAGAATATGGAGATCACATTATACTTTGGAGGACATGGATATTTATAAAGCAGCCATTAAGAAATATCACAAGTCCATAAAAGAAGCCAAGATGAAATGTTTTGCTACCAGAACAGAAAAGGAGATAAACGCACCACACAAAATGTTCCAAATTGCTATGGAGTTTATTTGTCCAAGAGCTTGCAGCTCTGATTTCCTGCCTTCTGAAGAGTTATGTGACGATCTGGCTGACTTCTTCACGAAAAGAATAGAAGCCATTGAAGCCTCATTCACCAACAATAAGGAAATCAGCACTGATGGGCAATCATTGCCTGTATCAGCTTTCTCCACAGCATAGTACATGGGTCTTGTTCAAATTAATCATGCTATAGGAATCAGAATTGCTCATTAAGGGTGCCAAGTCTGGTTCCCCTTTGGACCTAAGCCCCTTAGTGATATGGGCAAAGCCTTTAGTAGTGATCATCCTGTTTTTAACTGACTTAAATTATTCCCTGACCCATGCTCAAGCCCCCCGAATCATGGACGTGGGTGATGGTATAACCTTTGTTGAAGAAGGCCTCAGTGGATCAGAAGAACTTGGCCAATTCCAGACCCATTTTATTACTACAAACCTGGGCCAACATTTTAGAAACATTAGTTAATGTACAAATCATGGAATATATATAAAGGGTCAACCTACTTTATTCTTCTCAGTCAGACTTCAGAGCAAGGCATCACACTGAATTTTTCAGAACCCATCAAAATATCAATATGTAAGAGCATGAACGCTGTCTTGATCATGTCGGATCCTTCAGCGGTGTTCAACACTGTGTCACATACATTTTGCTCCAATGTCTGGCGTAGCTGGGTGTTTGTGGTAAGGTGTTACATTAGTTTCAATCCTTCCATCAAAACTGGAAACAGACAGTCACACTGCGTCACTTCAGTTCAGGAGATATGATGCCCAGATATGGGGTTCTGATGGGATGCTCTCTGTGCCCTACTTTGTTTAATACCTATATGATCACATTGATCACGCTTATTGAATCTTTTGGGATCATGGTCTTTGCATATGTGGATGCCACTCAACTGATTTTATCTTAAGATAATAACTCTCTAGGGTCTCTCCCAAGGCCTTGTCCGGACAAATAACAATCTCTTAAAATGTAATGATGACAAAACTAAAATTCTCATATTTGGCAGGAACAACATCTTCTCGGCTGCAGACTCGTGGCCAGAAGGGCTTGCCAAGCCCCCTCCTCCCTAGGAATTTGGGGGTTAAGTTTGATTCAGATCTTTCCTTTTGTTTCCAGTTTTGACATTGGCAGAGTCTTGTTTCGCATGCTTAAAATCACTGAAGAGATTCTTGAATTTCCTGCCTTTAGAGGCTCTGAATATAGTTGTTCAGCTCTTACCACCTCCAGATTGGACAATTCCAGAACTCTTGAAGGTACTCTGTGTTTGATTGCTTGAAGCAACTGCACTGGTTGCCAGAACAGAAACAGATTTCCTTTAACTCTTTGGCTGTAGCTTTCAGAGTTGTCCATTTCACCAGTCCAAAATATCTCTCAGACAGAGTCACCCAATACACCACTCAAAGAACATTAAGATCGACTAACACTAATCTGCTGTATGTACCAAAGTTCTCACTGGCCACCAGAGGAAGCAGATTGTACTCTGTTTTAGTGGAGAAAGTTTAGAATTGGCTTCTGCTTTGTTTTTTAGACTAGAAGAAAACGATATGTTTCCAGGAACATGGCTGTTTTCCTCTTTGTGCCTCTCCCCAGATTTCTGGTTATTTGTTATAGTCACTTTTTGGATGGTGCTAGAACGCCCTTCAGCTAGCAGTGCGCTTTATAAAAACAATTTCATTCATTCATTCATTCATTTGAACAATGTCAAGGGTAGGTTTATGAGTTACATCTGCCTGTGAAAGGGGATGCCCCTTAGAAGCTTGCATTTTGTGGGCTCATCCCCCATCACCCTCCTGTCAGGAGAAGGTCCACCTTCTCCCAGCTAAGATGCTTTTTTCCCCTTTCTTTAAAGCCATTATCATGTCACAGTAGGCTGTCAGATGACTGTTGGGGATTGTTAGAAATGGGCTTTCTGATTGGCTAGGGTATGCACCTCAGCCAGGCAGAACACACCACTCTAGTCGGGGAAAGGGAGTTACACACCCAAGATAACCCCTGCTCACCCCCTAGGTAGCTGGCACAAGCAGTCAGGCTTATTCCACAGGCAATGTGTAAAGTGTTTGCACAACACACACAACACATGTAACACAATAAATACACAACCAAGGAAACAGAACACCAAATTCTAGGAAAATAAACTGTAGTGCATAAAACGTCATTAGACCAAACACAACATGTATGAGTAAAACCCTGCTGGACAAGCAGTTGTCAGAATATTACACAGGTTACTAGTACTCTGTGGAAATAAGGAGTTGTCAGTTAAACAAATAGGTTACTGGTTACTCTGCAGCTCCAGCAGTAGTCAGGTTGCCATTATCACCAAAAATATGCATAGAATGGAACATTCCTATATGGCAGATCATCATTATCCCCAAAAATGCCCACATCATCGTAAACACAATAAGACATCAACATGAAGGCACATAAAATGCACCATTCCCCGAATGGCTAGTCATTAGTATCACTGATGGAAATGTCCATAACAGGAAATCATTTCCAGGTGGCATAAATCATCAGTACCCCCTGGAATGCATACTAAGGAGTTCCCGGAAATATACGCAGGCCCCCAACCGGAAGAACCAGCATGTATACCCGGGGGTAGGAATCACCTCCCATAAGGAGACTGCAGCACTTTGGGGCTTCCGTGTTCTGGTAATACAGGCAACTAGTCCGGGACTGGCAAGGCTCTTCCCCATCTGCCAGCCACCCTTACATTGCCAAACTCCCAAATGCCATGCGGGCTGCTCTTTCAAATCAACACCCCCCTTCACAGCACGCCAACACTAGGGGAAGGGCCACAGGCCACACACACCTATTCGGTCAGCGGGGAACTCCTCCTAGTCTCCCCACAAAAGGAACTATGGATCCTCTGTCCTCTAGGCCCTCCTGCCAGACCCTGGAGGAAGCAATGGGGACACCGGGCTGCAGGGCCCCAGCAAGCAGGCCAGCACAAGGGCTCAAAAGACAGGAGCAGTCTCTCTCAGAGAGCTAGCAGGTCATAGGTCAGCACCACAGCAGAGCAGTCCCAACGTGGTTCCTGGCCAGTCCTTCCAGCAGCATCCAGTGTTCAATTCTTTAGTCAATTACTGTCTAAAATTGTGGAGGAAAGCCCCCTGTACATACACTCATTTTGCACAGTCTCCACTGTCCCAGGAATGTCCCCTTTCTCCTCCAGCACTGGCTCCAGACATCAGCAGGTGGTAAGCAAGCCCTTTGTGTGAGGCCAGGGCACAGCCTTTATAAATGCAGGTGTGCCCCGCCTCTACCTCTCTCAGCTCAGGAAGACCATTCAGTATGCAGATGCACTCTTGTGACACCTCCACCCTCCTTGTGACAAGGCTGTCTGAAAAGTATGCACAAAGCCCAGCTGTCACTCTGCCCCAGACATGGATTGGAGGCAAGCTGCAAAACATCAGAGTCATAAGCACAGAGAAATGCTCACTCTCTAAAGTAGCATTTCTGTAATGCTAATAAAAACTCCACCTACACCAGTAAGCAGCATTTCTCACTACCATTACAACCATACCAAACATGCCTATGCTACCCGTCATAGATTAGATAATACCACTTAGACATGTGTCAGAGCATTTCCAATGCAATACTAGGAGGGAGGCAGCACCCACAATAGTGAGAAACCAAATAGGCTGTTTGTCACTACCAGGACATACAGTACATAAAGACATTTGTCCTACCTTTTGCATACATAGCACCATGCCCATAGGCCTAGCTTGGGCCTACTGTAGGGGTGGCATATGTAGTAAAAGGTGAGTTCCAGGCTTGGCAAGTAAATTAAGATGCCAGGTCACTGTGGCAATAAACTGCACATGCAGACTCTGTGGTAGCAGGTCTGATGCATGTTTGAAAGGCTACTTCTGTGGGTGGCGCAAGCTGCACTGCATGCCCACTAGCAGCATTTAATGTACAGGCCATGGGTATAGGGATCCCACTGTACAGGGGACCTATAGGTAAATTAAGTATGGCAATCAGGTGTAAGGCAATCATGCCAAGTTTTAGAAGGGAGAGCACATGCACTTTAGCACTGATCAGCAGAGATAAAGTGCTACGAGTCCAAGAGCCAACAAAAAGAAGTCAGAAAAATAGGAGGAGGAAGGCAGTAAATTGGATTTGGGGCTGACCCTGCAAAAAGGTCTAGGGCCAACACAACCCCACACCAGCCTAAAGCCACGGGAGACCAATCAATACCTTGATGGGCTTCCCAAGTTGGGGTGATACAATGAAGACCCTGGCCCGCAACTACTATGTTCCAGTTCTACATTAATCTGATCCCAGTTAGATCCCTCTGTCAATGCTTCCCAGACAACCTAGGCTAACCCATGGAGTCTCCCTAGCTGCTGGTGGCCAGAGCCAGGCCCCAGGCCAGGGCACAGCCTCTGGTCTCTGAAACCTCTCTGAGTTGGGGGGGAAGTAGCCCCAGGTGCATAGCATCCTCTGTCCACTCCACTTCCCACCAGTTCAGGGGTTCTACCCTGCCACTGGTCCTCCATCCTAGGGTCTGTACCCATATGCTGGACAAGGGTTAAGGGTGAGGCTCTCCTCTCCCTACCCCTCCTTCTAGGGTCCCACCATCTTCTCCTAGGAGTGGTACCACCAAAATCCAGAACTGTCAGGGTGCTGGGAACAGCCGTTCTGCACAATTCTTCCAACAGCCGGGGTCACCACCCTTCAACTGGCCTTCCAACCCAGGGTCTGCACCCCTGGATTGAACCGGGGTCAGAGGTAAATCTCTCCCTCCCCTGTCCCTACTTCTAAAGTTCTGCATACCCCACCATGGAGAGTACCCCTAAAGTCACCCCGGGGGTGTGGGGGGGAGGAGGTTCACGTCCCAGGGGGGTGACTGGGCCATCTGCCCCCATCCCTTCAGGTCAGAGTTTACCCACTGAACCTGACCATCCAGCAGAGGGTCTGTACCCTTAGATTGGACCACTGCCTGGCAAGCCAGGACTTCCTGGGGAATATGCTTAGCCTACCCTCCAACAAGGAAAGCACCTTCCCTAGGGGCTGTACTAGAATATGTCTGGAACTGGTCTCCTGACCCCTGCCCACCTGGCCTGAAGCCCCCTCCAGACAAGATATGGCATCACCAGGGCCATTCCTGGGGGACTCTGACCTCAGAGCTGACCCCTGACTCTCCAGGGTCTTCACTGGGGACTGCAAACCCCTGACAAATCTTTCCCTGGCATCTTACCTCCTGCACTCTGGAGTGGTACTACCAGACACCAGGACTGGCAGAACGCTGATAACAGCCTCCCACCCAAGTCCTCCTGACATTATGCGGTCCCTCTCAGCAGATGGCTCTACAGTGTAGGTCAGGCTCCCTCCCTGGTGTTCCCTCATGGAACCATTTGGGCTCTGGGACTGGCTCTAAGACATTTTGGGACTCAGCCCACCCCATTCCCTCTCCTATGAGACTGGACATAGGATACCTTACACATCCCACTACACTGGGACCTACCTGGGATACTGCAAGCCTTCCCCACCTCACCCGGTTGAGAAATTCCTAAGTCACTCCTTTCAGGAACACCCCCAAAAGCCTTTCCAGACCCTCTGGCACTCACCCAGAGGTCTGCCTCCTGTGCAAGCTCCCTGGGGTCAGAGAGTTCTCACTCCCACAGGTGTTGGCGTAGCCGTAAAAAATAACAATGAAGATGATGCTCTCTGACAATCAGATTAAACAGCCCTTCAAAATTGTCTGCTGTGTTACCCTTCACCAATCTATCCAGTACCATGCAGCAATCCTTCACAAACTCCCCCAAGACTGGTGGGACAGTTTCTAATTGACCCTGTGAGGAAATTCGATTTTTAATACGATCGTATCGACCCGCCATTTTGTGGCCCGCCGCCATTTTATGTTGCCTTCACTCAGGCAGCACAGCGAACGAAGTCCATTCTGCCTTTTCTGCTTATTCTGCAACATGGTGTTCAAAACAGCCTTCTGCCTCTATCTTTACAAGGCTGGTATTAAGGTCTGACCGAGTACACTAATCCCTGTCTGGTTTTCTAATCCTTGTTTCAACTATCTGTAGGCTCACACTATTCTCCGCCGATCTTATCTTATCGTCTGGCCTTCGCTGTCCTTTGCTAGTATTCTCTCATTTCACAACTGTCCTCCAAACGCACACAAACTTATCGCACCACATGCAACTTCGTTGTGGATCGGTTAATGAATTAGTTCAAGGGAGGGGTGACAAACACAGCTGGAGGGGAGGCAACCTTAAGTCACTTGATACTTTGTGCTGTCTTGTTTTCCGACATTTCTATTGGCTCTGTTCTATCTTTACGTTATTCTTACTGGCTCCTTTCTATGTGTTCTGGGAGTGTATGTAGTTAATAAATGGTTTTTATACGGTATATAAGATTGTGCGCCACAAAGTAAAGTGGCAGTCTCCTGAGAACATACCTTGTGTACTTCTTGGACAACTGTACTAGCTGCAGCTAATAAAATCTGATCTTTTACGCCTGACAGAGTGTCCCGTGTCTCTGTTAGTTGAGGCAGGTGAATCCAAGGAGATTTCAGGCGTACCCTGCGCCGCCAGGCCCATAAGGTTCTGGTTCTTCAACTGGCGCCCAACGTGGGGCGGCTTCAGCGGTACCGGTTCTGCCTGAAGGTCGTGAGGAACCCCGCAAGAAAATTCTGGAGGAATCGCGAGCCACGTCAAGCGACCCCTGTATGTCGAAGTGGTCCGAAGGTCTTTTTCAGCGCGGTTACTCCTTCCTGACGGCTACTGACGACTGCTGCCCTGACTGCCGCCCTGCCTTGGCCCTTTCTTTGATGATGTATGGTAAAGCGAGACGATAGACGGGCCTCTGTTGGTGTAAGAAGACATCCTTAGTTAAGTATTTGGTGGGTCGCGCCCACAAATTTTGGTCTTTGTTTTGTCCTTAGGTCCTTAGATTTGGCCATTGCAGTGGCCAAAGCCGAGGGGTAAGTGCATTTGTGCTGTGTAAACTGAAAGTTTTACCCCCTTGATGTTTGTGAACAGCCAGTAAAAATCGTGAGATGTCTGGTCTGACTAAGTTTGGAAAACTTTGTTGCTTTGGTTGTAATAGGGACTCCCAGCTTGAGGACCTGTCCGATTCCTTCGGTTGGAACTCCCACATATGAGCTCTATTCTAAACATGGTGTTGGTCCTATTGCCTTTAATAAGACATGGACCCGATATACAAAGAAAGATGGTGTTTTAAAATGGCCAGAAAATGGTAGTTTCGAAACTGATGTGCTAGATAATTTAGAAGCAACGTTATTTAAAAGAAAAGCCCGGCCGGCAATGTTTGACTCTTTTCGCCTTTGGCGTAAGGAAGCCAAACAGAGAGAAATTAAACAAGCGAAACGAGATAGGAAAACACAGGGAATGACGATTATACAGGCTGCTCAGCAATTCAAAGATGATGAAATAGATAATGCAATGGAAATTTCAGACAGACAGCATCGAATGGCAATAGATAAATGCTATCCGACGTTGCCTATCTCTTCCCTTGATAAGAGAAAAGATTTTGAGGAAGATTCCTTAATGTCCCACTTATTGAAATTGCCTCCGCCCTATGTACAAGGTGCTAATGCACCCCCGATGTTACAGCCTGTTCAGCCGCCAGTTGTGCTTCCGCCTGCTCCAGCTTTTCCACATTTGCCTCCTCAAGTATTGCCTATGCCAGCTTTGCCTTTAACTCCTTTGCCTTCTGCTCCTTTGGCAATTCCTAATGCTCCTTTAGTTAATTCACCTAATACCTTGTCCCCTATCCTTATGTCAAATTCTCCATCTATGCGTAAGCGATTTGCAGATACTGTCTCTGGTCTCTTATCACCTTTCTTTGAAGCTTTAAATGTGTCTCCAGCTTTTTCTCGAAGACAGTCTCGTAGTCAATTCCCAGACTCCGAAGAGCGAGAAAAATTGGACTCACTTGCTTGTAGATGGATCAAGAAGGGTCCCCAATATAGTACGTCTGATATTATGTCCACCTTTCTGCAATGGAATGCACCTACGCAGAGATATGTTTTTAAAGTTATGTGCGATACTCTCGCTAAAGAATGGGAGGATATGAATTTGGGTTCGGTCCCACAGGATCTGTTAGATGTTCAGGCTGACTTTGACAAAGGACTTATTGTGGGTCCTAAGGTTGAAAACGCTGTCAGAACACTTATTTCTTTCAGATCCCTATTGTTCTCACAGACTTTTCCTGATTCTGATCCTTCAGTTAGGACAGCACTGAAAAACTATCCCATGAGAGAGGTTTCTCCAATATGGAAGGAAGAAGTTGCAGCAGCAGGTGCTAATCCAGCTATTCCTGCGCATTTTCAGCGCATATGGATACATGTCCCCTGGAAAAGGTCTGAAGTTTTAGCACTTAAACAGTCACTACCAGATTCACGCAAAAATCCTGCTGGTTACTATAAAGAGTTGTCGCAAACAGTTGATGCATGTACTATGAATCTAGCAGATATTGACATGTTGATGGGAAATGTAGTTCCACAGACAATATGGGCTAAAATTCGTAGAGAGGATCACGCTCAAGAATTAGGCGGCGATTGGAACGCTATTATTGCCGCAGATAGAGGTCAAGTAGGTGGTGCAAAGCCCGATGCTTTGATCTCAGAACTCCCTGGTAGGATTATTACATTAATGAAAACAATGATGCCTGCTTTGAGAGTTAATTGGGATAAGCTAGCAGCATGTAAACAAAAGAAAGATGAAAGTGTTTCCGATTTCTTTACCCGATTCGAGGAGACATTCATTGATCACAGTGGTCAAGATATGGCTACAGAAGGGGGACAGCGATTATTTGTGGATAAGTTCGTATATAACTTGCTTCCTGAACTATCACACAAGCTAAAAGACTCCGAGAGTTCATGGGCAGTTTCTTCTTCCGCCCAGATATTGGCTACTGCACAATATTATGAAAATAGAGACAAAGAAGAAAGGGAAAAACAAGAGAAAAAGACGAAAGAATTAAAAACTAAAGTTCTCTTGCAACAGGCTTATCCTCCTCGTTATGTTCAGCCTCAGTTTCAACAGCCTCCGCAGTTTCAGAGGTTGTATCAAAAGCCTGAACCATTCATTCCAAGACCTTTGCTAGGTCCCAATCAATGTGCTTATTGTAGGGAGGAAGGTCATTTTAAGAACAATTGTCCGGCATTGTTGCAGCGTAATGGAGCAACATCTGCTTCACGAGGTCGTGGTGGTCTTCAGTCAGCAAATAGAGGTAGAGGTCGAGGTGTGTTAACCCAAGAGCAGCGTTCTTTTGTTCCTCCAAATTCCGGAAATTACTTTGACCAGCAAAATGTTAGGTCTACACAGTATTACAGTGAGGATCAGTATATTGAAGGAGGGAATGAAAGTCTTCATTTTGAATAGGACAGCCATGGACAAAGTAAGGGGGTTACGTCAATTCCAGTGGATCAGAATGGACCTTATGTTAATGTCACTACAATGGGTGTTTCAGAGCCATTTCTTTTAGATACTGGTGCCATGAGAAGCTCTATCATTCATTCTAAACTCCCTGGCGCACCTTTGTCTGGCTTAACGAATGTATCTGTAGGATTTTCTGGCGCCCCTGTTCGCAATCCAGTTTCTTGCCCTTTGCCTGTTTCAATAGGCCCTTATGATTTAGAAGCTCCGCTTCTTCTGACGAATGGTTGTGGTGAAAATCTGTTGGGTTTAGATCTATTAAAAAGAATGCATGCTACGATATATTGTTCACCTTCTGGTGTATACCTCACTCTAGGACAGAAAATGACTAGTCCAATGTACTTATCAAAAGATCAATTCCCACCTGAATTGCTTTCTCTTCCCGAAACGCTTTGGGCTACAGGTCCGAATGACGTTGGTTGTCTTGAGATCCCACCTTATGTTGTTACTCTTAAGCCCAATGCTGAAATGCCACGTATTCCGCAATACAGAATCTCTACTGAAGGTGAGAAAGCACTTCTGGAAATTGTCCATGATTTGATTCAGAAGGGTGTGGTTGAGGAAACGAGAGGAAATACATGTAACAGTCCTGTTCTTCCGGTTCTTAAACGCACTGATCCTTCTCAGCCTCCTGTTTATCGTTTTGTAATTGATCTTCGGGAGGTAAACAAGATTGTCGTACCGCAGTTTCCTGTAGTCCCAGATATCACTGCTCTGTTGACGATGATACCTTCTACAGCGACTTGGTTTTCAGTTATTGATTTAAAGAATGCTTTCTTTAGTATTCCCATCGCCGAAGAGAGTAGAGATATTTTTGTTTTTTCCCTCGGAGGCCGAAGCTTCCGGTTTAAACGCGCACCTCAAGGTTATTGTGAAAGTCCCTCTATTTACAGTCAAGCTCTAAAATGTCATCTTGATGCCTTTTCCTTACCGTCCGGTGCCGCTCTCATTCAGTACATGGATGACTTATTAGTTGCCGCTGATTCAGAGGAGATTTGCAAAAACGTGACCGTTGCACTGTTGCGTCATTTGTTTGATCTAAATCACAAGGTTTCTCCTTCTAAATTACAATATGTCTGTCGCGAGGTGACTTATTTGGGTCATCTCTTGTCAAAGGAGGGACGACGATTGACCCCCGAACGAATTCAGGCAATTGCACAAATGTCAGTGCCATCCACACAAAGAGAGGTACGTGCCTTTTTGGGCATTACTTCTTATTGTAGACAGTGGATTCCGAGTTTCTCTTTATTGGCTAAACCGCTGTTGGCGCTAACTTTAAAAGATACGCCTCAGCCTCTTCCGTGGACTGACGAGTGTCAGAAGAGTTTTACTGATTTGCGTATTGCTTTGTGTTCTGCTCCTGTATTGGGTACTCCTGATTACAGTAAGCCCTTTACGCTCTATGTCCACGAAAGAGAGGGTTGTGCATTGTCAGTCTTAACGCAGCGTTTTGGAGATCAACAGCGACCATGCGCATATTTCTCAGCTACGTTAGATCCAGTAGCTAAAGCATTGCCTAGTTGTCTTAAGGCGACAGCGGCAGCAGCAATTTCTATTCGACAGTCTGCTGGAGTAGTGCTAGATAATACTCTCATTGTTATGGTGCCACATGCAGTGGATATTTTACTAAATAGGACAAAAACGCAGCATCTTACGAGTGCTCGATTGTCCGGATATGAGCTGACGCTTTTGGCTAGTCACATACACATCAAACGATGTAATACCCTGAATCCAGCTACTTTGTTGCCTCTTCCAGAAGAGAGAGATGTCTCTGAACAGCATGATTGTTTTCTCCGTACTGAAGAAGAGACTAAGGGTAGAATTGACCTAAAAGACACGCCATTAGTGAATCCAGATGGAACACTATGGGTAGATGGTTCTTGTTTCAAGCTCCCGAATGGAGATACAGTTTCAGCCTACGCTATTACTACTTTGCATACGATTGTGGAGACAGCACGCATTAGACATAATTCAGCTCAGGCAGCTGAATTGATAGCCTTAACTAGAGCGTGTGTGTTATCCAAAGGAAAAAGAGTAAACGTGTACACTGATAGCCAATACGCTTTTGGTGTAGCGTTTAACTTTGGGCGCTTATGGAAGGAAAGAGGATTCTTTACTTCCCATGGTACTAAGATACAACATGGTCAATTAGTGACTGAACTTCTTGAGTCACTTACAATGCCTACTCAGATAGCGATCGTGAAGTGTAGTGCACACAAAAAGATTGTGGACGATGTTGGTCGAGGAAATGCATTTGCAGATGAGGTAGCGAAAAAGACAGCCAGAGACAACACAAGTCGAATGTATGTTGCAGGTCCCGCAAACTGCGTAAGAGAAAAGGGAATGTGTGAAGATACAGTAGAGAGTGTGAAATCAATTCAAGGAGAGGCTACGGAGAATGAGTTGAGAAAGTGGAAGGAAAGTACAGGAATGTTAGATGAGATGGGATGTTGGGTTGAATTATCAGAACATCAACGTTGGCTGTTACCAGATGCTTATGTACTACCTGTAGCTACTATGGCACATGGTCCAGCTCACCTAAGTGCAAAAGGAATATGTAAACTTCTGGCTCCAGTGTGGCAAAATGAGGGGATCCCAAAGTGTGCAAATAATGTAGTAAAACATTGTATTGTTTGCTTGATGTACAATCCGGGAAAGGGAACCCCAACTCCAGCAGGTCATTTTGCTCCTCCAACATATCCATTTGAGGTGTTGCAGATCGATTATATTCACATGGAACGATGCAACAACCTCAAATATGTTCTGGTGGTAGTATGTGCTTTTTCTAGATGGGTAGAAGCCTACCCTCTGAAGGACAATACTGCTTTATCAACTGCCAAAATACTTTTGAAAGAATTCTTCCCTAGGTTTGGTTTGCCGCGCATTGTCTGGAGTGACAATGGGAGCGAATTTGTGGGTCAAGTCATGCAAAAAGTTTGTGCAGGTCTTGGCATAAAACAGAAGTTCCACGCGGCGAATCACCCACAGTCGGCTGGTTTAGTAGAATGCTACAATGGAACCTTGAAGCTTAAAATTGCTAAGGTGCAAGCTAGCACAGGACTTAATTGGCCTGATGCTTTACCATTGGCTCTTCTGTCCACCAGAACAGCAGTACACTCTCGTTTGGGGCTTAGCCCTTACGAAGTGATATTTGGTCGCCCAGCTAATGTATGGGGAGTTCCTCGCCCTAAGAAATACTCAGACTTGCCATACCCGATGTTGATTGACTACTTGCATGACCTTACAACTAAATTGCGTGTTCTTCATCAACAGGTTCAGAGTGCTCTACCAGAGGCTTCCACAGACCCAGGTCATTCCATCCGACCAGGTGACTGGGTCTGCACGAAAAATTTCCAACGACAGAGAAATTTGGAGCCCAGATGGAGAGAGCCACGCCTGGTTCTTTTGACCACAAGAACAGCAGTTAAAGTCGAAGGAAAGAAAAACTGGGTGCATGCCGTGCACTGCAAGAAAGTGCCTTTGCCCTTGCCTTTCGATCAGTGGGTCCGTAGAGGCATCAGTGACTCTGAAAGTGAGAAAGTTCCGCAATTTGTACCATTCAGTGATGCGCGTCTAATTGGAACACTTTCTGAGAAAAAGGACGACGACATCCTTCAAGAAGCAATACCATCGCATCGTCGCTTGAACACGACAAATCCAGGAACATTGTTTCAAAACCAGACTGCCTCTGGACAGGAACGCTATAATTTGAGACCAAGACCAAAGAACTTGTAAATTTCTCTCCTATGTAGTACTCTATCCCGGTTGCAGGGTCACGGTAGGAGTCTTAGTTACGACCTGAGTAAGTGGCAATAGGCCTGCAGGACCTCACAGTGTCATAGGACGGTAGATAATCGTGACTACAGTGATTGAGGAAGATTGCCGTGAGCATCCACTTAGAAAGATGGAGGCTACATTAGATAAAAGAGAAAGTAAAAATGTAAAGAATAATTGTAAAGAAATATATAGTCGTTGTAGTATTGCTCTATGCGTCATTATATTGTCGTGTATTCTTTTGGCATCTGTAAACTGGATCATTATTACTCTGCAGCAAAAAGTTGTCTCTTCTCCTACCTCTACATCTTCTTCTACTATCTCTCCGCACCTATTTCACACTCTTCCCCAGCATGAACTCATCAGAAGAACTGAATACTTTAACAATTCCTTCGTCCAGTTGTTACATCAACATCAGTTAGTGATCAATACAACTGACTGTTGGGTGTGTGGACTCATACCACATACGGTAGAAAAAGGAATGCCATATTTAGTTCTTCCATTCTCCTATGAAGGTTCCGCTTGGGCTTATTTTGTCATTTTCAATAATGCATATCAAAGTAAAATTAAACAACCTGTCAGTTCACATAGTGTTGGTTCAGATTTCAGTCATAGTTTATTGATAAAGGGAATGGTAGCTATGGCTAAAATCATGGAAAAAAGTGAAGCTTCCATAGATGAAAGAAAAGCATATACCAATTGGAACATAACTAATTACATTTCCAGCCTCAATGATAAGGTTGAGCAAGGAAAATCTCCTCCGATACGGGTCATACCCCAACAAGGAAATTTCTGTCTGCAAATAAATGGTAGAACTCCAAACACCGGACAAAGAGAAAGTTTATGTTCCCATACATATGTTTATTCAGCCCTGAATTCACTGCCGTTAGTACCATCTCAAGGTACATACTTCGTTTGCCACGATAGGGCTTATACATGGTTGCCAGCTGATTTCTCTGGTACTTGTTATATAGCCTTTCTTCTTCCCCCTACATACACCGCTCCTGCGAACCATCATAAAAATAGATATGGCAGAGGGATTGTGGATTCGAAAGACACAGCAGGACAAGAGGGAGGAGATTTCCTCAAAGGATTTCTTCCCTTCTGGGGTCCAATGGCCAACAGCAGAAATATAAGGCAATTGGTTTGTGTCGTAGAAACCACCATAGACATCACTGTAGGAGCTTTAAGTAACATTACAGCTGAACTACAGGCTGATCGTCTTATGACCTTGCAGAACCGTGTTGCCTTAGACTTTGTTCTTGCGGACCGTGGTGGAGTATGCAAATTGATCGGATCAAGTTGCTGTATTTTCATACCTAATGACGCTCCGACAGTATACCAAGCTATCTCTAAGTTACACATAATCTCCGAGTCGATTCATCAGGACGAAGGAGATTGGTCCTTTTCAGAGTGGTTTTGGGGAATACTGTCCAAATGGGGTTGGAAGGTATTGACATTCTTTGGAGTAATTTTAGCTTTTATATTCTCTTGTTGTCTTTGTATGCACTGCGGTCCTGCCATCTGTAACCTATGTGCTACTGCATGTATTCCCAAACCCAAGTCACAAAGAGCAGAGAATATCAAAATGATGGTACAGCAACAGCTTGATGACCTCATGGCCATAGACATCGACTCAGATTAACATGAGTTTGTGTATCTTGCCTGAGTTCTGGCAAAAGGAGGGTCTGAGGAAATTAGATTTTTAATACGATCGTATCGACCCGCCATTTTGTGGCCCGCCGCCATTTTATGTTGCCTTCACTCAGGCAGCACAGCGAACGAAGTCCATTCTGCCTTTTCTGCTTATTCTGCAACATGGTGTTCAAAACAGCCTTCTGCCTCTATCTTTACAAGGCTGGTATTAAGGTCTGACCGAGTACACTAATCCCTGTCTGGTTTTCTAATCCTTGTTTCAACTATCTGTAGGCTCACACTATTCTCCGCCGATCTTATCTTATCGTCTGGCCTTCGCTGTCCTTTGCTAGTATTCTCTCATTTCACAACTGTCCTCCAAACGCACACAAACTTATCGCACCACATGCAACTTCGTTGTGGATCGGTTAATGAATTAGTTCAAGGGAGGGGTGACAAACACAGCTGGAGGGGAGGCAACCTTAAGTCACTTGATACTTTGTGCTGTCTTGTTTTCCGACATTTCTATTGGCTCTGTTCTATCTTTACGTTATTCTTACTGGCTCCTTTCTATGTGTTCTGGGAGTGTATGTAGTTAATAAATGGTTTTTATACGGTATATAAGATTGTGCGCCACAAAGTAAAGTGGCAGTCTCCTGAGAACATACCTTGTGTACTTCTTGGACAACTGTACTAGCTGCAGCTAATAAAATCTGATCTTTTACGCCTGACAGAGTGTCCCGTGTCTCTGTTAGTTGAGGCAGGTGAATCCAAGGAGATTTCAGGCGTACCCTGCGCCGCCAGGCCCATAAGGTTCTGGTTCTTCACCTGAACCTCAATCTGTATTCTTCAGGGCTGAAGCCACACTTTCTTACTAGTGTCTCCTTCATAAGAGGATGCCTTTACCTGTTATTCCTTCCAGGACCAGTAGGATATCCCTTCCCTCCTCAGGAATATAGCTCCCCAGGCCAGTCTGCCAATCCTTCTCAGGGATCCTGTGCTCTACCAGAGCCTCATCATTTTCCCTCAATCACTATATATGGTGTATGTCCTCCCCCATTTGAAACCCAGGATAAAGTCTGTGGGCATGCGGGGATTGTCCCTGCCACTGCACTTATTATTCCTGCCACCAATGGACTTCACCTTCAGCACTGGTGAGTACACACCTTTCAGACTGCGCTCAGCAGCAAATCTCTCCCTGGCAAAGGCCCTCTCTGCCTCTGCCATCCCCTCCTGGACTAAGGCCTTCTCTACCTCAGCCCTTTTCTCCTCCACAGCCAGCTGCAAGTTCAGCTGCAACTTCAGGTCCCTCTCTTCCTGCCTATCTCTGAGCTCATCAGGCGACAGGGAATGGAAGGTGACACTGCTCCTAACACTGGGCACAGCAAGGGATTCCCTATCTGCAGGGCCTTCCCTGTCAACTGGCATACCAGCCCGGTCATTCCCACCTTCCTGGTGAGTCTCTTCACCGCCAACTGGGCATGAGGTCTGGGTGCCCTCCATTGGAAACCCTCACTACAGTCAGGATCCTCTGGGTACCCCTTAAGAACACCCCCCCCGGACATATGTTATGAACTTTAAAAAAAAAATAGGGATCTCACGAGGTCCCCACTCTCTGGTAGTCCTCTCTCCCTACAGGAAACCTTTAATTCTTCCTGAGTATAGTACAACAGGTCCTCGGTGCTACAGGTTAGCCCCATTTTGCGAAGGTACACAAAACACAAGTGCAAGAACAAAATACCCAGGTTTAAGAGGGGAAAACAGGAAAAATGACCAATGAGAGAAATCGGGTGAAACAAAACATGAAATGGTCTAAGTGCAATGTGTGGTGCAACAAAGAGTCACAATGGTATTGTGAAAGCACAAGTCCTATCCTCACTGCTGATCAGAGCTAGAAATTGGGTTTCTGGTTGGCTACGGTATGCGTATCAGCCAGGCAGAACCCACCACTATAGTCAGGGCGAGAGAGTTACACATCCAAAATAACCCCTGCTCACCCCCTAGGTAGCTTGGCACAAGAAGTCAGTCTTATCCCAGTGGCAATGTGTAAAGCGTTTGCACAACACACATAACACACATGACACAATAAATACACCACAAAGGAAACACAACACCAAGTTATATGAAAATAAACTGTATTGCATAAAACATCATCAGACCAAACACAACATGTATCAGTAATACCCTGCTACACAAGCAGTGGTCAAAAGATTACACAGGTTACTAGTACTCTGCGGAAATAAGCAGTAATCAAGTAAACATATAGGTTACTGGTTATTCTGCAATACCAGCAGTAGTCAGGTTGTCATTATCACAAAAAATATGCATAGAATGGAACATTCCTATCCCCAAAAATGCCCACATCATCATAAACACGATAAGACATCATCATGAAGGCACATAAAATGCAACATACCCCGAATGGCAAGTCATTAGTATCACCAAAATAGATGGCCATAACATGAAAGCATTTCAAGGTTGTACAAATCATCTGCATCACCAAATTAGATGCCCATAACAGGAAAGCATTTCTAGATTGTACAAATCATCAGTACCCCCTGGAATGCATACCAAGGAGTTGCCGGAAATATATGTGGTCCACTAACCAGGAAAACCAGCAGGTATAGCCCGTGGGTAGGAATCACTCTCATAAGGGGACTGTGGCAATTTTGAGGCTTCTGTGTTGCGGTTATAGAGTCAGCGAGGTTCTCCCATTGTCCACCAGCCACCCTTACACTGCCAAACTCCCCAATGACACGCGGGCTGCTCTTTCAAATCAAGACACCCCCTCACGGCACGGCAACCATAGGGGAAGGGCCACAGGGGTCACACAACTTTTCTGTCGGCATGGAGACTCCACCTAGTCTCTCCACATAGGGAAATATGGATCCTCTGTCCTCAAGGTCCCCCTGTATCCAATTCGTGACTCTCTCGGGTGCAGGGTAACGTTCCTCAGTTTTCGATGCTACGAAGGGAGGACAGGACAGCTCCAGCCAGCTCCACCTCTCCTTTGGACATCGCAATCAAGCCTCCGGGCTCTAGCAGTGAAGTCCAGCTCTTCCCCATCCGACCACGGGAATCTTTTTCTCCTGTCTAGCTTGGTAGGCATCTAGGATCTCCTCTGAGCCTCCAGGTGAGCGGGTGTCCTTTTGCGTTGCGGCTTGGGCTGCACGGTGAGGGTACCAAAGCAGATGATTGCTTGTGCCTCCGAGGGCACTTTCAGGAGCACTCTGCATCCAGGCTGCTGGTGGCTCTGTGAGGCCTCTCCACACCGGGAAGTTGGGGGGGGGGGCGCACACAAGGTAACAGGGACGCACTTCCTGGCACCCAGGGCAATAATTAAAGAAAAGCACTTCTCATGCGCTACAGGGCCCAAAGAAAAAGTGCTCCGGCAACCATAAATGAGATAATGTGCTCTTCACACACTTTACGAGGGGAAGGAATACAGCGCTTCCCTCAGGCTGTACAAATTTGAGTGCAGGGGGAAAGGGGCACAAGACTCAGCCCCGGAGGCAGCAATGGGGCCACCGGGCTGCAGGGCCCCAACACACAGGCCAGCTAAAGGGCTCAAAAGGCAAGAGCAGTCCCTCTGAGTGACCTAGCAGGTCAGCAGCACAGCAGAGCAATCTCAAGGCGGTTCTTGATGAGTCCTTCCAGCAGCATCCAATGATTACTGTCTAAAATTGTGGGGGGAAAACCCCCTGTACTTATACTCATTTTACACATTGTCCACAAAAGGTGAAGAAGGGGTTCTAACCAGCACTAACCAGCCCCAGAGATATCCCCTTTCTCCTCCAGCACTGGCACCAGACATCAGCAGGGGGTAAACCCGCCCTTGGTGTGAGGCAGGGCACAGCCTCTACAAACAAACAGTGTGCACCGCCTCTACCTCACCCAGCACAGGAAGACCATTCAGTATGCAGATGCACTCTTGTGACACCATCCCTGTGTATAGGCTGTCTGAAAAGTATGCACAAAGCCCAGCTGTCACTCTGACCCAAACGTGGATTGGAGGCAAGATGCAAAACACCAGAGCCATACGCACGGAGAAATGTTCACTCTCTAAAAGTGGTATTCCTATAATGGTAATAAAAACTCTACCCACCACAGTGCAATCATATGAGGGAGGCAGCACCCACAGTAGTGAGAAACCAAGTAGGCTGTTTGTCAATACCAGGACATATAGGCCCATATTTAAAGGAAAATTATGTAGCGCGACGCTGCACCAAAATTGGCAGTGCCGCACTCTGTCATTTTCACAACACAGTGATGCGCCGTATTTAATTGAATACTGCGCACCCCTATGTTGTCCCCTGTGCCGGCGCTAAATTTAGCTGCCAGCACCAACGCAGGTATCCTTGCGCCATTGTGGAAGCATGTTTGCATTGAGGGGTTTGATTGTGGATGTGCTGCAAGGTGTCCCTTCCAGTACTTAAACAATCATTAATGGTGATTTGGCACTTCTGTGTGCGCTGCAGAATGCAGCACACACAGAAGTGCCAAAGTGTAATTTTGCGTCATTTTGAAATGATTATGTGCTGCAGAATGCAGCATACATAAAAAAAGCAAAAAAAGAGGAGGAATAAAAGTATTCCTCCTCATTGCGTCTTGCTAACGCCACCCCTTCGGTGACGTTAGATTTTGGCACTGCCTCAGGTTTACGAAAACCAAGACATATGTCCTACCTTTTACATACATAGCACCATGCCCATAGGGCTAGCTAGGGCCTACTGTAGGGGTGACGTATATGAAGTAAAAGGGGAGTTCCAGGCTTTGCAAGTAAATTTAGATTCCAAGTCACTGTGGCAGTAAACTGCGCACACACGTAAACTAGCAGACCTGAGACACGTTTGAAAGGCTACTTCTGTGGGTGGCGCAAGCTGCACTGCAAGCCCACTAGTAGCATTTAATTTACAGGTCCTGGGTATAGGAATACCACTGTACAAGGGACTTATAGGTAAACTAAATGTGCCTATCACGTGTAAGGCAATCATACCCAAGTTTAGAAGGAAGAGCACATGCACTGTAGCACTGATCCGCAGTTATAAAGTGCTTATAGTCCTAGAGCCAACAAAAAGAAGTCAGAAAAATAGGAGAGAGACGGCAAAAGGCTTGAGGATGACCCTGCAAAAAAGGACCAGATCCAACAGGATTAACTCTGAAACAGATGCCGCCAAATGCCAACTTTCTAAAAGTAATACATAAAAAGTGATGGAAGGAATGCTTAAATTAATCCCACCCACTGGTAATTACGCAGGGCCTTATCCCAATTCATCTTTATTTTGCATATCATACCACCTCAGTTTAGAAACAGTCATATGTAAATCAGTCTTGATTCTGCTGCAATTGGAACAGTTGAACCTAAACTTCCAGGCTAGGTCTTCCTTGAACTGGAACGCAAGCAACCCAGGACCAGTTTCATCCTTATTACATTATTAGAACTCATCAGCCAGGTATATCTTGATTCCAGTGGCACAGTGTGTATGGGACCTATGTCTGGACATACCCATCCCACTTAGGGCGACACAGTGAAGTATACAAAAAAGTGTTGCATGCAATGCTCGAATTAATCTCAATCACTAGTAATCATTCAGGGCACACCCTGAACCACTGTTATTTTACACACTGCCAGCTCGGTTTGGAACCAGCCATTTGCAAATCAGTTGGACTCTGCTAAAATAGAAACTGTCCAGCCCGAACTACCAGGCAGGTCCTCCCTGAACTGAAACACAAGCAACCCAGGTCAGATATATATAACTTGGTTGTAGTGGCACAGTGTGCATGAAGCCACATCAAGACATACTCATCCCACTTAGGGTGCCACTCAGTAGTATACAAAAACAAATAGCCATGCTATACCTGGTTGATGAGCTCTAACTTGAGCCCTAACAGGACTTGGGTTGTTTCTATTTCAATTAAGGGAGGACCTGACCTCAAAGTACACTTCAAAGTGACGCCCTAAGTGGGACGGGTATACCTAGACCTAGGTCACATGGGTTGTATGTCCGAATGACGCCTGCCGAAACAACGAGTGCCTGAACAACGAGGTCGGAAAACCAACCTCGTTGTTACCACCAATGCCTTTACCACGAATGCCTTAACAACTATATTTTGTTGTAAAGGCATTCCTGGTAAAGGCATTAGTAATAAGCACCCATTGATCCTTCTTGCGTCACCCCGACCCCCCAACCCCGCCCCAAAACCTAAAACCCCCCACCTGTCCCACCGCCCCAAAACCTAAAACCTCTGCCCCAAAACCTAAAACGCCCCACCCCCCAACCCCATCCAAAACCTAAAACCCCCCACACCCGCCCCAAAACCTAAAACGCCCCGCCCCCCCAACCCCACCCCAAATCCTAAAACCCCCTCCCCAAAACCTAAAATCCCCTGACTCTCCACCCTGCCCCAAAACATAAAACCCACCGCCCCCCAACCCCACCTCAAAACCTAAAACCTCCCACCCCCGCCCCAAAACCTAAAACACCCTGCCCCCCAACCCCACCCCAAAACCTAAAACCCCCGATCCCCCACCCCGCCCCAAAACCTAAAACGCCCCGCCCCCCCAACCCCGCCCCAAAACCTAAAACCCCCGACCCCCCCACCCCACCCCAAAACCTAAATGCCCCGCCCCCCAACCCCACCACAAAACCTAAAACCTCCCAACCCCCCACCCCGCCCCAAAACCTAAAACCTCCCTACCCCCAACCCCGCCCCAAAACCTAAAACGCCCGACCCCCCAACCCCACCCCAAAACCTAAAACCCCCTACCCTCCACCCTGCCCCAAATCCTAAAACCCCGACCCCCCTACCCCGCTCCAAAACCTAAAACCCCCCATCCCCCCACTTACCTGAGTCGTCGCATCGTCCTCCTCAGCCGACTCCCTTGTTTGTGCCTTAACCACGCATGTTCGTTGTTCAGGACATGCGTGGTTAAGGCACAAAATAACGAAGTCGTGGTTAAAGAAAGCGTTGTTTCGCTTTCGTTAACCAGGACTTTGTTATTAAAGAGTCGGCGTAGAGGACGTTTCCCGGTCACATGCACACTGAATCATTGGAACCAATCTATACCAGGCTGATGAGTCCTAACCAGGATAAACCTGGTCCACTGTTGTTTGTGTTTTGGGTCAGGGATGGCCTGGCCTGGAAGTTCATGTTGGACTTTTCCCATCGGGGCAGGGTCAAGACTGATTTGTATATGGCTGAGTCCAAACTGAGGTGTCATGTTTTGCAAAATAACAATGCACTGGGATGTACCTGAGTAATTACCAGTGGATGAGATTATTTCAACCTTTCCATTCATCACTTTTTTTGTGGGGCTCTCTAAGCGAGATGGGCATACCCAGACCTGGGTCTCATGCACATTGTGTCACTGGAACCAAGCTATACCTGAGTGATGAGCCCTAACTAAGGCTAGGCAGTTCAGGCTGGAATGTTCCCCCTTGGAGAAGGGTCAAGACAGATTTGCATATGGATAGGCCCAAACTGAATTGGCATGGTGTGCAAAGTAATAATGGACTGGGATGTGGCCCGATTAATTACCTGCAGCTGAGATTAATTCAAGCATTCCATCTATCACTTTTTGTATACTTTAGTGTGTCAACGAAGTGGGACCTGTTTGCCCATATATGGATTCCCTGCACACTGCATCACTGAAACCAAGCTATACCTAGCTGGTGAGCGTTAATTAGGGTGAAACCAGTCCTGGGTTTCTTGTGTTCCGATAAAGGAAGGACCTGGAAAAGCAGTTCAGGCTGGACTGTCCTAATTGGAGGAAGGTCAAGACTGATGTTCGTATGGCTGTGTCCAAACGGAGGTGATATTGTCTGGGATGCAGTCTCAATTAAATACCAGTAACTAAGATTAATTCAAGCATTCTATCCATCACTTTTTTGTACACATTAGTGTGTCACCATAAGTGGGATGTGTATGCCCAGACGTGGGTCCCGTGCACACTGTGTCATAGAAACGAATCTATACCTGGCTGATAAGCCCTAACCAGGGCAAAACCAGTCCACATTTGCTTGTGTTCACTTTCAGAGAGGACCTGGGTTGGCAGTTTGGGCTGGACTGTCCATATTGGAGGAGGGCCAAGACTGTTTTACATATAGCTTGATCCAAACTGAGGTAGCATGGTGGCAAAATAATGACGGCTTTCCATCAGCCCAAGTAATTACCAGTGTCCAAGATTAATTCAAGTATTCCATCCATCACTTTTTGTATACTTTAGCTTTCTAAATGTGGCATTTTCATAATAGTAGTTCTACCTATTTCTAACTGAAGTTATTTAATTACAAGGTGCTATAATGTAACCTAGTGCATTTCTGTATGAGAGCTAGCCTTACCACAGTGAAAAACGGCTTCCCTGCCAGGACGTGTAAAATGTAAGTACACATGTCCTACTATTTTTTAAATACTGTGTACCATCCACCATGCACATCTAGGGCCTAGCTTAGGGGTGCCTTATTGGTATTAAAGAGGAAAGTTTAGGCCTGGCAAAATTTGCTGTTTTAAAACAGCAAACTTAGTCTGAAGTCATGTTGTGCCTTGTCACTTTAGTAGTGGAACAATAGGTGCTGCGGTCCAGTAGTGACATTTAACTTACAGGCCTAAAGTACACAAAGTACCATTTAAAAGGAACGTTAGGGTAAATGAAACATGCCAATGAGGGATTAGCAAATTCTATGTTTTTAGGAGTCAGAGCACATGCACTGACTACTGAAAGGCAGCCAACCAGTGTTCCGTGTCCATACAGCTGCAAAAATAACAAGTGATGTCCGGAATGCTGAACAATGTCAAACATTCACCCCCAGTACAGAGATCTGGGTCTAAATCCATAGTTTTTGTGCTACCCATGCAATTCCTGTTTGAAAGCAGCCATATTCAAATCAGTCTTGACAGTCTTCTCAATGGAAACAGTCCAGTCTGAACTGCCAGGCCAGGTCTTCCCTGGACTGGAAACCAGCATCCTGGGACCAGTTTCGAGGTATCACCTTCCATCAGCCAGGCTAGCTTGACTCCAGTGGCATGGGAAGCATAGGACCCATGTCTGGGCATACCCGTCCCACTTACGGCAACAATTGCAAATGAACAATTGATGGACACAATGCAAAACAATGTCAAACATTCACACCCAATACAGAGATCTAGGCCTAAGAGGGCAGAACGGCCTATTTTTGGAAGACGCATCTGCCCCCAAGGGGGGCAGATAGCCCACCAGAGACCGAGGAAGATTTTCTTCCAAAATAAGAGGGTGGGGGTATGGCCATACCTCCACCACAAATAAATGGGGCCAAAGTTGTTCTGCCCACTAGTGGGCAGATGGGACAATTACCCCCGATCTACACCCTGGCGGGGGTCACAAAGTCTACTATATGCCAGGTAATATAAAAACAAACAAAACATAGTGGGGTGGTGGCTACAAAGTGTTATGGGCCGGGTTTTGCCCCACCCCAACTGAAGGGGTTAACAGTCTTTCAGCTCTCCCCCCGGAACCTAAAACATCTTATCCCATGGCAAGTAAGAGGGCATTTGATGACTTTGAGTTTTGGTTTTACATTTGTGTCATGAGAGCTTGGCTAACTCTCAAAATCGTCCCACTTGGAATGGTGAGGGCTGCACTTTGTGGACTTTGGGACGCTGACATGTAGAAAAATCCACAAGACCTAGACACATCTGGAAAAAAACATCTGGGTGATTCCAGGGTGGTGTGCTTCACATGCACTCCGCACCATTTTCTTACCCAAAATGCCCTGCAGACCTCCAACTTTGCTGGAAATCACACATTTTTGTGATGGAACCTTCCGGAATCTGCAGGAATCCACAAAATTCCTACCACCAAGCATTGTCTCATCTATACTGATAGAAATTCTGCTGCACTTGTCAGGCTAAAAATGATTTTTTTCTATCTGCCCTTTTGGACCCGCTTTGGTTTCCCCCTCAATTTTGACATGTTTTTGGCTCTTCCCTGTCACAGGCGCTTGGCCCACCTACACAAGTGAGGTATCATTTTTACCGGGAGACTGAGGGGAACGTTGGGTGGTAGGAAATTTGTCCTGGTGTGGTGATCCCACCCAGGAATGTCAGAAAAATTTAATTTTTTTTAGCTAAATTTGAGGTGTGCTGAGGATTCTGGGTAAGAAAACATTGGGGGATCCACGCAAGTCACACCTCCCTGGATTCCCTCGGTGTCTAGTTTTCAGAAATGTCTGGGTTTGTTAGGTTTCCCTAGATGGCTGCTGAGCCCAGGACCAAAAACGCAGGTAGTCCCCACCCCCGCAAAAACAGGTAGTTTTGTAATTGATAATTTTGGTGTGTCTAGATAGTGTTTTGGGGCATTTCCTTTCGCAGGCAATAGGCCTACACAGACAAGTGAGGTACCATTTTTATTGAGAGACTTGGGGGATTGCTTGGTAGAAGGGAATTTGTGGCTTCTCTCAGATTCCAGAACTTTCTCTCACTGAAATGTGAGGAAAAAGTGTTTTTTTGGCCAAAGTTTTAGGTTTGCAAAGGATTCTGGCTAACAGAACCTGGATAGAGCCCCACAAGTCACCTCATATTGGATTCCCCTAGGTGTCCAGTTTTCAAAAATTTGCATGTTTGGTAGGTATCCCTAGGTGCCGGCTGACCTAGAGTCCAAAATCTACAGCTAGTCACTTTGCAAAAAACACGTCAGATTTCACTGTAAAAATGTGATGTGTCCATGTTGCGTTTCCTGTCGCGAGCATTAGGCCTACCCACCCAAGTGAGGTACCATTTTTATTGGGAGACTTGGAGGGAACACAGAATAGCAAAACAAGTGTTATTGCCCCTTGTCTTTCTCTACATTTTGTCCTTCCAAATGTAAGACAGTGTGTAAAAAAGACATTAATTTGAGAAATGTCCTGTGATTCACATGCTGGTATGGGCACCCCGGAATTCAGAGATGTTCAAATAACCACTGCTTCTCAACACCTTATCTTGTGCCCATTTGGGAAATACAAAGGTTTTCTTGATACCTATTTTTCACTTTTTATACTTCAGCAAATGAATTGCTGTATACCCGGTGTAGAATGAAAACCCATTGCAAGGTGCAGCTCATTTATTGGCTCTTGGTACCTAGGGTTCTTGATGAACCTACAAGCCCCATATATCCCCGCAACCAGAAGAGTACAGCAGACGTAACGGTATATTGCTTTCAAAAGACTGACATAACAGAAAAAAAGTTACAGAGTAAAACGTGGAGAAAATTTGATGGTTTTTTCACCTCAATTTCAATATTTCTTTATTTCAGCTGTTATTTTCTGTAGGAAATCCTTGTACGATACCCCTTTCTGAATTCAGAATTTTGTCTACTTTTCAGAAATGTTTAGCTTTCTGGGATCCAGCATTGGTTTCATACCCATTTCTGTCACTAACTGGAAGGAGGCTGAAAGCACAAACAAATAGTAAAATTGGGATATGTCCCAGTAAAATGCCAAAATTGTGTTGAAAAATTGGGTTTTCTGATTCAAGTATTCCTGTTCCTGAAAGCTAGGAAGATGGTAATTTTAGAACCGCAAACCATTTGTTGATGCTATTTTCAGGGAAAAAAGAACAAGCCTTCTTCAGCAGCCCTTTTTTCCCATTTAAAAAAAAAAACATTTCGCTGTACTTTGGATAATTTCTTGGTCTCCTTCAGGGGAACCCACAAAGTCTGGGTATCTCTAGAATTCCTAGGACAATGGAAAAAAGGACGCAAATTTGGCATGGGTAACTTATGTGGACAAAAAGTTATGAGGGCCTAAGCACGAGCTGCCCCAAACAGCCAAAAAAGGCATGGCACCTGAGGGGGAAAGGGCTTGGCAGTTAAGGGGGTAAACCTGCAAATTATGCAGCATATGATGGATAATGTGGCAAATGCGTCAGGTCCACAATTATAGATGGCCGCAGAATTGCCCAGTTCCTGTGGCCCTGACAAAAGCTTAGAACTTGATTCGTCTGGACCCCAATTGACTATGCAATGCCATGTGAATGAATTCTAGTGGACGAAGTGATGTAATTTGTGTTTTGTTCAGAATAGTTAACCCTTTCAACAGCTAGAGAATCTTACAGTTGTGGCAGCTAAATTTATGTCATATCAATACCAGACTCCCAAAACGTAAATACTACTACATTTGTATAAAACAAACGGCAATAGAAGTGTTTAATGTAAATCGAGAATTGTAAGAAAAGATCGTTGGTTGCGTTAGGTGTCAGAACTGTTCACATGCTTTCTAAGGCATACAGTTTCACAGATCTCTAGTCCAGGTTTCATACATCTTGTGTGCAAGCCAACATTTTTTCAGCCTCTTCTCCCACACACTGACATCTACAACAACAGGGGAGGCTGGCTTTACTTGTCTACCGCCCACTGCCTTTTGACTGGAGAATTAGAAACGCCAGTAACTCCTCATAAAGTCATGTCACTGGTGCAGCACAGTTAGTACTCCATTATAAAACCGAGTAGTCAAGGGTATCCTTTAAGGTTTAAGTGCTAAAGAAATCAACTAAACAACTCCCCATATACTCTCCTCCCGCTTTTCTCTCTTCTGTGTCCCTTTTTGTCACATTCTTCTCTCCTTTTTCTCATTTTCCTCTGCTTTTTTCCATGCTACTGTGCCACTTCCGACCACTCCACTGTGCCTTTTCCTGTGTCTCTGTGTCCCTCTCATTCATATCTTTCCTTCTCTCTCGTTTTGCACCAATCCTTCTCTGTCCGTTGCTCCAACTCCGACTGTCCAAGCTTGTCCCATCTCTCTTTTGGTTACTTATCACCCTTTTCTTTTTTTCCCTCGTGGATTCTCTCCTTGTACCTCATACATTTCTCATTTTTAACCCCCATCTGTGTTCCTACATGATTCTGTTTTTCTGCACTTCCCACTCTCCTCTTTCTTACACCCCCTCTCCCAGTGCCTATCACCCTCCGTCTCATGCTCTCTCTTGTCCCTTATTCCACGTTCCTCTTTGTTTCTTCTTCTGCCTGGGGTTTCATCCACCGCTTCAGCCATCTTTGCTCTCCTTTTGTCCCTAGTTATCACTCTTCTGTGTCTTTGCTCTCCCGGAGCCCTGACTTCTTACACTTGTGTGTCTTTACACTCTCAGGGGGTCATTCCAACTTCAGCGGGCCAAAGTTCCCCGCCAGAAGACCGCACTGCGGTCAAAAGACCGCGGCGGTCATTCTGGCTTTCCCACTGGGCCGTTGGGCGACCGCCAAAAGGCCGCCCGCCAGCCCAGCGGGAAAGCACCAGCAACGAGGATGCCGGCTCCGAATGGAGCCGGCGGAGTTGCTGGGGTGCGACGGGTGCAGTTGCACCCGTCGCGATTTTCAGTGTCTGCCAAGCAGACACTGAAAATCAATGTGGGGCCCTGTTAGGGGGCCCCTGCAGTGCCCATGCCAGTGGCATGGGCACTGCAGGGGCCCCCAGGGGCCCCACAACACCCGTTCCCGCCAGCCTGGTTCTGGCGGTGAAAACCGCCAGAACCAGGCTGGCGGGAAGGGGGTCGGAATCCCCATGGCGGCGCTGCTTGCAGCGCCGCCGTGGAGTATTCACAGGGGCAGCGGGAAACCGGCGGGAAACCGGCGGGAAACCGCCGACTTCCCTTTTCTGACCGCGGCTTTACCGCTGCGGTCAGAATAGCCCCAGAAGCACCGCCAGCCTGTTGGCGGTGCTTCCTCCGTCCCCTACCCTGGCGGTCTCGGACCGCCAGGGTAGGAATGACCCCCTCAGTGTCCTTACAGATCACTCCTGTGTGTCTTTGCCTCTCCATCTGCCCTGACATATCACTCGTGTGTCTTTGCCTCTCCATGTGCCCTTATAAATCTCTCCTCTGTGTGTTTACTCTTCCTGTGCCCTTACATATCACTCTTGTGTATCTTTCCTCTCCCTGTGTCCTTACGTATCACTCCTCTGTCTTTGCATCTCCATGTACCCTTACATGTCACATATATGAGCATTTCCTGCTCTCTGTACCCTTCCCCCCTGTCCTCTGTGCCTTTATCCACCACTCCAAGATAACTCTTCACTTCAAGATAACTCTGTACCCCCTTCTCCATCAGTCGTTGTGCCTTGCCCTCTCCTGGTGCCAGTGTCTGTTTCACATTTGCCTTTAACTCTATCTCGTGATCATTTCTCATGTGTCCATTGTTCTACTTGGGACCTTATAATACTCTCATTGGTGCCCTTCCTCTCCCTGCGCAGTCATACATCCCTCGAGAAAAGAACACTTAAACAAAAACATCATACTAAGAGACCTGGAGGGCTATCTGTAGCACCAGCCAAACTACAGCCATATCCCACCACACATCCTTGAACCACCTCCTTCATCACACCATATGTCCTGCGTCCTAGGACCCCTCTCATCTGTCACACATGGCAAAAAAACACTTTCCACATAGGATCACAACAAATACAACACTTCCTACCACTTGTTCCCCTAAGAGTAGCATGCTACCCATGTGAAAATGTGGTATCAAACCCTGCAACGGGATATGAAGTGCTATGTAAATTACACAATGCAGTACTACCTTCGCTCTTCCTGTCCATTACTTACCCTTCTCTCCACTGCTTCCTTCCCTCTCACTGTGTTGACGCGTGCCTTTGTCATTTTGTCTCTGCAGCCTATCCTTCCTCTCTTGCCCTCTCATCTCTCTCCCTCAACCCCCATTCCTCCACCCTTCTTCAGTCTTCTCTATTCACCCCTCTTTCCCTGTCCAGTTCTTGATGTCCTTATGCCTCACTTTTATCCTTCTCTCTCAGTGCTCCCTGGCGGTCTCTGTTTCACGCTACCTTTTTTGTTTCTTCTCTCTTTCTCTGCCTCTATACCCTCTCCTCTTTGTCTTTTCCACTGACCCCCTTCCTAGTCTTTATTCCCTATTTTGTTTCCTATGTCACTTTTACCTCTTCCAGAAGTGTAGCTCTTCTGTTCAAGATGCTATACCCCTCTAAACAATATATTTAAGTGTAAGTAGTGTGGGTACAAGTGCTTTCAGTCAGGTAATGTGAAGTGTCTGTTGGATTTCACATGGGATTTTTACTTGTACACACTGACAAAAACACACACACTCTCTCGTCTGTTTTGTTTCTTTCCACTGCCCCCTCAGATCCCCTCATGTCATGCTTCTCATATAATGTCTTTTAACAAGATTTCCCAGCGTGATTGTTGAGAAATCTGGAGCTCACACTGCCCTAATAATACTGACCAAGCTACTCCCCTGTGCTCTCCAAATGTAACTCTTATCTGCTCTCACACACTCTGCCCCTCTTGTTCTGCTATATTTGCATTCTTCCAGTCTGCATCTCTCTCTCTCTCACTGTCTACTAGTTTGTCCTCTCTGCCCTCTCACTCTATCCATCTGTCTCACCTCTCCGGGTGCCTGATTCACAAAGGTAAACTTAGACCTTTGGTCTAAGTTTAGACAAAAAGTGTAAGTTTACGACTTTTCCATATTCACGAGTAGTATCTTTACGTCCAAACTCCGTGCGGAGTCTCCGCTCTCGGGCGGAATCTCTGCACTCGGGCAGAGATCCGCCCCAAGTGCCGAGATTTCACTCCGGGTGCGTACACTACACCCTGAGTAGAATCTCCGCACTTTGGGTGGAGATTCCACCCCGAGAGAGGACATTAATATACTACTCGGAAATTCTCTTTGTGAATACCGAAAAGTAATAAACTTAGATTTTTGATCTAAACTTAGACCAAATGTCTTACCTTTGTGAATCGTGTAACTCTGTGGAGCTCTGACTCACGCGCGCTTCTTCCCACACAAGTGGTTAGTCGCCTTTAGTTCACTGCGTCACAGTCACAGGGGCACTGCACTGGGCGCCATAAACTCACATAATACTCTTTCAAAGAACGGTTGAACACCATTCACTTAAAACCCTACCTACAATTTCCACCGAGGGAGACACTACACCAGGAACGATAGCAATAGGCTCTTAAGACGCAGAGACTTATAATATCTCACATACAGCAACACAAAGGTGACACACTCACAACGACTCAATATCACTCGGTGCAGAAAAACCGCACCGAGTATTAACTAGCATATTACTTCCTCACAACCACTCAGCTTCCGCTCTGTAAATGCACATGCTGAATCCTCGCTCGGACATAGCGCACAAAATCCCCATCGCCGGAGCACTCATTCGAGTGCCCGTGTCCGCACGTGAGGATCTCACCCAGTTCGCGTTTTTATCTTTGTATTCTGGGACTGGTGGTCCTGTATCTCGAATTAAACCGGGGCTACCAGTCCCAGAATGAAAAGGACTAAACAGGAGCAGGCACGCAGGGAGAAGTGTGAGGGATGCGAGACGTGCAGACAGAACACGAGGCGGGAGAGAGACAGGAGAATGACGAGAATGCCAAACAGACCAACAAAAGGATACAGATGGGCAAGATGATGCTCAGACCGAGAAGCCGAAACAAACTGGCTGACGTTGAAACAAACAAGTAGATGTGGAGACAGACACATAGAAAAATGCAGAATAAAAAGTAGAGACAGAAGCGCGTTGAGGCAGGCACGAGGAAGATGGAGAGCGGATGCCATGGATATCTTTGTCTCACCCGGTTTGAAGGCAGCGGCTTCTCCAGAATGTTGAAGAGATGTGCTGAGTAGAAGCAGCAGGCTCAGACTTCGCCACCTGTTGCTCCGAGTCTCATGGTAAAGTTTTTTTTGTTCACGGCATCTGTGAGCAGAGCATCCCTTTAGACCCCTGAGACATGCAGAGCCCCTCCCCTCGCAGCAGGTCTGGGCTCAGCTGTCTCCCTGTCAGGAGTCACACGGCGATTACAACATTATGCAAAGGGCACAGATACGCAGAACAATAGCTGTACGCATGACAACCACGCGCTAATCAATACAAAACAAAGGCACACACAAACAGATATACTCACAGGCACAAAGGCAAAAACACACGAATACAAACTTGGACAAACACATACACTGGGACTGCCCCACACAGAAAACAAGACAACAGAGGAGCGGACTAAGAAATAAACATACAAACTTGCACAAAAGACAAAAACGGAACTAGGGTCTCTCACAGAGACAAACAATCGGATGCAATCAAATAAACACACATACAAAACACCCAAATACAATTTAAAATATCCATGCAGATAACCGCAGAGGCAACACACACCCACAAGTATAATTAGGAGTATACTAATGGGCAAAAGATAGAGACACACACAGCCAACACAACTGCAGCGAAACACACAATTATCACAACACATACATAGAAACACGGTGGCAAGCACACAGAGGACAGACACTTGTGGATCAGTGCAAATCATTACGAACATACACGAAGAAAGAAGCACGAGCATGTGTAAATATACAGACAAACACAAATAGGGATACACAGTGGCATAAACACATGGGGATACAGCTATTCATGGTGATACACCAACATGGGAGTGATTGAAATGTTGGTGGATGTACGGTGTGAGAAAGTGGTTTATTAGTTGAAGTGGCAGGTAATCCTCTTCAAATAATAATAGCACTATTCTTAACAAGGTTCACTTAGGTCTCAATAATTTAAACACAGCTCAAGCCTTGGTAGGTGTAGCACAGAGCAGACAGGCTTAGCTTATGTAAAAACTATCAGTTCCAAAACAGTTAACAAGTAAAAATCACAGCATAAAAAAAAACCACTCCAATTTATAAAAAAAGAAATATTTTAATTAAAAAAATAGACATCAAATCAACAAAAATCTGATGTAAGGAACCAGAGTAACAATTTTTCAAAGTTTTAGATGTTTCTGGCATCAAAAGCATAAATTGCAAACAACGGGTATATGGTCGCATTAGATAGGGACAAAGTCATAAGTTAAGAGTGACATTAATGGAGCGCGGGTCAGATACGGAAATTAGGTCCAGTCCTACGGAAGGTTGTACCTTCTGATTTAGTCCTCAAAATGGAAGATCTTCAGCAGGGCAAGGCAGGAGGTGGCGACCAAGATGGGTTTCAAGAGGCCGGATAGCTGTCGAACGAAGTGGTGATAAAACCAGTGACTTTTGGCAAGAAATTTGTGCCAGAGAAAAGTCCCTCTGCAGTCAGCTATGTTTGGTGCCTATGCTGGGTGAAGATTTCTGTCTTTGGACTTGGAAAGTTTTTTGAAAGAAGCAGGTCAAACCAGCAAGTTGAGTCTGATCGATAGTTTGACCTTGGTGGCTGCGGCTAGGTGGTGGTCCGGTAGTAGCTGCTGGTTCTTTTGCAAAATATCCTTGAAAAAGTTTTTAAGTTCTAGTTTTTAGTGTTAGGCAGGAGAAGTACATTCTGACACTCATCCAAAGGCCTTAGGACCCTCGGGGCACCATTTGGCGGTAAGGACTTACTCTAGGCAAAGCCACCAGCAGGTTCAAGGGCAACTCCAGTTCAAACTGGTCAGCTGGACTCTTAAAGAAGATCGCAACTCCAGTTCAAACTGGTCAGCTGGACTCTTAAAGAAGATGGGCTTAACATGAAGCTAGCCAACTAGTCTTTGGAGTCCAGTCTTCTGTTCTTGGTTCAAGTGGGTGCAGGTCCAGCCCTTGGGTGTTCTCTCACAGGTTACAGTAGGTGCAGGCCTCTTTCTGAAGTCCAAAGGGTTCAGCAGGTGCTGCCTGTATTCTGTTTCCCTCAGGTCCAGTAATGTTTAGAAGAGTGTACAGGTGGTGCAAATTTTATGCCTAGTGCCAACCTGCCAGTTGGAGAAACTCCTGGTCACTCACTAAACAATGAAGAAGAACTTTCTACAGTGCACCTACCCACTTTTGAAACACTTCCTGTGTGTTTTACTATAGATTATATTGCAGTGCCCCTCTCGAACTGAAACAAATATGGTAAAACCTTTCTTCTCTTGTGCAGAGCTCTGGGCATATCCACAAGGTGTGTCCGAGGGAAATGGCAAACTCTGCTTGTAGACCGGTTCTGGTTTTTTCTCCACTGAGATAGGTGCCTGGTAGACCTGACAGCCTTAGGGTGGTCACCCCTAACTTTTTGCCTGCCTCCCTCCACTTTTTGGATATTGTTTTTGCTGTTTTTAAGACTCTGCACACTTTACCACTGCTAACCAGTGCTAAAGTGCAGATGCTCTCTCCCTTTAAACATGATAACATTGGATCATACCCAACTGGAATATTTAATTTACTTATAAATCATGGTAAAGTGCACTATATGTGCCCAGGACCTGTAGATGAAATGCTACTAGTGGGCATGCAGCACTGATTGTGCCACCCACGTAAGTAGCTCGTTAACCATGTCTCAGGCCTGCCATTGCAAGGCCTTTGCGTGCAGTTTCACAGCCAATTCGACTTGGCATTGAAAAATACTTGCAAAGGCTAAAACATCCCTTTTTCAACATATGTCACCCATAAGGTATGCCTTAGGTAACCCATAGGACAGGGTGCTGTGTAGGCAAAAGGCAGGACATTTACCTGTGTAATTTACATGTCCTGCGAGTGTAAAACTCTAAATTCGTTTTTACACTGCTGTGAGGCCTACTCCTTTCATAGGCTTACATTGGGGCTACCCTCATATACTGTATGAGTGGTAGCTGCTGATCTGAAAGGAGTAGGAAGGTCATATTTAGTATGGCCAGAATGGTAATTCAAAATCCTGCTTACTGGTAAGGTTGGATTTAATATTACTAATTTAGAAATGCCACTTTTAAAACATGAGCATTTCTCTGCACTTAAATACGTCTGTGCCTTACAATCCACATCTGGCTGGGTTCAGTTGACAGCTCCCTTGTGCATTCACTTAGACAAACCCCAAACACAGGATGCTCAGCCTCACTTGCATACATCTGCATTTTGAATGGGTCTTCCTGGGCTGGGAGGCTGGAGGGCCTGACAATTACATGCCAAAGGACAGTAGCCTGCCCCCACACAAAGTACTGCCACATCCCCTACTGGGACCCTGGCAGACAGCTTTGAACTGAAAGCGGACCTTGTGCACTTCTAAGCCACTCTTTGAAGTCTCCCCCACTTCAAAGGCACATTTGGGTATTTAAACAGGGCCTCTGCCCCCACTAACTCAGACACTTCCTGGAGAAGATAACCAGAATCTGCAACCTGCCAAGAAGAACAGCCTGGCTGCCCAAAGGACTCCCCTGACTGCTTTCTGTGAAGGACTGCTGCCCTGCTGTTGCCCTGCTGCCTTGCTGCCCTCTGGCTGTGGTGAGAAGTGAGCTCCAAGGGCTTGGATAGAGCTTGCCTGCTGTTCCTTGAAGTCTCAGGACCAAAAAGACTTAATCTCTGCAAGACGGACTCCTTATGCGGCGAAAATCGACGCATAGCCTGTCAGAAACGAAGCACAGCCTTCATCGCGGTGAAAAATTCACCGCATGCCGAACTGGAATGACGCAGCCCGACTTCACAACGAGAAGATCGACACAGCGCCAGCATAGCGACCGGAAATTCGACGCATGGCCCACTGGATCGACGCGCAGCTGAGCCGGAACAACACAGCCTGACTTCCAGAGAGGAATCAATGCAGCGCCTGCTGTGCGGTAGAAATTTCCACGCAACTCCCACCGGATTGATGCAGCCCCTGTGACTTTGTCCTGTCAGCGCCGGAAATCCACACATCGTCCCCGGGGTGTCCAAAAACCAAGCAACCCGAAGAGGATGCACGACCAAGCGTCGGAAATTGACACAAAGCCTTCCCTCCATGAAAACTAAACGACGCATTGAAGTGTGCAGCCTGAGAAACACCTCCCTGTTTTCCACGAATCTCCTCCTCTGTGGTTCTTTGCAGAGATTTTGAACGCAAACCAGGTACTTTGTGCTTGCAAGAGACATGTATTGCTCTTAAGAGACTAAAGACACTTTATATTATTTTTAAAGTGATACCTCAAAATATACTTATTGCATTTTTATTGTTTTGACCTGCATCTTATCAGATAAATATATATTTTTCTAAACACTGTGTAGTTTATTTATGTGGTGTTCTACTGTGTTATTGCATGAGTTATTGCACAAATACTTTACACATTGCCTTCTAAGTTAAGCCTGACTGCTCAGTGCCAAGCTACCAGAGGCTGGGCACAAGATAATTTGGATTGTGTGTGACTTACCCTGAGTAGAGTGAGGGTCCTTGCTTGGACAGGGGGTAACCTGACTGCCAACCCAAGACCCCATTTCTAACAGTGCCACTCTTGCTACTGGAAGCCACAATAAGCAGGCCATTTCCTCTCCTTGGTTCACAAAAATATTGGGCAGTGAGTCAGCCTGTTAAAGGCTTGAAAGAATATGGAGATCACATTATACTTTGGAGGACATGGATATTTATAAAGCAGCCATTAAGAAATATCACAAGTCCATAAAAGAAGCCAAGATGAAATGTTTTGCTACCAGAACAGAAAAGGAGATAAACGCACCACACAAAATGTTCCAAATTGCTATGGAGTTTATTTGTCCAAGAGCTTGCAGCTCTGATTTCCTGCCTTCTGAAGAGTTATGTGACGATCTGGCTGACTTCTTCACGAAAAGAATAGAAGCCATTGAAGCCTCATTCACCAACAATAAGGAAATCAGCACTGATGGGCAATCATTGCCTGTATCAGCTTTCTCCACAGCATAGTACATGGGTCTTGTTCCAATTAATCATGCTATAGGAATCAGAATTGCTCATTAAGGGTGCCAAGTCTGGTTCCCCTTTGGACCTAAGCCCCTTAGTGATATGGGCAAAGCCTTTAGTAGTGATCATCCTGTTTTTAACTGACTTAAATTATTCCCTGACCCATGCTCAAGCCCCCCGAATCATGGACGCGGGTGATGGTATAACCTTTGTTGAAGAAGGCCTCAGTGGATTAGAAGAACTTGGCCAATTCCAGACCCATTTTATTACTACAAACCCGGGCCAAAATTTTAGAAACATTAGTTAATGTACAAATCATGGAATATATATAAAGGGTCAACCTACTTTATTCTTCTCAGTCAGACTTCAGAGCAAGGCATCACACTGAATTTTTCAGAACCCATCAAAATATCAATATGTAAGAGCATGAACGCTGTCTTGATCCTGTCGGATCCTTCAGCGGTGTTCAACACTGTGTCACATACATTTTGCTCCAATGTCTGGCGTAGCTGGGTGTTTGTGGTAAGGTGTTACATTAGTTTCAATCCTTCCATCAAAACTGGAAACAGACAGTCACACTGCGTCACTTCAGTTCAGGAGATATGATGCCCAGATATGGGGTTCTGCTGGGATGCTCTCTGTGCCCTACTTTGTTTAATACCTATATGATCACATTGATCACGCTTATTGAATCTTTTGGGATCATGGTCTTTGCATATGTGGATGCCACTCAACTGATTTTATCTTAAGATAATAACTCTCTAGGGTCTCTCCCAAGGCCTTGCCCGGACAAATAACAATCTCTTAAAATGTAATGATGACAAAACTAAAATTCTCATATTTGGCAGGAACAACATCTTCTCGGCTGCAGACTCGTGGCCAGAAGGGCTTGCCAAGCCCCCTCCTCCCTAGGAATTTGGGGGTTAAGTTTGATTCAGATCTTTCCTTTTGTTTCCAGTTTTGACATTGGCAGGGTCTTTTTTCGCATGCTTAAAATCACTGAAGAGATTCTTGAATTTCCTGCCTTTAGAGGCTCTGAATATAGTTGTTCAGCTCTTACCACCTCCAGATTGGACAATTCCAGAACTCTTGAAGGTACTCTGTGTTTGATTGCTTGAAGCAACTGCACTAGTTGCCAGAACAGAAACAGATTTCCTTTAACTCTTTGGCTGTAGCTTTCAGAGTTGTCCATTTCACCAGTCCAAAATATCTCTCAGACAGAGTCACCCAATACACCACTCAAAGAACATTAAGATTGACTAACACTAATCTGCTGTATGTACCAAAGTTCTCACTGGCCACCAGAGGAAGCAGATTGTACTCTGTTTTAGTGGAGAAAGTTTAGAATTGGCTTCTGCTTTGTTTTTTAGACTAGAAGAAAACGATATGTTTCCAGGAACATGGCTGTTTTCCTCTTTGTGCCTCTCCCCAGATTTCTGGTTATTTGTTATAGTCACGTTTTTGGATGGTGCTAGAACGCCCTTCAGCTAGCAGTGCGCTTTATAAAAACAATTTCATTCATTCATTCATTCATTTGAACAATGTCAAGGGTAGGTTTATGAGTTACATCTGCCTGTGAAAGGGGATGCCCCTTAGAAGCTTGCATTTTGTGGGCTCATCGCCCATCACCCTCCTGTCAGGAGAAGGTCCACCTTCTCCCAGCTAAGATGCTTTTTCCCCCTTTCTTTAAAGCCATTATCATGTCACAGTAGGCTGTCAGATGACTGTTGGGGATTGTTAGAAATGGGGTTTCTGATTGGCTAGGGTATGCACCTCAGCCAGGCAGAACACACCACTCTAGTCGGGGAAAGGGAGTTACACACCCAAGATAACCCCTGCTCACCCCCTAGGTAGCTGGCACGAGCAGTCAGGCTTATTCCACAGGCAATGTGTAAAGTGTTTGCACAACACACACAACACATGTAACACAATAAATAAACAACCAAGGAAACAGAACACCAAATTCTAGGAAAATAAACTGTAGTGCATAAAACGTCATTAGACCAAACACAACATGTATGAGTAAAACCCTGCTGGACAAGCAGTTGTCAGAATATTACACAGGTTACTAGTACTCTGTGGAAATAAGGAGTTGTCAGTTAAACAAATAGGTTACTGGTTACTCTGCAGCTCCAGCAGTAGTCAGGTTGTCATTATCACCAAAAATATGCATAGAATGGAACATTCCTATATGGCAGATCATCATTATCCCCAAAAATGCCCACATCATCGTAAACACAATAAGACATCAACATGAAGGCACATAAAATGCACCATTCCCCGAATGGCTAGTCAGTAGTATCACTGATGGAAATGTCCATAACAGGAAATCATTTCCAGGTGGCATAAATCATCAGTACCCCCTGGAATGCATACTAAGGAGTTCCCGGAAATATACGCAGGCCCCCAACCGGAAGAACCAGCATGTATACCCGGGGGTAGGAATCACCTCCCATAAGGAGACTGCAGCACTTTGGGGCTTCCGTGTTCTGGTAATACAGGCAACTAGTCCGGGACTGGCAAGGCTCTTCCCCATCTGCCAGCCACCCTTACATTGCCAAACTCCCAAATGCCATGCGGGCTGCTCTTTCAAATCAACACCCCCCTTCACAGCACGCCAACACTAGGGGAAGGGCCACAGGCCCCACACACCTATTCGGTCAGCGGGGAACTCCTCCTAGTCTCCCCACAAAAGGAACTATGGATCCTCTGTCCTCTAGGCCCTCCTGCCAGACCCTGGAGGAAGCAATGGGGACACCGGGCTGCAGGGCCCCAGCAAGCAGGCCAGCACAAGGGCTCAAAAGACAGGAGCAGTCTCTCTCAGAGAGCTAGCAGGTCATAGGTCAGCACCACAGCAGAGCAGTCCCAACGTGGTTCCTGGCCAGTCCTTCCAGCAGCATCCAGTGTTCAATTCTTTAGTCAATTACTGTCTAAAATTGTGGAGGAAAGCCCCCTGTACATATACTCATTTTGCACAGTCTCCACTGTCCCAGGAATGTCCCCTTTCTCCTCCAGCACTGGCTCCAGACATCAGCAGGTGGTAAGCAAGCCCTTTGTGTGAGGCCAGGGCACAGCCTTTATAAATGCAGGTGTGCCCCGCCTCTACCTCTCTCAGCTCAGGAAGACCATTCAGTATGCAGATGCACTCTTGTGACACCTCCACCCTCCTTGTGACAAGGCTGTCTGAAAAGTATGCACAAAGCCCAGCTGTCACTCTGCCCCAGACATGGATTGGAGGCAAGCTGCAAAACATCAGAGTCATAAGTACAGAGAAATGCTCACTCTCTAAAGTAGCATTTCTATAATGCTAATAAAAACTCCACCTACACCAGTAAGCAGCATTTCTCACTACCATTACAACCATACCAAACATGCCCATGCTACCCGTCATAGATTAGATAATACCACTTAGACATGTGTCAGAGCATTTCCAATGCAATACTAGGAGGGAGGCAGCACCCACAATAGTGAGAAACCAAATAGGCTGTTTGTCACTACCAGGACATACAGTACATAAAGACATTTGTCCTACCTTTTGCATACATAGCACCATGCCCATAGGCCTAGCTTGGGCCTACTGTAGGGGTGGCATATGTAGTAAAAGGTGAGTTCCAGGCTTGGCAAGTAAATTAAGATGCCAGGTCACTGTGGCAATAAACTGCACATGCAGACTCTGTGGTAGCAGGTCTGATGCATGTTTGAAAGGCTACTTCTGTGGGTGGCGCAAGCTGCACTGCATGCCCACTAGCAGCATTTAATGTACAGGCCATGGGTATAGGGATCCCACTGTACAGGGGACCTATAGGTAAATTAAGTATGGCAATCAGGTGTAAGGCAATCATGCCAAGTTTTAGAAGGGAGAGCACATGCACTTTAGCACTGATCAGCAGAGATAAAGTGCTACGAGTCCAAGAGCCAACAAAAAGAAGTCAGAAAAATAGGAGGAGGAAGGCAGTAAATTGGATTTGGGGCTGACCCTGCAAAAAGGTCTAGGGCCAACACAACCCCACACCAGCCTAAAGCCACGGGAGACCAATCAATACCTTGATGGGCTTCCCAAGTTGGGGTGATACAATGAAGACCCTGGCCCGCAACTACTATGTTCCAGTTCTACATTAATCTGATCCCAGTTAGATCCCTCTGTCAATGCTTCCCAGACAACCTAGGCTAACCCATGGAGTCTCCCTAGCTGCCGGTGGCCAGAGCCAGGCCCCAGGCCAGGGCACAGCCTCTGGTCTCTGAAACCTCTCTGAGTTGGGGGGGAAGTAGCCCCAGGTGCATAGCATCCTCTGTCCACTCCACTTCCCACCAGTTCAGGAGTTCTACCCTGCCACTGGTCCTCCATCCTAGGGTCTGTACCCATATGCTGGACAAGGGTTAAGGGTGAGGCTCTCCTCTCCCTACCCCTCCTTCTAGGGTCCCACCATCTTCTCCTAGGAGTGGTACCACCAAAATCCAGAACTGTCAGGGTGCTGGGAACAGCCGTTCTGCACAATTCTTCCAACAGCCGGGGTCACCACCCTGCAACTGGCCTTCCAACCCAGGGTCTGCACCCCTGGATTGAACCGGGGTCAGAGGTAAATCTCTCCCTCCCCTGTCCCTACTTCTAAAGTTCTGCATACCCCACCATGGAGAGTACCCCTAAAGTCACCCGGGGGGTGCGGGGGGGAGGAGGTTCACGTCCCAGGGGGGTGACTGGGCCATCTGCCCCCATCCCTTCAGGTCAGAGTTTACCCACTGAACCTGACCATCCAGCAGAGGGTCTGTACCCTTAGATTGGACCACTGCCTGGCAAGCCAGGACTTCCTGGGGAATATGCTTAGCCTACCCTCCAACAAGGAAAGCACCTTCCCTAGGGGCTGTACTAGAATATGTCTGGAAGTGGTCTCCTGACCCCTGCCCACCTGGCCTGAAGCCCCCTCCAGACAAGATATGGCATCACCAGGGCCATTCCTGGGGGACTCTGACCTCAGAGCTGACCCCTGACTCTCCAGGGTCTTCACTGGGGACTGCAAACCCCTGACAAATCTTTCCCTGGCATCTTACCTCCTGCACTCTGGAGTGGTACTACCAGACACCAGGACTGGCAGAACGCTGATAACAGCCTCCCACCCAAGTCCTCCTGACATTATGCGGTCCCTCTCAGCAGATGGCTCTACAGTGTAGGTCAGGCTCCCTCCCTGGTGTTCCCTCATGGAACCATTTGGGCTCTGGGACTGGCTCTAAGACATTTTGGGACTCAGCCCACCCCATTCCCTCTCCTATGAGACTGGACATAGGATACCTTACACATCCCACTACACTGGGACCTACCTGGGATACTGCAAGCCTTCCCCACCTCACCCGGTTGAGAAATTCCTAAGTCACTCCTTTCAGGAACACCCCCAAATGCCTTTCCAGACCCTCTGGCACTCACCCAGAGGTCTGCCTCCTGTGCAAGCTCCCTGGGGTCAGAGAGTTCTCACTCCCACAGGTGTTGGCGTAGCCGTAAAAAATAACAATGAAGCTGATGCTCTCTGACAATCAGATTAAACAGCCCTTCAAAATTGTCTGCTGTGTTACCCTTCACCAATCTATCCAGTACCATGCAGCAATCCTTCACAAACTCCCCCAAGACTGGTGGGACAGTTTCTAATTGACCCTGAACCTCAATCTGTATTCTTCAGGGCTGAAGCCACACTTTCTTACTAGTGTCTCCTTCATAAGAGGATGCCTTTACCTGTTATTCCTTCCAGGACCAGTAGGATATCCCTTCCCTCCTCAGGAATATAGCTCCCCAGGCCAGTCTGCCAATCCTTCTCAGGGATCCTGTGCTCTACCAGAGCCTCATCATTTTCCCTCAATCACTATATATGGTGTATGTCCTCCCCCATTTGAAACCCAGGATAAAGTCTGTGGGCATGCGGGGATTGTCCCTGCCACTGCACTTATTATTCCTGCCACCAATGGACTTCACCTTCAGCACTGGTGAGTACACACCTTTCAGACTGCGCTCAGCAGCAAATCTCTCCCTGGCAAAGGCCCTCTCTGCCTCTGCCATCCCCTCCTGGCTAAGGCCTTCTCTACCTCAGCCCTTTTCTCCTCCACAGCCAGCTGCAAGTTCAGCTGCAACTTCAGGTCCCTCTCTTCCTGCCTATCTCTGAGCTCATCAGGCGACAGGGAATGGAAGGTGACACTGCTCCTAACACTGGGCACAGCAAGGGATTCCCTATCTGCAGGGCCTTCCCTGTCAACTGGCATACCAGCCCGGTCATTCCCACCTTCCTGGTGAGTCTCTTCACCGCCAACTGGGCATGAGGTCTGGGTGCCCTCCATTGGAAACCCTCACTACAGTCAGGATCCTCTGGGTACCCCTTAAGAACACCCCCCCCCCCCGGACATATGTTATGAACTTTAAAAAAAATATAGGGATCTCACGAGGTCCCCACTCTCTGGTAGTCCTCTCTCCCTACAGGAAACCTTTAATTCTTCCTGAGTATAGTACAACAGGTCCTCGGTGCTACAGGTTAGCCCCATTTTGCGAAGGTACACAAAACACAAGTGCAAGAACAAAATACCCAGGTTTAAGAGGGGAAAACAGGAAAAATGACCAATGAGAGAAATCGGGTGAAACAAAACATGAAATGGTCTAAGTGCAATGTGTGGTGCAACAAAGAGTCACAATGGTATTGTGAAAGCACAAGTCCTATCCTCACTGCTGATCAGAGCTAGAAATTGGGTTTCTGGTTGGCTACGGTATGCGTATCAGCCAGGCAGAACCCACCACTATAGTCAGGGCGAGAGAGTTACACATCCAAAATAACCCCTGCTCACCCCTAGGTAGCTTGGCACAAGAAGTCAGGCTTATCCCAGAGGCAATGTGTAAAGCGTTTGCACAACACACATAACACACATGACACAATAAATACACCAGAAAGGAAACACAACACCAAGTTATATGAAAATAAACTGTATTGCATAAAACATCATTAGACCAAACACAACATGTATCAGTAATACCCTGCTACACAAGCAGTGGTCAAAACATTACACAGGTTACTAGTACTCTGCGGAAATAAGCAGTAATCAAATAAACATATAGGTTACTGGTTATTCTGCAATACCAGCAGTAGTCAGGTTGTCATTATCACAAAAAATATGCATAGAATGGAACATTCCTATCCCCAAAAATGCCCACATCATCATAAACACGATAAGACATCATCATGAAGGCACATAAAATGCAACATACCCCGAATGGCAAGTCATTAGTATCACCAAAATAGATGGCCATAACATGAAAGCATTTCAAGGTTGTACAAATCATCTGCATCACCAAATTAGATGCCCATAACAGGAAAGCATTTCTAGATTGTACAAATCATCAGTACCCCCTGGAATGCATACCAAGGAGTTGCCGGAAATATATGTGGTCCACTAACCAGGAAAACCAGCAGGTATAGCCCGTGGGTAGGAATCACTCTCATAAGGGGACTGTGGCAATTTTGAGGCTTCTGTGTTGCGGTTATAGAGTCAGCGAGGTTCTCCCATTGTCCACTAGCCACCCTTACACTGCCAAACTCCCCAATGACACGCGGGCTGCTCTTTCAAATCAAGACACCCCCTCACGGCACGGCAACCATAGGGGAAGGGCCACAGGGGTCACACAACTTTTCTGTCGGCATGGAGACTCCACCTAGTCTCTCCACATAGGGAAATATGGATTCTCTGTCCTCAAGGTCCCCCTGTATCCAATTCGTGACTCTCTCGGGTGCAGGGTAACGTTCCTCAGTTTTCGATGCTACGAAGGGAGGACAGGACAGCTCCAGCCAGCTCCACCTCTCCTTTGGACATCGCAATCAAGCCTCCGGGCTCTAGCAGTGAAGTCCAGCTCTTCCCCATCCGACCACGGGAATCTTTTTCTCCTGTCTAGCTTGGTAGGCATCTAGGATCTCCTCTGAGCCTCCAGGTGAGCGGGTGTCCTTTTGCGTTGCGGCTTGGGCTGCACGGTGAGGGTACCAAAGCAGATGATTGCTTGTGCCTCCGAGGGCACTTTCAGGAGCGCTCTGCATCCAGGCTGCTGGTGGCTCTGTGAGGCCTCTCCACACCGGGAAGTTGGGGGGGGGGGGCGCACACAAGGTAACAGGGACGCACTTCCTGGCACCCAGGGCAATAATTAAAGAAAAGCACTTCTCATGCGCTACAGGGCCCAAAGAAAAAGTGCTCCGGCAACCATAAATGAGATAATGTGCTCTTCACACACTTTACGAGGGGAAGGAATACAGCACTTCCCTCAGGCTGTACACATTTGAGTGCAGGGGGAAAGGAGCACAAGACTCAGCCCCGGAGGCAGCAATGGGGCCACCGGGCTGCAGGGCCCCAACACACAGGCCAGCTAAAGGGCTCAAAAGGCAAGAGCAGTCCCTCTGAGTGACCTAGCAGGTCATAGGTCAGCAGCACAGCAGAGCAATCTCAAGGCGGTTCTTGATGAGTCCTTCCAGCAGCATCCAATGATTACTGTCTAAAATTGTGGGGGGAAAACCCCCTGTACTTATACTCATTTTACACATTGTCCACAAAAGGTGAAGAAGGGGTTCTAACCAGCACTAACCAGCCCCAGAGATATCCCCTTTCTCCTCCAGCACTGGCACCAGACATCAGCAGGGGGTAAACCCGCCCTTGGTGTGAGGCAGGGCACAGCCTCTACAAACAAACAGTGTGCACCGCCTCTACCTCACCCAGCACAGGAAGACCATTCAGTATGCAGATGCACTCTTGTGACACCATCCCTGTGTATAGGCTGTCTGAAAAGTATGCACAAAGCCCAGCTGTCACTCTGACCCAAACGTGGATTGGAGGCAAGATGCAAAACACCAGAGCCATAAGCACGGAGAAATGTTCACTCTCTAAAAGTGGTATTCCTATAATGGTAATAAAAACTCTACCCACCACAGTGCAATCCTATGAGGGAGGCAGCACCCACAGTAGTGAGAAACCAAGTAGGCTGTTTGTCAATACCAGGACATATAGGCCCATATTTAAAGGAAAATGATGTAGCGCGACGCTGCACCAAAATTGGCAGTGCCGCACTCTGTCATTTTCACAACACAGGGATGCGCCGTATTTAATTGAATACTGCGCACCCCTATGTTGTCCCCTGTGCCGGCGCTAAATTTAGCTGCCAGCACCAACGCAGGTATCCTTGCGCCAGTGTGCAAGCATGTTTGCATTGAGGGGTTTGATTGTGGATGTGCCGCAAGGTGTCCCTTCCAGTACTTAAACAATCCTTAATGGTGATTTGGCACTTCTGTGTGCGCTGCAGAATGCAGCACACACAGAAGTGCCAAAGTGTAATTTTGCGTCATTTTGAAATGATTATGTGCTGCAGAATGCAGCATACATAAAAAAAGCAAAAAAAGAGGAGGAATAAAAGTATTCCTCCTCATTGCGTCTTGCTAACGCGGTGACGTTAGATTTTGGCACTGCCTCAGGTTTACGAAAACCAAGACATATGTCCTACCTTTTACATACATAGGACCATGCCCATAGGGCTAGCTAGGGCCTACTGTAGGGGTGACGTATATGAAGTAAAAGGGGAGTTCCAGGCTTTGCAAGTAAATTTAGATTCCGGGTCACTGTGGCAGTAAACTGCGCACACACGTAAACTAGCAGACCTGAGACACGTTTGAAAGGCTACTTCTGTGGGTGGCGCAAGCTGCACTGCAAGCTCACTAGTAGCATTTAATTTACAGGCCCTGGGTATAGGAATACCACTGTACAAGGGACTTATAGGTAAACTAAATGTGCCTATCAGGTGTAAGGCAATCATACCCAAGTTTAGAAGGAAGAGCACATGCACTGTAGCACTGATCAGCAGTTATAAAGTGCTTATAGTCCTAGAGCCAACAAAAAGAAGTCAGAAAAATAGGAGAGAGACGGCAAAAGGCTTGAGGATGACCCTGCAAAAAAGGACCAGATCCAACAGGATTAACTCTGAAACAGATGCCGCCAAATGCCAACTTTCTAAAAGTAATACATAAAAAGTGATGGAAGGAATGCTTAAATTAATCCCACCCACTGGTAATTACGCAGGGCCTTATCCCAATTCATCTTTATTTTGCATATCATACCACCTCAGTTTAGAAACAGTCATATGTAAATCAGTCTTGATTATGCTGCAATTGGAACAGTTGAGCCTAAACTTCCAGGCTAGGTCTTCCTTGAACTGGAACGCAAGCAACCCAGGACCAGTTTCATCCTTATTACATTATTAGAACTCATCAGCCAGGTATATCTTGATTCCAGTGGCACAGTGTGTATGGGACCTATGTCTGGACATACCCATCCCACTTAGGGCGACACAGTGAAGTATACAAAAAAGTGTTGCATGCATTGCTCGAATTAATCTCAATCACTAGTAATCATTCAGGGCACACCCTGAACCACTGTTATTTTACACACTGCCAGCTCGGTTTGGAACCAGCCATTTGCAAATCAGTTGGACTCTGCTAAAATAGAAACTGTCCAGCCCGAACTACCAGGCAGGTCCTCCCTGAACTGAAACACAAGCAACCCAGGTCAGATATATATAACTTGGTTGTAGTGGCACAGTGTGCATGAAGCCACATCAAGACATACTCATCCCACTTAGGGTGCCACTCAGTAGTATACAAAAACAAATAGCCATGCTATACCTGGTTGATGAGCTCTAACTTGAGCCCTAACAGGACTTGGGTTGTTTCTATTTCAATTAAGGGAGGACCTGACCTCAAAGTACACTTCAAAGTGACGCCCTAAGTGGGACGGGTATACCTAGACCTAGGTCACATGGGTTGTATGTCCGAATGCCGCCTGCCGAAACAACGAGTGCCTGAACAACGAGGTCGGAAAACCAACCTCGTTGTTACCACCAATGCCTTTACCACGAATGCCTTAACAACGATATTTTGTTGTAAAGGCATTCCTGGTAAAGGCATTAGTAATAGGCACCCATTGATCCTTCTTGCGTCACCCCGACCCCCCAACCCCGCCCCAAACCTAAAACCCCCCACCTGTCCCACCGCCCCAAAACCTAAAACCTCTGCCCCAAAACCTAAAACGCCCCACCCCCCAACCCCATCCCAAACCTAAAACCCCCCACCCCGCCCCAAAACCTAAAACGCCCGTCCCCCCAACCCCACCCCAAAACCTAAAACCCCCGACCCCCCACACCCGCCCCAAAACCTAAAACGCCCGCCCCCCCAACCCCACCCCAAATCCTAAAACCCCTCCCCAAAACCTAAAATCCCCTGACTCTCCACCCTGCCCCAAAACATAAAACCCACCGCCCCCCAACCCCACCTCAAAACCTAAAACCTCCCACCCCGCCCCAAAACCTAAAACACCCTGCCCCCCAACCCCACCCCAAAACCTAAAACCCCCGATCCCCCACCCCGCCCCAAAACCTAAAACGCCCCGCCCCCCCAACCCCGCCCCAAAACCTAAAACCCCCGACCCCCCACCCCAAAACCTAAAACGCCCGCCCCCCAACCCCACCACAAAACCTAAAACCTCCCAACCCCCCACCCCGCCCCAAAACCTAAAACCCCCCTACCCCCAACCCCGCCCCAAAACCTAAAACGCCCCGACCCCCCAACCCCACCCCAAAACCTAAAACCCCCTACCCTCCACCCTGCCCCAAATCCTAAAACCCCGACCCCCCTACCCCGCTCCAAAACCTAAAACCCCCACACCCCCCACTTACCTGAGTCGTCGCATCGTCCTCCTCAGCCGACTCCCTTGTTTGTGCCTTAACCACGCATGTTCGTTGTTCAGGACATGCGTGGTTAAGGCACAAAATAACGAAGTCGTGGTTAAAGAAAGCGTTGTTTCGCTTTCGTTAACCAGGACTTTGTTATTAAAGAGTCGGCGTAGAGGACGTTTCCCGGTTACATGCACACTGAATCATTGGAACCAATCTATACCAGGCTGATGAGTCCTAACCAGGATAAACCTGGTCCACTGTTGTTTGTGTTTTGGGTCAGGGATGGCCTGGCCTGGAAGTTCATGTTGGACTTTTCCCATCGGGGCAGGGTCAAGACTGATTTGTATATGGCTGGGTCCAAACTGAGGTGTCATGTTTTGCAAAATAACAATGCACTGGGATGTACCCGAGTAATTACCAGTGGATGAGATTATTTCAACCTTTCCATTTATCACTTTTTTTGTGGGGCTCTCTAAGCGAGATGGGCATACCCAGACCTGGGTCTCATGCACATTGTCTCACTGGAACCAAGCTATACCTGAGTGATGAGCCCTAACTAAGGCTAGGCAGTTCAGGCCTTGGAGAAGGGTCAAGACAGATTTGCATATGGATAGGCCCAAACTGAATTGGCATGGTGTGCAAAGTAATAATGGACTGGGATGTGGCCCGATTAATTACCTGCAGCTGAGATTAATTCAAGCATTCCATCTATCACTTTTTATATACTTTAGTGTGTCAACGTAAGTGGGACCTGTTTGCCCATATATGGATTCCCTGCACACTGCATCACTGAAACCAAGCTATACCTAGCTGGTGAGCGTTAATTAGGGTAAAACCAGTCCTGGGTTTCTTGTGTTCTGATAAAGGAAGGACCTGGAAAAGCAGTTCAGGCTGGACTGTCCTAATTGGAGGAAGGTCAAAACTGATGTTCGTATGGCTGTGTCCAAACGGAGGTGATATTGTCTGGGATGCAGTCTCAATTAATTACCAGTAACTAAGATTAATTCAAGCATTCTATCCATCACTTTTTTGTACACATTAGTGTGTCACCATAAGTGGGATGTGTATGCCCAGACGTGGGTCCCGTGCACACTATGTCATAGAAACGAATCTATACCTGGCTGATAAGCCCTAACCAGGGCAAAACCAGTCCACATTTGCTTGTGTTCACTTTCAGAGAGGACCTGGGTTGGCAGTTTGGGCCGGACTGTCCATATTGGAGGAGGGCCAAGACTGTTTTACATATAGCTGGATCCAAACTGAGGTAGCATGGTGGCAAAATAATGATGGCTTTCCATCAGCCCAAGTAATTACCAGTGTCCAAGATTAATTCAAGTATTCCATCCATCACTTTTTGTATACTTTAGCTTTCTAAATGTGGCATTTTCATAATAGTAGTTCTACCTATTTCTAACTGAAGTTATTTAATTACAAGGTGCTATAATGTAACCTAGTGCATTTCTATATGAGAGCAAGCCTTACCACAGTGAAAAACGGCTTCCCTGCCAGGACGTGTAAAATGTAAGTACACATGTCCTACTATTTTTTAAATACTGTGTACCATCCACCATGCACATCTAGGGCCTAGCTTAGGGGTGCCTTATTGGTATTAAAGAGGAAAGTTTAGGCCTGGCAAAATTTGCTGTTTTAAAACAGCAAACTTAGTCTGAAGTCATGTTGTGCCTTGTCACTTTAGTAGTGGAACAATAGGTGCTGCGATCCAGTAGTGACATTTAACTTACAGGCCTAAAGTACACAAAGTACCATTTAAAAGGAACGTTAGGGTAAATGAAACATGCCAATGAGGGATTAGCAAATTCTATGTTTTTAGGAGTCAGAGCACATGCACTGACTACTGAAAGGCAGCCAACCAGTGTTCCGTGTCCATACAGCTGCAAAAATAACAAGTGATGTCCGGAATGCTGAACAATGTCAAACATTCACCCCCAGTACAGAGATCTGGGTCTAAATCCATAGTTTTTGTGCTACCCATGCAATTCCTGTTTGAAAGCAGCCATATTCAAATCAGTCTTGACAGTCTTCTCAATGGAAACAGTCCAGTCTGAACTGCCAGGCCAGGTCTTCCCTGGACTGGAAACCAGCATCCTGGGACCAGTTTCGAGGTATCACCTTCCATCAGCCAGGCTAGCTTGACTCCAGTGGCATGGGGAGCATAGGACCCATGTCTGGGCATACCCGTCCCACTTACGGCAACAATTGCAAATGAACAATTGATGGACACAATGCAGAACAATGTCAAACATTCACACCCAATACAGAGATCTAGGCCTAAATCCATAGCTTTTTGCCACCAATTCAAGCTAGCCTGGCTGATGAAGGATGATATCCTGAAACCGGTCCCAGGATGCTTGTTTCTGGTCCAGGGAAAACCTGGCCTGGCAGTTCAGGCTGGACTGTTCCCATGGAGATCAGGGTCAAGGCTGATTTGCATATGGCTGCGTCCAAACTGGGGCTAGCTTGACTAGTGCATTGGGAGTACGGGACCCACGTCATGCGCTGATGAAGTGTGATACTCTGCAAAGGGTGCCAGGATGCTTGTTTCCTGTCCAGGGAGGACCTGGCCTGGCAGTTTGGGCTGGACTCTTCCCTTGGGGAACAGGGTCAAGACTAATTTGCATATGGCTGGGTCCAAACTGGGGGGTGGTGATGAGCAAAAGAATTGATGGATTAAACCCAGATCTGTGACTGGGTGTGAATGTTTGATTGGTTCCTCATTCCACCCATCATATGTGTTCATTTGCTTTTGTTGCCCTAAGTGCGGGTATGCCCAGATGTAGGTCCCGGGCTCACTATGCCACTGGATTCAAGCTAGCCTGGCTGATGAAGGGTGATGCCCTGAAACCGGTCCCAAGGTGCTTGTTTCCGGTCCAGAGAGGACCTGACCTGGCAGTTTGGGCTGGGCTGTTCCCCTGGAGAACAGGGTCAAGGCTGGGTCCAAACTGAGGTGGCATGGTGAGCAAAATAATTGATGTATTAATCCCAGATCTGTGACCAGGGTGAATGTTTGATTGGTTCCGCATTCTGTCCATCATTTTTGTTTGTGTGTCAGTGTCCATACACCAGCAATAAAATCTACCAAAAAGTGATGCAACCAGGACACTTCCTGACACAGGGCATACACTAAAAATACAAGGGGTGTCCCAACAAACACCTTCCCCACCACATTTAGAGTTGAGGAACCAAAGCATATCTGTTGATGGAGCCTGACCCACCTCTACCTATGGAAACCCTTGACACAATGGTTTGTACACAACAGGATTGCCCATATAGTGGCAAAGGTCCTAGATAGAGTGGGGTAATGGTCACTGGATTTCCCAGGCTGGGACTGAGTCACAGGCAGGGAAAACAATTAGTGGATCTGTGCACAAGGAGAAAACTCCCTGTATGCCAGGGCCAATGATTTTTACATCTCGTTTAATAAAACCTATTAATTGCAAACCCAGTGCTTAGAGTGGGCTTTGGGTTGGCCCATTTTTCGAGCCTTCCACAGCACCACATCATGGAAATAGTACTTACTTTTTCTTTCTGCATTCCTTGGGACTGCATGCGTTTTCTTGTCCTTGCCTCTGTGTGCAGCTTTCGCCTTACATCCCTGCTCCTGTACTCCAAGTGGTGCCCCCCCTTAAGCTCGCCCAGTTTTTTCACTGCTCCTCTTATCCAGCTCTGCTTTTTCTGCTTTTTTAATTTAAAACCATCGCACCCAGCCCCTCTGTTGTGCACCTGCGCAAAGGGAGAGGATAGAAATGCACCATATCTTGTAGATATGGCACATTTCTGCCTTGCCCCGAGGTGTAAGCCTGAGCCTCGGGCCTTGTAAATGAGGCCCTCAATGTACTAACATACGAAAGGCAACAATATCCTCGTGTGGCGAGAAGTCCAAACAGCGGCGATATGTCAACCCATAAGAAAAAGTGTGATCTCACTGGTGTGGATCCATCAATCCGAACACAAATCAACAAGCAAATACCATTGAAGTAAAAAAACTTAAACACTAGCAGGGCAATCACTGTGCATCACAAACTTACGTCAATAGAGTATCACTGTCCGGCATGAATTCCACCTGGCAGTAGCCTAGTGGGGCCATCCTTTCCACCACACACCTAGCACATGAGCATCCCACCGAGGAGAAACAATGCAAACATATTGGCTGGGGGACCAGCGCTCCGCAAACATTGCAGTATGAATACATAGGAAAAACAATCCCCACAGCATAGCGCCTTAATACTTGGCAAGAAACATTACAAGAACACAAATGACACAAATGGCATTCATTATAATTGCATATTTGCTAGCACAATCCTTTATACTCATTGAAGAAATAAAGCAATATCTGAAGTTGCACCACTAGCTGCTAACTCACTTATTCAGAGACATATACCTCTTTAACGTAAAGTCTGTTTACAAGCCATGAATAGGAAAGCTTGGTTCTGCCCCACACCACTGTCTGTGCTCTGCTCCCAATCACACAGGAATGCCTGGGCTAACGTTCGACTGACGCTCAGTTTGGGATACCTTAGCAATCGCTGATAAACAGCACAGTGCATACTTAGGGGCATATTTAAGAGCCTCTAGCACCATTCGAACGACACTTTAGCATTATTTTGTCTGACGCAAAAATGGCCCAATGAGGCCTAAATCCCCGTGCCGTATTTACAAAGTGGCGCAATGCATGCTTTGCACCACTTTGTAACCCTTTGTGCTACATTATGCCTGCGCCAGGCATAATGTATTCAAAGAGTGCGTTCCCCCATTAGGGAGGCTGAAAAAATGGCACAAGGAAATCTAACAGATTTCCTTGCGTCATTTTGTTTGCCTCTTTTAATGCCAGCTCAGAGCAGGCTTTAAAAGGGGGCTTGCCATTGAATAGAATGGGCCTCTATGTATTCTGCAGGAGTAGTGCCAAAATGTTGGCGCTACTCTTGCAGAATACATCAATAGCGTAAAAAAAAAAGACAATATTGCCCCCTACCCTGCATCATGGTGCACCATATTTTAAATACAGCTCACGCATGGTGGCTGTAGGGGACGCTAAAGGGTGCAAGAAAAGTGGTGCTGCACCTTGTGCAGAACCACTTTTCTTAAATATGCCCCTTAGTTTCAAATTGTGCTTCAACTGGGCCTAGTCTTGAGATGATCAAAGCCTGAAATGCTTGCACTAATGATTGTGACTTGGTCTATTTTACCAACCCACCAGACGTAGGTCTATTACTCCTGATGGTTTATAACAAGACCAGGCATGCCAGAGTCCAGGCCAATCCATGCAGTGCACTGCACACATCAGAGGTTCTTCTCAGAGTAAGTGTACATATGCTGGAACAAGCTGGAAGGCCTATTCTTGTGGTGCGAGAAGCCTGTTCCTAGCAGCAGACCTGAAAAAGTCTTTTGGCTTTACCATTTGGATCAACAGATCTCACTCAAGGTAGAATGCTTTCTAGGAGTGATGAATTGGGCAGTGGATTGGGTGGTGGATTGGAGTTCAAGGTACCTGAATAATTACAGTGCATGGAAGTTGAATTCAGTTTGCCTTGTAGGGATCTACAGGATTTGTCGTCCAACTGATGTGGATCTCTTTGCATCTCAGCTGATGACTCAGTTTCTAGTGTTGTTGGAGGCCATATCTGGAGGCATGAATGGAGTTGGATTAGACATGAAATTATCACTATTTCTGTTGCTTGGGTGACAGCTGCATGATTATGCACATAAAAGATTGTCTTGTGTTCATAACTCCATTCTAGTGGGTCGCAGCCTTGATTTCTAATAATACTGGAAATAGAAGTGAAGCAACCTTTTTTGCTTTTGGTGGTTCTAGTTCTTGTACATAATATACACTGAGAATGGCACCCTATGGTGATATATAAGATCTGCTTTGTACAAGGTACTTTTAAAGGAGGCTTCTAGGCTCCTCCTGAATTTGTGGGCTAGGGGGACAAACAGCATACATTTTTGGTCTGCAATGCCAAGTTACGATCATGCAGTGGAAGGGATTTGGATTCCTTGGCTTTGAGTTGTAGAACTATGCACACATATTTATCATTTGGCAGTTTATGTGGACCATAGTGTAAAGGAAGGAGTTTTTTTTTTTTTTTTAGCTTAAAAGGCTTTTATTAAATTGAAGTAAATACAAATGGTGCAATGTGTTCATTTGAAACAGAGGTTAAAAGTGAAAAAAAGGTGGAGGCAGAAGGGCAGGGAATAAAAATACAATATCATATAAAATCAATTTTTAATACTAAGTATAATATTAGCACAATATATGCTCATTAATAATTAAAACTTTGTAAGATTATAAAAAGTAATACAATTAAATATGGAAAATAAACATGAGCATCAAGGGGGTTAGAAACCTCATCCCTAATGGGTTGGCATGAGGATTTAGCATTAATGTCAATAAAATTTGCAACAGGTTCCATAAAATTAGCGCTCAATGGTAGGTGAATTAGAGTGATTACATGCTATATCAAGTCTATGATTGTAACAGACCACATACCACCAGACTTGGAAAGACAATTTAGAAAAACCTTTCCAATTTTAAGTACGCTGTTGATATGTCACTATTAATAAAAGGTCAATAACTTTTGTATGAGCTGAAACATGTGTCCAGACATCAGATAAACTAACCAGTAAGATGTTAATAGGTGATGGGGATACACAGGTAATGAAGATGGCATTCATTTGATTCCATATTTGTGCCCAGAACGAGGGTAAAAACTTGCATTTGAATAGCATATGTTGAAGATCAGCTTGTTGTCATTGACATGACCAGCAACTATCGGGGAGATCCGGGTAAATGTGATGTAGAGATACAGGAGAAAAGAGAAGCGTAATAGAAATATCGAATAACGTCTGAATGGTATTGGCGACTCTGGAAGAAGATCTTTTTTTCATCCAGATTTGTCTCCGATAGGAAACAGTTTAGACCGTTTCCAAATCCCTTTTGCATGCCAGATCAATGTCTGGTTTTGTTTTGTCAGGGAAGGTTTCGCATAAGACACAATATATGATAGAGGTTTTAGGATTATTGTGCAGAAGATACTTAGCAGAAAGGAAGATTGAGAAAGTTTTGATGGATTGGAAGCTAACTTAGTAAGAGCATCTAAAATAAGGGATTGCAAAAAGATGAAATTTATGTTGGAAATATAATGGAAAATGAAAAAGAACTTTAGCCTGAGAAAAAGTAAGATAGGAATCATTAATAAAGAGTTGATTGACCCCTACTAGTCTGTAATTCTGGCAAGTCGTCCAATATATGCGTCTGTTATTGTATAGTATGTGAGTATTGTACCAAATGGGAGATTTTAGGAAAGAGGGAACATCTATAGGATCATATAATTGTACAGGTTTTAATAGATAACAAAGATGTTTAAAATGGGTGAGTATACATTTTGAGGTTTTTTGTAAAAGCCTAATATATGTGAAAAGAAAATGGAGAGAGGATTTTTTTTCCAATTGTACCCATAAAGGGGGGTATTTATTGATTGCTTGGTTCCAGTGTGTAGATTGTCAGAGAAATTAACAAAACCATCTAATTTAGAGCCCTTTAATTTTGTTAGAGAGAGGCAAGATTTTTTTTCTTATTCCATAAGAAAGAGAAAAGTATTGAATCAATTTGTTAAAAAAAATTATGTGGAATAGAAAGGGGAATGTTAGAAATAGTGTAGAGAACGGTAGGCACTAACATCATCTTTATGGTGTCTAAACGACCCCACCAGCAAAAATTCAACAGATGCCAATGATTGACTAGAGTAGTAATCTTAAGTTTACACTCCTCCAAGCTCAAAGGAAGAGAGGTATTTAAGTTTGGAGGTAGTCTGGGAAAAATTAGCATGCGAAAAGTGATGTCTAAATGTAAATTCATTTAAGGGCAAGATTTTGCATTTGTCATGATTGAGTTTATAAATGAGATGAGAGAGTATGAGGAGACCTCTTACAGAAAAGGAGGATGTGGGGTATGCGGTTTGGATATAAATACAATATCACAGACATATACTGCTGTTTTAATTTGTTGAGTATTCCATGAGAAAACTTGTATATTGGGGTTGTATCTAGTTCTGGAGAGGAAAGGTTTAAGAGCCAGGTTAAAGAGAAAAGGTGACAGAGGACTGCCCTGATGAACACCTCTGCCCAAAGGGAAATAAGAAGAAGTTTAACCATTCACAAAAATGGCTGCTTGGGGGGATGAGTAGAGGAGGGAAATAAAGGACATTATTTTTGGTCCAAACCAAAACCATTTCAAAGCATGAAAAATAAAAGACCACTAACATAATCAAAGGCTTTCTCAGTAATAGCTGCTAATGAGTAACGTGTTTTAAAAAAAAAAAAAGATTTTATTACAATTTTTTTACAAAACAATAACATTGGCGCAAAGGTGATTTTACTTAAATTTCTGCTCCCCCTTACCTCCCCTCATGCTTCAGATTTTATAAATGTAATTCACAGTTGGCAGGTCTCAATAGGGTTAGTTGTTACAATACTCGCTCGCAGAGCATTAGGGTTCATGTGTGGCGTTTGAGTCTGTGTTGGAGTCCGTATTGGTTCAGTTTGCTTCTTCGGTGGATGCATTTGGTGATTTTAGTTTTTCCAGAATTGATTCCCATTGGGAGGCATCATCTCCGGGCCTGAGCTCACGTAGTGCCTCGCGTAGCAGTGTCGTTCCTTCTGCTTCTGCCCACTTCTCGAATGAGTTTTGCCATCTGGATATTTGTGGGCCTGTTGGGGACTTCCAGTTTGTGGTTACTTCCCGTCTCACCAGGATCAGAGCTAGGTCTATAAACTTGTTAGAAATTTTAAGAGCAGTCGGGCATGGGAAGTCCCCCCGTAGAGCAACTGCTGGGGATTTATTTAATGATCTATCAGTGCAGGCTGAAGTTTTTGCAAAAGTCTCTTCCAGAATGGTTTAAGTTGGGGGCAGCTCCAGAGCATATGTATGAGGCTAGCTGCAGGATCCGCACATCTGTGACAACTTGTGGAGTTTGTGCCGTAGATTTTGGTGATCATTTGTGGGGTCATGTAGGCCCTGTGAAAAATGGATAGGTTTATTAATTTGAACCTGGCATTTCTGGATACCAAGTAGACATGAGAGGTGATCTGATTCCATTGCGTTTCATCCCGTGTGATGTCTAAGTCCAACTGCCATTTGGATTTAAGTTTTTCTAGGGGAGGCGTGTGCTAGCTTGGAGCGCTTTGTAGATTCCAGATACTACACCTTTTTGATCCAATTGAGCAAATAGTGTTGCAGCTATTATGAGTGGGGGGTTCAAGGTTTCCAGTTCTCCAAGTTTTTTGGGCGATTTTAATGATGGCATTGTGGGTGATGAATAAACCGGGGGGGAGGTCATATTGTGTTTGTAGCTCAGTGTAGGTGAGGAGTTTCCCTCCTCAGTATAGGTTTCCTAGTTTAGTAATATTATGTGATATCAGTTTGTTGAGACCTGGGATATTTTGCTTCCTTGAGATATGGGTCAGGCAGGACAGTGGAGCTTCTGGGGCGTAAGGAGTGTTAATGCGGGAGCGTTTCAGATATTGATACCAACAGTGTCTAGCCGACTCCCATTCTATCGGGAGCAGTTGCTTGGATTTCCAGGGGTTCAGTAGTATGCCCAATATCCTGTCTATGGGGCAGTTTAAGGGAAGGCATAGTTCGGCGTTAATTGGAGAGTTGCACGATCATTTTGCGACCCATTGTAGTTGTCCTGCCCAGTAATATATTTCCATGTCAGGGGCGGCTAGGCCACCCTCAGCTGTAGGTCTCTGAAGTGATCGTATTGCCATTCTATGTCTGCTCGGACCCCGAATGAAATTTGTGGACATGGACTCTATCTCTTTGAATATTGCTTTCGGGATTATGATATGGGATGGTTGAAAAATAGTACAACAGTCTAGGTAGCACTATCATTTTACGAAGAGCAATTCTACCTGTGACTGTTAGTGGCAGTGTTTCCCAGAAGTGCATACTGGTTCTAATCCCTCTGAGTGCTCGTTGTATGTTTCCTTCTAGTAGGTCATTTACTGAGTGGTAAATCTTTACTCCTAGGTATTTGAATGTGTTAGGTGACCAGGGAAGGCCTCTTGTATCATTTGATTCTGGGGTTTCTTTGTGCAGTGGGAAGATGGTGGATTTCCTCCAATTAATCCGAAGTCTGGAGGCAGTTCCGTAACTATCCATCATTCTCATGGCCCCAGGTAGGTCTGTTTCTAAGTTTTGTAGGAAGAGTAACATGTCATCTGCATATAAGGCGATGTGGTGGGACCAGTTATTTATTGGGATGCCCTTATAGTAGAGGCCGGTTCTTGTCATTTGCGCTAGGGGTTCTATTGCGATTGCAAAAAGAATGGGGGGATAATGGACATCCTTGTCTTGTGCCCCTGCCGACCTGAAATGAAGGAGATATGTAATTGCCTGTTCTTACTCTTGCAGTAGGGTTAGTGTATAGTAGTTTGGTCCACCTTACAAATCCTTTGCCCAGCCCCAACTTTAGCATAGCTTGTTCCAGATAGTCCCATCTTAAGCTGTCAAATGCCTTCTCTATGTCGACCGAGATGATCGCCGCTTGTGGTAAGTTCGGGGGCAAGGAGTGGAGTATTGATATGAGGCGTCTAATATTTTGGGATGTGCCGCGTTTGGGTATGAAACCCGATTGGTCTTGATGTATCAGTGAGGGCATATGGGGGAGTAATCTGTCAGCTAGGATCCGGCTTAGTATTTTGTAGTCTATGTTGAGAATTGATAGGGGGCGGTAAGAGCAAACATCTGTGACGGGTCTATCTGGTTTCAGCAGGGGGATCATAATAGCTAAGTTGGTGGATTGGGGGAGGGTGTTACTATTCCACGCTTCTGCATATAATGCACAAAGGTGAGGGGCTAGCAGGTCTTGGTACTGGTGATAAAATTCTAGTGGAAGCCCATCCGCTCCTGGGACTTTACCCCTGGCCATACTTTGGATTGCAGATTTTATTTCCGCAATCGATATAGGCGTCGCTAGAGTTGAACTTTCTTCTGTTGTCAGGTTGGGGGTGGTGAGAGTCTCTAATTCACGCAACTGGGTAGGGGTCAGTGTTACAGTGGGGGGTGCATATAAAAGTGCATAGTACTCATGGAAGATAGAATTAATTTCTTTTTGGGTGTAGACGTGTGTGCCCTGTGAGTTTTCGACTTCGACTATGACGGTTTGTTTTTTTGGGGGTTGCGCGAGCCAGGCTAGTAAAGCTCTAGCTTTGTCCCCTTCTGAGTGTAGTCTGGTTAAGTGTTGTTTATAATCGAAGCGAGCAAGTGTATTAGCAGCCACGTGAATTTTCGTCCTGGTTGCCACTAATGTAGGGTGTAAGTTAGGTTGTGTGGGGCGCCTTCTTTCTAGGTCTCTAAGAGAGTCTTTTAATTGAAGAAGTTCTGCTTCTATTGATTTTCGGGCACCTATATTTTCAGCAATGCACTTTCCCTGGATTACTGTTTTAAAAGTTTCCCATTCAATGGACCTGGTAGATGCCGTTCCCTCCTTGTGTTTAAAAAATTCCCCTATAGCTGATGTAATGTATGTTTAAACGCTTCGTCTTGGAGCATTTCTGCTCTAAGGCACCAGGTTGGGATTGTCGGTCTCTGCCCCAGGATAGTGAAGCTATCAGGGGGTTATGATCAGATATCGTTCGGCTAAGATATTCCGCTGCCACCACGTCGCTCTGCAGTTCAGGGGATGCCAGGATGGAGTCGAGTCTAACGTGTAGATCGTGTACAGGTGAGTAGTATGAATAGTCCCTAGTGTGTGGGTTAAGTGTTCTCCAGCTATCTATTAATTGCCAGTGTTGTTGCCAATCTATGAACTGCTTCGCCGTTTTCAGCGATTGGATTGTGACACTGGGGGGTGCGATCTATCCAGAGTGTTACTAGCAATGCAGTTAAAGTCCCCCCCCAATTATATTTATGCCTGCCAAAAGAGGACCTATTTCTAGTAATAATCTGTCGAGGAATTTACCTTAATCGTGGTTTGGGGCGTATATGCCTCCTGTTGTCACTTCTCTACCACCTAATCTTCCGCTAGTCATCACATATCTTCCCTCTTTATCAATGACCTTGCAGAGTATTGGAAAAGGGACCCGCGACTGATCCACATAAGTACCCCCCTAATGAGTAACGTGTTTGTTGAGATTTGAATGAAACATCAAAGAATAAACGAATGGTGTATATCTTCCTTCTACAAAACCAGATTGTTTATTTCCAAGTAGATTGAATAAAAGAGATTCAAAACAAAGAGCTAAAGTCTTAGAAAATATTTTATAATCAATGGTAACAAGCAAAATTGGTCTATAATTTTTACATTGATGTAAATCCTTACTCTCCTTCGGGATTAGGCAAGGGCATCTGAGAAAGATCCAGATGATTTGCCTGATTGAAGAAAGGTATTTATGAGAAAGAATAGTTTAGGAAGGAGTAATATGGAAAGGTGTAAGAAGAATTCAGCAGTAAATTCATCAGGTCCTGGCAATTTTCCCAGTTTAAGTGGAAAATAAGGCATTATGAAGTTCATGTAAGGTCATATCTTTTTTTAGTTCACGAGAATCTAACGTTCCATCTATACTTTTGTTTGAATCAGAGAGGTATTTGATAATGTCAGAGTCAGCAGGAGAATGTTCAGGGATGTATAGTTGTTTATACAATTGTACAAATTGTTCTAGAATTTATTCATCTTTCTACAACAAATTAGAATGGGTATCTGCAATAGAGTCATTTTTGTTCCTATTATTTTTAATCTTAAGGTGATTGGCTAATAATTAGCCGATTTGCTTTGGTCACCATAATATTTGGCCATGGATTCAAGAAGAAAGGAAGACTCTACATTATATGAGTTTTTTTTTTATTAAACTGAAGTTTGGCATTATTGAGGTCTTGAAGACATTCTTTAGATTCTTTGGATATAGAGGTGTACTAAGAATGTCCTAGTTGTTTGATATGATGTAGTAGGTCAGTATATGTTTTAATGGAGAGTTTTTTCTTTTTGGAAACACATCTGATAGTAAAATCTTGAGCAGAGGCATTGAAAGCATCCCATGTGTAGTGAAAATCAAGTTCATCTGTGTGATTTAGTTGAAAGAAAGAGGTGGATGCCGAAGTAAAAGAAGTGTCCAGAAGTAAAGCATTGTTAAATCTCCATCTATTAGATTTAGCAGAGGTAGAACAAAAACAGGGCATGATCAGAAATTAAAATTGATCCTATATAAGCAGTGTGAGAGAGTGTGAGATAAATATGTAATAAATTCTTGATTGGTACTGATGATTGGGAGAGTAGTAAATATATTTGCGCAAAGTTGGATTGGAAAGTCTCCATGCATCTATCAATGTGTGCTGGGAAATTGCTTGAAGGAATTGTTTCTGAGATTTGTTAGACACATATACTAAGGCAGAAACTCTATCAATAAAATGGTCAACAATCTGATTACAGTCACCTGCAAAATTAAAATTTTCATCTGGGTTTTGTAAAGTTTTTTGGGTGATATCAGACCAAAACTGAAAATCCGAACTGGTAGGACCGTATAGGTTAAATATAGAGCCCGGAACTTTATTAATTGAAAGACATATGAGTGTCCATCTCTCTTCTAGATCAGATTCTTGAGAAATTAACTGAACGCTAAGGGATTTATGACATAATATTGCAATACCATTTTTGTTAGCATTGCCTAGTGAAACTAAAACATTCCCCGCCCACCCTTTCTTTACCTTTATAGATTCAGCTGCAATGAGATGTGTTTCCTGGATGAGAGCAATATCAGCACTCAAATGTGACAAATGGGTTAGAGCTTTCTGACATTTAATCGGTGAACCCATTCCCTTGGCATTCCAAGATATGATTTGTAGTGCCATATAAGAAGAAATTGAAAAGAGTTAATTGAGCATGATGAAAAACCTATAAGAAAAAAGGAATGAGAAGTAGCAGAAGACGACAAAGGGAAGAAAGGAAGATAAGGGAGATATATAACCATCTTACATAAAGGAAGGGAGTTAAGCACAAAAAGACTAAAGTGATAAAGAAATTGACTATCACAAGAAGACAAAAGAACAGGAAAATAGTTTGGATAACATGTATAAGGAAGATCATACCTAGAGATACTGTCAAAGGAGACAGGGTTTGTTGAGACCACACAGAATGATGACACATCTGATCCCCAGGGAGAGGGCAAAGGGGCAGGAGTTTGATGGTGAAGGAGGCATATTAGGGTAGGCACAAAATAGGGTTGAGGAATAAAAACCTGTAAATAGAAAATTAAGATAAGTATGACAAAACAAAAGATAAAGGTATATTAAAGAAATGTATTGCAGGTATTATAACATTATGTGTGCATTGAGTACATAGGAACTCAAGAATGCAAACTCAATGTAATAAGCAGTGTAGAACTTAAGTTGTGTTAGGTTTGGAAGTATCCATGAATTACATCTTGTGCTTATGAAGAAAAAGCTTACAAATGGGCAGAATCTACATAAATGTAAGTTTTGTTGTTATAAGTTAATTTAAACAGGGATAAGTGGAACAAACCAAAACGTGCACCAAGAGAATGAAGTGCAGGTCTTAAAGATAGGATGTCTTTGCTTCTGTCAGCTATATTTTTGGTCTAATCCTGGGAAAAATACAAGTTATTGTCAGACCATAAAATCTGTTTTTGAGAACGAGCGGCTGATACAACTTTGAGTCGATCTGTGTGATCAGGAAAGTATAGTATAACACCTCAAGGTCCTTTGGAGGTGGAGGCTGCTTGAGGAATGTGACCAAGTCTGTGAGCATGTTGTATGTTCAATGCAGAAGATTCTGGTAGGTTTAATAGTTCAGGATGAAAGGTTAAAAAAAATAAGACTGGTCAGACCCTTCCGTTCCCTCTAGCAAACTGTAAATACACAGGTTATTTCTGTTACAACTCTGTCGTCCCATCTTTAGGGGGTCTCTGTAAACAGACTATCTGTAGCCTGGGAGTCACCATGCACACTCACTCAGAGTCCCTTTCTGACTTCAGTTTGCTTTCCTTTCCATATGGTATGCTATTGAAGACCTACATTTGCTTCCATGGACTTCAGGTTCCATAATGCACTGCCTGGTAGATGGTAATACCAGTAATCTGCTGTCCATTGTCTCCTATTGGAATAGTCCTGTTGTTCCTTTGAACTGGATTCTCTTCTCCAGGACTTGTGAGAGACTGGAACTGCAAACACCTGTGATCACTCTTGTGCAGCCCAGTCATGTGACTCTGCCCTGGGCTTGCTGCTGCCTGGAACTGCTTATAAGATGCCATTTCCTGAAGCTTCTCGTTGTGCACTGGAGTTTGTTTCCTTTGTATACCAGTCCTCTTTGTCTTATGTTCCAGTCCTGTTCCTGCCTTGCTTCAGCCTGAACCGGCTCTCTGTTTCCCAGTCCTGTTTCTGCTTGTTCCAGCTCCCTGTGTTTCAGTCCTGTTCTTGCTTTGCTTCAGCCTGAACTTGCTCTCTGATTCCCAGCCCTGTTCCTGCTTGTTCCAGCACCCTGTGTTCCAGTTGTGTTTTTGCTTGCTTCAGTCAGAGCCTGCCCTCTGTTTCCCATCCCTGTTCCTGCTTGCTTCAGCCAGAGCCTGCTCCCTGTTTTCCAGTCCTGTTCCTGCTTTGCTTCAGCCTGAGCCTGTTCTCTGTTCCTGCTTTTGCCTCCTAGTTTGTACCTTCTGTTTCTGTTTCCTCTTTGGTTATTGTGTCTGGTAAGTGTACTGTCAGTCCTCACCTGTGTATAAGTGGTTTTCTTTGTACTGGGGATCGCTCCTGATTTCCAGGAGGCAATTCCTGCCCCATCCTTTGTCTAGGACTGTATGTAGTCTTAAGTGCCTAAAAGTGACAGTGTGCTATTGCTCTTTTCCAGGAATTGCCACTGTATTTCCAGCGGGACCCACAAAGGCTTGTCTCGTGTATCTAAGTTCAATCCTTGTTTGTGCCCTAAGGGTCCAGAGACCGAATCACTTCTGCTGCCTCTTTTCTATGGGGTTTGCGGCTGTACAAAGGCATTAATATTCCCAGTTGCTGTGGGAAGTTCTGATCCTTACCTGTGTACAACCTTAATGGTAACTCCAGTGTGGTTGTCCAATACTGATTCGTTCCCTGTTTGTTCACACTAAGGTTGCTCTGCCTTCACTATCCTTTTTCTGTGCCTTACCATAGCTGCCCCTTCCGAGTGTATGCCTTTAGCTGCTCTTCTGCTTTGGTACACTACCTCCATAGGGATTTATTTTGTGACCTCAAGGGGTGCCCCAACCAGAGTCCAGACAGAACCGCTCGGAACTATGACAATTTCATCTGTTTCTGTTTTCTAATTGTCAACCTGATTTTGAAACAAATAAATCTGCACTTGAAGATGTGGAGCTATGTGAACTGTATTAGTGAGGTCTGTGATATGTTGTTCAGCTATTGTCAGTTTAGAAAGCTTATCATCTAGACTTTGAAGTTTTGCATTGGGTTCCTCCATGCAAGGGCTTAGAGCTCTAATGCCCTCCTCAATAAGATCGATGGAAACTAAAGATGTGGATTTTGTAGGAGAAGGAGGGTCTTTTTAAAATCTTTTAGTTGAAGCTTGCCCTGCTGCCTGCTAAGGAGTGGTGCCACCTGAGGATGTAGAGGAGGTGGAATCTTTAGCCGATAATGTAGTTGTGTCTTCCATGTCAAGTTATGATTCCCAAGTGGCAAGTGAAGAAACAGTTGGCTTTGAATAATAAGCAAATGCTTTATGACGCAGCTGAAGTCTTCTTGGTCTGCTCATACATAGGTTGGCAATAAAAAAATAGTGCACAAATTGAAGAAAGAATGACAAATTCTGTGTATAAAAGGAGACAACAAATATACATTTCTATTCTGATAGATAGAAACACCAGATATTCCTTGATATGCGCAGAATTGCTGACTTATAATAGGCTAAGTTACAAGCATTGTAATTGGAATAGAATAAAATGTGTTTGTAATAATATCAAGAAGGAAGTCTAGACGAAGGTGTTATATACATGCACTGACAGTCATCAAATTTAAATTTCTATGTTAATTATAACATGCAAGATTCTGTTTCTAAACAATAAATCCTTGCTCCATAAATATTGATTAAGTAGCAAGTGTTAATAATCAAAGATACACCTGAAATGGTATTAAAAGAATGATGTAGGATGAAACATACTTAGTAGTGTTCAAAACAATGAAATTGATACTTGTGAGGCAGTAAAGGAAGGCTGATGCAGGTCTCTTGTGAATATTTTAAAGCAGCCTCTCAGTCAAGAAATGTGCCTCCATCTACTCTTTTTCTCCAAAAGAAATATTTTGCACCCTACCCTCTGGGAATCTCAGCTCCCTGGAGGAGAGATCAGGATAGCACTCCACAGAGTCCTTCCTAAGGTGACTGAGAGGCTACTGGTGCTACTTGTAGAGGGTAGAGCAATGGTCCATGCTGGAAGCACACTCTTGCTCCACAAAATAGATCTTTTGTGGTCCAGTTGCTATTTGAGAGCATTCCAGCCCTTGGGGATATCTGATCTGGGTTAAAACCCCGTGGTGTGCTGAGAGGTTTCTGGTGCCACTGGTCGGAACAAGCAGTGGCCCACGTCGGGCGGGGGGGGGGGGGAAATAGCAGCTTTCCCCACTAAAATAAATCCCTGGTGGTCTAGTGGGTGCTTCAGATCATAACAAGGGAGACTGAGACGGGAAAAATCACTCCACAGTGGGGCAAAAACTCTAATTTGTCTAAAAAGATGCCAGACCAGTCCCATGCCTTTTGGTGCTGGGACCCACTACATTTAAAGATGTGTCAAGTGAGCATATCAGCCTCTCAGGGGAGGGTAAAATGTGGATAACCCCCACAGATCTGCCCTTCTCTGGAGGTGAGAGGCTGTTGTGCCATTGGTGTTGGAAGCAGCGACCAACACCATAGGACAGCTTTCCACATCATAATAAATCCCTGGTGTTCCAGTGGTTGCTTCCTGCTCAGGGTTCACCCTTCTGCAGCGATCCCCAAGCAAGAATGCGCTGGGCATAGGTACCTCTGAAAACAGGCAATCATCCCCTTTCCAACAGTATCTCTGCTATGTGATTCGGAGCTGAAGGGCAGCTATGTTGCATGATCGCTTATTAATCCATTACTCACCTGCTGGAGGAGCCAAATGGTTATATAGGTTTTGACAAATCCATTGAATGACGTGAGTGCACCTTGCAGTTGAACCCCTCTCAAAATAAAATTAAGTCTTATGCAGGGGTGAGCAGAAGCGATTCTGCTCCCTGCTTCATTGGGTTCCTGGTAGCGGAAGCCCACCAGTGTGCACACTGATGACTACCTCCAGGTACTAGGACGTGCTGATCACGTCCTTAGCATACCAGTGGCAATACTGAAATTGCGTCCAACATATCCTTAGTACTGTAATTTGTAACATGCATGATTGAATCCCCTGTCTTGACATGAAGCAGTGTTTCTATAAATAAGCATTTCGAGAATCTGGAAGTTATTAAAGATATGAAGGGCACCATCAGCACACCCATTACCCACATATAAAAGTTGAGTACGTTTATTCCGGTACAATGACCATATATAATGAAGTTAATCATTTACTATCTTGTAAACGAAAAAAGTAAAAAGGGAAGAGAAATGTTACTGAAGTAAATAAGGATGCATCAAGGATACTTGTTATGCAATTGTTTAATACATAATGGTTTTGTATTTAAGTTTAGAAGAGTAGCAAGAGTATGATCATAAATATTTTTCTAATAGTGTGGCAGTAAGTAATGACCTCCTCATCTATTTCTCGTCCTATTCTTTAGAACCACTAACCGCCACACCTAGCAAGCACGCTCTAAGTAAAACAAATACCAGCTCCACCCTTCTTTACTATTAAAGGGAGACAAGGGCAAAGCACCTCCTGACATACCAAGCCTCCACAGCCACTCTTTAAAAGATAAAGAGGGAGGGAAGGAACGTAAGTAATGGGTCGAGGAATTACGACTCAGAGTAATGAAGATTACATGTAAGTAATCCAAACTTTAAAGAATGAGACCTGCAGTTGGATTAATAAGTTTACTGGAGTCAAAAGCAAAGCATTTCGGAAATTGAGACACTTTGGAGCACAAATGAGTAAAGTTATAGAATGTAGCTGGATAATATAGGGTTCTGGTGCAATTTCTGTATGATGTTGCTACTGTAGTCCTCTTCCCCTCCGAATTTCCTGCGTATTTGGAGTGTCATAGAACATTCTGGGTGTAGAATGATCCTTCACCAAGATTTCACTCTCTTGCAGTTTGGGAGAAAAGGGTGGTATCTTCGGAGTGGCCGTTCGAGGAGCAGTTCTTGAGACATAGAAGGAAGATATGTTATTTTTATCAGCTTGTATATTCATGCTTCAATACAGGCAATGAGACGAACACTTTGCTACGTAGGTGATAGCATTCAACACCACCCTTTTACCTTCAAAGTGCAGAAGGCTTGTACCACCATTCTAGAGGTACTGGCCCTGCCACCTTGGTATAACATTTGTGGTGAGGGGGTTGCTCGAACAGTCAACTTACATGCGGTAATGTGTACTCCTTATTTTAAATTTTTAGTTTAAACATATTTTCATTAAAGAGAAACATAGTGCAAATACGGTATCATTTCAAATTTGGGTTGTGATGCATTTAACAATACAAGGCAATAGGCATTTCATAACAAATGAGCTGGAGACTATCCCTTTCCCACTATGGCCAATGTCCAACTTACAACCAGCCACTAGAGGAGGATCACACCACCAATAAGCAAATGTATCCAACCTCTCAGGATGTGCGTATTTGTACAGAAAACTAACCAGTAATCTAAATTAAATAACACTAAGTAGCAGTTGAACTGCTAAATAACAGGTGAAATGTAGGCCAAAAAAGGTGGGGGGAGAAAAAAAGGTAGAGAGAGAGAGAGGGCGAACAGAGGTTAGGGAAGAGAAGAGAGGGAATAGCGAAAGAAGCAGCAAGCACCATCCACCCATCCATGACTCCTGACAGCCTACCATTCAACTCCTTATTTTTATTGCTAAAGCCTCCTCTGTCCCATTGATAGATGGAGTTTCATCCCCAGCCCAGGACTATACAAATGAATGTGCCACACACAAATGTGGCATAACTTTTAAAACCACGCTTTAATACCTCCAATCAGGTTATGTAATTCCTGTCTAGAGTCTTTCCAGGACCGCTAGGGTATCGCACATGATGTCAAAGACACTACATCTCCCCCTTTGTTAAATAAAGAGTACAAACAACATGAGCATCATATTTCCTCAATGAGTTGCTGAGGAGCTCGCACCAGTCAGCCAGATCAGAGGGTATAAGGTAGGTGAGATGCACTGTCATTATGCATAGATTGCATAGTCTTAGATGTTTGATCTGGGTGTTCAGACATGGTCACCTCGCTTGTGCTCTCGGGAGCTGATGAGCTTTAAGGTATGTGTTTAACCCCTAGGGTGCCGCGGACGAGGTGATCTCGTCCAAGGCACCGGTTCCCCGGTGCCTTGGACGAGATCACCTCATCCTGCTGTGGGCCCCCGGGGCGAGCGCTAGCGCTCCCCCCGATGGCCAGGCACACCCCTCCCCTAGGCAGGGATGGAAGGGGAATCGCTTCCCCTTCCACCCCCGCCCCCCGTGACCCCTGTGGCGTCTGATGACGTCAGCGTGCTTTTGCGCGCTGACCTCATCAGAGGCCTTCCCTCAGCTTCCAGTGCCGATCGGAGGAGAAATGCAAAGCATTTCTCCTCCGATCACGTGGAGGGGATCAGAGAAGCCTGGGAGAGGAAAGGCCTTTCCTCTCCTTTCAGGCTTCTCTGAGCATTTCTGCTGCCCGATCGCGATGCAATCGGGCAGCAGAAATGCCACTAGACACCAGGGAATATTTTTTTGTTGTATTTACTCAATAAGGAGAGTGGCCCCTTGGGCAACAACTGCTCTCCAGGGGGCCAATTCGTTTTTTGGCTGGGGGGCAGATCGGCCTAAAATTATTAGGCCGATCTGCCCCCAGGGGGGGCAGAAATCCACTAGACACCAGAGAAAATATTCTTTTTTTTTTTTTATGTTTGGGGAGCGACCCCTTGGGCAAGGGTCGCTCCAGGGGGGGCAAATTATTATTAGGCCATTTCTGCCCCCCAGAAACCACAAGACACCAGGGTATGTTTTTATGTTTTATACTAACGCATAAGGGGAGCGGCCCCTTTGGCAAGGGCCACTGCCCGGGGGGGTGGGAGGGGGCAAAATATTTTTAGGCCTATTCTGCCCCCCCTGGAGGCAGATCTGCCTAATATAATTAAGCGGATCTGCCCCCGGGGGGGGGGGCGAAACCTCTAAACACCAGGGATACATATTTTTTTTATTTACTTTATGTTTTTATGTATGGGGAGCGACCCCTTAGACAAGGGTCGCTCCCCTGGGGGGCAAATTGTATTTAGGCCATTTCTGCCCCCCTTGGGGGCAGATCAGCCTATTTTGTTAGGCCACTCTGCCCCCAAAGAAACCTCTAGACACCATGGATTGGTGTGTGTGTATGTGTGAGTTTTGTTTGGAGGGGGCAGCCCCTTGGGCAAGGGAAATTTGTGACTCCTCTCAGATTCCAGAACTTTCTGTTACCAAAATGTGAGGAAAAAGTGTTTTTTTAGCCACATTTTGTAGTTTGCAAAGGATTCTGGGTAACAGAACCCGGTGAGAGCTCGACAAGTCACCTCAACTTGGATTCCCTCTAGTCTTAAAAAAAGCACAGGTTTGGTAGGTTTCCCTAGGTGGCGGCTGAGCTAGAGGCCAAAATCCACAGGTAGGCACTTTGCAAAAAACACCTCTGTTTTCTGTAGAAAACATTGATGTGTCCACGTTGTGATTTGGAGCATTTCCTGTCGCGGGCACTATGCCTACCCACACAAGTGAGGTACCGTTTTTATCGGGAGACTTGGAGGAACGCTGGGTGGAAGGAAATGTGTGGCTCCTCTCAGATTCCAGAACTTTCTGTCACCCAAATATAAAGAAAAAGTGTTTTTTTAGCCACATTTTGAGGTTTGCAAAGGATTCTGGGTAACAGAACCTGGTGAGAGCTCGACAAGTCACCCCATCTTGGATTCCCCTAGGTCTCTAGTTTTAAAAAATGCACAGGTTTGGTAGGTTTCCCTAGGTGGCGGCTGAGCTAGAGGCCAAAATCCACAGGTAGGCACTTTGCAAAAAACACCTCTGTTTTCTGTGGAAAAATGTGATGTGTCCACATTGTGTTTTGGGGCATTTCCTGTTGCGGGCACTAGGCCTACCCACACAAGTGAGGTACCATTTTTATCAGGAGACTTGGGGGAACATAGAATAGCAAAACAAGTGTTATTGCCCCTTGTCTTTCTCTACATTTTTTCATCCAAATATAAGACAGTGTGTAAAAAGGACGTCTATTTGAGAAATGCCCTGTAATTCACAAGCTAGTATGGGCACCCCAGAATTCAGAGATGTGCAAATAACCACTGCTCCTCAACACCTTGTCTTGTGCCCATTTTGGAAATACAAAGGTTTTCTTGATACCTATTTCTGACTCTTTATATTTCAGCAAATGAATTGCTGTATACCCGGTATAGAATGAAAACCCACTGCAAGGTGCAGCTCATTTATTGGCTCTGGGTGCCTAGAGTTCTTGATGAACCTACAAGCCCTATATATCCCCGCAACCAGAAGAGTCCAGCGGACGTAACAGTATATTGAATTAAAAAATCTGACATTGCAGGAAAAAGGTACAGAGTAAAACGTAGAGAAAAATGGCTGTTTTTCACATCAATTTCAATATTTATTTCAGTTGTTATTTTCTGCAGGAAACCCTTGTAGGATCTACTCAAATTACCCATTGCTGAATTCAGAATTTTGTCTACTTTTCAGAAATGTTTAGGTTTCTGGGATCCAGCATTGGTTTCACACCCATTTCTGTCACTGACTGGAAGGAGGCTGAAAGCACAAAAAATCGTAAAATGCCAAAATTGTGTTGAAAAATTGGTTTTTCTGATTCAAGCCTGCCTGTTCCTGAAATCTGGGAAGCTGGTGATTTTAGCACGGCAAACCCTTTGTTGATTCCATTTTCAGGGAAAAAAAACACAACCCTTCTTCTGCAGCCCTTTTTTACCATTGTTTTAAAAAAAACGAAATTTTCACTGTATTTTGGCTAATTTCTTGGCCTCCTTCAGGGGAACCCACAAAGTCTGGGTACCTAGAATCCCTAGGATGTTGGAAAAAAAGGACACAAATTTGGCCTGGGTAGCTTATGTGAACAAAAACTTATGAGGGCCTAAGCAAGAACTATTCCAAATAGGAAAAAAAAGGCCTGGCACAGGAGGGGGAAAAGGCCTGGCAGCAAAGGGGTTAAAGTGTGGCGAGTCCTGTGTGATGTATTTTCCAGTGCGATGCACTGTCACCATGTGATATTTGCATGTCACAACCCTCAAAGGATCAGCCGTAAATAGAGTGTCTGCTTCCATTTCTGTTTGACCAGTACTCAGTCCCCTTTCTCGAAGACTCTTTCCTGGGCTTGTCGGTATTGGTAGCCTATGTTTTAATTTTGCACTTTTGAGAAGTATCTGTGACACAAACATTATCAGCATTAATCGATTGGTCTGATGGCCATTGTGGTAGTTTGGTTCCAATGGCTCTTCCAAATAGCAAGGTGGCACGTCTCTCCCCAGTTATTTAGTGAGAAGTTGATCGATAGACATGAAGGGCTGGGCACAGTGCCTGGTTTAGATCGAGCCCCTTCATTGATGCTTGCTGAATATCTGTCTTGAGGGTGCCCATAAATCGTTCAACAACCTCATTGGCTTCGAGCCAGAGAGGTGTACTCTTTTGATGCTTGACATTGAATCGAACAAGAAACTCCTTGAATTCTTTACTATTGAAAGGCATAACATTGCCAGATTTTAGAATAGAGGGGTTGCCCCGCTGTGCAAATATGTCATCAAGTTGCTAGATTACTTTATCATGGGTTGTCAATGGTAAGTCTTCCACCAAAGGAAAACGTAAATATTTATCAAAGACTACCATGGGATGATGTCCATTTTATAGAGGCCAAAAGAAATCAAGTGCAACTTTCTCCCAGGCATGCACAGGAAGGCCAGACATTATCAATGGATGCTGTTTCACCTTGGAGGATAAACAATTACAAAGGTGACATGCTTTTAGATCTCTGTCAACTCGTTCTTACAGGGAGTGAACCACATTCAGGGCCTGATTTAAAAAAATTTAGTGTCGCATTTGCATCATGTTTTGACTCAAAAGCAGCACAAACTTACAAAATTAAATATTTTGTAAGTTTGTGCTGCTTTTGCGTCAAAAAATGACGCAAATGTGGCACTAAAAAAGTATAAATCAGTCCCTCAGTCTCTTCTGACTATTTTAGTGGCTACAGTGGCACGATGTCCTTCATGGGATAGCCCAATTATATTTTATCTCAGGCTCTCATGTATGGCATTTCTCAAGCCTCTCAATATGATACCCTCTCAGGTGATGGATAGGACATCCTGTACATTTTTGAATTTTTGGAATTCAACATCAGGAGTAAAAGGTTGAATACTAGTTGTCCAACATTGCATTCTAATGAGGTCTTTGAGAACGAGCATGTCTTTATCTGCTTTGGTAGCAGCAATAATGTGTTCAATGGATAGTGCTGCTGGTGTGCTGGACCTCATGATTAAGTTGAGTTACACTTCAGCCGCTCTGGATGTCAAACTGTGGCAACGTAGTGGCACTTATGACAAGTAATTTGTGAGGTTTTTGTCTTTCCCCAGCTTGCGTACAATCACGTAGTCATAATCTTGCAGTCACAATCCCCAACTCTCAATGTGAGGGGGGCGCTGAGCTTTTGGGTTTCCAAAGATAGTGAGCAATGCCTGGTGGTCTGTGATGATAGGGAAACATTTACCATATAAAAACACATGAAAATGTGTGTAGGCCCATACCATGGCCAGACTCTCTTTCTCTGCCTGAGAGAAGGCATATTCTGTCTCAGACAGGCTTCTACTAGCATAGGCCACATTTCCCATATAAAAACACATGAAAATGTTTGCAGGCCCACACAATAGACAGGCGCTCTTTCTCTGGCTGAGAGTAGGCACATTCTGTTTCAGACAGGCTTCTACTAGCATAGGCAATAATGTATTACTGGGCATTCGGATGGCCATTGTGTTGAGAAGGAATTGCCCCGGGCCCCATCGGGCTTGCATCTACTGTGATCTCAGTATATAACTTGGGGACAAAATAGGCCATTTCAATTGCATTCTCAATGGCATGCTTTTTTCTTTGAAACTATGTTCGCCTACAGGAGACCACGGAAATGAGACATCCCACTTTGTTAAGACTCTCAATGGGAGGCTTATTGCAGTAAAGTCACAAATGTATCTTGAGCAATAACTGGCCATGCCCAAGAAGGATCATAGCATGGTTATATCTTGTGAGGGACAGGTAGGTGACAATGCTAGCACCTTATCCCAATTAGGAGTCATTCCCCCATCAGAGAATATGTGCCCAAAGACTTTGGGTTTGGTTTTGGGAAACTCACACAGCTGCATTCAGAGTGAGACCTGTATCAGGAAGTAATCGGCAAACTTGTGTAAGAAATTTGCCATGCTCCTTTCGAGTTACCCCAAATACCAGTGTGTCATCACTGAAATTGAAATCATGCGTAACAGGTTGAATAACTCGGCAATTAATATCCTGAAATATCTATGCAGCGGAAGATACTCCAAAACTCAAGCCCAGAATGAAGAGGGCCTAGATCTTCCTTGCGCCACATTAGCATACTTTTTTATGACGCTAATATGGCAGAATGAGGCCAAATTTGCCATGCCATATTTACGAAGTGGCGCAATGCATGGATTGCACCACTTTGCAGCTCCTTAGCCACATTATGTCTGCACCAGGCAAAATGTATGCAAGGGGGCGTTCCTCCGTTAGGGAGACTGCATAAATTGCACAGTGGAATCTAAGAGATTCCATTGCACCATTTTTTGCAGCTATATTTAATGCCTCCACAGAGCAGGCGTTAAAAAGGGGCATTCCATTGTTATCAATGGCCCCATATGTACTCTGCAGGACTAGGGCCAACATTTTGGCACTAATCCTGCACAGTACATCAATAGTGTAAAAAATGTTTATGCTATTGCCCCTAAACTGCGACATGGTCCCTGTATATTAAATACAGCGCACACATGGTGGTAGTCAAGGAGAGGTAAGGGGGTGGCAGAAAAGTGGTGCTGCATTGGATGCAGTGCTACTTTTCTTAAATTCGGGCCTCAGTCTTATGTATCTGAACAAACCAATATGAGTTAAACAGTAGTGATGTACCTACAGTTCTCTTCTAGCTCGAGTTGATGGTATCCGTTGTTCAGGTCAAGACACAAGAAGATTTTGGCTCCCTTCAACTGTATGATCATGTCTGCTATGTGGGGACCAGGATGTCTTTTGCTCTTGATCGCTTTGTGTGCATGGTGCACATCAACACAAATGCGCACTGCACCTCCACTCTCCTTTTTTGGTAATACACCTATGGGTGAAACCCACAGAGTGGGACAGGTGTAACATTTAATAATGTCATGCTTCAATAGTGTTTCTAGCTCTTTCTCAGCAGCTGCTTGTAGGTGAAAAGTGATTCAGTGGTGCCATTGGGCAATAGGGTGGATGTCCTCATTATTATGAAGCTGCACTTTCATTTTCTTGTGTCTTCCTAAGCCATGAAGCAACGATGAGGACTGACTCGAAATTTTAGGCTGAGTATGGGTGTTATAGTTGAGAGATATGAGCCCCATGTCAGCAGCAATGGCAAGGCTAATTAGGCATGTACTCAATGAAGTTCCCTGAAGGACATGAATTGGCACTTCCACTGATGTTGTTTTAGGTCGCAAGGTTGCAGTACATGACCCTTGACTCTGTAATGGTTTAGAAGCAGCCCACGTGAACACCTGGTTGACATAAAAGGGAGTGGCACAGGAGACAGGCTGTTGAACCTTTCTGCTGGCATGATGTTAATCGACGCACCACTGTCTATAATGAAGGTTATGGGGCAACCGTTCACCTTTAATGTAATTTCAGGACAGTGTCCACATTAATTTTGTTGCTTAATTGGGTGATTCTTTTTTTACTTTTGATCTTCTTTGCAAGCAGCTAATCCTACGTGTGCATGTCATTCCTTAGTTGACATCATCAACGCACATCCGTCTTCCTTGCTAATGCTTGATAATGACATTGAAGAGCCTTTATATGATTAATTTGATGATGGTTGACTGTGCCTGGCTTCTAGTTGTTGTAATTGATGTTGCTTTTTGGCCTACTGAGGGGGTGGCAAGTGCTTCTCGAACGATTGGCATCCATTTTCTCTTCTCGCTGTGGTTCATTTTGTTTCTCTTTCACTTTGCAGAGCGTTATGAAGTGATTTTCTTTTCTGCATCCTTTGCATGTCTGTCCTATGGCTGGACATTTATCTTCAGAGGGAAATGAAAGCCCACATCGGAAGCTTAACTTTTTATTCTTCGGAGACGTCCACTTGTGTGCCTCTTTTTTGTGCTTTTGCTTGCTTTTCATGATCAACACTGATTCATTACGTGCTGTTCTGCTTTCATACTAGCAGGTTATCAATGTACCCATTCTTCTCCCCATGCAGCCATTAGCATTTTCTGAACTGAGTGGCTGTCTCAACATGCGTCTTATGAAGGAAATGAAAGGGAGCCATAAAGGACTCTGAGGTGCATGTCTTCTTTATCATTAAAGTTACAGACCTCAAAGTGTTTGAGATGTGCATCAAGTCTCTCAACAAATAAATCTGTCATTTCATGAGCTTGTCGCCTTGCTTGGTTGAAGATGTACTTTCCATGGTCAACTATCGGCATTGGATTAAACTTGGCATCTAACGCTTCTTTTATCGTTTGGTATGATGTTGAATCAACTTGTGAGACTTTCTTTAGCACTTTTTCCACTTAATCACTGGCAAGGTTTTTAAATAATAAATGATTTTCTTATTGTCTTCTTCTCCTAGCGCATAAATGGAGTCATTGAATGTTTTGATCCATGCAGTCCACCTGGTGCCAATGTTCTGTTTCTTCTTTGTATCAAATGAAGTTGGTGGCTTCAGGAATGTAGCTACGTGGTGCTGTGCGCTCCTGTCCGTCGCCATTGAAAGCATGTGCTGTTCAAGCAGCATTCTCTTTGCAAAGCAGAACTGGCAAACCTCTTCATGCAACACCCTGTTGCTTAGGTCTGGTAGTCTCATCCGATTTTCATGGTTGTATAGTGCTTCACTCACTTGTGCCGGTCAATATGTTTCTATTTTTCATATCTGGCCATCAATGCCTTTAGTGTTTGCTTCATATTGATGATGGATTTCTGTTATGCCTCAATGCAGTATCTCTTCTTTCAGCCTTGGTAGCAGCTTCGGTGGGCTTTTAGAATGCATCTCTGCAGGGCCTTCAACTTCTTTGGCTGTGTTTGGGCTGGAGGAGGGCTTTGACTCCACATAGGCCAATGACAGACCACTTTGAATCGATTTGGGGCACATGTGGCATGCACAAGTGCCCCAAAGGCACATATTCCCTACTTGACACCAGTTGTAGCATCTTCCCCTGCCCAGGAGCATACAAATGAATATTCCACTCACGGAGCTTTGTAACAGACAACTTTATTCTTCAACATACTTTAGCGCTCTGCACACACTGCATCATCATTTTTATAACCACATCTTAACACCTCCCATCAGATTACCTAATTCCTGTAAGGAGTCCACCCAGAACTACGGGGGTCCTAACATGCATGATGTCAAAGACACTACAATAGAGTGTACTTTTCTTTTTGTTTTCATTGGCACAAGGAAACTCTAGGAATGCAAGGGTAATTGATTATGGACTGGGAGGCTTTTGGGAGATTTGACACATGCAAGGAGGAAGTGATGCAGGAAGGAGCTGCCAAAAGCAAAAATATGTATGTCAGGCCTGCAACAGAGAGGCAAGCAGGAAAGGGTTTATGCAGTGCCTTGCAGAGTAAGACCAGATGCAAAAAGAGGCATTGTACCCAGGGAATTACAGAGTTACCCAATGCATACAGGTCATTGGTTGGAGGCTATGGATGATGAGACAGGGACTCATAAGAAAAACTAGAGTACTAACCTCCATAGGGGGGGGGGCTGTCTAGTGTCAGAGTTACTTCCGGTTCATCAAGACCAGAGCACATTTAACTCTACTGCAAAACGGGCAATATGCCTGGCAGCATCTCCTGATTCCATTGGCTCTCCTCTCCCATACAGTTTGTCTACTCTGCTTAGCACCTCAACACTTTTATTGCATTCTTCCTTGCTCAAATCCCTGTTGATGTTGCCCACGTATCATTGCTTGTGGCTTTCCCTTCCTCTGTTTGTCAATATTTGTGGGTCTCTGTAGTATTGTTGTTGCTTTACAAGTTTACCCGCTCTCTGGCATTCTGGTTGTCAGCACTGGTAGCCTGTCAATGTCTGGTCTTAACCCTGTGCTCTCTGCCTTTGAGCAGGGTAAGATTATTATCCATATTCAAAAGGTTATATCTTATTCTACTCCTGCTCGTTTCTGGCACTTTTATGCTTACCCTCCCTACCCAAACACACACCACCCTCCATCTGCTGAAATAGGCCGCCAAAATGTCTGGAAGCTAACACCAATCAGGTCTGGCATTTACTAGTGCCATCCTGCACCAGTAAGTGATCCAGTGTTTCTCTTCCCTCCTTATCTTTCTTTGTTGAGGTGGGTGAGTGCTCAGGGCTGGCTCTAGGACGATGTGACAGGTGCCAGGACACCAGATGATCACTTGGGTGGGGGTGCCTGTTTGTAAGTATAATATGGATTTAAAAGCACCTGCTGCCGCATTCTTGTAGCCATAAATTTTCAGGCAACAATAAAAATGTCAAGAGAGCTCTGGTGACTAATGTTCTTCGTCGAGAGATTTTGGAGTTTTGTTTTGTTTAACTTTTGACTCATGGTAAAGGTAGCGCAGAGGGTTTATATGCTTGCTGCAAAGAACATGCACCATGCAGATCACTAAGTGCATTTAATGTAGATAGGTCAGTGGGTTACTGCTTTAATCAAAGAGCTCCTCTTGTTACTTGCAGTTTATAAGTTAAAATCTTAATACGGAACAGTGAGCTATTAACTGTCATCATAGACCTGCATGTAAACTGCAAGCTACAGATTATATAGCGTTATGATTTTCTTCAGTCTTTCTTTGTGCTAATGTTGCAAAACGGGTTCATTTGAGTAGAAATCAATTCTTCTTATTAAAGAGAACCCCTAGCTATGGTGTTACATTTTTAATTCTGAGTGTGTGCTTCTCCAGACCAACTTAAACTTTACTTCTTACTACTGTGGATGGCCCCTTCAACTTTAAGTCCTCTGTCTTATGTAATATTTTCTATACTCTGATTTACACACGTATGCTTGACTGTCTCTGTGTAATGTGTGTTTGATGTAAAGTGCTCTGACACCCTACACTAGTATAAGTGGCACTATAAAACTAATTAAATGCATCAGAGAGATAATAGTTATGGAGACCTGAGGGGCAGTGATAAAGGGTGGAATCCAGAGGAAAGGAATCCTTGGCCGAGGTGGTCATTTGGGGCATCAACAAACTTTGGCACACTGGGCAACACCGGTGCTAAAGTCAGCCTTGTGAGTGCTCAGCATCTCTAGGGAAAGGCCATAAATTGCAGCAAGTCCACGTCTCAACTCGAAGCTTGACAGTTTGCCAGGTCATTCCCAGACTTAAGTCTACTGAGAATGTTTTTCAAGAAATGTCTCAAGCCATTTTCAAGTCTAGAGGGACATTACCACTGCTTAATCAAGAGTGTGCATTCCTTTTAAATCACATCAATTAAGTCTCAGCTCAATCCCATACTTGATCAAGTCTTCACCATAGCCACAGACTCCACTCTCACTTTTGTAAAAAGCCAGAGGGGAAATCAAACCGTTCATTGCCCTCCATTCATCGAGGTTTATCTTCCGCATTGGACGGAGAAATGTTCAGGCAACTTGTAAAATGCAAAAACCCAGCCTTTATGCAAGAGCATAATTCATGCATTGTGTTTATATGCAGTATGTTAACCTTTTGCATTGCAGACTTTAACCTTGAAAAACACTATTAATAATGTTTGCAGTAACTGTTCTTTTGCAAGGTATTGCTGCAGATTTACTGGGTGTGTTAGGGAGTGGTCCCTTTCTAGGACCTTCCAGAAGCTTTCTCTGCAGCATGACTGGGTGTGGTTGTGGGCTGGGCCATACTCTATATAAGGGAGCCAGCCCAGCTCCACGTGCTCACTATTCAGAGGTCCCGGTGCAGAGCAGCAGCATTTTCCTGAGCTCCAGTTCTGGAGGCCTACCTTGACTTTCCAGGCCTGCCCCGCATTCTTTTGGTGAGCCTTGAACAGGGTGGTAAGACGGAGGTCGGGCTGGGCCACAACCCCATTCTAAAAGACTCTTGAGTTTTGGGGCCTTCTCGTGAAACTTTCAGAGTACGTGAAGCATTGCTCTGATGCAGATCTTGGTGTTCAGATCGGCAAGGCTTGCGCAATCATTTCATGGCATTTGCATATTGTTGTTTGAATCAGCAGTGTGCTTGATTCATTTACCGCATGTAAATCTTGGTGTTCAGATCGGCAAAGGCTTGCGCGATTATTTTATGGCATTTGCATATTCTTGTTTGAATCGGCAGTCCCGCATTTAAACCTTGATGTTCAGATCGCTTACAGAGTGCGCGATCATTTCATGGCATTTGCATATTCTTGTTGGAATCAGAAGTGTGCGCAATTCATTCCCGCATTTAAACTTTAATGTTCAGATCGCTTACAGAGTGCATGATCATTTCATGGCATTTGCATATACTTGTTGGAATCGGTAGTGTGTGCGATTCATTTCCCGCATTTAAACCTAGGTGTTCAGATCGCTTACAGTGTGCGCGATCATTTCATGGCAATTAAAACCTTGATGTGTAGTGTTTCCTAAAGTACACACAATTATCCAGGGCCTTTGAATTTTCTGCAAAGGTGCAAAATTCAAGAGGCTACATTCTTTGTGTATATTAAGTCCTTAGTACAATTCATATTGTTTTTCCAGGGAATGTTTCAGATTACCTTTTGTCCTCATGTAAAGATGCAATGTTTGTTCTGAAACATTATTCTAGAAGGTTCTTATATTCCTAGACAGTATGTGACATTTCATGAAAAGTTCATATGAAACATTGTATTAACCATTCTTGATTCCTTTCCAGGTACCAAGACTTCTTGAGATGTAGTTATAGTCCTTTCTTAAGTTATCCATGGTTCCAGTATGACAACGCTTAGAATCATAGTCTAGTGAAAATCAATGTGATAATATCTTGATATTGTGTTGTTTAACATTTTGCTTCCTACAGGTCTCCTTCCCAGCTGTTCCCTTCCTAATCCCCTTTTCCCCCGCTTGGACCCTCTCAGGCTCTGTGATATTTCTATCAGAGTTTTGGAGCTGTCTAGTGGTGGACATGATGGGAACATATGCAGGCCCCAAGAATCTAGTCTCCCTGATACAACTCTTCAAAGTTTCACTCCTTTATTGCACTGTCATTTGCATTTTTTATCTAGACCTCAATATTTCTCTACAGATACCACCAAAGTTCCTCTTATTGTAGCCTATCTTACAAACAAAGCTCTTCGTAATAGATGCCTTGAACCAACAGAAGTCAGTGGTTCGCCAATTATGATCTTTTCATGGTATAGTTTAAAAGAATCTTTAAAAAACAGCACGCTAATCCGCCCATAGAAGACTTCTTATCTTGAAACGATGCAATCAAGGCCTCATTCCTTACCTCAGTCAGCTCCAGCAACTGATGGTTGAGGCTGCCTAGGTGGGAGAAGTGGCAACAGATGCCTTTAATCAGGCTTAGTGGAGGAATAAAGTAAGCCATTTCCCAAGGGATAAACTGCCCCAGTACAGCCACAGCATTAACTGATCGGACTTTACAAATGTATAGACGATTGTAGTGTTGGGAAAAAGAGAGGAAGGGAGCTGCTCATCGGGTATGAAATGCTCCCCTTTCTGCTGAAGCAACAGAAAATTCCAAAGAGGATAAGCCAATGCACGAAGGAGTGTTTAGAGAAGTCCTTTCTCTAGAGGGAAAATAGTTCAGCAAAAAACAACATATGTATATATTGTAAATATTGTGGCAATCCAGGCCATTCTGTGCATCAATGGTCTAACTTTCACAGGAAAGTTTCCTCTTCCTAGAATGCAGATCTAAGGGAGGCGGCTCCGCTACTTAATAGTACATCTTCCAGCAGCATACAACAACGTTTCTAATGTGTTTAGTGAAAATGGAACAAGCACACTACCTCACCATCAGGAGTGCAACCGTGAAACTGATTTGATTCTATAAACATTCATTTTAAATGGGCAGATTTCCACCATGGGGGTAAAGGAAGATAAATTCCTCAAGAAATATCTAAAAGAAAAATTTGCAAAAATGTCATCAGACATTCAATTTCACCAGCAGGGGCTGCTATTTTCTACATCCCTGATGCAAAATGGGGGAATGATTAACGTGATCTCAGTTCCATCACAGTCCAGAATCGCTACCCTCTCCCTCCTATTTCCACTTTGTAGGACCGAGTAAAAAACAGCCAAGGTTGTCATTAAATTGGATCTAAGAGAGGATTAAAATGCTGTCTGGATTAAAGAGGGGGCTCTTAATACACAGTATGGACATTATGAATATCTGGTCTCTTCCTTGTTCCTTTGCTTGTGGCTTTTAACCCTCTGCTTGTCAATAAGAGTTTCCCTGTTTCATGTTGTACCGTGAAAGATTCCCTGCTCTTTGATGAACAGGGGATGGGCACTGGTATCCTGGACAAGGTCTTGTTTCAACACCATTCGTTCTATCTTGGACCCCATGACTCTTTGCAGGATACTGAGAGGTAGCATGGAGAAAGGAGAGAAAGTGGCAAACAGGTGGAGATAAGTGATTTGAGAGGATGTATCATAAGGCACGAATTAAGTGCGTAGCAAGTGGCATGAAGAAGGACACCAACTAGATAGGTGGTAGTAAGGTGAGGGACAAGATGGGTCAGGGCAGAATTACAACATTTGGTGAAAACCGGTGTGCAAGGGAACATCTCTGAATGGGGGGATAAGGAGGAAAATATAGGCAAAGATGCAGATAGGTGAAGAGCAGAGGATGCAGGGAAGGCCGCATCAGTTACATGTATTCTAGTCTGTGGAATACACAAAGTGGATCAGGAAGCTCAATCAGGACCAGGAGATAGGGCTAATTATATGGGATTAATGAAGCGGTATTTGAAAAATTGATTTTCCCTCGTGAGTTTCATTCCGAAAAAGGCTGAGGTAGAATACAGGCTGAAAATAATTTTCATGCCTGGAGGGTGAAATGGTGAATGATTTCATCCGTAGGGAATATTGCATGGCGGCCTGCTCTACCATGGATGAAGCGATGGATGTGGTGAAAGTGCTTAAACAAGGGGCAGAAAACGCCAAGTGCAAGGTGAAACCAGCTGCTTGTCTGTTGCCGGTGCGGCTAGCCTGCTGGGTATGCACACGTAGGGTTTAATCTTTGTGAATAAAGCCATGTCTATGGGAGTGCCATGTCTTGCATGATTGTTGAAAAGTTTAGCGTGTTCTTAGAGAGGATGGTTGGGTGGCGTTAGGTCAGTAACAAAGTCCTGCATTACTTGGATGACGTCCTGTGTGTGGGCTGGGTGGGTGGATCAGGGTAGTGTGCAGCAATGCTTGGAGCCGTCCTTGAAGTGGCTAAGGAGCTGAGCGTTCCCCTGGAAGAGGAAAAGATAGAAGATCCAACGTTAGTTTTAATGTTCCTTGGAACAGAGTTGGATTCAGTTGTGATGGTAGTGGACAAGCTGGTGGCCCATGCAACAGGTTTGAAGAAATGTAAATTGAAGAGAGGCGAACAGTTGCTTAGGCATCTAAATATATAGGGCCAGAATTACAAGGGCCCAGCGCCATACTAGCGTAATTTGTTTTACGCTAATGTGGCTCAAGGAGGCAATTTTCGCAGTGCCATATTTACAAAGCGGCGCAATGCATGCATTGCACCACTTTGCAACCTCTTGTGCCACATTATGCCTGCGTCAGGGATTATGTATGCAAGGGGGGGTGTTCTGGCATTAGGAGGCCTGCAAAAATGGTGCAGTGAAATCTGCAGGATTTCACTGTGCCATTTCTAGGGTCATTTTTAAGGCCTGCTCAAAGTAGGTGTTAAAGTGACACACCCATTTTAATCAATAGGCCTCCTTGCACTTTGCTGCACTAACGTCAACATTTTGACACTAGTGCAGCAAAGCGCCACAATAGCGTAAAAACTTTTGACACTATTGGCCTAATGTGTGCCATGATGCACCGTATTTTAAATACGGTGTACCCATGATGTCATTAGGTGGGTCAGGGGCGACACAAGAAAACTGGTGCATCAGTACTGATGCGCCAGTTTCTTGTAAATTTGGCCCATATGGTCTTATTTACTAGCCGTGTGCAGAGCCGGTGCATCATTTTTTGTGACGCACCAGCAGCGCATTGTCCAGACCCATATCTAAAAAGCCATGCAAAGACACTTTATGTGGCTTTTCATGGCCTTGTAGATATGGTGTAAGGCAACGCTGCACAAGTCACTGCATTGCCTTAAACTAGGTCAAGGAGGCGCGCCATGGGCTTAGTGGTGGTTGTTTCCACGCAAAACCCATGTGTTTTGATGCATTCCCAGATTTACAAGGATCTGTAAACCTGGGAATGTATCAAAATCCTCCACCTCCACAGGGAGACGTAATGAGGAGAAATAATTGTATTTCTCCTAATTTTTTTCCTCTTTCTATGTGTGGTGCAGAAAGATGTAAACTCATTCCCTTGATTGTTTTTAGTGCAGGACAGTGCTCCTTCCGGCACAAAAACAATTCTGCCAACAACACAGACACCCTTGCACCATGGTGCAAGGGTGCCTGCGTTGGTGCTAGGCCCTAAATTGTGTTGTGGCGCAGGCAGAAAGGACAGGAATATGCTGTATTTCATTAATATGGCACATTCCTACCTTTTTCTTTTAACGTAGGGCAGCGCAGCAAGAAGCCTTGCGCCAAAACATTGTAAATAAGCCCCATGGTATCTATCGTAAAGTCATAATTGGCAATACTGATGGCAGTGCAAATTTGCCCCATCACAGATCATGCTTGTAATAGAGTGTGAAGGAGGTTCTTTTGAGGTGCACTGATTTTTAATGGCCGATGGATGTGGTTTGGATGACGGGGTGTGGAACTAGCAGTGTGATGCTAGTTTAGATGTGGAAAAAGTTACAGATTAGGGAGAATGGCTTTGGATTGATGGCCTGAAGAATGGCTTTACCGCAGACGTACATTGCTTTGCCTTAGTTGTTTCGGTGTTGGTGGCATTAGCTATGTGAGTCACAGTGCTGCATGACACATGTTTGCTGTTTTCAGTCAATAACGAGACTGTGATGACTGTTTTGAACAAGATGATGGCTAAAGTCTGGTGGGTGAGCAGATTGCTGACGCCTATTGTGTTTCACTGCATGGTTTTTATACGTGGTGCTGAGGGTGCAGCATGTACCTGGGGTGCCTAATATATTAGCTGATGTGTTGTCTCGCTTTCAGTGGGCTCGTCTCCAAGGGTGAAGGACAGGCTCACACCAAAGCCAGACTATCAATAGCAGCTGGGGCGATACCCACAAGAAAATGGTGGACGCTTTGATTGTGCTATCCACTTTAGGTTTTTATAAGAAGAGAATTTGAAATTGAGGAATGTTGGTTGTGGATGGGGAAGGGTGAGGTAGACCGGCAATGCTTAGAGACTGTGGTGTGGCTAAATGGATTAAATGGGGAATCAGTAAGTCTGTTGGCAACTATGAACATATACAGATCGATGTGTGGGAACAGAGCTAGTTGTCTTTTGCACACACTGCTATAGTGCTGATGTAAAAGGCATTGTAGCGCTAGCAGTGCTGCAGAAATGGTTGGTCATAAGTAACTCACCTATGAGCAGCTTTGGCACCCATTTTCTTCCACATAGGGGTGGCCATGGAGGCAGTACAAATAAATATAGAAAGGAGGAAGTTATGAAATTAGAGAGATGGAGATCGGAGAGATGTATGTCTTATGTATGTATGTGGTTCACGGCGTAGAAAAGGGGTGGGGCAGCACAGTGCATGGCAGAGGGAGGTGGAACGACAAACATAAAACATACATTAAAAAATATTTACCTTACTCAACTCCTCTGCCGCGCTGTGCAGTTCCTCTGTCCTTGTCACAGCAGGCACAGGCTCTCTGCCTGGCCTGCGGACAATCCTAATGCTGCTTTCATGGTGCTGGCAGCGTGAAAGCAGCATTAGGATTGACTGGAGCACCCTGGCTTGGCACTCTGAGGCAGACTGGGAGCCTCTGCCTGCTGTCTCCAACCCAGGAACCCAGTGACGCGGTTCGAGAGAGCTCAGTGCGCATGTGTGTTTGGCCATCCCGAGACAGCTGGCTAAATACACATGCACATTGAGGGGAGTGCTGTTCACTCGTCCTCCATGCTTGTCATGCCAATTGCCCTGCTCCCCTTTAAAAATAAAAGGATAATAAACATAGTTTATCCTTTTATTTTTAAAGTTTTGCAGCTTCTGATGTTGCCAGGGCATGGAGGAGCCGCTGTGGTGTGGTTCATAGAGGAAGGATATACAGCATGTCAAGAGGAAGGCAGAAAATAACACCATCTGTGGTCTGTTATTTCTGAGTGGCCTGGAGAAGAAGACAAAAAGTGGTATCAACAAAGCTTAAGAAAGGATAGTAGATGCATTTGTCAACAAAGAGAAAATTAAACAGCACTGTATCCAGAAGCTCACAAGCTGTGATGGTGAGTCTATGGTTGGCAGGTGTGGAAGCAGAGATTTTAGTGTAAAGATCTAGAATTGATTATATACTCACTTTATAGATTAATGTGTGGTTTAACTTTGAATAATCAAAGTAGTAATGAAAACGATTGTTTTATGAAATGGCCACCATCTTATGTAGGCCTGTGATAACTTAGCATGAATAAAATTATTTTCAATTACTCTGCACATATTTTCTCTGGTATGTTCCTTAACCAATAAATGTGTTAACAGTGACATCTACAGGACTAAAGCATAAGCATATACAAGGTTGTTGTATGATGTAATTGATGAAATGTTTCAATTGTTGTTGGAAAGTTTAATATTCTCATTGTTAGAGAAATGTTACTAACGTGTGTGTTTCCCTCGAGGGTGGACATGAATGAAACAATGTTAAATCACATATCCTGAGCACAAGTTCTTGATGAGTGGGAAACAAAGGATCCACAGACGGAAGAGAGGTAGTCTAGGATACAAATGTATTCGTTTAGGGATTCGACAACCAATGGAAAATGGGAATGATGTTTAAAAATGTAATTCCTAGATATCTGTTTTATTTCTAATTGGTCATACTTTGCTCACCTTATGTTTTGTCCAATCATTTTTATTAGTTAGTTTAATTTAATGTTTGGTCACCACTTCTTTTAGACAGTCATCTTTGGGAGTTAGAGTCTTACTGAGAGAGCTTTAGAGAGTCTTTTGTGTTGGTTTTGGGTTTGTCACTTTGACAGATCTTTTGGGTGTTTATGTTCCTAATGTTTTAATGGTTTAGTGTAACTTATGGTCCAAAATCTAAACCATTATCCTGTCCCATCCGTATCCTGTATTCCGAGGCTGATTACTGAGGGTATCCCTTTAATGAAGCAGACAAACTTGCTGATTTTGTAGGGCACTGGGTAATGTATGAATTGTACTTGTTATGTGTTTTTGTTTTTCAGGTAACAGCTGCAACTCACTGAATCAACTGCTGCTAATGATTTTTAACATAAACCGAGTTAGATATTTTTCTAAATTTGTATTGCTAAAACTTTTACATGAAGCCCAACATGTTGATGCTAATTAGTGGTTAGTGAGGGAAATGTTTTTCTTCACATGCTCTTGAATTGTTGTTGATGTTCATCATTTGTTCTGATGTATTTTATTTTGTTAGCACAGATCTTGGTGCTATGTTCTTGTGTTATAATCATTGAATTGCTTTGCTTATTTGCTTTGATTAAACTCAGATACAGGAGGCGTTCTAATCATTCTTTGTTGACTCTCTATATGTATCATTAGTGCTTGAGAATTATTTCCGTGACCTACTATCTGATTTGAGGTAATAGCTTAGGTTTCTCCTCACTTTCACAGTTTTTGGTGGCAGAGTTTGGTTACGTCATTTTTTTAGATGATGTCATTGATGATGTCATCATTGGTGAAAATTTTATGGAGTTTGATTACTAGTTTATCCTAAATTGTTTTACGGATTTGACAGAATGAGTTGCTAGATGCCTTAAGTGACTTTCCCCAGTCCTCGGAAAAGCTCTAGGTGGATAGGGAGTGTTCACAGCGTACTGTTGTTAGATTCAGATCAAATCAAAATCAAATCAAATCATTAACATTTATAAAGCGCGCTACTCACCCGTGCGGGTCTCAAGGCGCTAGGGGGAAGGGGGGTTACTGCTGCTCGAAAAGCCAGGTCTTGAGGAGTCTCCGGAATGCGGAGTGGTCCTGGGTGGTCCTAAGGCTGGTGGGGGGGGTGTTCCAGATCTTGGCTGCCAGGTAGGAGAAAGACCTCCCACCCGCCGTGGAGCGGCGGATGCGAGGGACGGCAGCGAGCGCGAGGCCGGTGGAACGGAGGAGACGGGTGGGGGCGTAGAAGCTGAGGCGTCGGTTGAGGTATTCAGGTCCCTTGTCGTGGAGGGCTTTGTGTGCGTGGGTGAGAAGTCGGAAGGTGATCCTTTTGCTGACTGGGAGCCAATGCAGGTGTCTCAGGTGTGCGGAGATGTGGCTGTTGCGGGGTACGTCGAGGATGAGGCGGGCGGAGGCGTTTTGAATACGTTGCAGAAGTTTTTGGAGTTTTGCGGTGGTCCCCGCATAAAGGGTGTTGCCGTAGTCCAGGCGGCTAGTGACTAGGGCGTGGGTCACGTTTTTTCTGGTGTCGGTGGGGATCCAGCGGAAGATCTTGCGGAGCATGCGGAGGGTGAGGAAGCAGAGAACACGGCGTTGACTTGTTTGGTCATGGTGAGAAGAGGGTCCAAGATGAAGCCGAGGTTGCGGGCGTGGTCTGAGGGGGTCGGTGCGGTGCCAAGGGCCGTGGGCCACCAGGAGTCGTCCCATGCGGTCGGGGTGTTGCCGAGGATGAGGACTTCCGTTTTGTCAGAGTTCAGTTTTAGACGGCTGAGCCTCATCCAATCTGCAACGTCCTTCATGCCATCTTGTAGGTTTGTCTTAGCGCTGGCGGGGTCCTTGGTGAGGGAAAGTATAAGTTGAGTGTCGTCGGCGTAGGAGGTGATGATGATGTTGTGCTTGCGTACGATGTCGGCGAGGGGGCTCATGTAGACATTGAAGAGTGTCGGGCTGAGCGAGGAGCCTTGAGGGACGCCGCAGATGATCTCGGTGGGGTCTGAGTGAAAAGGTGGGAGGTAGACTCTTTGAGAGCGGTTGGTGAGGAAGGAGGCGATCCAGTCCAGGGCCTGGCCTTGGATCCCGGTGGAGCGGAGGCGGGTTATTAGGGTGCGGTGACAGACGGTGACGAAGGCAGCCGAGAGGTCGAGGAGGATGAGGGCGACTGTTTCACCGTTGTGCATCAGGGTTCTGATGTCGTCTGTGACTGAGATAAGGGCGGTTTCAGTGCTGTGGTTGGTTCGGAATCCGGATTGTGAAGGGTCGAGAAGGTTGTTGTCTTCCAGGAAGTTGGTAAGCTGTTTGTTGACGGTCTTCTCTATTACCTTGGCAGGGAAGGGGAGGAGCGAGATGGGGCGGAAGTTCTTCAGGTCGCTTGGGTCAGCCGTAGATTTCTTTAGTAGGGTGTTGACTTCGGCGTGTTTCCAGCTTTCGGGGAAGGTAGCAGATGAAAATGAGGAGCTGATGATGGTCTGGAGGTGCGGGGCGATGATGTTGTCGGCTTTATTGAAGATGAAGTGAGGGCAGGGGTCCGAGGGGGCGCCGGAGTGGATAGAGTTCATGGTGGTTTTGGTCTCTTCAGTGTTGATGTGGGTCCAGGCGTTGAGAGTGATGGCAGGGGGTGTGGGTTCAGTGTTGCTTGGCTGGGTCTGGTGTCCGAAGCTGTCGTGGAGGTCGGTGATCTTGCGATGGAAGAAGGTGGCAAGGGAGTTGCACAGGTCTTGTGAGGGTGTGATGGCGTTGGCGTTGGGGTTGGAGAACTCTTTAACGATGCTGAAGAGTTCTCTGCTGTTGTGGCTCTTTTTGTCCAGTCTGTCGGTGAAGAAATTCCTTTTGGCTGCGCGGATCAGGTGGTGGTGTTCGCGGGTCGCGTTCTTGAGGGCGGTCATGTTGTCAGCGGTGTGGTCCTTGCGCCAGGCTTTCTCGAGGGCGCGACAGGTTTTCTTCGATTCCTTAAGGGTGTCAGAGAACCAGAGATGTTTTTTGGTGTTGGCCTGTCGATGCGTGCGTCTGAGGGGAGCAAGGTTGTCTGCGCAGTTGGTGATCCAGTTTGTGAGGCTGAGGGCTGCATCGTTGGGGTCGGTGGTGAGGGTAGGTTGGTTGACGGTGAGCGCGGAGAAGAGCTGTTCTTCGGGGATTTTGTTCCACTGTCGACGAGGGATGGGTTGAGTGCGGAGGTGGCGGGTCTCGCCTCGGAATGTGAAGTGGACACAGCTGTGGTCGGTCCAGTGTAGAGCGGAGGCGTGGCTGAAGGAGTCGTGTTTGCTGGCGGAGAAGATGGGGTCAATCGTGTGTCCGGCAATGTGGGTGGGGGTGTTCACCAGTTGCTTGAGGCCGAGGTTGGCGAGGTTGTCGAGCAGGGCGGTGGTGTTGGGGTCGTTGTTCTGTTCCAGATGGAAGTTGAGGTCGCCTAGGATATGTAGTGATGAAAGGGGCGCGCGGTCCGGGGGGACGGTAGATGGAGGATCCTCTGAGATCCTCTGAGGGTGGTCCTGGGGTCAGTGCGAATCTGGAAATGCAGGTGTTCTGCGGCGAGGGGGGTGTCTTCGGTGGAGGTGGTGACGCTGATGGAGTCTTTGAAGACGATGGCGATTCCTCCTCCTACTTGGTTGGTGCGGTCTTTCCTGGAAATCTTGTAGCCTTCGGGGATGGCTATGGCGATGTCTGGGGCCGAGGAGGCGTTCATCCAGGTCTCCGTGATGAAGGCGACGTCCGGTGCTGTGGAGTCCAGGAGGTCCCAGAGTTCAACGGCGTGCTTGTGGACGGATCGAGCGTTGACCAGGATGCATTTGAGGTGGTTGATGGCGCGTGGGCTGGTGGTCATGGTAGTTGCGTGGTGGAAGATACGTTTGCAGGAGTGGCAGGCGAAAGGTCCATGGGTACGTTTTGGGTTAGCTTGGAAGCAGGTGTTGGAGCGTCCTGGGTTGAGGGCGTGGAGGGTGGTGGGGTCGCAGCGGAGCAGAGGGGTTTAGGAGTGCTGAGGACCAGGGGTTGTGGCGCTGGGCGTGGGCCAGGCGCGGACGGGCGCAGACGGGCTTGCCTCTGGCACGCCTCCGGCGCGCCAGCGGCGCGGTCGTGCAGTGGCCGCCATAAGAGGGAGGGGGGGGAGGGGTCAGCTGGGGGCGAATGGGAGCTGGGGGGCGGGGGCGTGCAGGAGGTGGCGGCGGGAAAGCAGAGGGAGGGGGGACAGGTAGAGGGGAGAAGAGCTGGGGGAGGGGGTTTTAAGGGTGGTGGGGGGTGAGTTTTAGGAAGTTTAGGAGTTTAGGGAGAGAGATAGGAGTAAGGTTGGGAAGATAGGGGAGGGGGGGTTGTAGAGGTGGGTGAGGGTGAGAGGTAGAGTGAAAGGATAGGAAGATAGGGGTGGTAACAGAGGGGGTGGCGAGTGGGGGGGAAGATAGAGAGATAGGTAGATAGGAGGAGGTGGTGAGTGAGGGAGATAGATAGAGAGATAGAGAGATAGGTAGATAGGTAGATAGGAGGAGTGAGGGAGGCAGATAGCGATAGGGGTAGATAGGGGTGATACAGAGGGGGAGGCGAGTGAGGGAGAGAGACGAGACAGGAGCAGGCGGATAGGCGCGGGAAGAACAGAAGACAGAAGACGAAGAACAGAAGACGAAGAACAGAAGACAGAGGACCACAGAAGAAGGTACAGAAGACAGAAGACGAAGAACAGAAGACAGGAGACCACAGAAGAAGGTACAGAAGACGAAGAACAGAAGACAGAAGACCACAGAAGAAGGTACAGAAGAAGAGGAGCCGAAGAACAGAAGACAGAAGACCACAGAAGAAGATAAAGAAGAAGAGGGGCGCAGAAGACAGAAAAATACAGAAGAAGGTGAAGAAGAGGAGCGCAGAATACAGAAGCAGGTGAAGAAGAAGAGGGGCGACGAGCAGCAGAGGAAAGAGCCAAGAAGAGGGACAGAGAAGAAGAGGCACACGCAGGTCGCGGTGCTAAGGAGAGAGAGAGAAGCACACAGATGAAGAGAGAAGACGGGGAGCAGGAGGGACAGAAGAGTACAGAAGAAGACTACAGAGGAAGAGCGCAGAGGAAGAACAGAGAAGAAGAAAAGAAGCAGGAGAGAGGATGAGTAGCGCGGGGCAGGGCGAGGGGCTGGGAGGTGGGGGGGTACTTACTGCGAGGTAGCTGGGCTTGCTAGGAGGTCTCAGGAACCTGGGCCGGAGGAGCTGGAGGAGCTGCAGTGGCAGGGGGAGCGACCTACCCTTGTGGTTAGGGAAAATGTGGTTAGGGAAAATGTGCTTGCACAGCTTTAGCTAATTTGCTGTTGATTGAGTTGATTGTGAGTTTATTGGGAGTTGGCATACTCCAATAGAGGAAGTAGTGTTCATAGGGAGTGGGCATACTCCATAGAGGTATGTGAGTAGGGAAGTCAGAGAACTTCATATGATTGTGGCGCTTACTGCACAGAAACAATATCCACGTGGTTGTTGGTAAGACGGACCTAATGAGAGAGGTCTAAGACTCCGGAGTATGTTGACAAGTGTAGTGAGACACTTGGTATATGTTGTAATTTGTCTATTTAATACACCAATCAGGCGTGGTTGGTAAGTCAAGTTTGTGAGATAATTTGAATGTTTGAGATTATTTCAACTGAGATTTGGCGAGTTCTATGTGCACCAGGACAGTATCCTTTGATCAGTTAAGAGTGAAATTTGTGGGTCGAATTTTGCTTGCAAATGTGGGGAACTGTGAAAAAGAATAGTTGTACACGCGAAAGATGAAGGTGAAATTTGGAAGGTTCCTAAAGCGGTTGTGTTACCCTACCTATAGTAAATAGACAAGTTTGTTTTCTTTTGGTTTTTGAGTATTGTTGGTGGATTATTATTGCATCAGATTGTGTCTTGAGTTTGTGGAAGATAGGCCAAAAGACTTTGTCAGCATCTCAGCTGCTGTGCTGAGGGGTGTGTTTGAGTTAGCGTGATGTAGGTTTGTGCCGCACAGTGATAGGTTGGTTAGCAAGATGGTTTGCGCACTGATTTGTCCACAAGTCCGACAATTGCGTGTTGCGATTGGACGAAAAGGGTGTTGAAGAGGATTGTGGGTTTGTAGTCACTTCCTGATTAATTGTTTTTGAACAGACATAGTGAAAATGAAGTTTTTCAAAGCTTTAAAAAGTGCTCTTAGAGCTGATGAGTACATTCGGGCGAGAGAGGGAGAAATTTGTCCACCAGAAAGTACTCCAGTTTATATCGTAATTGAGGAGAAATGTACTGGAGCATATCTTTGGTTGAAGCATTGGATTAAAATTACAAATAAAGAGGGTTGTTTGGCCTTTCCAGAAAATGGTACATTTAATTTGAGGATTTTGGATAATTTGAGGCAGAAAATGTACAGTTTGAAACCTCCTCTCAGACCAGCTCAGTTCGAGGCTTTAGCCCTTTGGGAACTAGCAGCGAGACAACAAAAGTCTTTGAAGTTTGAAAAGAAGATGAGACGAGTACAAAAGACACTAGCAGAAGCTAGATGGGATAATAAGTAGAGACCGTGGAGAATCAATACCTTACAGGGTGTTCGGTTGTTTCCAGCATTGACAAAAAGTGACGAAAATGAGATAAACATGACAAAGAAGGATAAAGGTAGTTCTTTAGTAGGCAAAGGACAGAAATCAAAAGAGTTTAAAAGAGTTATGTTCAATGATGATGAATCGTACGACGAGGAGTATTTGTCTGAGATGTTGTGAAACCGTCCACCACTGTGTATGGCTCAAGAAGATACAGGGACTAGTGGAAGTGGGATTAACAATGCTGGTCCTACTGCACCACTATCAGCTGTAGCATCACAAAGCTCAGTTCACAGAGATTGTCTCATCACAGAGAATCCATTACAGGTCAGCTCTAACATGAATCAGAATTTTCTGAGTCGAGATGGACAAAGTTCAGGTCAGATTAATTCAGGTTCAAGGTAACAAGTACAGATGCAGAGTAATTTCAATGATTCGTTAAACAATGGAGAGCGCCAGAGATAAATGTTTCCAGAGGTTTATCCAGAGGTTCTGATTGTGAGGACAAATACTAATTTGGTGATGTCTTCAGGTCAAAATGTACAAGAATTGAGGTTAATTCAAAAAGAGCCTATTCGAGTGCTGACACCACAGCTGCAGAATATGGGGTTAGGAAGGTCACAGCATTTTGAAATAAGAAATCCAGATGCAATTTCAGTACCAATTACATTTGGTCCACCTATGCCATTATATGTCCAGGCTAACAATGGTGTAGTGAATTCTTTAGCTCAGAGTCAGAATAGCCTTCTTCTGGGCAAGGGCCAACCGTAAGCGAGTCAATTTTTTTAATAGATTTGTCTCCTATTAGACATACTGGAATAGAATCATGCAGTGCTCAAGAGAAGGGATCATTAACTCCACAATGTGTGAGTACAATACAGCAGCACTCATTCATTGCTCAGCCTGACAGGGTTTCATTAAAGGGTTTGTCTGCATAAGAGATAAGAAAATGGTTTGAAGATTTGAATGTTTCAAGAACTCCAAAGCTTCAGAATAGGGAAGAAGAATTCATAAACAGGGTGAGCTTTTCAATGGAAGGGAATGAGCTTCTGGAAGGAACAATGGGTGTGAACAGACTCGAGTCATATACAGAATCTCAGTTGAGATATTTGTGTAAGATCATTAAAAAGGGAGTGAGACAAGTACACCAGCAACTGCAAGAAGTAGCAGATGAGTATGGAATAGATCTAATAAAAATGAAAAACCTGAAGAGAAGTTATAGACTAAGGGGGTCATTACAACCCTGGCGGACGGTGTTAAAGCTGCGGTAATACCGCAAACAGGCCTGCGGACAAAAAAAGGGAATTATGACCGTGGCGGAAACCGCCAACATAGACAGCCACTTTAACACTCCGACCGCCACGGCGGTACAGACAAACAGCGCGGCGGTCACTGCCAACAGAAAGGCGGGAGACAATGTACCGCCCACAGTATCACAACCCGCCAATCCGCCACCTTTTCCGGGGCGGATTCACCGTGGATAAAAACACGGCGGAAACAGCTTTTGCAATGGGAAAACGCTCACCTTAACACACTCCACGAGGAAGGAGGCCACCAGGGAGCTGGAACTACAAATACTCCCTGCCCTTGTTCCCTGCTCGTCTATGAACACCAGCAACAGCGGCGCCGAAGACAACGGTGAGTACTGCACCTACGACATAGGGGAGGCAAAAGTCAGGGGGACACACACGCAACACCCCCACCCCCAACCCGACCCTCACCCACTACAACACACACACCAATGCATTTCCAAACAGCACAGTAACAACCCACAACCCCCCCGGAAGAATGCAAAGACAAAAGGAAATCAGTTCAAACATTGTAATGTATCAAAATACAGTAACCAACTATATACAGATATATATAAACATTCGAAAATCATACATCACGAGTAGTACTGCAGGTATGCACATATCAATGTCCGTGGACCACTGGGCCCAAAATTCATGGGCGAGGCCCACACCAGATACCTGTCCACAAACGGAGAGAACACTGCAGGGGCATCAGATAGAAATACAACAGGCACCTCAGGGGGAAGGAAAGGGGGGGCACCTCAGCCGGGTTACAGCACCACGCCAGATCCACAACAGGTCTCCATGCCCATTGATGTACCCTCGGGAGTGCAAAGCCACAGTCTCTCAAGTCTCTACAGTGGGTGGCTTGCCCACTGTACCATCCTGGGGAGTTCAAAGTCACAGTCTCTTAAGTCTCTCCAGTGGTTGGTTTGCCCACTGTACCATCCTGGGGAGTGCAAAGCCACAGTCTCTCAAGTCTCTCCAGTGGGTGGTTTGCCCACTGCTTGAACCTGGGGAGTGCAAAGCCACAGTCTCTCAAGTCTCTACAGTGGGTGGTTTGCCCACTGTATCATCCTAGGGAGTGCAAAGCCACAGTCTCTCAAGTGGATGCAGGTCTCCACTGGTTCTGGAGGGGGACTGGTGACCAGAGTGCTTAATCCTGTGAAGGACAGAAAGAGTGGATGCAGGTCTCCACTGGTTCTGGAGGGGGAATGGTGCCCAGAGTGCATCACGCTCCCCGTGACGGTCCCAGTTCCGTCACTGTCCCAGCTGCAGATGGGCTAATGATGCTTGATTTGGCGGTCTTTGCCCTGTTCAGCGGTCTTCACCATGGCGGTCTTTGCCCTGTTCAGCGGTGCTTGCCTTTGCTGTCTCTGACCTGTTCAGCGGTGCTTTGCCATGGCGGTCTTTGGCCTGTTCAGCGGTGCTTTGCCCTGTTCAGCGGTCTTCACCATGGTGGTCTTTGCCATGTTCAGCGGTGCTTGCCTTTGCTGTCTCTGACCTGTGCAGCGGTGCTTTGCCATGGCGGTCTTTGGCCTGTTCAGCGGTGCTTTGCCCTGTTCAGCGGTCTTCACCATGGCGGTCTTTGCCCTGTTCAGCGGTGCTTGCCTTTGCTGTCACTGACCTGTGCAGCGGTGCTTTGCCATGGCGGTCTTTGGCCTGTTCAGCGGTGCTTTGCCCTGTTCAGCGGTCTTCACCATGGCCGTCTTTGCCCTGTTCAGCGGTGCTTGCCTTTGCTGTCTCTGACCTGTGCAGCGGTGCTTTGCCATGGCGGTCTTTGGCCTGTTCAGCGGTGCTTTGCCCTGTTCAGCGGTCTTCACCATGGCAGTCTTTGCCCTGTTCAGCAGTGCTTTGCCCTCTTCAGCGGTCTTCACCATGGCCGTCTTTGCCCTGTTCAGCGGTGCTTGCCTTTGCTGTCTCTGACCTGTGCAGCGGTGTGTGGCATTACTGTCCCTCAGTGCCCAGCGGGGCTGTGGCTGCCGGGGCCCTCCAGGTCACTGACGCTGTCGGTGGTCTCCGGACCAGTGACGATACTGCTGCCCTCCAGGGCACTGACTCTGGTGGTGGTCTCCGGACCAGTGATGATACTGCTGCCCTCCAGGGCACTGACTCTGGTGGTGGTCTCCTGACCAGTGACGATAATGCTGCCCTCCAGGACACTGACTCTGGCGGTGGTCTCCGGACCAGTGACGATACTGCTGCCCTCCAGGGCACTGACTCTGGCGGTGGTCTCCGGACCAGTGACGATACTGCTGCCCTCCAGGGCTCTGACTCTGGCGGTGGTCTCCTGACCAGCGACAACAGTGCTGGCGGTGGCGTCCCAGCCAGCGGGGAGGATGGCGCCCTTCTCCGCGGTGCTGCTCTTACCAGACTTTGGAGACTTCTTCTGCCCCTTCACCAACTTGGGAGGAGTCACAGCTGACTCGACACTCCCCCCGGGACCCTTGTGAGCTGTTTTGCCGGCAGGAGACTTCACCCTCTCCTGTCGGCCACTTTCCAACTTAAGGTGCTTTACAGGGGGTGGACTGGCAGTGCTTTGGCTCTGTGTCACACTGGCTGCACCTTTAACTCGCACCACTGGTACCGGACTTTTTTTGGCTGAGGTGCTACTACGGGACCTATGAATTGGAGAGGTGGGGGTGGTGTGAAAGAGGTCAACGTTGCTGAGGAAGAGTTTCTGACGAACACTGGGATGGGTAGCTAGAGGGGGTCTGGGAGTGGAGGAAGAGGAGGTGGTTGTAGGAGTTGTAACTTTAGGTGATTTGGGTGCAGGTGCAGGTACTGGAGGCTGTTGTGAGGTGGATGGATGTTGGGTGTGTGGGTGCCCGCGTTTGTGTACTTTGGGAGGGGGCATCACAGACACACTGGGAGTGGACACAGTGGACGTGTAAATGGTAGTGGGGGTGGTGTGTGCAGGTGAGCGGGGTGTGGTGCTGGGTGTTCTGGTGCGAGTCCTAGTGCCTGTAGATGTAATGCATGCAGGTGAGAGTGTAGACGACACTGGGAGGGAGGAGGGAGACGACGAGGAGGGGGACACAGTGGAGGCAGTGGATGTTGCTGTGTCTGTGTGTGGGTGATGCTTGTGTGAGTGCCTGTGGGTTGTGTGGTGCTTATGTTTGCCTGAGCTACTTTTGTGTGTTGAGGTGTGTGCATGCTTGTCTGATGGTGTGCTTGGGATAGGCTGGGGTACAGGGTACTGGGTCTGGGTGGAGGAAGTTGGAGGGGGGAGGCTAGACACAGGGACAATGGCTGCCATCAGTGCTGAGGCCAGAGATTGCAGGGTTCGATGAAGGGCAGCCTGACCAGAATGAATGTCCTCCAGGAATGCATTACTGTGTTGCAACTCCCTTTCTACACCCTGGATGGCATTCACAATGGTAGACTGCCCAACAGTGAGTGACCTGAGGAGGTCAATGGCCTCCTCACTGAGGGCAGCAGGGGTGACTGGGGCAGGGGCTGAGGTGCCTGGGGCGAAGGTGATGCCCACCCTCCTGGGTGAGCGGGCACAGGGCGAAGGCTGAGGGGCTGCTGGGAGGGCGGTGCTGGTAGGGGGGGTGGCGGCTGTACCTGTAGAAGTGGGGGGCACAGTTGGTGCCGCCACCACAAGGGAGCTCCCATCGGGGGACGAGTCTGTGTCGCTGTTTGGTGATCCGGTGACCGACGTGAAGCTCCCCTCGCCCTCCGTCCCACCGGTGTATTCTGAGTCTGTGGTGTGGCCCTCCATGGCCATGTGGGATGCCGCTCCCTCGTGCTCCGGTGCCACTGTACCTCCGCCTGATGATGCTGATGCACAAAAGAACAGGGAGGCCACAAAAAGGGGGGGGAACGACAGAAGAAAGACAGGTTGAGTGCATGGCTTACCGCTACCTTTGGCGGACAATACAGACACAGCAGCCCCCTGCACTACGCCGTGCTCTTGGCCTCTACAGATGCAATTCCTGGGATCTGGCCTACATGGCTATGGTGGACATCTGCACACATAGATGACACAGGGCCATGTATACCTGTACTTGGCACTCTACAGAGGTGGGGTGGAGTGCCACATGGCCAGCATTCCGGAGGGGCCTAGCCTACGTAACTCGCCCTGGCCTAGGGAAACCCACAGCCCTCCTCCCCCACCCAGACCCCTCCACTGCCTGCAAAGTCCACAGAATGAGAGTGTACTCACCCCCTTGTGTCTGCTGTGATGCCCTCAAGCGCCCATCCAACTCCGGGTAGGCCACCGCCAGGATCCGGAACATCAGGGGGGGGTCATGGTGCGACGGGCACCCCTCCCACGTTGGGAGGCCATCCCCAGCTGAGCCTCCGCCATCTTCTTGCTCCAGCGACGAATGTCCTCCCATCTTTTACGGCAGTGGGTGCCCCGTCTCTGGTGGACCCCCAGGGTCCGGACGTCCTTGGCGATGGCACGCCAAATGTCCTTCTTCTGGTGGGCGCTGACCTACATGACATGTACAGGGGAAGAAGAGAAGTCATTACCAACTGCACCGTCGAAGTGAGTGGCCCCATCCCTACCCTTGCCATGTGGCACATGCATTCACAGTCCTTCATGGTCGCTGAACTTTGCCCCCTTCCTACTGACATCCAGCCCTCTCCACCCAGCATAGCCCATACAACGTGCTCCCTGTGTACTTACCTGTTGGTCTGGAGGACCGTAGAGTAGCGTGTACTAGGGGAAGACCCCGTCGACTAGCTTCTCCAATTCCTGAGCAGTGAAGGCAGGGGCCCTTTCCCCAGACGCAGCAGCCATTGTCTCTTCCAGACCAAGGTCACAGCAGCACTTGCAGTGTAGGTCCTCTCCTGTCGAAGATCAGGTATCGAGTGATTGAACAGATAGAAAATGGAGGTCACGTCCGCGGCGGTGACATCCGCAGCGGTGACGTCTGCAGCGGTGCGTATCATCACCGCCGGCGCACTTCATCATTGGCTCCTGGGACCCATAGGGTCCAATGTTAACCAATGCAGCATTGCGCCGCGGTCTACGACCGCCTACCGCAACGGTGTACAACGCCAGCGCAGATACCTCACATCCCATTGTCCCAGTTTAGAGGTCAGGCAGCCGCCATTTCAGGGGCCCACATGGCTTCATTTACTACTGCGTCACACATACCTAGGCCTACACTCAACACACATACAGGAAGAGTTTTGTATTTGGTGTCGTGTTCTGTGTAGCTGTGGGTACATACCTGGGAATTTGTTGACTCTGTGGTCGCTGTTGTCCTTCTTAGGCGCCGTCAGCTGGGACATTTGAGGAGATGGCGGAATCCTCCGGTGTACCAACCGCTGGTGGACCTGTTAACAATGGAGGAGCGACATTTGATCATCACCTACAGGTTTGACCGTGCCACAATCCAGGAACTGTGTACCCAGTTGGAGCCAGACCTGATCTCACCAATGCGCCATGCCACAGGAATACCCCCTGAAGTGCAGGTGCTATCAGTGCTCCATTTCCTTGCAAGTGGATCATTTCAAACAACTGTGGCCATGGCATCAGGGATGTCCCAGCCTATGTTTTCCAACGTGTTGTCCAGAGTGTTGTCTGCCCTACTGAAACACGTAAGGAACTACATCGTTTTCCCTCAGGTGGAGGATTTGGCTACAGTGAAAGGTGACTTCTATGCCCTGGGACATATCCCCAACATCATAGGTGCTATTGATGGGACCCATGTAGCTCTGGTCCCCCCCCCACAGGAGTGAACAGGTGTACAGGAACCGGAAGAGTTATCATTCCATGAATGTACAGATGGTATGTTTGGCTGACCAGTACAGCTCAGTGTATGACGCCTTCATCCTGCGGAATAGCAGCATCCCGTATGTGATGGGTCAACTCCAGAGGCACCGGGTGTGGCTATTAGGGGACTCTGGTTACCCCAACCTGTCATGGCTATTGACCCCAGTGAGGAATCCCAGGACCTGGGCAGAGGAACGCTACAATGAGGCCCATGGGCGGACTAGGAGGGTGATCGAACGCACCTTCGGCCTCCTGAAGGCCAGGTTCAGGTGCCTCCTTATGACAGGTGGTTCCCTATTCTACTCACCGAAGAAGGTGTGCCAGATCATCATCGCCTGCTCGATGCTTCACAATCTTGCTTTGCTTTTTTTTTTTTTTTTATTTTTTTTTTTTTTTTATTTTATTTTAATATGTCGGAGGGAGGGGGTTACATGAGAAAAAAAAAGAAGAAGACATAATATATCCGTGCGAAGAAAGTAAAGTAAACAAAACAACGGGAGAAAGAAGACCTTTAAAAAAACCTCAGTTATATATATCACATATCGAAACAATTAGCATTTTTTTTTTGTTTAAACTGTGTCTTGATATTCCAACCATCTAGTCAGTGGTGCCCACATTCGTTCTCCTCTATGTCTCTTCTTATGACCCTTTAACTTATAAAGACTTAATTCAGTATTATAGATGGTAAGTAATCTAGAGCGCCAATTCTCAAACGTGGGGGGTTCTTTTTTGAGCCAATCTGTAGCAATACATAAGCGGTATATTGCCATGGACAAAAATAAAAATCGCCTTATTTTATACAGTGCAGGTTCCGTACTTTCAGGTGAGTCCACGACTCCCAATACTACCAGCATAACAGTAACCTGAATATTGCAATGCGTGATCTTCTTAAGGAATACCTCTATCTCATTTAATATTCCCTGCAACATTGGGCATACAAAAAACATATGCATTATCTCAGCTTCAACTTCCCCACATCGATTGCAGCTTCCAGAGGATATCCCCCACTTTTTCAGTTTTGCTGGAGTATAATATAAGTCCATCAGTGTTTTGTAATGCTGGGTTTTCAAATTAGCTGATAGAAATGTTGTCTCAGCCATGGCTAAGGATTGGTCCACCCACTCTCCAGCCACCCCAAATCGTGCAATCCATCTCTCATTCTGTTGTGCCATATCATCTACTTGTAACTCTGTTAGTAACTTATATAACTTGCCAATCTTTGCCCCATTTTTAACAGCCTCAACTACCGGGATCTCCGACAACTGTACTGTAACGCACTTCTGAGACTGTAAAAAATTTCGTATTTGCAAAAATTTAAAAAAATGGGTCTTAGGTAAGCCAAATTGAGACTGCAGATCCGTAAATGATTTATAACCGGATTTACAATACAAGTCTCCGACTTTATTTATTCCCCTAGAACGCCAAAAATCTAGTATGGGATCCCTAAAGATATGATTTGGGATAGCTGAAAATTTCACTGGTGTATAAGCCGTAATCTTTCCCAGTCCCATACTCCGTTTTATCTGAGCCCAAACCTTGAAGGCGGACAAAAAAGGCTTAAATCTTACTTTTTTAAAGTAACTTGGTTCCTCAAATTTTGATAACCAACCACTTGCCTCCCCACCCGCCATCATAGTATAAATAGGGGTTGATTTTACTTCTTCATTACCCTTAAAACTTCCCCTTATAAGTTCATCCATATGTTGAAGGCAACAGGCGTAGTAATACAGTGTAAAATTAGGGACTGACCACCCGCCTCGATCTTTGGGAAGTGTCATATACTTCATTGCCCTTCTCGTTTTAGCATATCCCCATAAAAAATTATTCCCCATCTTTTCCAATCTTTTAAGCCATTTTTTGTCAACCTCAAGGGGAATAGCCCGAAATAAATATAGGATTTTTGGCAGAACCATCATTTTCAATACATTGCAACGACCCTCTAGCGATAAGTGCAAATTATGCATTCGGTCTAAATCCCTCTTTATTTTATTTAATAATGGGATAAAATTAATTTCCACCAACCGATTAACCACTGATGTAATCTTCACCCCCAAATACACTGCTTCAGATACCAATCGTCTATCTACTAGTGAAACGTGCCCAGAACATACTATTTGTGTTTTATCTGAGTTCAGCTTATATCCGGAGTATTTTCCGAACTCTCTTGCCTCTATTTCTATTGCCTTAATAGCTTCCTCCGTGTTGCTTGTCACTATAGCTACATCATCAGCATATGCAAACACCTTATATGTTTCTCCATGATATAATAGAGGTTGAATATTTTTGCATTCTTCTAATCTCAGCAAGAAAGAATCAATATATAGAGCAAAGAGCAAGGGGGAACATGGACACCCTTGTCTAGTCCCCCTAGAGATTAAGATAGTATCTGATTCCAAACCAGCAATGCAAATTCTAGCTTTTGGGGCTACATATAAAGTTTTTATAGCTGTGATATATCCACTCCCTATACCTTTCCAGCGCATGACTTCCCATAGAAACTTCCACGATACACGATCAAATGCCTTCTCAGCATCCAAAAGTAATAATCCTAAATTTGTTTGATATAGTTCTGCAAGATCAAACATGGCTATTATTCTTCTTATATGATCTATTGTATCTCTACCCGGAATAAACCCATGTTGTTGTTTTCTAACCAGCCTGACTATCACATTTGCCAATCTACTGGCCAAAATCTTTGCATAAATCTTTCCATCTACATTTAACAAAGATATGGGTCTATATGAACTGGGGAACTCTGTTGATTTATCCTTTTTTTTTAGCACTATAATACTTGCACATTCCCACGATAAGGGTGCCTGACCTGCCTGCGCTATACAAAAAATGCTATGCATATCCTTTTTAATGTCTATCAGGAAGGTCTTGTAAAATTCAAGTGGTATTGCATCCGGTCCAGCAGCTTTCCCTGTTGCCAGGGAGCTTACTGCCTCAATTATCTCATCAATACAAATTGGTGCATCTAATGTAATTTGTTCCTCAGAAGAGAGCCTTGTACTCTTTAATCCCCCCAGAAATTCACTAACCTTTTTTTGTAGCTGTTCAGAATACACTATATCTTCACTATACAGCTCCTGATAGTAACCCTTAAAAACCTCTAGAATTCCTTCTAACTCTGTATGTTTCCGCCCATTACCATCAATTATATTCAAAACATTCTGTTTAACTGCCTTTTGTCTGACCCGTCTAGCTAAGACTTTTCCTGTGGATTCACCATATTCATAACACTCCAATCGGTGACTTTGATAGACGGCTGCCATTGTTTTATTCAAGTAAGCATTTATTTTAGCCTTAAGAATCACCATTTGGGTCTGAGTGAGAGTAATGTCTTCTCTACTAGTAATTTTACTAGCTAATTCCCTCTCTTTTGTTATTAATCTTTCTTGAAGTTCTACAATTTCCTTCCCCCTAATTTTCTGTATTCCCAAACTATAGCTAAGAGTTTCACCTCTCACTGCAGCTTTAAATGAATCCCATACCATCCCCGGATCTGCCGTATTCCTATTGATATCAAAAAAGTGGTGAATCCACTCTTTCATATGGGATATATATCCTGGGTCAACCAACAATTTCCTATCAAATGTCCATACACGACGCGGATTAGATGGTCCCTTAATTGTTATGGACAATATTAATGGATTATGATCTGATAAGAATCTGGGTTTGCATTCTATTTCAGCCCCATGGATTAAGTTTTGTGATACGAAAAAATAATCCAACCTTACCAATTTAGCATGTGGGAACGAGTAATAGGTATACCCTGGATCTACAGTTTTAATATTTTCCCAGACATCTCTCAACCCATGTTCCCTTACTAACGTCCTTAGAGCTTTCCATACTTTAGGCTTTCGTCCCTGATATAAACTCTGGGTGTCCATGCTCCTGCTACCTACCTCTAAATGAATATTTAAGTCGCCACAAATAATTATTGGTAAGGGCCATCTAACTAGTTCCATATTCAACGTATCCAGAGGCTCAGCCTCGTCCAAAACTGATCCATATATAGTGCAGAGGGTAAATTTAAATGTATTCACGGATAATTCTAAGAGAGCCCACCGCCCATCGTTACTTGCTCGAGATCTACAAACTTGTACATTGTTATTTCTGGCAAGTATCGTCACCCCACGTGTCGAAACCTCCTGTCTGGTACAAACAAGAGGCGTCAACCCAAGCTCTCGTATGAGCTCTCGCTTACTCCATGCAATGTGTGTTTCCTGCAAGCAATATAAATCTGATTTAATTAGTTTAAGACCAGCTGCCACTCTTTTCCTTTTCTGGGGGCTATTTAGACCGCAAATATTCAGTGTACAAATCCTTAATCTATTTGCCATATCACTCAGTTTGATGTACCAAACTCACGTCAATACTTTCTCCCTTAAAGAAACCAACTTGTTGATATTGAATCCTATACATCCTCTTCTTTTGATATGTCTTCATTAAATTGTTCTGAACATTTCTACCTATATTAGTGCCCCCCCACTCCCCACCACCCCTCTCCCCCCTCTCCCCCCTCTCCCATCCTCCCACCCCTTGTACCCCAACCCTGCTACCAACCACCCCCCCCACCCCCCTACACCCCTTACCCCTACCCTTACACCCAATTTATGGAGAGTATGGGATCTCACTGTCCCTAATGATGGTAAAGCTTCCGCTCCGACCGTCCCTACCCAGTGCATGATTTTCTTTTTCTTTTTTTCTTTTACCTTTTCTCCCTTTCTTTGTCTTTATCTCTCTCTATCTAACCCTGTTTCAGCCAAAACAATATCTTACCCCCGGCTCGACTTCTCAGGGCTTAACTCCTAACCCTCTCTACTTTACCCCCACCCCTATGTCCCAATCCAGAAAATCTATCTTAGGGAACCGGACCGTTAAGTCCACCCAAAAAAGCCCTTGCTTTCTCCTCTGTCGTGAAGAAGTAAGTCCTATTATCCATTACTACTTTCAGTTTAGCCGGATTTAATAAAAAAACCTGTGCCCCCTTACTTTGAAGTGGCTGAATTAACTGCCGGAGCCTCCACCTTTTTTCAACAGTAATATGGCAATAGTCTGGTCTCACAAAAAACTCACATCCCTTAGCCTTACATCTAGCATTGGGTCGAGCTCGGTCGTATATAGCCTGCCTTGCCTGATAATTAAGCAAAGAGATTAATATTGCTCTAGGTCTACCACTTCCTCCTTCTGAGTTTGGTCCTATTTTGCTAAAAGGAAATCGATGGGCTCTTTGAACCTCTTTGTCCCAGTCCCACTGGTGTAAGTCCGGAAAAGCTTCCTTAAAAAGTGCGACCATAAAGCTATGTATATCTGATCCTTCGAGTCCTTCTGGTACACCCAGGACGCGCAGATTATTCCTCCTCATTCTGTCCTCTAAATCTGTCAATTTCCACTGAGTGTCCTCAAGTTGTTTCTCCATCATTTCTCGAGATGACTGGCGAGCTCCAGCCTCATCCTCCAGACGCGAGATCCGGGTCTCTGCTTCTTCCATCCGTGTAGTAAACTCTGAACATGTCTTAGCTACTCGACGAATTTGGATTTGCATCTTGCGGCAAGCCATTTGAGTCCTACGGCTCTCTAATTTAGATTCCTCTCGATGTTCCATAATGCTTTGATATATGGTTTCCAGTGACACAGGATTAGGCTGTTTTTCACCATTATCATATAGAGTTAAATCATCCTTGGAATACTCCCACTGAAGCCCCTGAAGACCCTTAGTGTCCAATGGGTTAGTGGAGTGCTTATTAGGTCCTACTTGCTCACTTCTCTTCCTCTGTTTTTTCCTAACAGTGGCACTCCTGCCACTCTCCTGTAATTCCTTTCCCAGTGCCAAAGAGGACACCTCAGATTCGAATTCAGAAGAAGTTTTATCCGCCTCCAAATCCAGCTGCTCGTTGCTTGACCAACTTGAATGATCTGATAGTGAGAAAAACTTGTCTCCTTGTATTGTCTCATTATCGCGTAATTCCACTGGCCTCCGCTCCACCTGTAATAATGACCTAGCGCCTTGTGCGCCCTCCCTCTGCTCCATCTGACTCCCGGTAGCTTGTTTTTGTAAAGTTGCCACATCTTCAGCATCACTCTGCCCACCTTCATGCGGGGGGGGCACTTCTATAGCCGTCATCTCTTCGTTTACTAGAGGATCAGCCTCCTCCACGGCGGCGGGGGGGGTATCTATGCCCCCCACCAGTATGTCCTTCCCTTTCTCAAAATACCTGTCCAGTGAAGCACTCTTGTTTTTGGAGACAACCTTCTCACCTAAGCCTTGTTTTATATCCGTACCCCCCCCCTGCCGTGCCGACAGGCTTACTCTTACCGGCTTGCCTCGTCCAGACAGATTCACATTTTTCACTCCTTTAGGTGGCATTTTTACCTTTTTTTTTTGCTTTTTAATGCAAAATGCGTTATTATAATATACGCCCAGTGTCAAATACTTGTAATAAAATAAAGAAACTCTGACCGTTTTTTTAGTCCACGTCGAAAATTGCCCCCAATTGGGACCCGTGAGCACAGACCTGTAGTTGTCTTCAGGTAGGAGCAGGAGCAGTCCAGACCGCATCCCGGGAAAACACTTTGCAATCCTTTTAGCCTCCGTCAGCAAATCCACGTAGTTTTACTTCTCCCAGGGAAAAAAAAAAAAAAAAAAAGGCCCCGCAGAAACCAAGAGCCAAGTAGCCTAGAACAATCCTCACATGAAAAGCAGTCCTTCAAAAAGCAATGTCACCCGCAACATTTCCCCTGTGCCGCCCCTCCTGAGAGTCCTGGGACAGTCATCCCCAAAAAAAGAGGGAGCAGGTGAAGCAACGCGAGTCAGCACAGTGTTTCTAAAATGCCGCTACATTGTTTTCCTCTAAGCGCGACTGCCGAAGGAAGCTCCGACCCGCGGGAGAGCTGCCGCAACACTGGGAGGTTTCCTTGGTCGGAGCAGACGCTTCGCGGCTGCGTTACGCGGCCGCCATCTTGCTCTCCGTTTCGTCCACCAAGCCACAATCTTGCTTTGCGACGCCAGGTGCCTTTTCTGCAGGAGGATGGTCCAGATGACGGTGTTGTGGCAGCTGTGGAGCCTGTGGAGCCTGTGGACAGTGATGAGGAGGAAGCTAAGGAAGAAGACATAGACAACAGGGAGTCAGTCATACAGCAATATTTCCAGTGACACACAGGTGAGAACTAATTTTTTACTGTTACATTCACTTTCACACTTCTACCTCTATCCTGTCTGTCGATTTCAACCAGTATATGGTAACTGAGTTGTACATTTCCATTACGGTTTCACAGGTGTGGTTACCAACGTGTGTCATCTGCTTGCATCCTTCATGGACTTGTGATGTGTGACATAGGTATGTTGGCATTACATTTGAAAACGCATTTTGTCACTGTCATTGCTAATACACATTTTCAAAATCACAGACTGACTCCAGATTGTTTTGTGGTTCAAGGGTGTTTATTGAAGTGCTAATTATTGGAGGGGGTGGCAAAATGGTGATGGGTGATGGCGGAGGAATGTCCATGGCAGAGTCCAGTCTATTAGTGACACAGGTGCACTGCCCATATGGGCATAGGAAGTGAAGCTGGGGCAGTTCCAATCTGGACAGGGTAACAAAGTGAGACAGTGGGAGGACAATCAGGGTGGTCTCATTTCCTGGCAGGGGTCTTGCTATCTTGTTCTGTCCTGTTCCTGGATCTCAGGGACCGCTTGCGGGCTAGTTCTCCGTCTGCAGGGGGTGGAGTGCTGGTGTGGTGGTCCTGCGGCAGGGCGTCCTGTCTACTAGCGCCGGCGGAGGTGGTGGGCCGTTCATCGTCCATGCTAGTGTCAGGGGCCCCTTCGAGTGCCACGGTGTCCCTCATGGTCTTTTGTATGTCCTTCAGCACCCCTACGATGGTGCCCAGGGTGGAGCTGATGGTTCTGAGCTCCTCTCTGAACCCCAAATACTGTTCGTCCTGCAGGCGCTGGCTCTCTTGGTCCTTGGTCCTTGGCCAGGACCGTAGCCATCGTCTCCATGGGAGTGGTGGTATGCTCCCATGATGGAGGAGAGGGCCTCGTGGAGGGTGGGTTCCCTTGGCCTGTCCACCCCCTGTCGCACAGCAGCCCTCCCAGTTCCCCTGTGTTCCTGTGCCTCCGTCCCCTGGACTGTGTGCCCACTACCACTGCCCCCAGGTCCCTGTTGTTATTGGGGTGGTGGGTTACCCTGGGTTCCCTGTAGTGGTGGACACACCGCTGATTGACGTGTCCTGGGTACGGAGGTATGGGCCCGCTGGATGGGTGCTGTGCTGGTGTTACCAGAGGGTGGAAGGTCAGTGTTGGGCTGTGCCTGTGCAAGGGGAACCGACTATCCCGAGGCCCACGATGGTCCGGGCTGGTCATCTGAATCCAGTTGGCCAGAGCTGCTGTCGTCACTGTGGGCCTCTTCTGTGGGTGGAGTGGAGATGTCTGGACCTTCCTGTGTGGTGACGTTACGTAGTGGTCCTGCAGGGGTATAAGAGCATGATTATTGCATGTGTGTGTGTTATGGTGTGCAATGGGTGGGTGTGCGTGTACCCCAGTGCATGCATTCCTGTGTGGGGGCTTGTATGATGATGGTTGGGGGGTTGTTATGGGTATGTGCAGTGAGCATGCTTTAGTGCTGGGTGTCCATGCTTAGTTGTGTCATGCAGGGCTTGGTGTTGGGATGTGTGGTTTGTGTTATTAGTACATTAGTGAGGAGTTGTAGTGATAGGGGAGGGGGTGAGAGTGGGGGGGGGTGTGATAGCATGCAGGTAGGGTGGGGGATCTGATAGTTAAGATTTGACTTGCCAGTGTCCATTCCTCCACCGACTCCTCCGAGGCCCTCTGGATGCATGATGGTCAAGACCTGCTCCTCCCATGTTGTTAGTTGTGGGGGAGGAAGTGGGGGTCCGCCGCCAGTTCGCTGAACCGCGATATTGTGCCTGGAGACCACTGAACGCACCTTCCCCCGTAGGTCGTTCCACCTCTTCCTGATTTCCTCCCGATTTCTTGGATGCTGTCCCACAGCGTTGACCCTGTCGACGATTCTTCGCCATAGCTCCATCTTCCTGGCTATGGAGGTGTGCTGCACCTGTGCTCCAAATAGCTGTGGCTCTACCCGTAGGATTTCCTCCACCATGACCCTGAGCTCCTCCTCGGAAAATCTTGGGTGTCTTTGGCGTGACATGGGGTGGTGTAGGTGATGTGTGGGGTGGTGTATGTATTGATGAGTGTGGTGATGTGTGGTGGTGTGGGGTGTTTTGAGCATGGATGTTGTGTGGGTGATGGTGTTGTGTGCCTCTGTGTGGTGGGGTTCTCTAATGCTGTGCTATCTCTCTGTCGCCTTCGTCTCTAATTTTTGGTCATAGGGGGTTGTGGGTGATGTGGGTGTGTGTTTTATATTGTGTTAGGTGTGTGGGAGTGGTGTTTGTATGTGTCTCAGTTGTGTGTATTTTGAATTGTCCAATGTGGCGGTGTTTTGGAGATGTGTGTGTATTTTGAGCGCGGCGGTGTGTACCGCCAATGGAATACCGCGGTTGAAAGACCGCCGCGTGGATTCGTGGGTCGTGATAGCATGGGCGTGTTTCTGTTGGAGTGACGGTGGAGGTTTTGTTTTCACCAGTTTATCACTGACCCTTGGTGTGGCGGACTTGTGTGGGTGTCTGAATTTCAGCGGATTCCGAGATGTGGGTCATACTAGCTGTGGCGGAATTCCGCGGCCGCAGCGGTGTATTGGCGGTCTTCTGCACGGCGGTAAGCGGCTTCTACTGCCAATGTTGTAATGACCCCCAAAATTTTGAGGAAAAAGATTTTGAACACATGAGGTCTTCAGGAATGAAAACACATACTAGGCAATTATTTGAGAGAGCACAGATTATGAGAGCTTTGGATAAATGGGAAGGCAGATGGGTCAAGAAAAGAGAAAGAACAAAGAAAGATTTAGGTATTCCTATTATAGATTTATCACAGACAAGAGAATCAGTGACGATGTTGCCAATGAGAGAAACTCCAGGAGGGAATTGCATGCATGTCCCTTGAAATAGAAGTGACAGTCTATCATTTACAAATGATTACCCAAGGTTGAGCGAGAAACCAGTGGAATGGTATCATCAGACAGATAGGTTTGTGAAACTTGCGAAATGTCTGTGGGAGTACAAGAATACTCTCTTTGATATTGTTGTTCCAGCAGATTTGTGGAGGGAGTGTAAGCAGAGTGTAGATTGGCCTACAAATGAACCGCAAAGGGATTTGAAAACAAGTGCACCATCTCCAGAAGTAATGAAATATTACTATAAAGTCATTGAATTTCTGAAAATGAGAGTTTCACCAAAAAATACTGATTGGCAGTGCATAAATAGAACAGCACAGGAAGGGAAAGAGTCAATCCATGCGTATTATGAAAGATTGTTAAAGGTTTTCAAATGTCACAGTGGTACAAAAACAATTGAGCCGAAGGACATGAGTCATTTTGTGTACAGATTTGTTGAAGCGTTGATACCAGAAATTAGTCAGATGATTAAGGGTCATTTGATTTGTTGGCAGAATAAAACGATTGATGAGGTGTTGCAGTATGCAAAACACTGTAGTGATGAGATTGAAATGAAGCAGAGAAAGTTGAAAGAAAAGGCAATGGGGATGCAGATTAAAGCTGCACAGTCAGGAATGCAGGAGAATTTTCAGCAGCAGTCGCAAGGAAATGGCATGTTTCAGAGTCAAGGCAGAGGTAGAGGTCAAGGTGGAATGATGCTTCTAGTTGTTAGTGGGAATGTAGATTTGAATTCAGTGGTGATGCAAGAAGGGCAACAAGGAAAGAAGATGTTACTGTGTCACAAATGAGGGGCAATTGGACATTGGAAACAGCAGTGTCCAATGCTGAATCAAGGTGGTGCTGTTGGTGTTGTTCAGCAGACAAATTATATCAATAATTCTCAGAGCATGAGAGGACCGAGATTAAGAGGTAAAAATCTGAATTTTCAGAATGGTGTAAATGATATGCAAGGGTTTCAGCCTTTACAACCGATGCAGTAGAAGCAAAATGTGCTACCACAGATGCAACAAATACAGATGCCCCAAACGCAACAATTGTAGCCACAGGTGCAGATGCAGATGGTGCCTGCACAGCAGATTCACATACCGAGATATATTTGAATGCCACAGCGTCCTATGAATCAGCAACAGGTGATCCTTTCTCAGGTGGTCACGAATCAGTGAGTAAACAAAAGTGACAACACAGCAAATGAATTACCAACATATTGTGAGAATGAAATGAATTATGTATGGCTGACGGATAGTTCAGATGAGAAGGAGTGTGTGATGGCAGCATCATTGGAAGTGGATCAGAGAGGTCCTTATGTAAAGGGAAAAGTACATGGACATGACGTTTCTTTTCTGGTTGATACTGGAGCTACGCACCCAACAGTGAGATCAGTAGAGGTTCCGGACTTACCTTTGTCAGGGAAAACAGTTCAGATTATGGGAGTTTCAAATCAACATTTGACAAATCCTACTACAGAGCCAGTTATTGTTAAAATTGGTAATTTTGTGGGCTTGCATAAGTTTGTAGTTTGTGATTCCAGTCCTGTGTCACTCTTGGGAAGAGAGTTGTTGTGTACAACCAATTGTTCAATTACTTGTTCAGACGAAGGAATTGAGATTCAAACAAACAGTGATGAATATGACTTGACACTTACTGATAACAATAAATGAGTGTCTGAAGAGTTTCCTTTGATTAGTTTCAATGAGCCAGAAGTTGAAGAAAATACTTTAACTGATCTGATTAGTTTCTTTCCAGTTTTTGAGATAAAAGATCTTTCAGATGATTTGCAGAAGACTGTTAAGTCAAGAGTTTGGGATCTTTCAGGTAAAGAAATTCAGTTGATTAAAGGAGCAGAACCAGTCAAAGTTGCAGCGTAGCCGAATATGGTGTTTCCTCAGACTTCACAATACCCAATGACAAATGAGGCTATCAAGGGTATAAGACCTTTGATAGAACAGTTTTTGGAGCAAGGAGTCCTGAAAAAAGTGTTGAGTCGTCCATGTAATTCACCAATATTGGGTTTGAGAAAACCATGTGGAAAAATTCGACTTGTGCAGGATTTGAGGAAAATCAGTGATATTGTGATCAAGTGTTGTCCAGTTGTGCCAAATCCAGCTGTGATCATGTTCCAGATTCCGTGTGATGCTGAGTGGTTTACTGTGTTAGATCTGTGTCAAGCATTTTCTCTGTGCCTCTTCATGAGGACAGTAGATACCTCTTTTGTTTTAAATTCTTGACCAGAGTCTGTTGTTGGTGTAGAATTCCATAAGGGTTTTCAGAATTGCCATCAATTTTCAATCAAATCTTTAAAAAGAACCTGGAGTTATTGGTGTTGTCTTACCATTCAACATTGGTGCAATATATACATGATTTATAGGTTGCATCCAAAACAAAAGAAGGATGTAAAAATGATACAATTGCTTTGTTGAATTTCCTGGGAGAAAATGGTCATGAAGTGTCCACTACTAAATTACAATATTGTCAGAAGGAAGTGAGATATTTTGGTTACTTGATTGAGAAAGGAGCTAAGAGAATCTCAAGAGAGATAGTAGCGACAATTATACAGATGAAAGTACCAGATACACAGAAAGAGTTGAGGATGTTCCAAGGAATTTTTGGATATTGTCATCAGTGGAATCTAAATTTCTCAGCTATCTCAAAGCCTCTTCAGAGATTAACTCATTGGGATGTTTCCAATCCTATAATGATGGATACAGAGGCCCATATTTATACTTTTTGACGCTAAACTGCGCTAACGCAGTTTAGCGTCAAAAAATTTAGCGCCGTCTAACGCCATTCTGAAGCGCCATGCGGGCGCCGTATTTATGGAATGGCGTTAGCCGGCGCAAGCAGACCGGCGCTGCCTGGTGTGCGTGGAAAAAAACCACGTAGACCAGGCAGCGCCGGCGTTGGGAAAAAATGACGTTAGGGCGTCTTAAAATGGGGCAAGTCAGGTTGAGGCAAAAAAATCGCCTCAACCCGATTTGCGCCATTTTTTTACGACGCCCAGACGCCATTTCATGACTCCTGTCTTAGTAAAGACAGGAGTCATGCCCCCTTGCCCAATGGCCATGCCCAGGGGACTTGTGTCCCCTGGGCATGGTCATTGGGCATAGTGGCATGTAGGGGGGCACAAATAAGGCCCCCCTATACCACCCAAAAAAAATAAAAAAATATAAAAAATTATACTTACCTTAACTTACCTGAATGTCCCTGGGGTGGGTCCCTCCATCCTTGGGTGTCCTCCTGGGGTGGGCAGGGGTGGCAGGGGGGGTCCCTGGGGGCAGGGGAGGGCACCTGTGGGCTCATTTTGAGCCCACAGGCCCCTTAACGCCTACCCTGACCCAGGCGTTAAATAGTGGCGCAAATTCGGGGTTTTTTGACCCGCCACCTCCCGGGCGTGATTTTTGCCCGGGAGTATAAATACGACGCATTTGCGTTGCCGTCATTTTTTTAGACGGGAACGCCTTCCTTGCATCTCATTAACGCAAGGAAGGCGTTCACGCAAAAAAATGACGCTATTTGCCCATACTTTGGCGCTAGACGCGTCTAACGCCAAAGTATAAATATGGCGTTAGTTTTGCGCCGAATTTGCGTCGAAAAAAACGACGCTAATTCGGCGCAAACGGAGTATAAATACGGGCCAGAGTATAGAAAGCATTTAAAGAGCTGAAAGAGAGTTTGTGTCAAGCTCCAGCCTTAGGTATGCCTGACTACACAAAACGTTTCTTGTTGTTTTGTCATGAATGTGATGGATGTTCTTTATCTGTTTTGGCACAGACACATGGAGGTGTCAATCGTCGAGTAGCATATTTTTCAGCTACTTTGGATCCAGTCGCAGCAGCCTTAAAAGGATGCTTGCGTTCTGTTGCAGCAGTGGAACAGAGCATTGCTCAAAGTGGGGCTATTGTAATGGGCTACCCTCTGACAGTAATGGTACCTCATTCAATAGAAATTCCGTTGACTCGTTCAGAGATACAGTACCTGACCATTGCGAGGTTGTCACAATATGAAACAGTGATTTTGGGAGCACCAAATGTAAAAATTAAAAGTTGTACGGTGCTTAACCCAGCAACTTTAGTTCTGGTTGAAAGAATTGGTTCAGATAAATTGGATGATACTAAACATGATTGTTTGGAAATTACAAAGCTATGTACAAAGCCAAGGGCAGATATTAGAGACACCTGCCTAGAAGACAGTGATCAAATTATTTTTGTTGATGGTGCCTGCATAAGAGATAATGTGGGCACATTGAGAGCAGGATATATAGTATGTACTATCACGGGCATACCAGAAGCTTCATTGCTTCGAAGAGTGTTTTCTGCACAAATAGCTAAATTGGTGGCTCATACTAGAGCACACCAGATTTCAGACCAGATGAAAGTAACAATCTATACAGATAGTCACTATGGATTCAAAATAGTGCATGATTTTGGCCAGATTTGGTCACAAAGAGGTTCATAACTTCTTCTGGTTCACCTGGGAGAAATGGTCAGAAGATTCGTGAATTGTTACAAGCTGTTCAGAAACCGGAAAAAATTGCAGTGGTGAAATGCAGTGCACATCAGAGGGGACAGGATTATGTAACTTTGGGAAATGCATATGCAGATCAAGTTGCAAAATTATGTGCCTTAAATGGTATTTCCTTCAAAGGAAATTGGGAATTGTAGCCTGAACATGATGAAGTCTATGAACATTTTACTGTGCAAATTGTCGATACTTTGGAAGAGCTAAAGACTCTACAAGACAATGTTCCATAAGAAGAGCGCAAAGATTGGGTGAAGCTTAAATGTTTCCAGAGGGATGATGATGTTTGGGTAACAGCAGAAGGAAAGGTGGTTTTGCCAAACAGTTTGCTTCCTCAAATGGCTAGATATTACCATGGTCAAGCACACCAAGGGAAAGATGCAATGATTCGAACTTTCAAGCAGCATTGGTTTCATCCAAAATTTAGAAAGTTGCCGAAGTAGTTTGCCATAGATGCATTGTCTGTCAGCAAATGAGCGTTGGCAAAGGAACAGTAGTCAGCATGGGACAAATGGATTTCATTGAGATGCCTGCATGTGCTGGTTTGAAATATGTATTGGTGATTGTGAGTATTTTAAGTCATTGGATTGAGGCTTACCCTACTAGGAGAAATGACAGATTGACAGTAGCTAAGTTACTACTTAGAGAAATGATTCCACGTTTCGGTTGCCTGGTCTCTTTAGTATCAGATAGAGGAAGCCACTTCAACAGTGAAGTGATAAAATTACTATGTTCAGCTTTAAACATTCAGCAGAAACTTCATTGTAGCTACCGCCCAGAAGCTTCAGGACTTGTAGAGCAGATGAATGAAACTCTAAAGTCCAGACTTGCAAAGATGTGCACATCAATGAATTTAAAATGGCCAGATGCTTCACTGTTAGTTTTAATGTCAATGAAAAGTACCCCTGACAAGAAGACAGGATTGTCACCTCATGAAACCCCAATGAGGAGAGCAATGAGACTACCAGCAAATCCTGCAAGTGCTCTTGTAAATATTACAGATGATATGGTGTTAGACTACTGCAAAGGTTTGGCTAACGTAGTTCGATCTTTTTCTCATCAGGTGGAAGCAACGAATTCAACAATCTCAAGGCCAAGGTCACAACTTGAAAGCGGGTGACTGGGTTGTCATCCGTAAGCATGTGAGAAAGTCCTGTTTGGATCCACAGTGGGGAGCCCTTATCAAGTGATTCTAATAACAACAACAGCTGTGAAGTGTGCAGGATTACCAAACTGGGTACATGCAAGCCATACCCGGAAGGTGAACTATCCAACAGAACAAGAAGAAGAACTGTTGAGGTTACCTGCAGCTAAGGTCCCCTTCCACCCCCCGTGACGTCAGCGCACATTGCGCGCTGACAATCACAGAGGGCCTCCTCTTTCCCTTTGAAGTCTCTCCGAGCGTTTCAAAAGCCGGATTGCTTGCAATCCGGCTTTTGAAACGCCCACTAGACACCAGGGATTTTTTTTTATTTTTTTTATGAAATGGACATAAGGGAGCAACCAGGGGGGGCATTTTTTTGGAAGGCCTTTTCTTCCCCTGGGGGGGCAGAAGCCTCTAGGCACAAGGGATCATTTTTTTTTTTTTTTTTTTTTTTTTTTTAGAGGTGGGGAGCGACCCCTCAGGCAAGGGTCGCCCCCCCAGGGGACAAATTATATTTAGGCCATTTCTGCCTTGGGGGCAGATTGGCCTATTTTTATGAGGCCAATCTGCCCCCAAGGGGGACAGAAATCACTAGACACCAGGGAGTTTTTTTTTTTTTTTTTACGTGAATTTCACGCAAGGGGAGCGACCCCTTAGGCAATGGTTGCTCCCCTGGGGGGAAAATTTATTTTAGGCCATTTCTGCCCCCCTGGGGGCAGATCAGCCTATTTTGATTAGGCCGATCTGCCCCCATGTGGGGCAGAAACCACAAGGCACCGGGGATTTTTTTTATTTTTTTTGTTTTACAGATGGGGAGCGACCCCTTAGACAAGGGTTACTCCCCTGGAGGGGAAAATTGTAGTTAGGCCATTTGGGGCCGATCGGCTGATTTTTGCTACGCCATTCTGCCCCCAAGGGGGGCAGAAACCACTAGGCACCAGGATTTTTTTTTTTTGCGCCAATGTCACGCGGGGGAGCGACCCCGTAGGCAAGGGTCGCTCCCGTGGGGGGTTAGGGGAGTGGGGGGGCAAATTTATTTTAGGCCATTCCTGGGGGCAGAAACCTCTAGACGCCAGGGCAATTTTTTTTTTTTTGGTGTTTTTTTATAGATGGGGAGCGACCCATTAGGCAAGGGTCGCTCCCCTGGGGGGCAAATTTATTTTAGGCCATTTCTGCCCCCCTGGGGCCGGCTGATCTAGAGACCAAAGTCCACAGGTAGGCACTTTGCAAAAAACACCTCTGTTTTCTGTGTAAAAATGTAATGCGTCCACGTTGTGTTTTGGGCCATTTCCTTTTGTGGGCGCTAGGCCTACCCACACAAGTGAGGTACCATTTTTATCGGGAGACTTGGGGGAACGCTGGGTGGAAGGAAATTTGTGGCTCCTCTCAGATTCCAGAACTTTCTGTCACCGAAATGTGAGGAAAATGTGTTTTTTTAGCCAAATTTTGATGTTTGCAAAGGATTCTGGGTAATAGAACCTGGTCAGAGCCCCACAAGTCACCCCATCTTGGATTCCCCTAGGTCTCTAGTTTTGAAAAATGCACAGGTTTGGTAGGTTTCCCTAGGTGGCGGCTGAGCTAGAGTCCAAAAGCTACAGGTAGGCACTTTGCAAAAAACACCTCTGTTTTCTGTCAAAAATTGTGATGTGTCCACGTTGCGTTTTGGGGCATTTCCTGTCTCGGCGCTAGGCCTACCGACACAAGTGAGGTATCATTTTTATCGGGAGACTTGGGGGAACGCTGGGTGGAAGAAAATTTGTGGCTCCTCTCAGATTCCAGAACTTTCTGTCACCGAAATGTGAGAAAAACTTGTTTTTTTAGCTAAATTTTGAGGTTTGCAAAGGATTCTGGGTAACAGAACCTGGTCAGAGCCCCACAAGTCACACCATCTTGGATTCCCCTAGGTCTCTAGTTTTCAAAAATGCACAGGTTTGGTAGGTTTCCCTAGGTGCCGGCTGAGCTAGAGGCCAAAATCTACAGGTAGGCACTTTGCAAAAAACACCTCTGTTTTATTTTAAAAAATGTGATGTGTCCACGTTGTGTTTTGGAGCATTTCCTGTCACGGGCGCTAGGCCTACCCACACAAGTGAGGTGTCATTTTTATCGGGAGACTTGGGAGAACTCTGGGTGGAAGGAATTTGTGGCTCCTCTCAGATTCCAGAACTTTCTGTCACCGAAATGTGAGGAAAACGTGTTTTTTTGGCCAAATTCTGAGGTTTGCAAAGGATTCTGGGTAACATAACCTGGTCAGAGCCCCACAAGTCACCCCATCTTGGATTCCCCTAGGTCTCTAGTTTTCAAAAATGCACAGGTTTGGTAGGTTTCCCTAGGTGCCGGCTGAGCTAGAGGCCACAATCTACAGGTAGGCACTTTGCAAAAAACACCTCTGTTTTCTGTCAAAAATTGTGATGTGTCCACGTTGTGTTTAGGGGCGTTTCCTGTCGCAGGCGCCAGGCCTACCCACACAAGTGAGGTATCATTTTTATCGGGAGACTTGGGGGAACGCTGGGTGGAAGGAAATTTGTGGCTCCTCTCAGATTCCAGAACTTTCTGTCACTAAAGTGTGAGGAAAATGTGTTTTTTAAGCCAAATTTTGAGGTTTACAAAGGATTCTGAGTAACAGACCCTGGTCAGAGCCCCACAAGTCACCCCATCTTGGATTCCCCTAGGTCTCTAGTTTTCAAAAAATGCACAGGTTTGGTAGGTTTCCCTAGGTGCCGGCTGAGCTAGAGGCCAAAATCTACAGGTAGGCACTTTGCGAAAAACACCTCTGTTTTCTTTAAAAAAATGTGATGTGTCCACGTTGTGTTTTGGGGCATTTCCTGTCGCGGGCGCTAGGCCTCCCACACAAGTGAGCTATCATTTTTATCGGGAGACTTGGGGGAACATAGAATAGCAAAACAAGTGTTATTGCCTCTTGTCTTTCCCTACATTTTTTCCTTCCAAATATAAGAGAGTGTGTAAAAAAGACGTCTATTTGAGAAATGCCCTGTAATTCACATGCTAGTATGGTCACCCCGGAATTCAGAGATGTGCAAATAAAAACTGCTCCTCAACACCTTATCTTGTGCCCATTTGGGAAATACAAAGGTTTTCTTGATAGCTATTATTCACTCTTTATATTTCAGCAAATGAATTGCTGTATGCCCGGTATAGAATGAAAACGCACTGCAGGGTGCAGCTCATTTATTGGCTCTGGGTACCTAGGGTTCTTGATGAACCTACAAGCCCTATATATCCCCGCATCCAGAGGAGTCCAGCAGACGTAATGGTATATTGCTTTAAAAAATCTGATGTTGCAGGAAAAAGTTACAGAGTAAAACGTAGAGAAAAATTGCTGTTTTTTTATCACCTCAATTTCAATATTTTTCTTTTTCAGTTGTTATTTTCTGTAGGAAACCCTTGTAGGATCTACACAAATGACCCCTTGCTGAATTCAGAAATTTGTCTACTTTTCTGCAATGTTTAGGTTTCTGGGATACAGCATTGGTTTCACGCCCATTTCTGTCACTGACTGGAAGGAGGCTGAAAGCACAAAAAATTGTAAAAATGGGGTATGTCCCAGTAAATTGCCAAATTTGTGTTGAAAAATTGGGTTTTCTGATTCAAGTCTGCCTGTTCCTGAAAGCTGGGAAGCTGGTGATTTTATCACCGCAAACCCTTTGTTGATGCCATTTTCAGGGAAAAAAACACAAGCCTTCTTCTGCAGCCACTTTTTCCCATTGTTTTTTAAAAAAATGACATTTTCACAGTATTTTGGCTAATTTCTTGGCCTCCTTCAGGGGAATCCACAAAGTCTGGGTACCTCTGGAATACGTAGGATGTTGGGAAAAAAAGGACGCAAATTTGGCTTGGCTAGCTTATGTGGACAAAAAGTTAAGAGGGCCTAAGCGCGAACTGCCCCAAATAGCCAAAAAAAGGCCTGGCACAGGAGGGGGAAAAGGCCTGGCAGCGAAGGGGTTAATAACATATTTTTGACAAACTACTAAACTGATACTGAATTATTTTTTTCGGATTGTGACAAGGAGGATCTTGTTGTGTGAATGAACTTTTCGAAAAAAAGTTAGGAGGGATTGATGCTGAATTTTGAAAATTTTATGAATTTTGAATTTTTTTTTAAATTTATGTCTTTTGTTTTTTTGTTTGTTTTGGTTTTGCTGCATAGTTCTATTTTTTGATTACTTCTAATTTGAGATTCTCAATAGATCATGGGAAACTTTAGTAATCAATACACTGAAAATAGTCGTTGTAGATTTGTAGGTATTGGTTTGGCGGTTGTTTGTGCTATAATATGTTTAATATTATTTGTAGGTATGATAGTTTTTTAGATGAATGGAGCCAACCATGATACAAAGTTACACACTTCTGATAATTCTTTAGATACTACTACTATGGGCCTGATTACAACTTTGGAGGAGGTGTTAATCAGTCCCAAAAGTGACGGTAAAGTGACGGATATACCACCAGCCGTATTACGACTCCATTATATCCTATGGAACTCGTAATACGGCTAGTGGTATATCCATCACATTTGGGACGGATTCACACCTCCTCCAACGTTGTAATCAGGCCCTATGTCTTCTACAATAGATAGGTTTAAGATAGATATGAAATATTTACACAAAGAGAAAGATCTTTCTTCTAATGTCTTCTATCGCTTATTGCGTGAGTATGTTGAAGTGATGGATGCGAAAGATTGTTATGTTTGCACGGAGATTCCAGCCTCTGAGGAGGAAGGAATTACATATCATAGCTTGCCTTTGACTTATGCTATAAGTTGCAGTCTTTTACTCTTGCGTTTCTATGACCAAAAATATATACAATACTTTTTCTCAAACTATGATGTACTTCTCTCTTTTGTGTCTGTTATTGGTTATTTGAAAAAAATAGCCAGGGTGCATAACATAGTACGAATGAGAGATTTCTTTGAGCCTACATTTACATGTGGGACAGCATTTCCTCATCAAAATAATATTACTTGTTTACTAACATCTGTATAGAAGACATTTTTAGATAACACAGAAGATAGGAAAAGAGAGATCAAAATTAAGAAAGATAAGGGAATACTTAATCGTAGACCTGGAATTGATTATGCTTATACTGACATTACTAAACAAAGAAAACTAACATTAGATGCAGAACATGTGGGAAAGCTTTGTATATAAAGGCCACAAAGTTATTTTGATAAAGTATATGTGGATACGAGTGAATGTAGACATGTGTTCTTGTTTCAGAGTAAGTGGAGCTTTATGTTGAATGGACAGGACCCTCCAATACCTGGCGTTTACTATATTTGTGGAAAGAATGCTTATTATCATCTTCCTAGAGGGTGGTATGGCACGTTATTTGGGAAAAGTCTTTCCGTAAATATATCAGTTGGAAGACCTGAGTAAGTTTCCTACATTTTTTAAGATTCAAACGAGACACAAGCGCGAATTAGTTTCTAGGATTGTAGGAGACATTTGTGGAGCAATAATTCCTTCAGTGAGAGTTGTTCTCAATTCAATAAAGATACAGAAGTTGTCTACAGTCGTGGATAACATGTTGATGAGTTATTCTGGAGCTATCATACACCTACATACTGAATTGGCTGCTACAAGAGCTATGGCTCTTCAGGACCGCCTTGCATTAGACTTCTTCTTATTCTTATTCCTTTAGCGAAAGAGAACAGAGTTTGCAAATTACTTGGTCCGCGTCACTGTTGTTCATACCTACCGGACAATTGAAAATTAGTTAGAGGTTTGACTAATAATCTAACAGATGATAAAACTGAACTAAAAGAACTCACCAAAACTACTATCTGGGAAAAGGCTGGCAAAGGAATTGCTTCAGTGGGAAATTGGTTTGGCAACTTGGGAAAAGGAATAGTATTGAAAGTGATCAAATGGGTATCAATTATAGTGTTCTGTCTAATTGGAATATGGGGAATAGACAAACTTTATAAAATACTTAAGAGAAGAAAATTTGAAAAGAATCAGAAGAGATTGGATGTTCAAATAGAAAAATGTTATGGGGACAAAATGAGGTGAAAGAAGATTTATAAGAAAACAAAAGAGACAAGGTTCTACATTTTCTAAATTGAAATAAATACATTTTTTGAGAGGCTTGTGTGATGACATTTATAGCCATCACAGGAGGGACTATGGAAGCAGAGATTTTAGTGATAAAGATCTAGATTTTATGATGTACTCACTTTATAGATTAATATGTGGTTTAACTTTGATTAATCAATGTAGTAATGAAAACGAGTGTTTTATGAAATGGCCACCATCTTATGTAGGCCTGTGATAACTTAGCATGAATACAATTATTTTCATTTACTCTGCACATATTTTCTCTAGTACGTTTCTTAACCAATAAATGTGTTAACAGTGACATCTACAGGACTAAAGCATAAGCATATACAAGGTTGTTGTATGACGTAATTAATTAAATGTTTCAATTGTTGTTCGAAGTCTTAATATTCTCATTGTTAGGGAAATGTTTCTAACGTGTGTGTTTCCCTCGAGGGTGGAAATGAATGAAACAATGTTAAATCACATATCCTGAGCACAAGTTCTTGATGAGGGGGAAACAAATGTATTCGTTTAGGGATTCGACAACCAATGGAAAACGGGAATGATGTTTAAAAATGTAATTCCTAGATATCTGTTTTAATTCTAATTGGTCATACTTTGCTCACCTCATGTTTTGTCCAATCATTTTTATTTGTCAGTTTAATTTAATGTTTGGTCACCACTTCTTTTAATCAGTCATCTTTGGGAGGTTAGAGTCTTACCGGGAGAGCTTTAGAGAGTCTTTTGGGTTGGTTTTGGGTTTGTCACTTTGTCAGATCTTTTGAGAGTTTATTTTCCTAATGTTTTAATGGTTTAGTGTAGCTTATGGTCTAAAAATCTAAACCATTACCCTGTCCCACCCGTATCCTGTATTCCGAGGCTGATTACTAAGGGTGTCCCTCTAATGAAGCAGACAAACTTGCTGATTTTGTAGGGCACTGGGTAATGTCTGAATTGTACTTGTTATGTGTTTTTTTTTTCAGGTACCAGCTGCAACTCACTGAATCAACTGCTGCTAATGATTTTTTACATAACCCGGGTTAAATATTTTGCTAAACTTGTGTTACTAAAACTTTTACATGAAGCCCAACATGTTGATGCTAATTAGTGGTTAGTAAGGGAAATGTTTTTCTTCACATGCTCTTGAATTGTTATTGATGTTCATCATTTGTTCTGATGTATTTGATTTCATTAGCACAGCTTCTGGTGCAATGTTCTTGTGTTATAATCATTGAATTGATTTGCTTATTTTCTTTGATTAAACTCAGATACATGAGGTGGTCTAATCAGTCTTTGTTGACTCTCTAAATGTATCATTTGTGCTTGAGAAATATTTTCGTGACTTTAGCATTGTTAATATAGGGAAATAAAATTGTTACACTTTACTAAAACTGGTCTGGTGATTGAAGTACTATGAGATTGTAGATTGTATTGATTTTATATTATTGTGTTGATTATGACGTCATGCCATTAACATCCCCTCTATACAATGTCGGTTTGGTTCAATCGGCCTGATGCGTGAAACCTACTCTGTGTTTTGAGGTAACAGCCCGTTCACACAGGACAACAACAGAGAAATTATGAGGCAGACCAGGCAGTGAGAGGAATATCTAGCTCATCCACAAACGTGTTTCTAGACGATGAAGCTGTGCAGATATATTATATAGCCATGTGTTTAATCCTAGGGATTTTAGAGACAGCTGACAAAGGAAGTCTGCTCCCCCCCCCCAGGTGTTTTTTTAGCGGTTTGTACAGTCCTAGGGACTGCAACCATTTTGGGCTACTTTGGTAGTCAGGCAGAGTTAGACTGGGGATTTTTCTGCTCCCAGGCACCATTCAGTGTATGGTAGCACAGTAACCGATAGCTCAGTCAGGAACAGGATTTTTTTGGTCCGCCCACCCATTCCCCTTTGGTAAGGGCTCAAGGGGTCAACCAATGTGAAAGCTAAAATTTAAACAGGTGAAGGATTAAAGTAATTGTTGCTGTTGACCAAGTGCGGGCTGGCGGTCAGACAACAGGTTTCCATGGTTTGAAGCAGTTTTATTGTTGTTGGGGCAGGTGAAGCAGTTTGAAGGCAGAGAGTAAGTTTATTCTTGCAGAAGGCTGTAAGTTAAAGGCTTACAGTTTGAGAAAGTAAGGTTAGTTCAAGTTGTAGAGCATAGATATAATGACAGCTAGTCGTGTTGGGGGAACTGTGGGTAGGGGGGACAATTAGAGGTGGTGGTAGGCCAAACAGTACACTTCTTCATAGGTAGTGTATTTTATAGTTTTGTAACCAATTTGCCGGGGCATGGATATGTTTGTGAGATGCACCTGCTTCAAAGTTAAAAATCACATTGTATATGGTCAGGATTTCGGGAAAGGAAATGATATGTATATAGAGGCTGTGTTTTAGCTGTTAAACTGAGGTCAGGCTCAGGTTGTAAGAAGTAGACAAAAAAGGTATCAGTTAAGTTTTAGAAAAGATAGTTTAGGCATTTGTCAAGAAAAAGAAAGTTAAACAGCACTCCACCCAAGGACGGACTGGATGTGATAGAAGTCATGTCCATGATTGGCAGGACAATAGTAGGGAAATTCTGAGGTAGGAAATAATGAGACAAAAGGAATATTGACTTATCCAACAACTGAAAGATAGTAGATAATGAATTTGGTTTATTTCGTCGTCAATACCTAATTTGTAAAAAAAATAATAATAATAATAACAGTGCCACGCCCAAGATGTTTCTCAAAACCCCACCACAGTTTGCGCAATCCACTCACTGCTCCTGTAAGTGCTGCAAACATCAATACAAACGCTACCTGCAAGCCATTACACTCCTACAAAATTGACAACATGATGTATTTCATGTTACTCAAAGCCGGAAGACTAGTCTGGGCTTGTTGGTTTTACCATTTTTTTATGTGTATTGAATTGTTAAAGATGCTGCTGGTGTCCTCTGTTTAAAACAGAGGCAGACAGCACAACCATGTGGTGGAATTTCATAAAAGTATGCTGTGTTAAGAAATACACCAGCACAAATTAAGCACTGTTGTTTCTGTATTTAATAATGTTTGTTGGCTTCCCATCTGACGTTAAATTACTTTTATGCACATTCCTGGAATTTCCAAGCCTCATTTGCCATCAGTCTTCTTGTATAGTTCCTGTGTGACTCAGTGCATATTTGAGGTTTCTGGTCGCTGGAATTGGTGCCTGTGTAGTGTTCATTTAGCCGCCATAATCTCAACAGGGACGCGCGTCCATTGACTGCCAAAGGTGGATCCCTCCTGGCTCCTAGTGGTTGGTAGATCATAGCATTTACAGATTGTACAGCTGTCTGATTCACAACACTTTTTATCGCATTCTTAAAGTGTTTTTTTTAAAACAAAGTCAGCATGACTTCAGAACTAAGGCCCGTATTTATACTTTTTCTAGCACCGCATTTGCGCCGCTTTTTGGCGCAAAACGGCGCAAACCTACAAAATACAATGGTATTTTGCAAGTTTGCGCCGTTTTTGCGTCAAAAAACGACGCAAATGCGGCGCAAAAAAAGTATAAATACGGGCCTAAGGCTTATATGTACTAACATACCGGTTCTTAACCTCTGGTCTGGCGAGCCATGAGGTCTGCAAAGCCCACACTGGCCGTCTGTGATTTCTTAGAAAATTAAATATTATTAACAGAATAATAAAGTGTAAATAAAGAAAGACACAAAATGTACAAATGAAAATTGTAAAGGCTTTTGTAAATGCTAAGAAATTTGTAATTGAAGGGTAAAATTAGGTTAGAATTCTCAGTTTGATGCCTGGGAGCAGTGCAAGTGCCTCAAACTGAATATAAAATGGACAATGAGTGGCGTCAATTGAATTTAGAAATACTCGAATCTTCCCATCATAATTAAAAGTTCGTTTTTTTCATATTTGTTTGTGAATTAAATTAAATATTTTATTATTTACATATTTTTTGATTAATGCTTTTCTGTATTTGTTGTATATTGTTTTGCAGTTCAAATCACGACAAATGCTTAGGCCGAGTCACCGGCGTCCAGTAATGACTTAGTTGGGCCCTAAGTTTCCAATAATTATTCAGCAGGGCTCCCCGGAACCAGCATTAAGTGGCGTCGGCAGAAGTCCAAAGGATAACAACCAGTGCATCAGGCGTTAAATGTCTTTTTTAACTGATTTTTGTCCATATTTAGGTATTGCATACTTTTGATGGATGTTATTTAGTATCTACTTTATAATAGCCCCCATTTTGAGGGGCTGTGACCAAATTGCAGGGCTGCCGACCTTGGAACTGGGAAATCAAGCGCGAGTCGGCTCAGCATCACGTGATTCTGACAAATCACTTCTCCCCATGTATAAAAAATATGTAATTCAATCTGGTGCGCATGTAAAGCACTCTAATGTCCCGGTGGCACTCTCGCGCTATATATAGTATAACAAATAGAAGATAACGTTTTTAATCGAAACATACCGTGGATGTGTCATATTGTTGCTACCTTTATCTGGAAAAAGTATAACTTTCCTTTTTATTTTGTTACATAATTAAGCTCCAATACGCATTTTAGGGTCCAAGAGCATTATTTTAAAGCTTCTTTACTTGGTGGTAGAAATAAGAAATCATAACCATAAATAGGACAGTTTGCCTTTCAATCCCCTTAACTTAGAACTGAGGACGGAAGAGAAGGTCATCGATGTAAACATTAGATATGGTAGTCCCAGCAGCAACTACTTCTCTGTCTGAATGTGAGTAACTGCCCTACACACAAAATATATGAGTCTTTGTTGAATGCAACATGTAGAAGTGAGTTTATTCTGTGTTCAAAATGAAATCGGTGTCTAGGCTCAGTCCTGGCTTTGACCACAGAGTGGCGCTGCAGTACAGGCAATTTAAAACTTTTGAACAAAATACATATGACAGCCTTCGTGGCTGTGTGTTCTACACAACATTTCACAACAACAAAGAAGGGTCCCTTTCTCGTACATGAGACTTTTCTGTCGACTCACGTGCTCGGTGTTTCAATGGAGGTGGGGGCCACAGAAGGGAATATTTCCACGTGGCACGCACTATTCAAACCAGAGGATGGCAATAAGGATCGTTTGTGCACAAAAGTGAAAAACTGAACTGTCCAGTCTGACACCTGATCTCTCAAGAGAGTGGAAGCGTATATGACCAGTGCTGGAAATGAGAAAAAAAATCACTCAAGGAACCTATACATTGGGGATCACGGCGTAGCAACAGAAAGGGGGAGTACGCACGAGGGGCGGAGTCATGAAAAGCTGAGTCTGGCAGTCTACTTTTGTACGTTTAAAAACTCTGTTGCTAAGAAATAGCACAAACAAGGACACATGTGAAAGTACATCTGTTCTGGCTTACTTAATAGGTCAGATTGCATTTTAAAATATCTTAGTGTGTTAAGGCACCTGCTGTAGAGATTAGTGTTAGCCAGACAATTTTACAGGATAATATTAATTGCAAGGTAACTCTGGTGGTTAATGAACTTGGTGGAGAGTGATATGTGTTTTGTCTAGTCACAGTTTAGAACTAATGTAGCCTGGAGGTTAATGTGCCATTTGTATTTCATGTAGATAGGTAAGTGGGGTTCTGCTTTTGAAGCAGAGAACGCTGTGTTAGTACAGTCAACTCCATCAATGGGTAAGTCTTACAATCTGACCGGACCATGGACTCTTAAAATATAATGCCTAGCAGTATGGTCTATAGGCAGGGCCAATGGAATTCTGCGATTTTGCAGCCGGAGTTTTTTTTTTCATATAAATAGGGATTAGCCACCTTTGCCACTTAACCCATCATCTGTTGCATAATCTGCAAATTTTAACAGAGTTTCTACCTCATACGGATCAAAAGTTACTAAAAGCCTTAACACTACTGCTGCGAAGTAGAAGGCCCTTTAAACAGGTTGACTGGTGACCTTTTTGATGCTTTTTTATGTGCTTTATTGTTAAACTCGAGTGTTTTAACATCGATAAAAATGTAAAATAAAACTATCACAAAATATCCTGCACAATTTGCATTATTTCGCTGCATAATTTAGTCAACCTTGGTGCATATTTTCGGGGCCCTAACGATATGTCACTAACAGATCTTGGAACCCTCAATGTCTTAGCATGTACACTGATTTACGTTCTTGTTTGATTTATTGTCTTTGATCTTTTCGATTTCGGCAGTCACCGAAGCAACAACGCAGCCAAAATGACAGGCATTTTTCAATTAAAAGGCTTTTTCACTTCTAGACAGTGGTATCCGTGGTTTTGTGGCGTGGGTAGTAACAGTGCAAGGATGGGTGAAAGGTTGAGCTACTGAGTGAATGCATGAATGGATAAGCAAGCACTTGGACTCATGGCGGGATGAACAGACGAGTGCATAGGTGGATGGAATAATAAGCATGTGCATTGATGAAAGAGTGATGAATAAGTACATCGATGGCCTAAATCAGGTTGCTCGGGGGGGCTGCTGCCCCATTGGTGGAAGGAGGCTGACATCCTTCCCATCACTGATACTCACTCACTCATCATTGGCATTCATTATTGTTGCTGTTAGTGGCTCACACATTCATCCACCTATGCACTTAGTTATATATTTTCCACCCACTCACACATTCTAGTATCCACTCACTCATCCATTCCACACAAACTCAACAATTGATATTGCTTCTTCATTGACTACCGAGCTTTGGGAGTGTATTTCGTCGAGCGGATTAATGTAGCAGTACATCAATGGGTGACTACGTGGCTAAATGGATAACTGACCACAATGATGAACTGGTGACTGAGTGCATTGATGGATCAGTGTGAAAGTATAAGTGAGCAAATGGGTGAGGACATGAATGGTGAGACGAGTAAAGGGATGCACAAGATGCAGAATTCTTTTAAGGCATGGGCAGATTGGGCCCAGGACCAGGGCCACAGACTTTCAGGGGGGTGCCCCGACAGAGCCAGCCCAGCTCTGCCGAGCTTTTCCCCTAATGACCATGAATCATTCTTAAAATGATTATCTTAAATACAGTTTTCCTTTAATTTATTTTTAATGTGGGTGAATTATGGGAGTTTATTACAGACATTTTGCAGAGAAATGCTTATGCTTTCAAAACCATTCAAAATCCATACAAAAAATATTTTAGATCAACACAGTAATTCACATATGACAAAGGGGAGGGGTCACAAATATTCTTTGCAAAAATATTACTTAGCGGCTGCTGTATTACAATGTTGAGAACACACATCACTACTGATAGAGCGAACCGTAGTATCAATTTACCTGTGTTTGGACGCTCTTTAGGCCGATGAATCTTTTGACTAAGTGGGAACTCTCTGTACTCTTAATCGATCAATCGCATCAAATCAATAATCAATAACGTACATAAGCAATACCTTGATCAACATAACACTTAATGATTAATCCAGAATACATTTCGGCGAACCCTGACCTTTCAGCCAGGAATAACCACACCAGTTTATTGCAAAGTTAGTGAATTTATTTCCCTATATTAACAAAGCTAGCACAATAATTAATTAATTAATTAATTAATCTTTATTTCGGCCAATTAGGCCATAAAAGATGTACACAAAAAACACACATATGAACATGTAAAACCATCAAGGGAAAGTAAACAGGAAACACATCAGATAAAAGACCATACAATTAAAATGAAAACTTAAAATTAGATAGGAGCCTGCAACTTTAAAATACGGGTACGAATATGCCAGACATTGGTAAGGAATTTGGCTAGTGCAAACACAATTGGACCTGAAACATCAGTTTTTAAAATTCTGTACACCGGGAGGTACTCCCTAAAACCAAGGTTTCTAATAAGTGGTAGGAGCCAATATTTCCTGGCGGCCTTGTAAGTTGGACAAAACAAGACCACATGCAGATCGCTTTCCCCTGCTCCCACACGTCGGACATAGCTTGGTAGATGGCAGTGTTGACCAGGAGCAGGTGTAAGATCGCAGAGGCAATGTGCCATATCTCCATTGGAGAAAAAGCTTCCTGGCCAGCACAGGAGACATAGCATCCAGAACCCTCTCCAAGCGGTATGAGTCCTTGCTTTGCGCGAATACAGATGTTAATGACCCCTCATTCTTGCAGTCTAGGGCCATAGCTAATTTCCGCTCGTGGTAAGCACTGACCAAAGCTCTTCGTGGGATCCTTAGTGAGGCGTTGGATCCCACGAAGAGCTTTGGTCAGTGCTAGCACAATATAAATGTGTCTCAACACCAAATGATAAACATAAATGAACATTAATAGCTGTCCATAACGTCGAAACAAGTGTAATCTATGTAGCATTTGAATCACAAGGCATTCGATAATGGCAATGCAAAGCACTAATACGATAATCTGTAATGGGCTAATTGCGTACATTTAGTCAGCATAACAAGATCTCAAATTGCATCGTGCGACATATGGAATTCTCATCTAACCTCAAATTAGCATCGGCATGTGGGACTTCATGCAAAAATAATTTAGCAACATTAATTTAGAAAACTCCTAGCTAGGGATCTTACCAAAATCAGCAGTTGGTTACCTAAAAGAAACACAATGCAATTTTACAATTTCCTCTCATATTTACCAATTACGATCAGCAATCAAGGAAGTCTTCGTCTCACAGGTACCGTTGCTCGATCAGCATGGGACGGGACAAAGGGGCAGGGGTGGACGGGGCAATTGCCTCACGGCGGCAAGGTAAGACTACTACTTCATGCAAAGGGCATTTCAAAGTTAAAGTCTCTAGGGCAAGAATCATTAAAGTCTCTTTCTCTCGATTAGAGAAAGCATCAAAGTCTCTCAAAATGGCGTCGCAGCAAAGTGGGCCATAATAGCTACGAAGTCTGCAAAATGGCGGGTATCGAGCTGGTAATGGCTACTTTCTTCTCGTGCACCTGGGTTTTATAGACAACAGTTCGAGTCCAGTAGGGTCTCCATTGGAGGGTTCATAGGTTAGCTTCAAATTGTCCAATCAAAAACAACAGTTCTCAAGCTTTTACTTAAGCATACATTATCCTTGGAGATGGGTACGCAAATCGCAACATTGTCTACCAATTAGCTCACTTTCAGAGCCTCCATTGTCCGCACCTGCAAGTCGACCTTGAATTAAAGAGAAAATATGCCAGGCTGGCACGAAACTTTAAGATAAGCATGTGAACAGTTTCTGTGGAAAAATACAGCTTCAAGCAGAAATACACGTTTAATAGCACATTGGAAAAATACGAACATCTAAACCGTGAGACCAGGCCACTAGGCCAAAGCCTCCTCTAAAGTAATGCTAAGCTAACGTAGTTCGAACAAGCAAATCGTAGCACACGTTTATGATTATGTCGGATTAGTGCAATTCTAATACACCACGTTATATAAAGCACGCGTATAAATGTTGGCAAACTACTCTAAGGGCACATTTTGTCCCCGTACAATCTTTATTAGTTCGGTTAAAGTCACACACGATTATTTCACACTACGTTTATGCGTTAATAAATCAAAACCTTCATTTTCTGCTTCATCAATCCCTCCTCTGATGACTACTTGTCATCACACAAATTTAGCCCACAAATTTTATTCCATTAAAATTCTGTCAGTTCCCTTTTCCTTTTAGTTCCCCTAGTTTGCGCTTTGTATTCTTCTGCCATTCTTTTCATAATTTTCATCTCCTTTCTTCTTTTAATTCTTTCCATAATCATTATTATTCCCCTTTTTATTCCCCAAATTCCAAACACACAGATTATTACTATTAAAATTCCCTCTATTATTTTTAGCAATATTCCATTCCAAATTCCCCCAATCCAATGTCCCACTGAAGCAAGTCCCTTTCCAACCTTCTCCCACACTCCTGGTTCTTTCAGTTCCTTCAAATCTGCACTTTCTTTTGTTAGATTAGCAAGCATAGTTTTAATTTTCACACTATTGTCAGGTATATAGGTACAACAGTGTCTTGCACCAAGCATTTTGCAAACACCACCATCCTTTGCTAAAAGAATGTCTAAAGCAAGCCTATTTTGAAGAGTCATAGCTCTTTCCGCTGCAAGTTCAGCATCTATCAGGATTATAGCACCTGAAAACTTTGTCAACATGTTATCCACTATAGTAGACAACTTTCTTATTTTGATGGAATTCAGCACAACTCCCAATGAAGGAATCATGGCTCCAAATATATCACCTACCACAGCAGCTGCGGTCTCTCTTTTCTGGATACAATGGGATCCAGATGTCTTTTGAATCATCGATAGGTCATTCAGTTGATAAACCTTTGGGAACACTATACCCAAATAACATCTCCCCCACCATCCCTTTGGAAGACGATAATAGGCATTATACCCACAAATGTAATATACCCCTGGAATGACAGGGTCAAGTCCGTCCATCATGAATGTCCATTTGGCCTTAAAGATAAACGTGTGTTTACACTCACTCGCCCCTACAAAAATGTTGTCATAATAAGATTCACCTCGATATATACAAAACTTCCCTACATGCCAAGCATCTAAAGCAATTTTCCCTTGTGTCTTTATTGCAGCAAAATCATAATTATCTACTGAAGTCCTCTTATGTAACTCCTTTTCTAATTTCGCCTTCATTTGTGCCCTTCTATCATCTGTACGATCTAAAAAGCTTATTTCTACTGCAGAGAGTGAGCAAGTAAGATTTTCCCTATGAGCGTGAGCCGTTTCAAAAGGTAGCATTGGCTCGAAAAATTCCCTCATTATCTTAGCATCCCAATCTTTAGCAATCTGGCTTAACTGCGCTATTATAGGAACATAAGCAAAGGTAACATCATAATTTGAGTAAAAATACTGTATGTTAGTTTGACCATAAAACCTAGACATTACTATACTACATGTAATCCCGTATGTAAGAGGCATGTGGTGATATGTCACCTCTTCCTTCACTGATGTCGGTATCTGGGTACACACATAACAATCTTTCGCATCCATTGTCTCAACATATTCTGTTAGTAAGCGATAGAAAACATTATACGAAAGTTCTTTCCTTTCATGCTAGAGTCTCTCATCCAGTGCTAGCCTTTTCAATGCGGTTAGTTCAGTGACAGTAACAGGAGCAATAGTAGAAGCAGCAATAGTCTCATTCTCACCCTTTCCATGTATACCAAGCACAATCGCCATTATTATTAGTACACATGTAACTACCAAGCCTATACACACATATTTACAATATTTCTTTCTATTGTTTTGCGTCATGATCTGTATAGAATCAGAGAGCTAGAAGCACCTATAAATGAAACTATTTAGCAATTCAGTTACAAAGCTGAGCGAGCGCAATGTTCACACCGTCTTCTTCAAGAGGCCAAGTCACTTATCGGTTAGCAGCATTTGTCTCAATTCGGCAATAACTCAGTCTTTATCGGTTTAGCAAATGTCTCATCCGGTTTAGCAATGTCTCAGCTGGTTGTTTGTTTCACGTTAGATTGTAGCAAGCAATATCATTTATCACCCTTTCAATCAACACTGTCCATAAAACTTTTCTTTTCTATCGGTATTTCTTCCTCTTCTTCGTTCTCGATGCTTAGAGATACAAACTCGTCAGTCCAATCGTCATTGACTGCATATGCCCATTCAGGGCCAGAATATCTTCTGTTCGGTATCCTTTTCCTTTTCAGTTTTGCTTCTCTTTTCGATTCTGCCTCGCTGGTACTTTCCTCTTTTGTCAAGTCCTTTTCTTCACTCGAGGTTGGTACCACGACAGACACTTCTTTTCTTTTCTCTTTTATCTTCGGCCTTTCTCCGTCGTTCAAACCTTCTCCGGACCTTTGTTTTACTGGTGATATACTTAATCTCCTCTTTGCACCATGTCCATTTGATGGACCTGCGACCTTTTCTGTAGAAGTTTGAACTTTTTAGTTCTGCTCTGCTTTGTCCCCTCCTTCAGGGGAATCGATCACGTTCTCTTTTTCTTTTTCTGTATCGTCTGTTTCTGGGAAAGCCCCCTTCTGATCAGGCTCTCCTGCTTTTTCACCTTTTTCGAGCCCTTCGTCACCGTTACTTTCGTCAGGCTCTGTATCACTTTCAGCTGCTTCAGGTTCTTTGTCACCTTCAGCTGCTTCAGGCTTTTTGCTACCCTCAGCTGCTTCAGGCCCTTTGTCACCTGCAGCTTCTTCGTCGCTGTCTGAACTTTCTCCTTGGCCTTCCCCAAGTGAGTCAGACTCTTCGCCCTCCAACAATATCTCTTTCTCTCCTGCTTCTGCTTGTCCGTTTTCAGTTCGCTTTTGTTCTGTCTCAGCACTCGGCACTGTTTTATCAGGCACTGGCAATTTCAGCGCTTCAACTTCCTCATCTGTGGGACACAACACCTTCTTTGTGTGACTGGCGTGAATCCAGTTGGGAACCCCCGCACACTTCACAGCGGTGGTTGTCGTCAGGATGACTTGGAAAGGGCCTTTCCAACGGGGTTCCAGACACGACTTCCTCACGTGCTTCTTTACCACGACCCAGTCACCTGCTTTCAGTGTGTGTCCTGGACCTTGGATCGGTGGCAAGGTGGTTGCTTCCACCTGGTGAGAGAAAGAGCGAACCACGTCAGCCAGACCTTTGCAGTAGTCTAACACCATATCATCTGTAATATTCAAAAGCGCGTTTGCGGGAACTGCAGGAAGTCTCATAGCCCTGCCCATGAGAATTTTGTGCGGAGACAATCCAGTTTTTCTATCAGGAGTGTTTCTCATTGACATTAGCACTAAGGGTAATGCGTCAGGCCATTTCAAATTTGTCGATGCACATATTTTCGCCATTCTTGATTTCAGTGTACCATTCATCTGCTCCACCAGTCCTGATGCTTCAGGGCGATAGCTACAATGCAGTTTCTGCTCAATGTTCAGCGCTTCGCAGAGTAACTTTATCACCTCGTTATTGAAGTGACTTCCCCTATCTGATTCTAAAGAGATCGGGAATCCGAAACGTGGTATCAACTCTCTCAATAATAGCTTGGCAACTGTAAGGCTGTCATTTCTACGTGTGGGGTATGCCTCAATCCAGTGACTAAAAATACACACAATCACCAACACATATTTCAAACCTCCATGCACAGGCATCTCAATGAAGTCCATCTGCATACGACTAAAAGGACCGCTTACCCTACCAATGTGACTCGCGTTCACAACTGTTCCCTTTCCTGGGTTCATCTGCTGGCAAGTGACACATCGATGGCAAACTGCTTCTGCAGCTTGACGAAATCTGGGGTTAAACCAATCAGTTTTGAACAATCTTATCATGGCATCTCTCCCTAGGTGAGCTTGTCCATGATAGAACCGCGCAAGCTGTGATAGGAGACTGTTTGGCAAAACAAATTTTCCCTCATGTGAAACCCATAACTCGTCTTGTCTCTTTATACATTGTGATTTAATCCAGGAATCTCTTTCATCCTCTCTGACGCTATTCTGTAATGCTTTTAATTCGTCTATTGTGTCTACAACTTTCAAGGCAAATGCTTCAGCTGGTTCGAGTTCTGGCTCACTTATCGAATTCCATTCATCCCTGAGTAATATACAGTTCAAGGCACAAAATCTTGCGACTTGGTCCGCATATGCATTTCCCAGAGAAACATAGTCCTGTCCTTTTGTATGAGCACTACACTTTACCACTGCAACTTCAGCTGGCACTTGAATGGCGTGTAACAATTCCCTTATCCTTTCCCCGTTCTTCACTGGGGATCCTGAAGAAGTCAGGAAACATCTCTGTGACCATAGTTGTCCAAAGTCATGCACAATCCCAAACCCATATTGACTATCAGTGTAAATGGTGACTTTCATCAATGCAGACAGTTGACATGCTCTGGTAAGGGCTACAAGTTCTGCTACTTGTGCAGAATAGACTCCTTGGAGCCATCCCGCTTCCAAGACCCCTGTTACAGTGCATACAGCGTATCCTGCTTTCAAAATCCCCATCCCATCTCTTAGACATGAACCATCAACAAAAAGAATTTGGTCATTTTCATCAAGCTTCGTATCCTTAATGTCCGGTCGAGGTTTCGTGCAAAATTCAGTCACCTGAAGGCAGTCATGCTCGACGTCTTCAGCGTTCTCAATTTCAGCATTTTCTCCAGGAAGCAAGGTTGCTGGATTCAACGTAGTGCACCTTTTCAGCTGCACGTTCGGTGAGCCCAGAATAATCATTTCATACCTTGTGAGTCTTGCTCCAGTCATGTGTTGCATTCGGGAGCGGGTCAAAAGTATCTCAACTGAGTGAGGGACCATGACTGTTACTGGGTGTCCCATCACTATTCCTTCACTCTGAGTGAGGCTGATACCAACTGCTGCTACGGCGCGCAAACACCCTGGGAGTGCTGCTGCGACCGGATCCAAAGTAGCTGAAAAATACGCTACTGGTCTGTTTACGCCACCATGGGCTTGAGTCAAGACAGACAAAGAACATGCATCACGTTCATGGCAAAACAGTGTGAAAGGCTTTGTGTAATCAGGCATACCTAAAGCTGGAGCCCTGCACATGCACTCTTTCAATTCGACAAAAGCATCCATCTCATCTCCTTTCAGCTCAATTTGATCCAAGGCATCCTTCTGGGTCAGTTTCAGTAAAGGCTTCGCTAGAGTCGAGAAGTTGGGAATCCACTGGCGACAGTAGCCCACCATTCCCAAGAACTTCCTCACCTCCTTTCTCGTCTTGGGCGGACTCATCTGAAGTACACTTGTAATTCTTTCCTTCATTATTCTCCGTGACCCTTTCTCTATCTGGTGACCCAAGTATTTCACTTTCTTCTGACAGAACTGTAATTTGGAAGGAGACACCTTGTGTCCATTCCTTCCCAAATGGTTCAACAGAGTAATGGTATCGGCTGTGCAGCCACTTTCTGTCTTTGATGCAACCAGTAAGTCGTCAATGTACTGTACTAGGGTTGACTCGAATGGCAACTCTAACTCTTCCAAGTCTTTCTTTAGAACCTGATTGAATATCGAAGGTGACTCAGAAAACCCTTGAGGAATTCGACACCAACTGTACACTCTGTCAAGGAATTTGAAACAAAAGAGAAATTGGCTGTCCTCGTGAAGAGGCACAGAAAAGAATGCTTGTGACAAATCGATGACCGAGAACCATTCGGCATCGCAAGGAATTTGAAACATTATCACAGCTGGATTCGGTACAACAGGGCAGCATTTGACTATGATGTCATTTATTTTCCTCAAGTCTTGCACAAGTCGGACCTTTCCACTTGGCTTTATTAGTCCCATTATTGGTGAATTACATGGACTACTTAACACTTCTTTCAGTACCCCCTGTTTCACAAATTCGTCAATGAGTTGGGCGACTTTCATAAGGGTATCTTGTGCCATGTGGTATTGTGGGGTCTGGGGAAAGATTGCATTGGGCTTTACAGTCACTTTCACTGGTTCCACTCCTTTCATCAATCCCACCTCTTTCCCTGTCATGTCCCACACTTCCTTTCCGATTGTTTCTCGTAATTCGGCTGGAATATCTTCTTCAGTTATCATCGGGAAAAGGCAAATCAGAGGATACTCTTCATCCACCGTTTCCATCTCATCCCCCTCTACACTGTCCTCTTCTTCCCCGTCACTGCTCGTCTGGATTGTTATTCATTCGTTCGAACACATGATCGAACAACCCAATTTGCACAATAGGTCTCTCCCTAACAGTGCTATTGGGCTTGAATCACATATCACGAACTGATGCACCCCTTGATAGTTACCGATGCTGACTGGTACCGGATCTGTTATTGGGTTCGTCAGGTGCCTGTTTGCTACTCCCACCACTTGAACTGTCCTCCCTGAGAGTGGCAAATTTGGTACTTCACTGCTCTTAACAGTTGAACGTGTGGCTCCCGTGTCCACCAAGAATGAAACACGATGACCCATTACTCTTCCCTCTACGTACGGACCCTTTTGATCAACTTCTAAGGATGCTGCAAGCACACAATCTCCTTCCTCTTCTGAGCTCTCACTCTCCCATACATTGTTTATTCCACTCTCACTGTGTAATGGGAACTGTTGTACGGTGCCATTTGTACTCATTACCTGACCCGAGACCTGTGGAGGAACCATCACTTGCTGCTGACTCATTGGTGCCAAAGGTATTTGCATTTGCTGATTAGGTACCATGGGTAACTGCTGTTGCATCGGCTGCATTTGCGTCATCTGCATACGAGGCATCTGCATCTGCTGCGGCTGCATAGGTTGTAATCCCTGCAATTGATTTGCGGTCTGAAAATTTGGATTTGGACCTCTCATTTTCGGTCCTCTCATTGTCTGAAATGCATTGACATCATTGTTTTGCTGACCAACACCTACACCTGCACCTGCACCTTCCTGCACCACCATCGGGCACTCGCGTTTCCAATGACCTACAATTCCGCACACGTGACACGGCATCACTTTCTTCATTGCCTGCACACCCGTCACAACAGTGTTTAAATCCGGACCATTATTCACAAAACCTCCTCTGCCTCTGCCTCTCGCCTGTGGCTGAAACGCCATGTTTCCCTGCAACTGCGGCTGCGGCTGCGGTACCTGCTGTTGGAACCCTTGCATCCCTTGCAAACCTTGCAGACCTGTCTGAGCTGCTTTAAGTTGCATCATCATCACCTTCTCTTTCAGCCTTTTCTGTTTCACCTCAATTTCGTCGCTACAGTATTTCGCATAAGTCAAGACCTCGTCAATCGGTTTAGACTGCCAACAAATCAAATGCGACTTTATCATCTGACTTATCTCTGGTCTCAACCCTTCCACAAATCTGAACACAAAATGAAGCATATCTTTCGCCTCGATTGTTTCCGTGCCACTGTAATTCTTGAACGCCTTCAACAACCTCTCATAGTAACTATGAATCGATTCTTTAGCCTCTTGGGCAGTTCGATCAATCTTCTGCCAATCCACATTTTTCGCGGCAACCTTCGTCTTCAAATGCTCAATCACTTTATAGTACAAGCTCATCACCATAGGTGATGGTGCACCCGTCTCTCTATCTCTCTCTGGTTCACTTGTCGGCCAACCTACAGCTCTTTTGCAATCCTCCCACAAATCTGCCGGAACCACGATCTCAAAGAGAGTGTTCAGGTCTTCCCAGAGGCATTTTGCAAGCTTCACAAACCTATCAGTCTGTTGATACCATTCAATCGGCTTCTCTCTTAGTTTGGGAAAATCATCCGTAAATGACTGAATGTCGCTTCTGTGCCATGGTACATGTATTAATTTTCCCCCTGCTGTCTCCCTCATTGGTAACATGGTTACTGTCTCGCTGCTTTGTGGTCTTTTCTCATTATGCTCTGTAGCACTGTCCCTCCTCTTTTCCTTCCTCTTTACCCATCTGCTTTCCCACTTGTCTAAGCACCTCCACACTTGTGCATTCTGTAGCAATTCTCTGAGGTGTGTCTTCATGCCTGCTGACCTCATGTGTTCAAAATCTGTGGTCCCAAAATCCAACCTGTAGCTTCTGCTCAAGTGTTTCATCTTGTCTATGTCAACCCCGTTTCTGTCAGCTGCTTCCTGCAAGCCCTTATGTACCTTGTTCACTTCCTTCGTAATCCTGGGACATAGATACCTCAGCTCTTCTTCCGTATAGGATTCTAACCTATTTACACCCATAGTCCCTTCCACCAATTCTTGTGCTTCCATGTTCAACCTGACCCTATTCATATAGTCTTCTCCTTTCCCACTGGCTGAACTTTGTGTGGAATTTAAACTGTTGAACCACTGTGTCAGCTGTTGCGCATTTACCCCCATCAGTGTAGCATTCACATCGACTGCCATTGATGGTTGCGGCAACTTTTCAGTATTCGATGTTAAAGGTATTATCAGTGGGGGACTCGACCTCACCAGTGTAGACTGAGCACATATGGGACTAAACTCCATCAAGGATCCAGATCCATTTGGTTGAGCCGCTATCGGAGTTATCCCCGGAGTGTTTTCTATGCACCTCCTTTCTGTCCCATTCTGCAGCATTGATCCCTGACTGCTCATGCCTAAATTAGGCTGACTGTACAGAGGTACCGGTGGACCTACAGTAATGGGTAGTGATATCGCGTCTGGGTTCTGTCCATTTCCCATGTTCTGAGGCATGTTCATTCCCATACTATGGGTCATCATTGCCGGCATGCCCATCTGACTCCCTGTCATCTGACCATATGCGTTTCCTACCTGCATCTGCTTTTGAGGCATCATAAACTGAGTTGATTCAGCCTGTGTCACTGTTGGATTGTGACCATTCTGTACTCCCCTTACTGTTTGTTCTAGAACCATTCCTCCACTATTGTCACTACTGTAGTACCCTGGCATCTGCGGTTGATAATTTTCTGCTGGTTTCATTATGGGCACATCTGGATATATTCTCCTAACCTGCGGTATCTGCGGGGTGAACAGTAAACTCGGGTCCTTAGATCCCGATGGCGCTCCTGAACTCTGGGTTTCACTGTTCTGTACCGATGCCGGAGGGGCAGAACTGGTACTTGGACCTTGTCCATTCTCCGCATAAGGTGGTGGACGGTCGTTCAGCAATTGCATTATTAACTCCTCATCCTCTAACTCCTCTTCTCTTCTCAATTTTTCCTCGTCCTCTCTATCCTTGGAACACTTTCTGTCCGTCTTACAGGTAGCTTTCTTATCTGTCTCCTCTTCTTCCTTAGTAATTGCGGGAAACAATTTTATCCCCTGCAATACATCTGACCTCCACACCTTCTGCGCATTATCCCACCTAGCATCCGCTAGTGTCTTTTCTACCTTCCTCATCCTTGTTTCAAACTTATTCTTCTGTTGCTGTCTAGCCATTAATTCCCAGATTGCTAGAGCCTCAAACTGGGCTGGCCTTGGAGGCACCTTCATGTCATACATCGTGAATCTCAAATTCTCTAGGATCCTTATATTGAATGTCCCATGTATCGGGAACGCTACGCTCCCATGTTTCTCTGTCAGTTTGTGCCATTGCTTTAGCCAAAGACACGGAGCTACCCCTTTTTCCTCCATTACAATGTAAGCTGGTGTGCCCTCGGGCGGCGTCTCCTCTCCTACGCTCGCTTTGATGTAAGACTCCCCCTTCATCGCACTCCTAAATGCTTTAAGGAATTTCATTTTCTCGTCTTTTATTTCACAAAGTTTATAATCAATAGGTCACTTTTATTCCACAAAATTTGTAATCAATAGGTGACTTTAATTCCCGGAATACTCTTCGCTTGCCTTTCCCCTTCCAAACGGGCCCCACGGACTGCGTCCAATCCGTGCGCGACCCTTCTCTCCAACCAACCTATCCCAGCACGGCTCCTAGTGACGTCACACTCACACACACTGTGGCTGACAAAGCCTCGCGGCTAGTCTTCCTTCACTCAGCTCCTCCCGTAACAACTTCTTGCATGTATCGCGAGCTACCAAAAACTAAAACAGATCTGTTGGTTTACTACAGGAAGGGTAACACAGTCGCTTCAGGACCTTAGGGACCTTTCACTAGCCTCGGCCGCTATTCCGTCTTTCTCAGTCCCCACGTTCGCAAGCAAATCTGACCCGCAGACCTACTCTCAACTTGTCAATGATCTATTCTAGTGCACTTAGAATCTTGTCAAAGCCCGAAGTCGAAGTTTCTTTCACTCCCTAACACACATACCGACTCGTTGACCACGCCCGATCAACCTACTAAACCGCCCAGACCACAACATGGATCAACATACTCCGGAGTCTCTTGACCTCGCAGGGCCCGTCTCAACAACAACAACCACGTGGACCTTTTTATGCACAAAGCGCCAGACGCACATGAAGTTCGACGACTTCCCTACTCTCACACTCGGAGTCGCACCTCCGCTATTTCTATGAAGTTCGACGACTTCACTACTTCTACACTCGGAGTCGCACCTCCGCTATCTTCTAAAAAGAAAAAAAAAGAAAAAATCCTCGCAACCTTTTCACACACCCTGCGGCAATAAGCTGTGCAAGCGCAAAACCCTAACTTCACTCATACCATCACTAGTACCGCCAACGCCGAATCCACACCTCCATTCTCTCCATTCGCAAGCTCCGAGATCCCGGGAAAGTCGCGGTGGACCATCATCATTCTGTCAATCTGTTTTGCCCAAGAAAATCTAATTCAACTTCTCGAATGAGGTCTCAAAATGCGTAACCGTTAATTCAACACCATGTACTCTAATAGTACAGGGTCCCAAAAGACGAAACCGTCCTCTGCTACCATCTACTGATAGAGCGAACTGTAGTATCAATTTACCTGTGTTCGGATGCTCTTTAGGCCGATGAATCTTTTGACTAAGTGGGAACTCTCTGTACTCTTAATCGATCAATCGCATCAAATCAATAATCAATAACGTACATAAGCAATACCTTGATCAACATAACACTTAATGATTAATCCAGAATACATTTCGGCGAACCCTGACCTTTCAGCCAGGAATAACCACACCAGTTTATTGCAAAGTTAGTGAATTTATTTCCCTATATTAACAAAGCTAGCACAATATAAATGTGTCTCAACACCAAATGATAAACATAAATGAACATTAATAGCTGTCCATAACGTCGAAACAAGTGTAATCTATGTAGCATTTGAATCACAAAGCATTCGATAATGGCAATGCAAAGCACTAATACGATAATCTGTAATGGGCTAATTGCGTACATTTAGTCAGCATAACAAGATCTCAAATTGCATCGTGCGACATATGGAATTCTCATCTAACCTCAAATTAGCATCGGCATGTGGGACTTCATGCAAAAATAATTTAGCAACATTAATTTAGAAAACTCCTAGCTAGGGATCTTACCAAAATCAGCAGTTGGTTACCTAAAAGAAACACAATGCAATTTTACAATTTCCTCTCATATTTACCAATTACGATCAGCAATCAAGGAAGTCTTCGTCTCACAGGTACCGTTGCTCGATCAGCATGGGACGGGACAAAGGGGCAGGGGTGGACGGGGCAATTGCCTCATGGCGGCAAGGTAAGACTACTACTTCATGCAAAGGGCATTTCAAAGTTAAAGTCTCTAGGGCAAGAATCATTAAAGTCTCTTTCTCTCGATTAGAGAAAGCATCAAAGTCTCTCAAAATGGCGTCGCAGCAAAGTGGGCCATAATAGCTACGAAGTCTGCAAAATGGCGGGTATCGAGCTGGTAATGGCTACTTTCTTCTCGTGCACCTGGGTTTTATAGACAACAGTTCGAGTCCAGTAGGGTCTCCATTGGAGGGTTCATAGGTTAGCTTCAAATTGTCCAATCAAAAACAACAGTTCTCAAGCTTTTACTTAAGCATACATTATCCTTGGAGATGGGTACGCAAATCGCAACATTGTCTACCAATTAGCTCACTTTCAGAGCCTCCATTGTCCGCACCTGCAAGTCGACCTTGAATTAAAGAGAAAATATGCCAGGCTGGCACGAAACTTTAAGATAAGCATGTGAACAGTTTCTGTGGAAAAATACAGCTTCAAGCAGAAATACACGTTTAATAGCACATTGGAAAAATACGAACATCTAAACCGTGAGACAAGGCCACTAGGCCAAAGCCTCCTCTAAAGTAATGCTAAGCTAACGTAGTTCGAACAAGCAAATCGTAGCACACGTTTATGATTATGTCGGATTAGTGCAATTCTAATACACCACGTTATATAAAGCACGCGTATAAATGTTGGCAAACTACTCTAAGGGCACATTTTGTCCCCGTACAATCTTTATTAGTTCGGTTAATGTCACACACGATTATTTCACACTACGTTTATGCGTTAATAAATCAAAACCTTCATTTTCTGCTTCATCACTACCCTTGAATATTAGATATAAATACGTTTAGAATTCGGAGCAGTGTGTCTGTGCACTGTCACTAACATGGCCAAAGGGGGCGTGAAAGAGCTTGAATTGGATAATAAACCCAAAGATGTTCTAAGGTCTGTTGTTATCCAGGCGAAGAGCCTTAGTTTTAGTCTTTCATTTAGCTTAGAAAATGAGGGCAGTTAATATTGAAGTTGTCTCGATGTAAAATTGGGTAAAATTCTTCCATCATAATAAACTTATTAAAGCGCTCAGCGAAAGAAAAGAGTGAAAATGTCACCCGGAAGATGATTCCTAACACTTGGGAACCAGAAGAAGGCAGTGCCAATGCACTATATGTATCATTTAATGCGGAAACAGCTCTAGAGCTTCTATTAATTGTACGCTTCTCACTTAATAGCTGGGAGCCTGTTTAGTTCTCACTTAGTATTCGCCCTCCCAAACTGTAGGTGCACGCTCCAGAGAGTGATAATTCTCCTTACCTTAAAACATAGTCAGAGCCAGAGCAGTCGTGTCAGTGAGTCCCACGCAGCCTCCGCCTTCCCGTTGCCCCCAGAGCTTGATAATCGCGGATGAGGCCTGCCCACCTGCCTGCCTGGGGGTCCCAGTAGCAGCTGCTAGTGTGGTGTTGTCTATTGTCCCCCCGGGGCATGTGCCTTTCAAGCAGCCAGATGAAGAAGAGAACAGTGCATTCCCACCTCAGCACTTCACAGCTGGTTGTAGTTGCACTTGAACACCATCAGCCCCCCTTAACTGAAGTGCCATACAACTGGATATTATTCATTTAAAATTGGGAAGTGTGATTGTTGCCACTGTGGTGCTCCTCCTGAGCACTTACGTAGAAGGCCAGCACCCGCTAGATCCAGTGCATCCATTGTAGTTTGAAGGGTTATGGTGTAAGGCAGGCAGCGCCAGCACATGCAACACAGTGTGGGCCTAACCCTGGGACCTGCCTCTCCTTTACCTGCCTCTCCTGTTGCTGCTGCTGCTTATGATGATATCTAATTTAAGGGCATGTCTTACCCCATTGAAATTGTTGACGTCTCTGCAGTTTGGCAAGGCTCCAGCACAGCTACTCTCCTGAGAATGTTCCTGGTACTCCTGCAGAAGCAAGAGAAACAGTGCACAAGTCAGGGGTACACACGGGTGCTCGGCGTCCAACCACTATTTCCACAGGGTGGACGACGTCCACCTTGCCTAGCAGGTTGGCTCCAATAAATATGGTGGATTCGTCCAGTGTAGCGAGGCACGTTCAGCAGCGCCCGCACACACTTTAACAGCGCCTGCACTTTGTATGCTTTCGTTCTGAGCAGCAAGGTGCAGGAGGGGAGAGGGCTTTCCCAATGTTAACTTCCTGCTGGGGTAGGACAAAGGCTGAAATTAAGGGGCCATCAGGTATCCCTTTGTGTGATTAGCCTGGATGGAAGCTTTCTGGAGCCTCACACCTAGCTGCAATAGAGGAAACAAAGACACAGAGAATGTTATCACTTCTGAGGCCTGGTTTACATTTTGTTCAGTCTCTGTATATAAAAGATATGCATGCGCTGTAAGAATGTCAGGTGTGTTAGTCTGTCCCATTGTTTACACGAAAACCAATTTAAATACCACTATTTTGCTTCATTTTTTAATAGCTCTACTCATGACAATAAATGATATGTGCAAATCAACGTACAGGATGTGTTACATAATACAGAGAGGGTTACAAGGTGTAGAAGTCACATGTCCATCATAGCTCCCTGTGCTATATTAAAGGATTACAAATTGTGAACTGCAAGTTACACAAGAATCTATGTGTTAAGAGTAGTAACCCACTTATCTATTTACATAAAATAAAACTCTGTTGTCTGCATATTACATGATGTGCTTTGCAGTAGACACATTAGCCCTTAATCCCACTTTGATTCAAAACTGAGACTAGGCAAAGCACATATCTCTCTATCAAATGCATTAACCTCCATAGTTATCTTACCATTATTATTCTTCCCTAAGATTTACTGGCCACACAAAGATCTCTGCAGCAGGTGCCTTAACCACACAAGATATTTAAAAATGCAAACATTGAAACAAATTAAACAGAACTGATGTACAGCCGATTTCTTTGTGGCAGAGTCTTTTTTAAAAATCAGACCCATATGTATGGGCTTTTGGCGCAGGGCACCAAGTCACCTTGCTGCACTGCCCTGCATCAAAGGAAAAGGGCAGAAAAGTCCTGTATCTATGGCAAACAGAGCACTCCTGTCCTTTCCCACTTCGCTGGTGGTGTTTTGGGAGCCTAGCACCAACAAAGGCACCCTTGCACCATGGTCAAAGGGTGTCTGCGTTGTAGACAGGATTGTTTTTGTACAGGAAGGGGCACCTTTGTGCACAAAAACAATCCTGGGAGGCTTTTTCCTCTTTCTATGCAGTGAGGGCTGCTGTCAGGAAGGGCTTGTGGGCAGCACATGAAGTTGGGGGGGCAATGAAAAAAAAATTACACTTACCTGCCGCCTTTCCTCCATAGCGCCTGCCACTCCTGCCGCCTTGCTGCTTGCCTTGCTCCTCTCCCCACCCAATCCAGATGCTTCTTTCATGCATTTGCACAGAATGAGAGAAGTACCGGGATTGGCCTGAGTGGGCTAAAATGCCGCTCAGGGAGGGATTGGGAACCTGCGCTTGGTCTCCACCTGGCCGTGAAATACAGCTCAGATGGAGAGTTCTAAGTGCTCATGACAGTTCAGCCTCAGAGGGCTGGTTAAACTAACATGCGCGCCAAGAGTGCACCACTACTCCTCCTCCCTGCTGATGCAGATGATGCTGGCCCCGCCCCACCCTACACTCAGTGGAAAAATAAAATGATAATCATTTACTATCATTTTATTTTTCTGATGCCTTTGGCCACCCCTGTTTCTATGTGTGCTGCATAATGCAGCCCACATAGCAAGAGTTAAAAATGAGGAGAAATAAAGATATTTCTCCCCTTTATGCCTCCCTTAGGGAGGCATAAGGATTTGGCACATCCCCAGGTTTACAAGGTTTTGTAAATCTGGGAATGCATCAAAATACATGGGTGTTGCATGAGAACACCCATCGTAATGCCCATGGAATGCCTCCCTTGCACACAGTAAGACAATGCAGCGATTTGCACTGCCTTGCCTTACTCCATATCTATGACACCATTTAAGTCACGCAAAGTGGCTTTGTGTGGCCTCATAGATATGATTTCATGGTTTTCGCTGCTGTTGCGTCACAAAAAGTGATGCAACTGTGGTGATTGGGGCTCATAAATAGGACCCTAACTGTATAAATTGAATCCCAGGTTCTGTGTCAGGGATGCGTAACGTTTTTGGCACAACCCCAATGTAAAATTTCACTTGCTAAATCTCACAATGCACTGTAATCTAGACGTAATAGAACTGCTAAACATGTGTCTGAGGTGTTGATATCTGATGCCACTTCTTGTGAGGTCATGTGTTTTGATGCCAAGTGCAATCACACGCCGTGATGTCATGCGCCATGATGTCACTTGCATACCGCCTAACTTTATTAGTCCCCCCACTTCTATTTTAGGACTTGTGCCCTGGAGAGAAGATAATGCATATTCTCTCCTTGTTACCATCCCTCTCCTTTGATTGACTTTGCAGTTGCCACTGCTGACAGCAATGCATTCCACTACTTGGGTGCTTGATTTTTCTTATTTTATAAAATATTTTCTTGATTTTCATACAACCAAAAGACAGGTACTTAACTAAAGTTTGAGGCAATTGACTTTGACAGCTGTCATGATAACAGCGACTACATTTACAATGTTTTCTTGACATCTCAACAAAATCTTCAGTGTTAACATTGTGGCTTGGACCCAAATGGATCTAACAAAATCTCGCATTGGTGCCACTCCTTCCAAATGTTATAACGTTTCAGCAGACAACCTCTAGCCAAGTAAATAGGTTTCTCAGAGCTCATACAGTGGTCCAGTCCCCTTTCCCATACTTCCAGTGTGGGTGTGCTCATCTCCTTCCAGTTCCCATCAATGTCTCTTTTAGCCACGAGGACCTACAACCACAATAGTGCCATTTTGTACCTATTGGAATGTAAATTGACGTTAATATGTGAAACAGTCGTCTTGGCATTTATGTACACTCTCATAACCAACACTTTGATCAAAGAGGAGAGCACACACCACTTCCCCAGAAATGGACAAACACCCTGCAACTTCATATTGTGTGGATGAGCTCGCCAATCTGTGATGTGCATCTCAAGCAGAGTGCGGGGCAATTGTGCAAATCTTCTGCAATCTATCTCAAGTGAGGTAAGCGTGATTCAGACACTTTAGTTAGCTGAATCAAAATTGCGACGCAATGGCCAGCTCTCTGGGGGGGGGGGTGACCTCACCTCCCTCCAGTCCTCATCAGAGACTGGTCCCCAAATGTGTTTCCAAGTGGATGCAGATTGTCAAAGGGATATTTATAACTAATGAGCAATGAACTTGTATTATTATGTGATCCTTCAGCTGATCCATCAATATTTTCACCTCCAGTGAACTAAATATGGGAAGTCGACCAGTCACGTATGGCACGACTGATTGGCAGAACTTAAAGTAAAAGAAGAATTGTCTCTGATGGAGAACATACACACAGCTTATACCCGAGCACATCCAACCAACAGTTGTGGTGGCTCAGAGATTCTTTTTACCCTGCTTAGCCAAATGACTTGCATTAGTCAACCAAATCCATTAAATACTGTGTCAGTATTTTGTTTACAAACAACTTACTGCGATTAAGACATAGCCCCTTGATACTGATCAGTGAGTTGCACGGCCAATCCCTTGTCTGTATGATCTTTCTGAATTCTGGCCCTTATTACTGCTTTGGCTTTCTCACTCCCAGATGAGGACCCTCTACTAATGATGGGGTGAAACACGATCAACATGGGGGCAATTTGATTTGTTTGGATTTAATCACCCAACTCATGTCTTGATACAGATTTCTCCTGCAAACATAGCTTAATATCTTTGTTGGTTGCCTCCTTGTTTATTGTGTTACACACTCATCTATGTTTTGATTTTTTCTTTACACTGTGTGGTCACTGGAGCATTGAACACTAGTGTCAAAAAATTAAACATTGTAAACTTTGCGCTAACATACTTGTCTCTTCTTGCATTAATTAATGTCTCATTTGTGACAGTGTGGAAATTGTGTTCATTTACAATCTATGAAACTAAGCGAAAATTGTTGTTACTCATTTGCTGATCATGTACCTTGCTAAATCCAGTAGGGACCACTTTTTCCTGTAGCAGCATCTATCAAAAAGGCGGAATTTAAAAGGTACTAGAGAGAAAGGGTAATGATGTGGTGTCTTGTAATTGGGCACTATTTAGAAGATCCTGGTTGGGGAAGGAACCTCTTAGGCCCATATTTATACTTTTTAGCGCCGCATTTGCGCCGCTTTTTTACGCAAAAGCTGCACAAACTTACAAAATACAATTGTATTTTGTAAGTTTGAGCCACTTTTGCATCAAAAAATGGCGCAAATGTTGTGCTATAAAAGTATAAATATGGGCCTTAGTTTTTTAAACTAATAGCAAAGAAGATTAGGGCTCCTAGAGTTGTCCTGAGTGTCACATAGTTGCAGAAACCGGGTACACTCATTATTCTGCCTTACAGTAGGATTCCTTAGCCCCTGTAAAAAAGAGAGAAGTTTAAATTCTATCCTCAATCTTAGCACATTTTCTGAGAATGAGGTCTTCAATCCACAACAGTTGCAGAAATGCTATCTGACCTTTTGTACTACCACCCTCATGCCTTCAACATTGACAATGAGTTCCTTGTTTGTTAAAGAACTCTTTATTTAATCAAAGTATATGTTCTAAAGTTATAAAATTGCAAGATTAAGGTTTGGTTAGTTTGGGGTATCTACTGATAGCTTTTGAGTAAATGATGGATAAAGCAAGGCTTTGTAGTTGCCTACATTATTCAATATTTTTATAAACAACATTTCAGCAGTGCTATCTTAAGCCTCCCTAAATGTCCCAAATGTAAAAAATATGTTTTATTCTCTCTGTCATATGTTGGCAACAGAGAGCTCTTAACACATACTGAAGAGACACTGCATACATTTTTAGGGCCCGATTCACAAGGGGTCTTACGACTCATAAAGTTACAAGTGCAGAGTCTCTGCACTCCTGGCAAAGTCTCTGAACTCGGGCGGAATCTCTGTACTGCAGTGCTCAATGCAGAGGTTCCACCACGAGTGTCGAGACTCCACCCAAAGTGTGGAATATTCACACTCCTAACTTGCAAATCAGGCTCGTAGATGCTTCTGAACTCGTATCCCAGCTCATCTAAATGGCATCAGGGAAAAGCTGGTTTTGATTAGTTCACCTTTAGATATTGATCATGCCTTTCACTATTTGGGATTTATGTTTAACTTCTGAGGAACTTGCTAATCTGGAGCCGAAAAGAGTCATCAAATCTTGAGATGATGATGAAGAAGAAGACCTAAAGGTAGAAACAGAGGTTCTGAAAAAATATGAATGTCCACCATTGAGAAGCAGCAAAAGGCCCATATATTTAACTCTACTAGAAGGTGACGTGATCAGTAAAGTCCTTGACAACCCTGTCAGTGCCACCTCTACTGATGACATATTTTAACGTATGTATGGGCACATTTTATTTAGACGGTGGGATTAAATTCACTAGTCTGGTTTATCCACCTAAGTATATTTTTTTCAACAAAATCGCCTTTTACTCGCAGTATATATTCCATCAGTAACACATACAGGCATTATCTTCTTAACCCAGCCTTGCTACTATCAGTTCAAGGACCAAGGACCATAACCATTGCTTCATTATCTCAGTTGCATCCACTGTGGTTTGCAAGTAACCTGATTGGTTTCAGTGATAACCTTAGGAGAAGTAATACACCAGCTTTGTTTCACCCAAATGGCAGCATAGCCGAAGGTATTTGCTCTGCAAGTAAATTCAAGGCTGTCTGAAAATATGTGCCACTGCAAACAAATTGCTTATAGTAAGTTGCGTTCACAGGAGATAAGAACGATTAGGGGCAAGGTAGTTCTATGAATTAAGTTCTCACCACTGACATCTGCGTCACAAGTTAAAATCACAGCATGGTAAGCTCAGCCATTAACGCTTCTAAGGACAGTAAATTGATTACCATTAAATTGGTTAACAAGAACATCTGTTTTTTACAGCTTTTCGAAAAAATGGCAAAAGCTGCTGTACACATCACTATGTAAACACATACCATTAATATAATTGACAATGTGCTAGGGATAGAACCTCCATTAAAATACAATCTGCCAGTAAATATGTGCAGATAAAAATCCTAAGCCAAAAAGTGCTAATTGTTAAACAATACCACATGTATTCCCATCAGTAGCAGTACTATATTGTAAATGTGTAAGAACAAAATATGACCTCTGCTACTATTGCTACTACTCCTATTAAAACTAATACTACCAGCCCCATTTGTACAGCACACATTGCACACAGTTTTCTAGGTGCTGGACAATCCTGTCCACTGAGCAGAAGATGGAGGAGAGAGGCCTTCAAAGACTTTTGAATACCTGCCAGAGTCAGTTAAAGGCTAATGAGTTCCCGTTCCTATGCCATGTAAGCGCTACCTAGGAGGTACAGAGCCATATAATTCCTGCTGTGCCTTGGCATGCTCCGGTTACTTACTGGTAATCTTCATTATTCCAGGTCCGAGCCCTCCCCGATACAGTCCTGGGTTTCCCCCACTCCCTCCCTCTGTGGAGAATTGATTCTATATGATTATTTTTTTCTGTGGTCTGCTTGCTATTACAGGATGTGTGTTTCCCAACTTCCCCCTTTGTAGTGGCACCTGGGTAATAGCGGCCATGTTGGGGGGAGTAATTTGAGTCAGCAAGGGAATAGGGTTTGCCAGAAGGAGATTAGATCTCAGAAGTAAGGACTGGATCGTGGAGGATGGACATGGAGATGATGCAAACCAGCACTTAGCAGAGGGGCACACAGCAAGATAACTTGCTGCGCTGCTATGCATTCAAGAAAGAGGGTAGGAATGTGCTATATCTATGAGGATATGGCACATTCCTTTTCTCTCTCTGCACTAGCACACAATCTGCTACCTAACGCTAACACACACACTCTTGCACCATGATGCAAAGGTGCCCGCATGGCGCTAGGCATCAGATATTGCCCCAGCACAGATATGGTGCATTCCTGACCCCACCCATACATGTAGCGCTAGGTACCAAGTTGTCATTGTGCGTTGCAAGACAAAATAATAAATCTGCTCCTATGTGCCTATATCACTTGCGGTACTACAGAGTACCCAGCAATAAGTTCATGTGCGTAGAAGTTCTGCTCATCAAATATTTGCCTTGCTTACCAGTGGCTTGGCACAGACTGCTTGTCGAGGTCCTAGTTGCCTGACCATCAGACAATGCACGGGATGGGTACTTAACTACGCTGCAAAAAAGACGTGCAATCATTTAGCTCACTACACAATACAGCTACACATGGATGCCAAAGGGTTAGCAGGACTGGAGCCCTCTATCTGCTACTCCTTGCTTGCCATTTGGCACCTGTGACTAGGGATAAAATACAGGGGAGGGAGCAACCATTCAGGGGTCTCCATTCAGCCTAATGCTAATGAACACCTGCGAGACATGTGAGACTCAGAGGCCCCTTATTTCATTCTACAGGGGGACCCCATCATTTTGTGGTCTACACATTTTGCCTTTTTACCATACTTTTTTGTCCAATAAATGTTGTCAGGTTTGTCCTGATGAAATATAGAAAGGATACAACAGGGTCAATAATTATCACAAAACCCCGAATTCTGAACCTCGAACACGAGTGTGAGCGCAGAGGTCCGAATGCGTTTCTAAACACAGAATCAGGACACATGCATCTAGAATGCATGGCGATTTGGCACCAGGCAAATATTGCACAAAAATTGGGGGGTATGTGATAGGTAAAGGGATGACAAAACACAGTGTGAGGTAGCATTTTCAAACCCTTTTATGCCATCCATTACGCACCAGCTGAAGCACTGCTTGCGGTGGAAGCCCAGTGAGTGCACAGAATCCCCTCAGCAGAGTCCAGTTTTACGAAACACACTTGGTGACGATAAAAAAAAAAAATCATAGATAGGGAAAAGCCAGACAACTCATGTTTGCAAGAGTGGGTACCATGCTCTGCCCCTTGCTGGCTGATTCAGAGCCTTGGTTATTCCTCAAGAGTGGCTGCTGTGTCAGATGTTCAAGTGAGTTGACATAAAGATGGTTGGCCGCCTGCCCTAAGACCATAAGTACTAACATTGGCCTGCGCCATCGGTCCCATAATAGATATGGAATCGTATATCAAAGTCATCCTCTTGACGAGCATTTATTATTCAAGACTGCTCAGTAGATTGCATTAATTCCCAAGAGAATGTCATCTGGCAGCAATTGAAAGAGCAATCATGGAAGCCAAGCAGGGTTACAGCAATTTGTAATTCTCTGACCGTGAAAAAACACAATCACCCACCCGCCAGCGACTCAAAACGAAGCAGCAAGAATTGTCCGGCAAACCAAAAGAGGGCGATGTGTACACAATGCATTCTGGGCCGCTTACACTTGCCACTTGTCCATAGTTACACCAAATTCAAAACGCCACTATTAATGAACAATTAATGACGCTACAGTAGGAAACTTCAAAGACCTTGCAAGTACCTACAAACAAATGGCTTGACTACTACACACCAACAAAGCACCAGTCAAAAACCCGCCTTTTAAGGACAGGCTATTTTGTGGTTGTCTCCTGTGCTTAATTTCTATAGGGGTTTTAGGTGGTGCCCCTCATTTTTTGGGACCCGGAGTTATTTCTCATTATCACATATAGAGTAAGAGAGAGAGAGAGAGAAAGGCAGAAAAGGGGGGAATATCGAGACAGAGAAAGATGTGACAATTATAAATGTAGAAAGCAGGGTTGTAAATAAACCTGCAAAGACTGAGATAAAGAGAAGAAAAGTGCAGACTGGCCGGATAAAGAGGCATGAGGTGGAATCAAGACTATAGGAGCAGTATTCCTTTCTTGCATAGTTGTGACAAGTTGCGAACATGGTGCTGGACCTTAATTAGCTTCCAGTCCTTCTCTTTGATTAACTCAAATCCCTCATTCTGCACCATCAGCAGGGGGCTCATGACAAAAACTTTGGCCTCCTACATTTTGCATTTTTACAAATTAAGTAATGCTCTTGGCGGAATCACTTGTAAAATCAGCAACACATAGTATCAGGTATTAGGAATCATTGAAACGCCTTGACCCCAATGACGGGAAATATTTGTTTTCTTATTTAATTCTCTCTTTTTCATCTTCTCTTGTACAGATGCCAAAAAATAGCCCATTGCCAACACAGTGGAATGCCGTGATTGCCCAAAACGAAATCCAAGCCCTTAAAAATAAGTGCTGGTCCACGACCTACTACCACTAGCACACATTAAGCACCGCCCTTTTGACACATTGCTTGGTAAATATGATGTGTGCATGTATGTTGCTCAGCTGATATATATTGAATGTTATATCTTTGTAGTGATGTCTAATCCGGCCTTTTTCGTTTTCACAAGTTAGATTCTTTTGAAATTTAACACGCTTTCCCTTATAGTATATCAATATGATAACTACCCTGTATTCTCTTTTCTTTTCCTTATTTGATTTTCTTTGTTATTTTGTCAAATATCTAATATGATAAGAGAGACTAAAGAGTGCGTTAGCCTGTAGCCTATTCCTCTGCACCTATGAATAAGCCTGATTGAAATTTAAAATGTAGCAGTGAAATCTATGAATATCCTGAATTTCACATAACACAAAATTACTCAAAAATCTGCTTAAAGTAATTTCATACAATTCTCACCCGTGGGAGATTGGTTCATGCAGAAAACGTCTTCAGAAAGAAACATTTTTGCTCATCTAAGGCTCCTGCTGGTATCTTGGTTGGCTTTTTGTGCAAGGTACAACTTTGTGTGAGAAATCATGCAAGGCACTGCCAAAACCCTGCTCGTGCCAGAAGTGTAATTTTGCAAAATTTCTTGAAATGTCCAAGAATGTAAAGAATAGCACATTTTTGCATATCCCTGGATGTGTGCTGAATACACGGACTGTCTTTTAGAGAAGCAACAAAATACATGTGCCTCATTTGATGCAGAAAACCTACTTCAGACTCAAGTTTCAAGTTCATCAGTATTGCTCGGTTAATTAAACCAGTGCAACATTAAAACATTATAAAAGCATGTAATACAGTTCAATAAAAAATGAAGGCATACATCAATTTCAAAATTAAGGTCAACATTGTAGGTAAAAATTGCTTTGGATTGGTGTGAATGTAAAGTGAAATTTAAATCTTGAAGTAAAAAGTGGCAATCCCTTCGCAATTTTTAAGCTAACAGAAACACAAAACTCAATAACAGTAGCAAAGTAGATCTTTGGGTAAAGTTGCCATCAAAAAATCCACTAAAATTAAAAAGCTACCACATAGGCAAAGTGTATAAGAATCCATATAGTGCATTATTAATGGTCTCCAGTGTTTGTCTGTCAGAAAAAGCCAGCTGTGTATAGAATCTTACTGCGCACTCCTGCAGGCTGACTTTCACTTCATAAGTTTACCATCAACAGTTGCAACAAAATGAAAAAGCTATCACGTAGACAAAGTGTATAACAATTCGTAAAGTGCATGTTAAGTAGTCTCCAATGTTTGTCAATAGAAGAAGCCAGCTGTGTAGAAGATCTTCCTGAGCACTCTAGCAGGCTTCCTTTCAGTTCATAAGGTGCTCACGGGATTGATTCAGTACAGTCAAGGCTATTCATAAGATCCCTAACGCTGCCCTTGCTGTTACCAAGCCCTTCGGTCAAATTTCAGAGGCCCGCCCCCTCTGTCTTAATTGCTGCTTCTTACAGTTGAGCTCAAACTGGGTGATCTGTAGTGCATTTCAAGAGGCAAGATGTATGCTGAAGAGCCAGGGCCCTTAGCCATCCCTTGAAGACTGCCCACTGCTGCCATTTTTCCTTCCACCTTTTTAAGGAACCTTACAAGGCGGCAATATGTCTGCAAGGCTCTTTGACTTATCAATGCTAAAACAGAAAAGCGCACAGTGTCTTTAGCGTGCAAGATCTCACCTATTATCTTGTGTTTCACCCCTCCATTGTGTTACATTACTTGGCGGTGTGAAAGTACTCGCTTCATCAATAGTCAACATGAGATGTCCCCAAGTCACAGCACCAAGGACATTCATGATTATAAATGTCTTATTCTAATACTTTGTTGATTGATTGATTTGCCCATAGATGAGTTATTGGTTGACCAGCCAATGGCAGTAAATGCATTATGAGTTTAAGGTCTTGCAGCCATTTATGGTTGCTATTCTGGCACTCAGCTGTACTTGTGTGGGACTCAGTTAGAAACTAACCCTCATTCACTTACCAGAGAAATGCCAGCATTCATGTCAGTAAAGGAAGAGGTCGATGATGGCAGGCCAGGTTGAGACCATTTGCCTGGAGGCTAGTAGCCTAATTGGTATACTACTACAACATCAAGGACAAAATATGACCCTAGAAAAGTACTATAGACAAAATATTGAGGATCAATATGCCATGAAGCTGAGTATTTAGGTAACTATGGGCTTACTATATGTTCTTCAACATATAGTACAAAATAACGAATCACAACAGCATGTTACAACCGCATAGTTGAAGTGGAAGGACGGAAGATCAATTAGGGAATATCGAGCCATCAGAGTATCCTAGGAAAAATATCAAAGACCAAAATATTGACAGGAAACTATGTATTTGTAGGATTAGGCCTACTATTCCTAACTCCTCATCTATGTTCCTTGGTAAAAGATATCTTCAGCAAATGCAGATGTAGAGTTAATAATAGTAAATCTTTGCATATCTATCTGCACTTACCTCCTCGATATTTTAGGCCTTGATATTTTGGCTACAACATTCTGACACCTCGATATTCCCTACTTGATATTCAAAACTACAACCAGCCCATCATAGATCTGCTCTACTGCATCATGCTTTTTGTGTAATAGATTACCTAATTGGCAAAAAGTTGAGCACATTCAGTAGTGCCAAATACCTGCTAGCGTTACAGTGTCACTCTAAATTCCCAAACATCAGCAGAACCGCTATAACAGCAAGGCATATGTGAAGAGTTATCAGGTTGTCCAGTCACACACAGCCATCCCGGGCTAGAAAATGACATGTGGCTCAACATCTGAGAAGATGATTGTGCACTGGGGGCAGCACATACCGTCAAATAGCTGTAGGCAAGTGGAGGGTGGGATTGGTAGAGTTTAAGGCTAACTTCCATTTGTCAAGCTTGTCTTAACCATTGCCCATTTGCCAGGCTGGACGTCTTGTCTAACCATGCATGTTGTACTGCACACGGTTCCCAAGATATCACCACACTTAGATTTGATGGCCATGGCTGGACCACGACATTGAAACATGGAATTTTCACCTAATAATTTGTGTGGCTTGATTAAAATAAAGGTATTCTACAATGAGCTTTTAACCAAAGTATTGAAAATGGTTTCTCTATTATGATGTGTGTATCTTCCAAAGATTTATATACAATACGGTCATACACAATAACTTTTTAACTTTTTGCATTACCTCTTCTCAATTGTGGCGGTTCACAAATGAACATACATGATTCTTCATTCCTCAAAGAGTTTCTCTCAAAACTATAGGACAAGATTTTATAACCCACGGATCTGAAAAGAGTGCTTCCGGACGTCCTCATGGAGCACTTCTCAGGCCCTATCGTCTACAGAGGAATTCCACAAACCAAAAATTCCAGCAGGGGAATTTGTTGGGCTGCTGGTGTGAGCAAAGAGAGCATTTTGTGGATCAAGGTGTAAATTGAAGGACCTCTCCACATCCAAGTTGAAACAGACACATTTCTTAGGGATCGCAATGTCACCAGGAGGACTCTTGAGGCCCCAAATACCAACAGGAATATGGTACAACACATTAAGTATAAACCTTATCCATTTTTCAGGCCCCAGTTGACAGGGACATTTCTCAAGCCCCAAAAGAATGCATGAGCGGTTTATCCACCAGTAAACATTAGAAACATTTAGGTATCAGGTGTGAACATGAGCTTTTTCTAATCACAGTGTTAAACACAAAGGGCCAGATGTAGCAAAATAACATTTTGCGACTTGCAAATTGCGAGTACTAGCGACTCGCAATTTGCAACTCGCAAAATGTTATGCAGAAAGGTGTCTCAGACACCTTCTGCGAGTCCGTATGGGGTCGCAAAGACCCACCTCATTAATATTAATGAGGTGGGTCGCAAATTGCGGCCCCATACCGAGTCTAGGCACTCGCAAACATGGAGGCCTGCTGTCGTCAGCAGACCTCCATGTTCGTGACTGCTTTCAATAAAGCATTTTTTTTTTTTTTTAAGTGTAGCCCGTTTTCCTTAAAGGAAAACGAGCTGCACTTAAAAAAAAAAACGAAACCTTTAGTTTCGGTTTTTTTTTCAGGGCAGGTAGTGGTCCTTTGGACCACTACCTGCCCTGAAAAAATATTTGTGGGTACATTCACAAAGTGGAAGGGGTCCCATGGGGACCCCTTCCAATTTGCGAGTGGGTTACCATCCACTTGAAGTGGATGGTAACGGCGACACCATTTGCGACCGCATATGCGGTTTCAAATGGTATTGCATACCACTCGGAATCGCAAATAGGAAGGGAACACCCCTTCCTATTTGCGATTCTGAAATGCATATTGCGAGTCGGTCCCGACTCGCAATATGCATTTCTGCATAGCAAAGAGGCATTTGCGCCTCGCAAACGGCGATTTTCGCCGTTTGCGAGGCGCAAATCCTTTGCTACATCTGGCCCAAAGCTTTTTGAGTCCTAGTGTTTGAACTGAGACTCCACATTCAAAAAGAAGGATTTCCCAAGCAACAGGTATAAGCATGAGTTCTTTTCAAACCCCAGGTGTAAACAAGAGCTGTTTCCATGCCGCAGGTGTAAACAGGAGCTCTTTCCATGTCGCTGGTATAAACCTGAGCGCTTTCTAGTGTCCCAGGTGGAACAGGAAGAATTGTCAGGTTCCATAAGTGAATAAACGATAAAGGTTTTTTTTGTTGTCAAGATTCATATAAACAGCAATATTTTGCCATCCCTAATTTGGCTATGAAGATTTCTTACACTCTGTAGTTGAACATGAAGTTTTTTGTCCTCCAGGCCTCATATTTAGGCATCAGGCATTCCAAGCCACGGTTGTGAAGGTGAAGAGTTCACAGGTCGAAGTGTTAAGAAAATGATTACCAAAATCTTTGGTGGGATTCTTGCTCTCAAAGTGTGGTGCACAAGGTTTAAAAATGAGCTGTTACATGTGCAAACATTGCCAAACATTCCTGTTACAAATTAGGAAAGAGGCACACATGAAAGCTCAACTGTGTACTAGTGGTTGGATTGCAACCTGAGGTAAACTATGTAACTGACCAACTAACATTAAATAGCTAGCACTTCTTGCCCCATCCACCCATGAATCAGACTTCTAAATTTCATAAGATAAGTACGCTTCTTCTCTTAAAACTAGTTCCCATCCAAGGTGTAGTGAGTGGATACAGACTGCTACGTCTTGACATCTGGGTCCTCACCGCAAGCCAGGGCTGTTGAAGGACCACTGACAGAGAAGTGGGAAGTATTTGACATCCCAAACTGCGGACGGGATCCAATATCTATGTGTTTTATTCAATGGATCTTTATTTCAAATTGCCCCACAAATTGCACCTTCTGGAAGGATACTTAACTCTAACAGGTACACTTAAGATTACAGAAATAGGATGATCCACAACATTTTGAGGTATGACTTTGTTCAAATCATAGCGGGTTTCCAAGAATCTTCATATTTCTTTGGTTGACCCTTTACAACTATTCCACTAATCCCATGCCACATTAGCTGTGGGTGGGAAGGAAGATTAAGCTGTAAATAAACCCTTAGCAATTTTTCTGACAAGGGTCATCACGTGATAGAAAACTGAATATAGCTCCACCACCCGAGGAAACACTTTAACATTAAATTGATTTCTTCCATCTTCAGTCTATCCATCTAAAAACACTGTCATATAAGCATGGCCACTTGAAGGATTCAATTTTGCAGCACCAGCGTTTTTCACTTGGTTGTAGATTTGCCGCATTTGCACATAATCCATCATCTGCTCGTTAACCCGCAGATATTAACAAAAAAATCTTTGTAGCTCAAACGGTTCTAAAGTTATTACAAATGCGGAAACAGGTTACAGCGCAGTGGAAAGCCCTATGCATAGGTTGACCACAGACCTTTCTGTTGTTTATTGCTGTATTTTCGTGCTACACTTGTACTAACGAGGTGCAACTAACGTCGAGATAGTGTTAACAAGTGTAAAATGGCAAAGTAATAAAGTATCACAAAATGTGTCTCATTACTTCACATAATTTGCCATTTCTTGACACATAATCTACACAACCCTGCTGCATAATTTAAGTGATCCTGCGTATACGGCACTATTCCAATACAGTGCGATATCATGAAACAAATGCATAATTAAAGCTTCAGCAGTATGCATGAGAAGTAATTCTTCGGATTTTTTTCAGTTTTTGAACCCGGATCATGCCATTTGCAGCTAATAACAGCATGGGTCTAGTTTGTTAAATTCGGATACCCGCCTTTGTGCAGAAGTGTACAGTTGTTTTTTTAGTGAAACCAAAACCTATATTATGTCTTCCTCCAACGCCTTCCGCGTTCATCCCATTTGCATTCAATAGCAAATAATAAAAAAGAGATGCATGTTCCTGTAGATACTGTTCCAACAGACTGGTTAACACATGTTCTTGCATTATTCTATCTAGGGTCACGAAGAATTACCATATTGTCGAAAAAATGTTAAAAAAAATAAATGACACCAGAGTAGAAACAAACGCTGTAAAATTCATGTAGTAGCAAGTAAAAATGCTAATTTCGGATACAAACATGTTTTTATAACAGCACACCAGTAAAACATCCAAACATGCATTGGGTATGCATAATTTGCTTTAGATTTCTTGACCAAGGCTAAATTCGCTAATCCATGGTATTCATACCAGCCCATTCAGTTGTGCTGCAGGTGCTTAAACAATGTGTGCATGCATAGCTACGGAGCTGCAGCTCTGGCATGGAGCAGGCTTTACACCATTTGGGAACCTGTTGAAAGACAGTACCCTCGTGGCTTTTGTTGAACTAAGGGAACAATAAAATATTCACAGAGGCGAATTCCTGACCTAATACACATAAACTGACACCCATTTTGAATGCCCACTGGAAGGGCCCAGCGGTTGAGCTGCCTGCACATGCTGTACCACAGCATCTCCACCTGATGAGCAACGGGTGCTGACTGATCGCCTGGTTGGCCAGGGCTACTGGGACACACACCTTGATTCACCCTCTGTGTCAAATGAGCAGCGGCGGCACCTCCATTGAGGCGGAGGAGCATCACCCCACCCACCCCCAGCAGCAGCAGGAGCTGCAACCTCTAGAAACGCTGTTATTGTTTTTTTGCTGCTAAAGAGGCGGGGCCATGGGGGCGGCGAGCATGGAGGAGAGTTCAAAGAGCACTCCCCTCCGTGCACATGTATGTTTGGCCGTCCGTCTCGGGCTGGCCAAACACACATGCGCAACTATCGTGCCGAGTTGGAGAGAGCCTGCACAGGCTCCCAGTCTGTGCTGGAACACCCAGCCGGGGCTCTCCAGTCAATCATAATGCTGCTCTGAGCAGCGTCATGATTGGCGGCAGCGACGTGTGAGTAGCACGGCTACAAGGTAAGTCGATTTTATATATATATATATATATATATATATATATTCAAAAAACAAAAAACAAGATTCTCTTTCTGTTTTAGCAAGAGAAAACCGCACTCTGTCGTTGTGCCAAAAATACCTTAACTTTTAATACATTAGTGAGATCATAAACAAACAAACAGGAATCCCCTGACGTGTTTCGGTCTCACCAGACCTTGTTCACAGGTGTTTCCTGTGTGCTAATTTCGGCGCTTAAAATAAAGTACTCCAAAGTAACAGAAAAAATACTCAAGCTACACCACTTATCAAGAGTTACTCCATAACATCACTAAATATATATACTTTCACAAAGAAAAATTAAACGTTTTTCTATATACATATTTACCAAATTGTAACAGTGTTTTGACTACAATCCAAGGTGTTTTTCACTGAGTTCCACATTGCATTCTGGTATATGTAGTTTATAGCATTTCATTAAATCAAATTATTTTTAAATATATGTCATAAAATCTTGTTTCAGCGACTAATGGAGACTTCAAAACAATTTCTGAGGTGTGTTAACAAAATATAGGGGCCCTCATTAGTTTTTAATTTATATTCACATTGGATTCATATTCATGTATTGCATGTTACCTACAATAGCACAATCCCCAAAGTTTCTTTTAAACAAGGCCCTCGCTAAATCCTGCACCTCTGATGGAAGAAAATTAATGTTTGGGTATTATTCCTTCAGTCAATTTATATTGATAGCACCAAAATTGTATCTCTATCTGACAAATGACAACGGGAAAGGAAGCATCTTATCAATTGGTGGAAATGACATAAAATAAATGAATGGCAACATCTTATGAGCTATGACAACTCTTATAGGTGTACAAATAACTCCTCATCCTGGTTTAAACCTAGCGGGGTGAGAGATCGGATATCAAGTATATGTCTGGATTCTAGTTGACGCAATTTCTTTTCTCTGTCACCACCGCGTTCTGATTTTAGTACCTGATCAATTACATAGAATGTCATGAGTTCCCACTTGCTATCATGTTTCTGTTCCATATGTCTCGCTGTTGCATAGCTCCTATCTATATTGATAGTTGCTCGAATATGTTCTAAAATTAGCTTTTTAGTCTCACATATGGTACTGCCAACATATTTCAACCCACAAGGACATTCAATCACATATACTGTGAATCGACTTTTACAGTTCAAGTGCTTACGTATCACTCTCTCCATGCCAGTATTTGTTGAGTACTCTTTCTTATTCACCCCAATTTTACATGCCTTACAGCTGCTGCACTTCCAAAAGCCAGTTTTCTGTAACCAGTTTGCTTTTGTAGTTTGGAAATGGCTGTGCGATAATTTATCCCTTAAGTTTGCTGTTCTTCTGAAAGTCATTAATGGGTATTGTCCCATGATTTCCCCCACTATTGGGTCCATTTGTAAAATTGCCCAATGGTTTTCCAAGATTTTACGAACTTGTGTAGCACTCTGTGAGTATGTTGTTATGAACCTCAGCTGTTGTTGTTTGGCATGTTTAATGGCTTGGTTTCCTCCATGAATTAGTTGTTCTCTTGATGATTGTTTCACACGTTTCTGTGCCAGAGCTAAACACTTTTTTGGATATTGTCTTGCCAGGAATCTCTCCTCCGCTAATTTCAAGTGCTTCTCACACTCTTCCGGCTCTGAGCAGATTTTCTTTATTCGTAGAAATTCACCATAGGGAATGTTCCACTTTGTTCGTGGTGGGTGAAAACTGTTAGCATGTAATATGGAGTTCGTAGCTGTTATTTTCCTGTGCAATGAAGTCTGAATTGTCCCCTCTTTAACATAAATTTCTGTATCTAGAAATGTCACACGTGTTGCACTGATGTCGTAGGTGAAATTAAGTTTGGCTACATTAGAGTTCAAGATCTTAAAGTATTCATCAAATTCTGACTCAGTACCCTCCCAGATAAGAAAAAGGTCATCAATAAACCTCAACCAAGTCACTACTTTTTGTTGGTAAATCTCGTTTTCTTCTGCCCAAGCTATTCGTTGTTCAAACCATCCCATCGTCAGATTCGCAAAATTGGGAGAAAAAGAAAAACCCATTGCCGTGCCCTTAATTTGCAGATACAGTTGTTGGTTAAACAAAAAAATTATTTGTTAGACAAATGTTAATCATTTCCAGAAGCATCTCATTGTGTTGATAAAAACGTATATTCCTTTGGTTGAGAAAGAATTTGCATGCCTGGATTCCTATTTGATGTTCAATGTTCGTGTACAGCGAAACTACATCCATTGTTACTAATTTATAGGTGTCCTGCCAAGGTATCCCTTCCAATTGTAACAGTAAGTCTCCTATATCACGTAAATAGGAGTTCAAATTTCTTGCCAAGGGTGCTCGAAAGAAATCTATGTATTCTGACATAGGTTCTAATAGAGATGCTTTGGCTGATATTATAGGTCTACCTGGTGGATGTTGCAAATTTTTATGAATTTTAGGGAGGAAGTATATTGTTGGAGTTACAGGATGTTCCACTAACAAATATTTTGCCTCTACTTGATCAATGAGGCCTTGATCTTCCCACCTTAAGATACACAAATTTATCTCCTCCTTCAGTTTTATTACTGGGTTCCCAGTAGCAAGTGCATAACAGGTTTTATCCGACAATTGCCGCATCGCATATATATATATATATATTTGTTTGGCCTCCCCCGCCCTGACACCATGCCGAGTCGCCAGCCGCAACTGCAAATGAGACGTGGAACTTGGACGAGCCCTTCCTGATAAAGAATGGAATAAAACAGTGGCATACCCAGCTGCGTTTTCTAAAATGGTGCTTTTAAAATTCAGTAATATTTTCTTTATACACAGAGCATACTTATCTCCTGTCAAAATCAATGAATTCTTCCTTCGTACTTGTGCATGAGAAACATTAAAATGGAAGTTTGATTTACGGATGTAGCATTTATTCTGGCCAAGCAGAGAGATCACAGGTCCACTTCCCACCGACGATTGGAGCATGGCAGTGCTCGCTGGTGTCATGGTCTACATCAGAGAGCACTCTCTTAAAGATCTGAAGAGGCTGTTTGGCCTCGGAAGTACCCAATATCTAAGCACTGGCACGCACTTGTTCTCCAGTTCCAGACAGCGATTGAGAATAAACCCTACTGCCCTAAGTGGTATATCACACACTATGAGCCAGTTTTACTGACATTTATTTCAGAATTAAGTAAAGTGGCGCTACATTACACGTAGCACCACTTTTCTTGTGGCCCCTTGTGTCCCTCTACCGCCACCATGTGTGCACTGTATTTAAAATATGGCGCACCATGATGCAGGGTAGGGGGCAATAGCATCAGAATTTCTGTTGATTTACTATTCGAAAATGTTGTCACTAACCCTGAACAGTACATAGGGGCCCATTAAAAACAATGGCATGCCCCCTTTCAACGTCTGCTCCTAGCAGGTGTTAAAAATGCCGCATATCTATCTCCTAAATCTTTTAGAATTCTTTGTGCATTTTCTATGGTCCCCCTTGCATACATTATGCCTGTGCAGGCATAATGTGGTGCAAGGGGATTACAAAGCGGTGCACTGTATGCATTGCGCCACTTTGTAAATTTGGCGCAGCGATTTTGGCCTGTTTGAGCCACATTAGCATGAAACAAAGGACACTAACGTGGTGCAGGGAGGCGCTAGGGGCTCTTAAATCTGCCCCTTTGCATCCGAAAAATGACGCAAACCAGCACAAAATGTTTTTTAGTAGTTTACTTTTCAGTCTGGCAAATAGTCTGAAAGTAACACAATCCCCTTGACTCTAAGTATTACTTAGAATTAACGGTGTGTTCCATGGGCGGTACATGGGATTCCCATTTAACTACCCATGTTTTTTTATGCAAAACCCTATATATTAACAATAGTAGACATGGTTTTGTATAAAAAAAATAATGACAGCCAGAGTTAAAAGTAGAAATGTTTTGATTTATCCTATCATTTCTGACTTTGCATGTGTGTGTTAACGTGTCCCTTTATGATAAATTATTACACATTGGGACTCGTTTTAGGCCAATTAATCTTTTGACCCTGTTGAGAGACACCTTAGGACGAGATAGCTAATCAACATGTCAATTAATACGTCAATAATATCATCAATATTTACCACAACAATGCATTTCACTTTAGTCAAAGACATTAATCAAACTCAAGACACCACCATGACCTTGCAGTCATGAATAACCACACCAGTTTAGTATGAATTTAGTGATATTTATTCCCTATTGGTTACAATACTACTAGCAAGTTTATAGTCTCAAAAGTAAGAAACACAATAGCATAGTCACAATATGGCAACTGTGATAAGATTTCATCAAAGCAAGAATCACAACCATTAGAATATAACACACCATCAGCATAGATTATTCTAAGCAGAGTATATTAACGCATTGTTCAACAAAACATAGATTCAGTCATTTGTCTATTTGCGTCAGTTCAGTGAACCCCTCGCCTAACCTCAAATTAGCATTGGCATGTTGGGCTTCATGCAAAACAATTTCGTAACACCAATTGGAAAACATCTAGCTATGGCTCCTGTCAAAAGAAAAGCAGTTGGTACCTAGAAATAAAAAGCAAACAGACAATCACAATGTCATTGTCATATAGTTACCCTCCAAGTTTGGTCAGCACTCAGGTTCTGTCTTCGTCTTCAGGACATCAGTTGATTCGCCATCAAAAGAGATTCAGCTCCAGCAAAAGGAAAAAAAGGGGCACTTCCCTCATAAGGAGGTAAAGTGTAAATGGGCAATCTAAGGACAGAATGGTTTTAAGAACCAAACAGCAAAGTCTCTATGCAGAGTGACAAAGTGTCTGGGTCATAGCAAATAGCATCAGCATCTCCCCCTCTCCTAGTCTCCTGCTCCCTAAAGTCTAGTCTACTTCCTGGTGACAAGGGTTTTAATCCCCTTTTCGTTGTACATTCCCCTAAATCTGATTGGACAAGGGGTTGCACCCCACTATCTATAACCAATTAAACACATTAGCTCATCAAATTTGTTACCCCATAACAGTTCTCACGTATTTTATTGGTTCTTATGATTGATGTCTTCAGCGGGTGGAATGTCCGGTATGATTTCATCGTCTTGTGGCCCTTTGCACATCTTCGGTCAGTGGCTCCATTGTCCGTACCGGTTTAGGCGACCTTGTTAATCTACACTGTTGCATTTAGCTAAAAATGTTACTATAGGCAGGGTGAATTTCATGAGAACGGATCTACTACAGTTACATTCAGCTTCTAGCTTTTGGAAAAATCAAGAGTTCATGTCCTTTAGCAAGTCAGCACACTGCACGTTAGAAAAATACATTTAATATGAGAGTCAGGCAGCTAGGCCTCGACTCATGCTAACTAAGGCCTAGTGCTTTATTAGCAAGAATCTAATACATTTAGCCTTTTAACATTAATGTAAAATCACAATTTAATATAACATTTCAGCATTATTAGTCAGTTCCATTAGTCCCTGTATACTTTGGCGGCCACTCCCCGTGGTCACATTTCAAGTGCACGATTTAGCAAAACATGTTAATACAGTTTCTATGCGGCATTAATATACATTAGTTCATAAACATTTCATGTTAATATAGATTATAGAAGCTACGCTCTCTCATGTGTTACACTGCACAGCACATTTACAAAGTAGGAAAAGTTTTAAAAGTTGGCTAGGCATAGATTTTTGTACTGGAAAGGAATCCTTCTGTACAAAACGTATGCTTGTCACATGCACACACCTTTGCACTATGCGCACACATGTGTGTGTGTCTTGCGGCAGCAAAATTCTGTGCTGACGCTAGGGAGAAGGGAAAAAAAGGGCCATACCTCTGTAGATGTGACACTCTCCCGTGCTCTCCCTGCTATGCAACGCAGCACAGCATTTTTGGCTGCTGCGCAGCATTGGTTCCACTTTGATAAATCTGGCCTCACGTGTTTATGCCCACTTGCCCACCTTACGCAGTTACCCCACTGCTTTTGTGACCTTTTGAAACGATCCCCGCGGGTAGACCCCATAAAATCACTTTCCCTCTCTTACAATGTATCGCAGCAACAAGTTCCTCCTCCTGCCCCACACCAATAAAGGTACCACCTGAGGATCCCTTGTCAGTTCAGATTTCATCCATGTTATACCAGGTTGGATGGTGTTCAGTTACTCCCTACAAGAAACATTGGATGCAAGTTCCTCATACAGCTTCCTGTTTTCGTTTTGATGCAGCTGTTGCTCTTGTTCTGTTGTTTTTCATCACTTGCTACAGCGTTGAATTGTGTTGATAACCATGGCAACGGAATCCTATTAAAGAATGCTGTAGAAATCGACATTTGGCCTTACTCACTATGGCCTCTGTGACTGCGTGTTCACAAACCTATGCACTTCAGTTTGGCCACAATGTTGTTAAGTTCATAACTATCTATTGAAAAACAATAAACAAAAATATTACTTTGTTAAAAATATCATACTGAGCATTCAAATGTGTGCTCCTTTCTGTCCTCTCTTCACAGATGCCCCACAGACGACACGCAATGCAGTGGTACAGCTTATACAGTGCCTAGTCTCAACAATTTTACATCATGACCTGAAGTTGCTGAATAAGTACCGGTGCATGTTTCATAGATTTGCATTCTACCTAAAATAAGAAGAAAATTATCTGCACCTCGAAGCCAGTTACATGTTGGCCTCAAGCGTAACAAGCATTTGCAATGCAACGGGTCTTGCATTTGCTCGAGTCATACCTGTTAGCGTTGTAAACTCCTAACCAGGCTTGTCTTGCCACATAAACTTAAAAAGAAAAGTAAAACAGTTTCACATAAGTGAGATGACGGCCACCATGAGCGTGAAGGAGACACACAAAAGGAAACAAGTTTGCTCCAAAGTCAAACATATCAGCAAAAGTGCAAATATCTGTGTAACTGGCAAAAGTGCAATTATCCATAACTGGCAAAAGTGCAATTATCCATGTAACAGGGTCGAAGTCATGCAAAGTGCTTGACTACTACCCAGCCAGATCCAGCTGCATAGGAAATAAAAAGAAAAAGTAGTCCAGAAGCCATTCGGAAAACATGGAGCCTCTTATGTTTTCAGTAGCGTTCCGGTGCCTTTGAGGAGGGCTAAACACTGGAAAAGGCATGAGGTATGCATGCCTTTCACTTATGAAATCAAGCAAATTTTAAAAGGCAAGCCCACGAACCAACTAACCCCACAGAGAGATTAAAACAGGATGGACCGCTTGCGCGCTCAACCCTAAAAACAAGACATCCATGATGTTTTTTACCCATTTTCACTGCAAGTGACACATCGCAGGTAGCCTCTCAATACCGTTTTGGGCAGAAGCAGGAGATTACAATGGAGCTCCAGGTGTGGGCATTGTACACATTCATGAGTTGAGTGCACAGTGTGCTGGCTTGTATATTTTTGCACTTTGATTCACGATTAACTACATGCTCGTGGTAAAATAAGAGCACAAACTTGTACTAGAACAGATGAAAAATACATTGTACCTGTTATTCTCCATTGTTGAAACAAATGGTAAATTAGAGGGTATAGCCAGTACCACTCAAGTGTATTTTGGAATTGTCACAGGTGTTACGGTGTCTTGTAGAACTTTCAATGAGCTATGACATGGGGAGGATTCTAGGAAGTGGGAGGGACACCTATGCTGCGATGTTGGGCAGACCTGTTTCCTGTTGCTGAACGGAATTAAAGAAGCCATTCAATTAATTGTGTGGGTCGTGTGGATTTCATGGGATGAGCGAGGTAACAATTGCCGACGAGGGTGGGATACAAACTACGTGTGCATGTTTTTTTTGACGTTGGAAAAACTTATTAAGGATTTTACAGGTGAACACTTCCAGACTGATACATATATCTAAGATAAACGGAGGAACAGTTAGATTGAAGGAAAGTGCAAAGGTATTTAAAAAAAAAAAGAAGAGAAGAGTAAATTGAAATCTTTATTTCCAAATGGTATGGGCGCATCTTTCAAACAATAAGTTAAACTGTTGAACTCACTTTTAAATAAGGCGTAATCAGGCCTTGTTGGATGGAGCATGAGCGCGATAACTGCTACTCTCTGGAGCGCTTGTGAAACAACGCGGTCTGGGGAGTTACATGCAGCAACATCAGACACACACAAACGTCGGGTTCGTGACCCTAGCGGACATTTTAGTGTATAAACAGAGTGCCATTGAAAGAAACAGAAGTTTAGTGAGGGTTCAGATGGTACAGGTTACCATTTTTTTGTTCAGAAGAACATTTCTAATACAAAAATGGACTAATTTTAACAGGAAACAGGTGAGATTATTTCATATTTTACAAGGTTAATATTATTATTACCTAGAAAAGCATTTTTTTAATCTAATCATGTAGTATTGCGAACTTCGTAATGGCACAACATCATTTCAGTATAAGCCTTCCTCATGCATTCTGGGCTTCTGGAAATGAGCCTTCCATGCGATGGGAAGAGTGGAAGGAATGTTTTCAAAATTATATTGCAGCAATTGATGAAACTAAGAATATGTCCTCAGAACAAAAAGAAAGGACACTTTTATATTCCTTAGGTCCTGTACGCCTAAAAACATATAGTCGCATGCCAAAGACTACAATAAGTGGTGACATTGACGTTGACGTGTACATATATGCCTTACATGATTTGGATAAATATTTTGCACCAAAAGTGTGTATAAGAATAACTAGATTAAACTTTTTCCAGCAGAAACAGAATAAAGATGAATCTGTTGATGATTTTGTCGCAGAGTTAAAACAATTGTCCATCAATTGCAAATTTAGTAATTTGCATGATGATTTATTCAGAGACCAGTTGGTCATGCATACAAACAATCCAACTATTCAAGTTAGACTATGGATAAATGGATATTCGCCATTAGAAGATGTCTTATCTATTGTACATAAAGCAGAAATTTCGGGAATGTACATTACTGAACTCAAACAATTGGAAGTGGAACATAGTAGTATTTGCAAAATAGTACCTCACAAAAATGATTTTAAGAAGAAGAGTAATTTTAAGGACAAGAGTAATGTTAAAAAATGCTATCTTTGTGTAAGCAAGGATCATTTAGCTTTTTACAAGAATTGTCCGGCCCTTAAACAGAAATGTGGCATCTCTGGTACTGTGGGACATTTTACAAAAGTGTGTAAAAGAACGAAATGTGAAGTGTATTTATGAAGAGAAAAGTGAGAGCGAAGATAAAGATGAATCTTCAGCAAAAAAGAACAATGTAATTAAATTGAAAGAGACATATATTATTAACATGAATGTAAAGAGCACTAAAGGAAAATCAGAATGTAGCATTACAATAGGTGGTGTTTCCTAAAGAATATTTGCAGATTCTGGATCACCATTTACATTAGTTAATGAGGAGGTTTGAAGGAATAAATTTGTACAAAAAATTGGCATGCATTTGGTTAAGTCTGATATCAAACCAGAGAGCCTTACAGGAGGAAGAATTGACATTTTACAATACAGATAGTCAGATTTTTGTTTCAAGGACAGACATTCAAGGGGTAAACTATATGTTGCTAAAAATAGACCATCAGTCCTGGGATGGCAGAATCAAGGCAATTTTCATATTGTTCTGGATCCGAACAGTGTGGAGAAAGTATTAGTTGTGGATGAGTCAAACTCAATGAAATCAGAAATAGTAAAAAGTTTCCCCAAAGTGTTTGGCAAACAGTTAGGTTTACTGAGCTGATTTCAGCATGACATTGTACTTAAGAGTGATGCACATCCAAAGATTCATAAAATGAGGATGGTACCCATGGTGATACGTGAAGATTTACAAAAAGAATAAAAAAATTGAAGGATTTGGATATCATTGAGCCAGTGGAATGTTCAGATTGGATTTCTCCGGTGGTGATTGCATGTCGGAGTAATGGTAAAATCCGGTTATGTGTGAATCTAAGGCATGTGAGCAATAATATCTTTGTGGATCGGTTTCCTTTACCAAAAATCACTGAGATGGTGTCAAGTCTAAAGGGAGCCACATGGTTTTCTACTATTGATCTTTCCAGTGCATAGTGTCAGGTGTCGCTTACACCTATATCCATGAAGATAATTGTGTTTATTACACCATTCAGTTGTTTACAATTTAAGCGCATGCCATTTGGGCTAGCATCTGCTGCTACAGTTTTTCAAAGATTCATGCACAATTTATTTGTTAATGAATGTGGTGTGTTATTTTTTTCAAGATGATATTTTAATTTTTGAGGAGAACAGAAAGCTGCATGATGAAAGGCTGGATAGAGTGTTGAATACTTTGGAGTACAATGGGTTGACTGTGGAACTGAGTAAATGTAAGTTTGCGGAGAAGAATGGGACTGATTTGGGACATGTAAATAAAGTAGGCGGTGTTAAGCCTAAATCTTCCATCACTGGAGCACCTGCTCCAACTAATAAAGATGAAGTTAGATCTTTTCTGGCGATGGCCGAGTATTGTGCAAGTTCATTCCAAATTTTGCTTGGAAGGTGTTCAATATTAGACAATTGCTAAAAAAAATGTGAAATTTGATTGGGACCCTTTGTGTGATGAAGAATTCTGTTATATTAAAAGTTATCTAGAAAAGGTTCCCAGTTTAAGTAGCTTTGATCCTGGGTTGGATTGTTATGGAACAACTGATGCCAGCAATAAAGGGTTAGGTGTGGTTCTCACTCAGAAGGATGAGGAAGGTATGGAAAAAATACTTTTTTTTGCTTCAATATCCATGTCTCCTACTGATTAAAAGTGTCCAGCAATTGAAAAAGAGGCTTTAGCCTGTGCACGAGCACTTGATCGTTTCCGTGCTTTTGTGTGGGGTCGGCCAATCATGTTTAGTTGTGATCACAAGCCTTTGGTTAAATTATTAACTATGAAAGCAAGTGCTGCGGCATCGACTAGAATAGCTAGGTTATCTATGCGGATGAGAGATTAAATTTACAACATTGAATATATTCCAGGTAAAGACAACTTGGTGGCAGATTGTCTATCCAGAATGCCATGACCCTTGGAAGTGTGTGGGGATGATCCGTGGGATGACTTTAAGGTTGCCTTAATTCATGACCTAGTTTCATCAACTATTAAACAGAATGAATGGGAAGTTAAACAGAAAGAGGACGGAATTTTGCAGACGGTATCGGTGTGCATGTTGAATGGGTAGCCTAAGAAAGAACACATATCTCAGGAATGTAAATCATTTTGGGAGGTCAGATCTGAATTATCTATAGATAAAGAGATAATATTTAGGGGTTGCAAAGTTGTTCCTCCGGTTGGGGTAAGGGAAATTATTTTGGAATTTTGCCATGAAGGCCAATTCAATATATTAAGAACTAAGGCAGTGTTAAAGAGGTCATTTTGGTAGCCTGGAGTGCATAAGGCTGTGAAATTATATGTTTAGAAATGTAGTGTGTGTTCCTCAGTGGATAAGACATTGAACATTCTAAACCCACCAATGAGTGAAGGATTAATTCCTGAACAACCATGGGAATGTGTAGCAGTGGACCTTTTGGGGCCTGTGGGAGAAGCACAGGAGTTTGAGATTACATTAATTGATCTTTTCATGAAATGGCCAGTTGTAGAGATTTTGGAAAAAGCTGATACTGCCACTGTGCTAGAATTCTTAGATAGAACATTTTGGTCAGAAGGGATTCCAGCTGTGACAATGGGGTGCAGTTTGTTTCTAATGCTGCCAAAAGATATTTTGAAAGAGTAGGCATAAAACATAATACTACTATTCTTTACGATCCTAGTGGTAATCACACTGTTGAGAGATTCAATCGAGTGATCAAGGGGGTTGTTCAAAGTGCAAGTGGTAGAGGAGATGATTGGAGAATGGCGGTAAAAAAAGCCGAATGGGCTTATAGAGTAACTTGAAGTGAAGTAACTGGCATATCTCCATTATGACGATGAGAGATAGGATTACCACGTGTAAATTTACACCAGGATGGTTGTACGAAAGTACAGTTGAGGTGTGGTCACCTGAATTAATAAAGAAAAAAATGGTGGAGAAACATAACAAGAGCAAGGAACAGTATGATGCCTGTAATGAGGTCAAAAATATTCAGGTTAAAGTTGGATATTGAGTGAGAATTAAGAAACCTTTTAAGGTGCCCAAGGATGATAGTCATTTTTTTGGACCAGAAAAAGTGGTGAAAATTCTGCCGAATGCTATGAAACTAGAAAACGGTAAAGTATGGAACCTGAAACATGTTGCTTTTTGTATGTTGGAAAGACAGGGTGGTAGTGAAACAATAGAAAGGAGGAATATATACCAGATAGTGATGGGATTAATAGGCCTACCGGAGAGGACAGAAGAGAGTCCAGAGGAAACTATGAAATAACAGGGTGGTGGTACTAGTAATAATCAACATAAACAGGTATTACCTGGTTGGTTGAAAGATTTTGATGTGGGTTAATCTGAATATCGTGTGGTTTATTTTTATCTTCATTATTTTTTTTATTATTTTCAGTATTTAATTTTTGGTATTGCAGATGAGGGGATGTGGTATGGTGTCTTGTAGAACTTTCAATGAGCTATGACATGGGAAGGATTCTAGGAAGTGGGGAGAGACAGTTATGCCGCGATGTTGTGCAGACCTGTTTCCTGTTGCTGAATGGAATTAAAGAAGACATTCAATCAATCGTGTGTTGTGTGGATTTCATGGGATGAGCGAGATAACAGCAAGGCTTTTCTGTCTGATTTTGAATGCTATATGTGACCCATACATTAATGCCAATTGGACCGAAAGTCAGCAGAAACAGTGGGATGATTTCAACACTCAAGGAAAAATTGATTATTTCTTAGTGAAAAGCTGTGCATATATTTGACAAAGATCAATTTTAGGGCATTTTGCAAGAATGAAACCACAACTAGGAGGAGCCCTGGGGCCTCACTTTGCCTTATGGAAGCACCGTCCTAGTAAACATGAGCAGTAGAAGATAAATGTCAACAGTGAGAAAAAGTGTCAATGTAGAAAGGTGCCTATTAGAAAGTCTAAAATCAGTCCAGGTCACGATTACATGCTTGGGCCACACAAATGCAGCATATATTAAAGTATTTGAGAGCATAAGCAACTAAGGTGGTGACAAACTTCCAAAAGACTGTGAGATAATTTGTAATTAAAACAATCCTTGGAGACTTGACTTTAAATTCCCAGAGTTTTCAGCAGACAATGAAGACCAATGATATTAGAGTTTGCACACCAACACCATATAGAAATAATGGGCAATGGCAATGGGATCAAACTCAAAGATGGCTGCTTTAATGGTAGTCAGCAGGTCCACAGAAAAATAAATGATCCTTATATGAACTCCTCTACCCAATTAGCTAGCATTCAGTTATGTGTGCAGGAGGAATGCTACGGGAGCCTTAGGAGACCTGGACGTCTGACAGTGAATGAGAGCAAGAAGATCATGAAGTCGATGCCACTGAATTCCTGTATCTTTTTTGCATGAAACCAACTGGCTCAGTGATTCAGATGCCAGCCTGACAATAGTTGTTCCACATTCCAGGGCTCCCAAGAAAGACATCTGACTGCCAATTGGGATATCCATCCGAATGGGGATACCTTCAAGGTACCTCCTAACCCAAGTGAAGCTGCAGGTTGAGGTCAACATAAGCATAGTAACAGTAGATGTGTAAAGAACTCTTTCTGCAGATCGTCTTCAAAGGAATGATCTTATCAAGTTGGGACTACCAAGTGGCATTCACCTTCATGTGGCATCAGATACCCCACCAGAATGTCCCGTAAAGAAAAGCTCTAGGGCAGAAGCTCACAACAAATTCCAAAGAAAAGTGAGGATTGGACTTGCCATTGATGGTTACATCAAACCCATCATATTAGCTGCATCTCTCTGGGAAAAGGTTATACTAGGTGTAGACACTCCAGTGTTTAACCGGATTGGGGTGATAGGACTGGCTGATGGATTATTTTGAGGAGGCCCAGAGAATGAGGAATGATATAAGATTCTTATGATGAAAGAAGAAGGATCCAAGGCAGAAACCCACCCTTCCCTCTGAAGAGAAGGTATATACTACCAATGGTGGGCAAGGCAGCTAATTCTCTGGACGTCCTCCTACTAAAAACAAGAGTGCTATCTCTGGAAGAGATCAGTGGGTTATGGGTTTGTGCAAGGGGCTGATAAACTAATGTTCATGACTACTCCAAAATCCAGTTGAAGGTTTGAAGTACCTCAGAAGTGTTAGTTGCTTTTGAGATGGGGACGCACCATTAAGCCGACGGGTGCCAAGAGTTGTCAGGCCATCTCACACAGAAAACTCCCAGTTATCTATTTGAATTCAGAGAGAGATCACTGAATAGAGAATTGTAACTTGAACTCCCAGTGGAGAGGAAAAGGGGTAAGACAGGTTTTTCTCTGTGGAGGTCAGAGAGCATACCTGAAGTACTGGAAAATTAACAAACCTTACACTGGGATCGTTGGTGGAAGGCTGTGAGGCCCTGATAAAACTTTCTTTGCCATGTCATTTTTCAAGGACAGTTAGTTAGAGAGACGTTGATGTTTTAGAACTTAAAACTGTCCTATGGATTCGGAAGAGAAAGTTGGGGTAGGTTGATGCATATCCCATTAATACTGATAGCTCAATCCGCACCTTCAGAAAGTGATATAAGCTGAAAGCCTTGGCTAAGAAGGGTGGCTCCTCAAACTTGAGAGAACATACAAGCTCTATCAAATGACTGGAGGAGCCCTACGATTAATAAGCAACTAAGTCTGCCTCCACTCAAGAAGATGATGTTCAGAGTCTTGGATATGAAAGAACCACTCCAAAGGACACCAGGCTCAATCAACTTAATGAAATCGAGTGGACAGTGCCACTTCTGTGCCTTTTTTAGTAGGACTAGATGGTGACACTCAGTTTTAAAAACCTGTGGTCTGATTATTTTGTGACCCGGACTCTACATTGCATCACATGGGTGATCAGGTGCAAGAGGGCAGTTAGCCTACAGTCATCCTCCAAGGGCTTGGTGAGGGTCATTGTTCTGTTGCTGCCAATCCATTAAAACATTCTGTTTGTCTTAGCTAGTGTCCTTAGCCTGATGTAGCATATACCTTCTCTAGCACCCTGATGGGAGAAGAAGCAGTGACCCACCTGAATGGTCCGAAGACTGGCAGGTCACAACTGCTGCTCAAGGCAGATAAAACTCATTTGCTCATAAGTACCAAGCAGGAGTGTCACATGGGAGTGATTCTGGAATTTCCAAAAGTTTTTTCCAACTATGTGACAGGGAGTACTTTGAGGAAACACTGACATCTGGCTCTTTATTGTGTAACTGTGATCAACTGTTGATCATTTCCTACTGCTAGCACATCTTCATTCACAGTATGGGTGTGGCATGCTTGCTTGCTTTGTCCTTCTGCATAAGGCTGCTTTGGACAGAGGGTAACCTATAGATAGAGTGATGGGTGGTGAAAGTTTAATATGTATGTTGTTGCCTGGGGGGGCGTGGCTAACAGCCCACGGTGGCGGACACCTAGATCTCCAGCTCCCAGACCTGGACCCCGAAACATCATATATCCGGCAGAAACAACCATTATCCACATCCCCAGATGTTGCTAAAGTGATCCGCAGCGCAAGAGCACCAACTTATACCCGGCAACGTCCTGCTCTGAGCCCCTGTGGCACGGATTCGGACGAGTAAGGCGAGTTGCAATGGTGGGGCTGCTGGACTGGCCGTGGCCTATGGCTATACTTAGAGGGAGCGGCTGAAGACCATCTGCACAGCAGGCAGAGGCCTTCCTGATGCTAGAGTTGGGCAGACCGAGAGGATCTGGAGAGCACCGAGCTGGTCTGCCGACCTTCAGTCTCCCATACGATCATCTCCCCTGCCACGACTTTTGGAGGTGACAGCCAGGGATTCCAGGACACGAAGTGGGGGCCCGTGCATAGAAGCCGCTCCTGAAGCTGCAGCAGCAATGCACAGTTGGGACTGGTGTGGACCCGTTCTGAGGCTCGGTGGAGCATGTGAGCGACCACCTGACCCACCCCTCTCCGGGTGCCTGGGGCTTGCAGGTCGAGTGTAGCCCAGTGCAGCAGCTAGACACACCACTGGGAGTAGCTGACTCCCCGCTCTGGGTGCCCCTTAAATACCCACAGCATTACAGGGGAGAATTAAGACATCCTCAGCTTCCAAAAACCCGCCTACTGACTAGATTTAGCATAAGAAAAAGTGAAGGAAAGGCCCAAGCCACCTAACGAACCAGGCACCAGCCGGGCTCCACTACACCTGGACACATAATCCCAGCCCCTGCCTTTCAGATATAACTTCCTACCATATGGCTAATTGCATGCAAAGGTGACCACCATGGCAGTGCCATGTATCGCCACTGGAAACCATGACCTGCTCAGTTGCCTACTCAATGATTTAGCGCAACACCTCCAGGGAGCCACAACAAAGCACTGTTGCAATGGGTCATACTAAGATAAAAACACAAGCCAAAGGGTCTTCCCCCAATATTCCTCCTTCAGACTGTTCCTCCATGATAATGCCTACAAACTTTGTACCACCAACAGAAAAGACACCTCCAGTTGACAAACTGGATCTAATTTTGCAGGACATTTGTGACTCTAGAGCCACTGTGGAACTGCAACTTGGCACCCTCACCACAGATGTAGGCATCATGAAAGATGAACATCGTAAGTTTGCAGACAGAGTCCAAAAAGCAAAAAAAACACTAACAGACCTAGTACCAGTCTTAGAAGAACAAACCTTACGGTTACGCAGACAAGTGGAGTAGCTACAAGAACACGCTGAGGATGCTGAGGGAAGGGCGCGCCACAATAATGTACATAGTATAGGACTGCCGGAAGGCACTCAGGGCACCCCTCAATTTATAGAATCCTAGCTGCACACTGTGGTGTCCCCAATGGGGCTCTCAGACCTTTCCCGAGACCCATTGTGGAAAAAATCCTGAACTATAGAGACCGGGATCAATTACTCCGGGCGGCCAGAGAGCAAACACAAGTCTCTCAGTTCCCCGATTACACTCTGGGAGTACAACGCCAACACTCCTCGTTCATGGAAGTGAAGAACCTTCACCGTACTGCTGGTCCCACTTATGCACTGATCATCCCTGCAAAACTGAAAGTAATCCACGAACAACACTACCATTTCATCAACCCCCCCCCCCGGAGGAAACATGAACATGGCTGGATCACAACATACTGGATTCTCAAAAGCAGGGCTGATGGCGGAGGCCGCATCCGTAGCCCCGCTACCGGTCCCACCACCAACATCGCAGAGGAGCTACAGAGACTCACACACAGTCTGCACCATCCCCTCGACAGGCCAAGAAAGTCAAAGAGACGCCCTGCTTTCAGCGGAAGCACTGCGGACTGCGACGCGCTGCCCTAGCTTCAGCACATGGGGAGGTAGTACCTCAGGCTCAGAAACATATGGCAGTATGGCACTCTTCTCATCAATAACGCCAAAAACACCACATGACCTTTAAGGTTACCAGACTGTATGTATAACTAACAGAGAAAGTTCTGACAAACTCTCACAGGGGTATAGTGGGTTCACCAGCCCGTGATGCCACACAACTCTCACCTTATGGATATCTCCGAACAGAGAGTCTTGCATGAGTAATACCAGTACAGTCTCACTCTAATATACATCATATCTCTTGGGGACAAGATAACATAATATTCCTCTATTTATATAATGTATTTCTAATGTTATGTTAGAATGGGTCTGGGCCTGGACACATGTTTTGATCTCAAAACTGACCACTTAACTAGCATCCCATACAACACAGCTCATCTTCTACACCCCAGAGCGTAGGCATATGGTTTTCTGTGTATTTTGCATTATGTTAGCCTTATTAGTTTGGACGAATGAATTTTGCTCACTGGACTGTGAATTGGGGAAGTTACAGTTAAAGTTTAAGCCTGACATTGTTGGTACTAATACTGGGGGGGGGGGCTGTTATCAGCAGAAAACTGGACACACTTCCCATTCCTCCCAAAACTATGTCTACAGCTCCTAGTGCTTAAGAAAATACTCACCTGGAAGGTTCATGGGCTAGGTTCGTTACACAAGCACCATTGTGTATTGGCACAATTACATAGGAGGAAAGTACACACCACTTATCTTCAAGAGACACACCTCACACTAATAGTAGCACACAACTTCTGAAACAAATGAAGAGGCCAACTTTATCATACTTGATATTCCGCATATGCCAGAGATGCGGCAATCTGAGTGAGAGCAAGAGTTCCCTTCCTACATCACGAATCTAAAATAGACATGCCGGGTATAAATAATAATGACATGGGGCCGTGTTCCAGCTCCGCTCACCACATGGCAACTCCAACCGCTGTTACTGGAAAACGCTGTGTTTTGAGATACATTAGCAACAACCATTGATATATATTTTACGGACAACGCTGGTACTGCCTCTTCTGCATTGGTTGAATGGGAGGCCTTTAAGGTGGTGATAAGAGGAGTCTCTATACAGACATTGGTGGGTGCCAGGGGTGAGGTCATGCGAGAACTCACTCAGGTAGAGAATAGTTTAGGCACCCTACAACGAGCGACTGCACACAACCTAGAAGACAATCCCCAAATCCAATAATCATGAGCAACATATGCCGAATTATTAGAACGACTTAGACTTACTGACTATAAGACTTATCTTAACACGAGGCATACAGAGGTAGACAGATCAGGCACCCTCCTTGCCTGCCAAAATAAACCAGTACTATCACTCACCTCGATTCTCCTTACAAACACACTGACCCATGGTCCGGTTCACACCCAATTGGAAAATAATAATGCATTTTGAGAATATTACACAGAACTGTACACTGCACTGCCTGTGGCAGACTCAGCAGGAATCACCTCCTATCTTACTCAGTTAACGCTATCCCCAGGTAGAGGCCCCTGATCGTGAAATCCTAAAAGCTCCCATCTTTGCAAATGAGATATGTGGTGCCATTAAAGAATTAGCCCGCAACAAAATGGCTGGCACCAACTGGCTACTAGCAGAATTGTATACTACCTACGCTGCAAGTCTAACCCCCACCTACTCTTGAACTATATAGTGTCTCGATTGAGAGCGATGTGCTTCCTCCTTTGACCAGGAAGTACTAGTAACATCCCACCTCAAACTTGGAAGACCCTCAAACAGACCTCTCTCCCTTTTGAATACAGAATATAAGATCCTCAGTAAACTAATGGCAAGCTGATTGCTCCTGCTGCTTCCACGTTTGTTACAAGTTGATCAATGCAGATTTGTATCCCGACGCTGCACCTCCTTAAGCATACGCAGATTGTTTCAGTCATATACACATCCCAGGTGCATAGCCCATATGCTGACTTCCTTTCCCTAGATTTTAAACAAGCCTCCAACCCCCTCAGCTGGGAATTCATGCTAACAGCTCTCTCTGCTTAAGGCATACCCCCACCACATATTCGTTGGGTGAGATTACTTTACTTGAGTCCTACAGCATGAGCCAAAATTGGATCTCACATCTCAGCTCCCCACCAGATATCCGAAGGCACCAGACAGGGATTCCCCAGTCCCCGCTACTGTTTGTTTTAGTGGTAGAACCTCTGGCCCAATATGTGGGGATGCAAGTGTACCATACCCCAGAGGACCTCCTAATGGCAACTTAGGTCGTGCGATCGCATCGCTATGGTCACAAGTACATTTTTGGATGTCCCTGCCCTTGACAATGGCAGGCCATTTGGCATTGCTCAAAATGATTCTCCTTCCACGATTATTATACTACTTTATAAGTTTACCAATACTGATACCACCCCGCATATTCGCAATACTAAACCGGTTGTTGATGGACCTGATATGGGGCATGAGCTGCTGCAGGATCAGCCTGTCAAAATTACAATTACCACCTCACAGAGGTGGAATGGTTGCCCCAGACCTGAAATCATACTGCATAGAAGGTCAATTGCAATGGTTGGTATATTGGAGAGCAGGTCATAAATATTGGCTACACTCTTCGCATGCTTCAAAATGGAAGTCTACATAAAATGGTTTGCCCAGGCCCCACCCCACCTATCGATGGCCCCCTACTGCTGAGAATTGTCCTCTCTTTTTAGAGGCTAGCTATGAAATACACGTACTCACCCACGCCTTATACTCCTAATATTCTGCCGTGTGGCTTTCTTACTCCCTTGGGTTCCCTTGCAACTAGGATACTATGGCGGTCATTCTGACCGCGGCGGTCGGCAGTCGCCGCCCGCCAAGCGGTTCCCGCCAAAAGACCACGGCGGCCATTCCGGCTTTCCTGCCGGGCCGGCGGGCGACCGCCAGAAGACCGCCGGCCGGCCCAGCGGGACAGCCCCTTCAACAATGAAGCCGGCTCGGAATGGAGCCGGCGGAGTTGAAGGGGTGCGACGGGTGCAGTGGCACCCGTTGCGATTTTCACTGTCTGAACAGCAGACAGTGAAAATCTTTGTGGGGCCCTGTTAGGTGGCCCCTGCACTGCCCATGCCAGTGGCATGGGCAGTGAAGGGGCCCCCAGGGGCCCCACGGCAGCCGTTCCCGCCATCCTGGTTCCGGCGGTGGACACCGCCGGAAACAGGCTGGCGGGAAGGCGCTCGGAATCCCCATGGCGGTGCTGCAAGCAGCGCCGCTATGGCGGATTCCCTGGTCCAGCGGGAAACCGCCGGGAAACCGCCGGCTCCCCTATTCTGACCGCGGCTTTACCGCCGCAGTCAGAATTGCCCAGGAAGCACCGCCAGCCTGTTGGCGGTGCTTCCGCCGCCCTCCGCCATGGCGGTCATGGACTGCCAAGGTCAGAATGACCCCCTATGTCCCTGGGATCAAGAGAGAGAGCTGACTGTAGGCTCCCTATTTATGCAATATTAATGTCCCACCTCACGGATTGCCGGATACCCTCTTCTTAACACATGCTAGCATAGTCGGATATGTGCGTCACTACTGGGCTCCGGATGGAAATGCACCTGAAACGCATGAACTACTACTACAAGCACTCCACACCATGGCACACGGGAGACAATTGGTCAAATGGTTAAATAACAGATTCCAAGCACATCTTGGGATCCCCTTAGACTCACTGAGACGTAAATGGGAGTTCGACATTAATAGGGCAATAACTGATTAAGAATGGTCCTTCCTCTCACAGAATACACGTTTCAAATGTATACAGTTTTCAATATTTCATAGAGCCTACCTAACGCCACATAAACTGAACCAAATGTTTCCATCGGCCTCAGCATCCTGCCCAGGTGTCACACATCGAGTGCCGACCTGGTTCATGTGTTATGGTCCTGCCCGAAACTAGTGAATTATTGGGACCAAGTTGGAACAACATTGTTACATTTGATCTGGAATGATCACTGGCACACACTAGAACATTGTATACTTGGAGTATATCCTAGGTGTCCTCCCGTTTTGCTGACCTGTCATTTTTAATGGCAAACTTTGCTGACACGACACTCGAAGTCTTCACGGCTCCCTTTGGTTCTCCATTGGAGGGAGGAACTGGCACAGTGGGGGCTGGCAGAAGGTGCTGCAATTCACCGAGAGGAACATAAAGGGCTCCGCAGATGAGCAATGGCTATGGAATGGACCACTCTATGAGAAACATCAAACGTGCAGGGTAGCGGGGTGGACAGCGCTCACTAAGCCATCATAGTGATCTACTAATACTAGACCGCCACTGCGATCCACACCAGGGTTCCACCAAATATCCTATAATACCCTTAGTTACCGATAATGGGCCCATACATATGCCTGACCTCGAAGTATTGCTTACCAACTATACGGTAGTCAGAAAATAGCATACGGATAGAGAAATCAGAGTAAGCGTCCAGTTTCACTCTCTGCTGTCACGGCCCTTACCAGGAAGTATCCTCCATGCCACTACATACGTTTAATGCACACGTCAGATAGTTTTGGGGGGAGCGGTGGGGTATCAGAATTACAGTTATATTTGCCTTTGTATTCTTTGTCACAGTGCAGAATCGAACAATCCTCAACAATTATTGCCAGAATGATGATGAGACACGTGTTTTCTATTACTACTGAAATTCTGCTGTCAGATGGGCAACACTATATAAGTAAAAAATGTAAAATGCAATGAAGTTTGTGTTAAAACAAAAAAAATGTATGCTGTTGCCTGGGCCATTTTACTTGTACCATTGGTTGAGGCAATCAGTCTATTCCACCACAATTGTTTCCTTGCGATGTGTGTGGTGTGTAAGTGTTTGTATGTGCCAGCGTGGATTTCATGTGCTGTACAAATATGTTCATGTTAATTTATGCGACAGTTTACTTGTAGTTATTTGTAGTTTAATTGGTGAAACCATGTGGCCTGCCTGGAGAGATTGGGGAATACACATTGATATCTTCATGAGCCAGCGACTCTGTTCTGCCCAAGCATTCCAGCCACAGATTTGCCCAGTATTTTTTAAACCCCACATAGACCCTGATTCCCAGTGTGTCAGAGGTGTAGGTGCTATTTACTATACCCAGTACAATCTGACACCATGGGATTAGAATTTATTGGGTGCTGCCAATAGCACCTATACTGAGTTTTTATGGAATACCATGGAAATGTTGGTGCTTAGGTATGAAAATTCTCATATTACAGTAAATATTGTATTGTTTTCTATTACTGAGCTCTGGCAGGCATGCCCTGCGAGACTTTTACGTCGGGTGAGGTAATAAATATACCCAGTAATTACCTGGGGTGGTCAATACCACCCAACTCCGAATGCCAACCTCTTTGAAAACAGGAGTTTGCGCAAGCATTGGAAAACACAGATCACCTCGGAATGGAAGCCTTAGGCTTCTGGCCTCTGCCACCCCAATACAGATTTTGGGGATTATTTGTTGTCTTCTCCGCCTTTCTGTGTTTGGGGTTGGCTAGCAACTGTGAGACTCCAGTTGGAATATCTGACCTCTGTCTCTAAAATACACACCACCATTACATTTTGTGTTTTCCCTGCTATTCAGTGTAGGAATTCCCAGGATGATGTCCTCTGCATTGTCTGATTGGTGTTATGATTTTTGAAGGTCGAACATCTTTTTTGGGCCCTTTAGATCAAATCAAAGTCATACAGAACTGCCCACCACCCGAGCCAGTTCCTTCAACGTACTGAGGTGGAACTCTGTAGTTCTGTCTCAGAGAAGGTTGCAGACCAAGACCAGGACTTCTTGTCAGTGCCGCCTTAGGAGGCTAGGACCTATGCTGACAGAGATGCCCTGGTGCCATGTCTTGCATTAAAGACACACTGCTGAACTGTCCTGAAGGACAGGAGATGCTCTGAGCTAGAAGATAAGAATCATGCCTGGCTGACTAGGAATTGCACTAAAAACTACTTAAGGAGAAGTGCCTGCCTAGGAGCCAAATTGATGTGCAGTCTGTTTGACACAGAGCATATCTGCAAAGAAGTTAACCATGTACATATCATTAGAGTGAGAATCCATCAACATCATCAAAAGATTGCGTTTGATCATTAGGGATCAAACAAAAGGGATGTTCGGTATAGACCAAAAGATTGTGATACTGTGCACCACCTACAATCTTGAGGGAGCTGATGTTGCCACTCCTTATAAAGACTAATCATGACACTAGGCTTTTGCGGTGTGCCTCATCAGCTAAAGCTTACAGCTTAGTCCATCCAGAATGTTTAAAGCAACTGGTCTATCACCTACAGTTCGGGAATTATTCATAATTGATGGGATGACACCCTAACCTACACAACGTCCCATGACACAGATGTGCCTAAACAGTTTATTAATTGAGCCTGTATCAATTGGTACCTTTGTCTCTACAAGGGCACAATCTTTGTCACCACTGTAGGCCAACCATTTGAATTTTTGCCCATGAACCAGTGCGTGTCCTGCCACTGGAAATGTTTTATCTTAACCAACTGGTCACAAAATGCTTAACCCTAAAGTTTGGAAGCCCCCTTGGGTTTTGATAAGGAAGTGTTTTTGCTTATTTTTAAAAATGTGATGATCATTTGACATGTGTCTTGTAATCCTCGTGTAACTAACATGAGCGACTTGAGCCCTAGTACACTGGAGACCCAAAAACTTGTGACACTGTTAAATATCTAAGTTTTGCAACTAATTATGATCTGGAGCTTGGCCGTAGAATACTGCATTTTCAGCATGATTACAAAAGCACAGTCTCAAGTCCAATCAAATATATTGCTTAATTCTGCAAGATGGGGGAACAGTTGGACAAAGAGACAATATATGAATTCTATCCCAGTTGTTTTGAAATGATCTCATGCATTCGGCATAGACATCAGAGTAACAAGGGAAAAGAACATTGAAGTGCTATGATGTCTCATGAACTACAGTCAGCACATTACATATGGTTCATTTTAGTGTTATTTCTAACCCAAATAGTTAAATCATCTAAGCAGTAGACTAATGTTTGGGTCATATCTGGGAGCCAAGAGGTGCCAGGCCTTTCAGATTTCTTTTCTTGTACCTCACTCTAACTGAAGTACGTTTTATGTGTAAAAATTGACCCAGTTATAAAAGATAGTATCAAATGGATATTGTTTCTGTGCGAGATTATCGGGTCTTACTGAATTAATTTTCCAAACCCAAAATGGTCTTCTGGGTTAAACCTGACAGCTCAACAAAGCTGCCATTGTAAACCGAAGAGAACATAGAGGTTAACTTGGTTATCTAACTAGAATATGATATAACAGTTTCATCACCATAACTTTATTAACCAGTGAAACCAGTAGCCACAAAGGAGACTGCTCAGTAACCACAGATTGCACAAGGGCTCAGACAACAAGCTGTAGAATTTGTGCTATGTTAAAGACAGATGACAGCACTGGCAGCCCTCAACATTTTGAACAGGTACAGCGCTGAGCCTGGGATGGCACAACACCTGGGAAAAGTAGTCCAAGGCCCATATTTATGGATTTTGCCACAAAACTGCACTGATGCAGATTTACTGCAAAATACATAGCTCCTGCTAGAGCCATTCTATAGCGCCAGCCGGGCACCATATTTATTGACTGGCGCACTGTGACGCAAAGGACAGGCTATCATCTAAAGAAAAGACCCTAGCCAGAGGGGATGTGGAGAGGGGAAAGGCATAAGTGGGTTAGAAATTACGCTAGGCAGGTTAGCGTCAATAAATGTGCCGCTAACCAGCCTAGCATCATATTCTGTCGCACCACCACTCAATCATAACACCTGTCTTAATAAAGACAGGAGTCATGCCCACTACCCCAATGGCCAGCCCAGTGGACCGGTGTCCCCTGGGCAAGGCCATCACAACCATTGTCAGACAGGGGGCCTCATGTAAGGAGCCCCCAATTACACTGTAAGCAAAAATAAATTATACTTACCCAGGATGGGGTCCCACATCCTATGGCATCTTTCTGGTGTGGGTGGGGTGTTCCTGGGGTTTGGGGTGGGCATCTGGGGCCCATTCCATGGTGTTTAGCCATGAAAATTGCTCCCCAAGTCCCCTAAAGCCTGGTCAGACCCATGCGTTAAATAATTGTGCTAAGCAGGCTTAGCACCATTATTTGGGTCCGCCTACTCTGTGCACGTCGTTTTTGCGAGTGTAAATAAGGCGGAAGGGGGTTAGCATGATATTGTTGACAGGAATGCCTGCCTTGCATCCAGTTAGCGCAAGGTAGTTTGCTGCATCCACAATATGACGCTAACCCCCTATATTTTGATACTAGACTGGTCCAGCATCAAAATATAAATATGGAGTTAGCTAATTTGGAGTTATCTATGCGCCATTTTAGCGTCAAAATTTATGACACTAAAACGGCACAAGCAGAGTATAAATATGCCCCTAAATCTTTTCTTGGAGGTTGGCACCTGTCTGCCTGGCAAGAGCATAGTTAATTATGCTGTGGCCAGGATGCTCCACATAAAAATGATCTATTAGGTGATCTACTAGGTGACAGCTACTTCTTAATACCTGGAACACAAAAGAAATTACACAAACAGCAGGTCTTCAAATGTCAGCAGCAGGACTTTGAGAATGCTGACTTGGAAGACTTAAAACATCACCTAAGCAAGAATGGTGTCAAACTTGCAATTTTACTTACTCATCCACCAATACATTCACAATACATTCACCTCAATGACTTAAGCACCCATTCCAGAGATCTGTCTGTAACTTACATGTCACTCATGGCTTAATTAGCTATGGCCTTTTAAAGATTCAAAACATGTTGTGTCTGATAAGAATGTTGTCGAAGTAAATGCCTCTGCTACAGAATTTAAACATATTTTAAGCGGTTCCAGCTGAATGTTAGCTTCTGTACGGTGTTCAAATATGCTGACAATCTGCATTTTGAATCTCCTAACCATGGAACATTTTGGTGGGGGAATTGAAACACGGATTGAATTGCTAAATTTATGTGCAGTTACAGCATAATTTTCAAAGTTGTTCATGTTTTTTTCCAGCTGCCGTTTTTCGAATACCTAAACACTTCATACATTTTAGGCAGTGTAAGCCAATTTATTTAAGTACTACCTTTTTAGTTAGAGCTTTGCTTTCGCCTCCAGAATAGCAATCAGTGCTCATCAATAGAATCTGTCATGTAAAATATTTTTGATTCTCTTACCACAGCACTTTACCTTTAATCTTAGCATTGAGGTCGTTGTCGATTGGGGCTGGTGTCAGAATCTAACCAACATATGTTATAGAAAAATTGAATAGTTAAACATTAGTGGTGAATATGAAAACACTAAGGTCCATATTTTTTGAGGTTTTGCACCAGTGCACTATTAAAAAATATGCTGTAAACTCATGGTCTTTGATCTAAGAAATGGCAGGGCTTTGCATCGGAAGCACGTCTCCTCGATGCAGGCATAATATCAGAGAAACTTTTATTCTCAAAACTTTTGAAAATGTTCATATGCGCTGTAATGTACAGCACCCATAGAGAGTGGGAACTGTTTTAATCTATGTCTCAGCATATTATCAAATCTGTGCTAAAGAACAGGTGCACACCCTTGGAGGTGTGTGCTTATCACAAGGCAGCCTAAATTGTGCCAGTGCACGTGGAGAAAGCAACAGCAATATACCTTAGTTCAGATGGTGCTATCGTGCTCTCTCCTTTTCATGCATTGTAAGGGAAATTGCAGCTCTAAATTTCGCTTAGTAGATCTTCCTGTCTCTGGCCTTGCCAATTTCAGAATGTGAATAATAATTAAAAAGTCTTATTACGCGAATTCTAAGTGAAAACATGATTTGGCATTACCCAGAGCAGATGTTCAATTTATCAAACTCAAAAGGATGAAAAGTCTCATTGCTTATTTAAAAAGTATATATATATGCGGAGAGTGCTACCAGTGCATTGCAACACACGTGTCGTGTTTTTCTTCTACACTGCTCCCATAGTGTTGACAGAAGCACTTTCAGCAAAAGATACCTGCAACAAACGCAAGGACCTTTAAGTTTAGCAGGAGGTTTGCTCTCACACCAGCAGAGCTGTCCTCCACCAACAAAGCCGTTTAGTGTACCGCCCACCTTACTATGAAAGATGCCCTAAGTCTCTGTGATCTTCTCTCTCCCTGTTGGTCTTTTAAAGATGATCGTTATCAAAAATTTGTTTGGCCTCTCTCAACAGGATACACAAATAACTTCAGTAATTAATAGTAATTGGAATTTGTTGTCTAGCACATATGAACGTAAAAGCTAATCAGTATACCATCTTTTTCATATACCAGGCTTCTTAACATGCTTGGCATACTAATGAGATCCAACTTACACCATTCTAATAGGGACATTCTCCTGTTTAGCATAATATCTGGTCAAATATTCAACTAAAATTCCCCTTTACACAGGATTGGAGTTTAGTTGTTGAGATGCTAAAAGCTTTCTTGTGGTTTGACACAATGGATTAAATCTGGCGAGCTGTCAAGATACGGACTGCTGAACACAAAATTTGATTAAAAGCAAGAATTTAAAGTTACCAGTTGCCAGTTTCTGTGCATAAAATATTATCTAAGAAATATTGTCCATGCGTACATGTAGCCTCCGCAGCTGTGCTTCAAAATACAGTGAAGACAGTTTGAAATGATCAACAGTGATGAGGAGGTTTTCATCACTTTTGTCTCCAGTTGTGCATGAACATTTGTGTTGGTGTTTGAGGGCTGTTACAGTTGCCTTAGTGGCTGAACTGGAGGCACGCCATGTGTTTGGAGGCCTGGGAGCATGCAAACATAGGGGCATATTCACAAGCCCATAGTGCCTCAATAGCATGTCTTTTTTATGCCAGTGTGGTGTAGAGGTATTTTTGCTGCACCATTTTACTAAGTACCGAAATGCATGCATTGTACCACTTTGTACCCCCTTCCGCCACATATGCCTGCACCAGGCATAATGTATGCAAGGGGGTATACCAGCGCTAGTAGGCCTGCAAAAAATATGCAGTGAAATTTACAAAATGGTTGGCATCATTTTGAACGCCTGCTCAAAGCAGCTGTTAAAATGATGCACCCATAGCAACCTATGGGCCTCCTACACCAAAATGTTAGATGCCAGTGCAGCAAAGCGCCACAATAGCATAAAAATTCTGACACTATTGGCCTAACGACCACCATGGTGTGCCATATCATAAATACGGCCCTACCATAGTGTCGTTAGTTGCCGGTAGGGCAGTGCAAGAAAAGTGGTGCATCATCTATGATGCACAACTTTCTTGTAAATATGCCCCATAGTATTGTCTCCAAAAAGGGAGGCTGGTGTGAGAACCTGTAAACTGATAGGTTTTTGCATGTGGGCAGGTTGTGCTGTGATCTGACATACTGATGGCACACATTTTAATGAGCAAACTTGTAATCTTCAATTAATGTAGGTTCAGGGAATAATGGGTCTCTGATGAGAGAGTAATGCCTGCGGGAACTACACATGGGCCGATTCCATGAACCCTCTGCTTTGTTCAGCCTAGTATTTGTAGCAGGAACCTAACACAGTCCCTAAAAGAGACCTTGATGAACAAAATGCTCCTGAGGGTTCAGGTGATACAGATTTCGAAAGATGTCATCACTTGTAAATACAACCACAAGCAAGCATTGGTCAACAAAAACTTTGGAAACTTTTGAAAAATATGAAACAGTTAGTTCGGCTACTCTAGCCCAGACTGAGTGACCAATTATAGCAGGACAGATGTCTGGGGGGCCAAAGTGGACACTTTGGGCCATTACCTGGCCACTAAAGCATTTTTAAACTGAGATCCAAACTTTACACGACAACAGCCATTGACATCAATGGAGTGGCCCTAATGCTGAAGGATGCAGGCAAAGGATGCTCAATAGATGCTCTGGTGGTGGTGCGATCAAAGGGGGTGTTTTTGTGGGCGCACCTTGGTCCACAGCTGAAGTGGGAAAAACTTGGCAACAGACATCAGGATCCCACTAAGTCCTCTACCTTGCAGTAGCAAGCCAGCCAATGCTGGTCTCTGGTCAGTCTGCACCACAGTTCAAATGAAATTCTTTGGTGGTACTAGTGTCCCTTGAGTGTGACAAATCCGGACTTGGATAGCACTCTTGGGTCAGGCAGACTCGTTGCAACATTTGGCTATCTCAGATTTGTCCTCTTGGGTGCCCGGCAAATGATAGCAGCAAAACGTCTGCGATGGCTACCAACTTGTCGGTGTGGGCTACTTCAGCTCCTGTGTACCTGGAGCTGGTTCCAAGAGAGCAAGTGACTGATAGGTTGGGGCTGGGAATCAACTTTTCCCTAAGCCAGGAGCCACAGGCACAGTCCAAACTTTGGTAGTCCAAAGTGCAGGAGGTACAGACCTTCTGACAGTGCAGCCCTTCTTTGCACAGGTACGAGGGCAGTAAAGCAGGCCCTTTTTTGGTCCTCTCTCTGATTTCAGCGTAATCTGAGTGTTAGGATGCCAGGGGTGCCATATTTATCTCAGGAAAGTGCCCTAAGGGAACCACACGGTCACCAACCAATTGGCTACTGGATCCTCTCCTACCTAGTGATGAAGTTCCTGTGATGTGTGGCATCTGGCTATCCCAGAGTGCCACATTCTTTTCCCTTTCAAGATGGCATGGCCCTTCCTCACTCATCAGGAGCTTGGTAGCCTGCTCTAGAGGTGTGGCTACCAGAGGGCTACACGCCCAGTGTAATACTAGTTTGGGGAAGACTTTTTCCTCCGTGACCCTGTCTCCACTTTGTCTGTAGGAACAAAAGGCATCCTGATCAGGGTTGTTGTCACTACTTCCCTCATAAAGGCGGCTTCAAGGTTGAATCTTGCCTTTTGGGCTAACACTCTGAGTGGTTATCCAGGGAGAGGAGGTCACACCTCACTCTGCAGCAACTTCCTTTTTTTCCTATGCTGGGAAGTCATTTAAATGTCTCCCCTGATGGTCAGAAAGCTGTCTGTGTGCCAGGGCCTTTGTGAAGCCACTGGGCCAGATGGAGAGCAGAGTGGCAACTTTTAAAAGTTTGCTTAATTTTAATTGTGGTATTAAATTCGACCTGGGCATGAGGTCGTGTTTAAGTCACAATTAATTTGATACCTTACATGACCCAGTTAGATAGTCCCATTTAGGAGTCAGCTGGGTTGGGGTGCCAACCGGTAACCCTGTGTTGACCGATGGAGCTACTAACTTTATCCACAGCAAAATGAGAATTTTGAAGTGTTGTTGTTGAAACCTATTAAAATATATATCTTACTTAATAAAATACAGCTCCCTGCCATAGGGCTCCATAGGCCTTTGTTAGGGGAGGTTTGTATATATTGTTGAGTGATAGGGTGGCTTTGCCATTGGACTGTATGGCAAAGTCAAATTGGCAGTGTTTACATTATCCTTCCAGTCTGCAGTAGCAAGCTGGGGGGCATTTTGTACTTTGTCACACACAGAATGGCACACAGTGGGCAACCCTGAGTGGACACTCTGCCTTACATGCCCTGGAACCATGGATACCATACAGTAGGGACTTCTAAGTGAGTCAGTCCTTGCCAATTCGGTTGTATTCAATTTGACATGCAATTTGTATAGGGTCAGAATACTGGTGCTGAGATCTGGTTAGCAGGCCTCAGTGCACTCTCAGAGTTGAAAAACCAGCAGCATCAGTCGAAAAAAGTGGGGGTGAATATGCAAATAGAGGCATTTCATTCCAACTCAATACCTGAGTTCTAAATCAATGAAAAGTTAAAGGGTTTTATTACAATTTGTTTTTTTAAATAAGCGGTACAGAGTCAATGCCACGAAAGTTCACAAAAGTAATGTTATAGAGAAATATTGTAAGAAGCAATGTCATAAAAAATCTGACAGCGCTCCTAGTAGCATAAGAAAGCTGAAGCAAATCTTTGGTTTAACCAAATAATCAAGGGTTTCATATACACAATTCTTGTATATAAAATTAGTAGAATTACAAAATCATCATGGCATGAGCAGAAATATCAATTCTTTAGCAAGCCAGAACACAAGAATAATACATCATTACTCTAGCACATAAGCTCAACCCCAATTAAAAACAAATACTATTCAACATCCTCTATGCTAATGTCATTCGGAGATGCGTGAACAAATATGACAAATTAAACAACAAAAACATTCTGGGAATAGATAGGCTAGTGATCACAGTGGAAGGCAGCTCAAGGACTCTGACAAATGTTACAAGTCAGTGGGAAGAGGGAAAAGTTAATTGAAAGCAATGTAATCATAGCAGTGGAAATAAGCTACTACAGATCAGTTTGACTGTGCTCTGCGAAGCTTGTGGGGAGAGACTGTGCATGTGGGGGGACTGGAGTGAGTGACAGAGATGGCATCCATCTTGTCTAAAAAGCAAAACACATCCATACCTTCACTTTTATACATCATAGGAAATTCAACTCATTTGTAATTTTGTTTTGACCATATATGTAAAATCATATGTAAAAAGGTATATTAATCATCATTATTGATGCACAAAATATAAACCCCGAAAAACGTTTAACATACATAGGACATTAGCAAGGTGTCAAGACTTTTTACTCACACAGAAGCCCTCTGAGAACCCAAAAAAGACAGACAACATGGCCAAAGTAGAAATGGATTATGAAGGTAGTCATACTACTTGACCATCACAGTCCTGACAGGCCACCTTACATGGCAATTCTAGGACATGGTTTAAACTTATACTTACAAGAACACTGGCTTGAGATACAGCCTTACCCTAAAGATGCTACCACCCACACTTAGGACAGGAGAAGATTGGATGCTGCCCTCAGAATTTCCATGGAGGCAATCCATTAAGAACACACACAAGCCACAGTCTTCAGTGCCCACCATGAGCCTAAAGTATCTTTAGGACAAATAGGCAAATATTGCCCACAATAGTGTGCTGTTCCTGATCTCTCTTTCATGGATTGCAGACCTGCCTGCAAGGGGCCACTAGGGGCATGAAGGATTCCTGAGCAGAAATATGGCATTGGTGCTTGCCAGACCGAGCATTTCATACAGTTTAGATGTCAGATGATGTCTGTTACCATGACCAGTGTGAACCCCCTGGTCATCTTTGCATCTGCAAGACACTGTCTAAACTATTTTATGGAGATCCCAAAAGGAAACTATCTCCACCCCAAATATACAGGTCACCTATCATGTAAGGAGCCAAACGAGTTCACCAACTAGGAACCAGCCAGTGAGTGTTACCTCAGAACCTAGATGTTAGAAATTGGGTCTCTATTTGGCAGCGGTATGCACCCTTTCCAAGTAGGAATCACAATCCTAGTCAGGGTAAGTCAACATACGTGACCTAAATTAACTTGTTCTCACCCTCTGCTACCTTGGCACAGAGCAGGCGGAGTTAAGTTAGAAAGCAATGTGTAAAGTTTTTGTGCAACACACACACAATAATCACAGGAGGTACACCACAAAAATAGTCCACTCTGATGTCGAAGAATAAAGTTTGTTTATCAGGATACATCAGTATCAGAACAATACAGATCCAATTCATCAATGATTTAATATTTAGGATTAAGTAAAACAAGGTTGATAACCAATGATGGGATAGATAAGGTGGTGCCAGAGCCTCTTTGGCATGAGTGTGCATTGATTCTACAGACTGGGGTAATGTCTGAGATAAACTCCGCCGGGGGTGCAGCTGAGTGATTCCCAGGCACAGCCACCAGGAAAACAGGTGGCCACAGAGGAGCTGTGAAGTGACACATTTAGCAAGACGGCTCTAGGTGCTTCAAAAAAGTGGGGGAGAAGGTTGGCACGGCCTCTCTGGGCGAGTGAAGAAAGCAAGCTGAAATGTCCAGCTAGGCCGCTCAGGATCTTTGAAGGGAGCAGGTGGCGAAAGTTAGTAGAGCCACTCTGCATGATTGAAGAAAGCAATCAGCAAAGTCTGGTAAAGGAGCCTGGGGTGTTTGAAGCGAGCAAGCAGCAAAGTCCAGCAAAGCTGTTTGGGGTGACTGGCAAAAGCAGGTGGCCAAGGTTATCAGAGCCGCTCCGGGTGGTTGAGAAAAGCATGCGGAAAAGTCCAGCAAAGGCGTTCGAGGTAATAGACGAATCGGGCAGCGAAGGTTAGCAGACCTGCTCCAGGTGGTTGAAGAAAGCAAGCGGCAATGTCCAGCAAAGTCTCTTGCGGTAACTGAAGAAAGCGAGCGGTGAAGGTTAACAGACCCACTCTGGGTGAGTGAAGAAGGAAAGCAGCAAGGTCCAGCAAAGCCACTTGGGGTAACTGAAGAAAGTGAGTTGCAAAGGAAAGCAAAAGCTGGTCGGAGTCACTCCTGGTTTTGTGGATAAGTCTTGGGCTGCCGGGCAGAGATCAGCAAGCAGCAGGGCAGCACACCAAGGCAGAGCAGCAGTTCCTGCGAGCAGTCAAACATGACAAACTGGTAATCCTGGCACACAGCAGTCTTTACTCCAGTAGCGTTTCCTTGAGTTGAGAAGTGTACTGATGAGTGGGCCAGGAGCCCAGTACTTACACTATAAAGTACCTTTAATGTGGGGGATGGCTACAAACAATTTGTGTGAAGTGCACAGGTCCCCATTTCAGGTCAGCCGCGGCTTCAAACTATCACTGGGAGGTAATCAGCCCCTTTGTGTGGACTCTGGCACTACTACCCTTTGAGGTGTAAGTGTGAGCCCTTCACACCCTCCACCCCAGGAAGAGCCAGGACTATGCAGTTGAATGCAGATGTTGTTGAGTATCCTGTGTTGTGGGTTTCTGGAGCGAATACACCAGTGTAACTGTCATCTATCCCAGGTCAGATGTGTATTCGAGATAAGCTGTGGGCACACAGGGCAGTGAGTGCAGAGAAATGCCCACTTTCTAAAAGTGGCATTTCTAAAATAGTAATAATAAATCTGACTTTACCAGTAAAGAGGATTTATTTTACCATTCAAAGGGTACTAAACATGATGCAGCTACTCCTCTTAGATCAGGAATTACAGCTTAAAGGTATTATAAGGAACTCCCAATGTTGGCCTCTGAAAGGGGCAGGCCTCACCTAATGAAAAACAACTTTCGGAGTTTTTATTACTAGGACATTGAGGCATGTGTCCTGCCTTTTGCTTTCATGGCAACCTGCCCTATGGGCTACCTAGGGCCAACTTTAGGGGTGATATATGTAAGCAAAGGGGAGTTCTGGGCTTAGCAAGCATTTTTAGATGACATTTCAGGGTGGTAGTGAGGCTGCACACACAGTATCTACAGTGGCAGGCCTGAGCCATGTTCACAGAGCTACTTAAGTCTAGGCATAATCAGCGCTGCAGGCCCAGTAGTAGCATTTAATTTACACACCCTGGGTGTTTGGTATACCACTTTACAAGGGACTGACAGGTACATTCATAATGCCAATTGTGGTTACACCACTGTTACTGTGTTTTAGGGGAGAAGCACATGTACTTTAGCACTGAATAGCAGTGGAAAGTGCTCAGAGCCCAAAGGCCAACTAAAGGTGCAGCAACAAAACAGGAGGTAAAGGGAAAAAAGTCTGGGGTAAGACCACTAGAAGAATGTCAGGTCTAACACTGGAGATGAAAACAGGCCTAGTATAATATAGTGCATTGCAGAGCAAACAATTTGTAGAACGTTCCAAAGTTTTGTATAATAATAATATTTTGCAAAGTAAGGGTACCCTCCCTGTCCTAAACCTATAGTACACATCACACAGACACCTTTGCTCTATGGTAGAAAGGTGTCTGGGGAGCAAGGTATCCTGATTGTGTGCCAGCGCTAGGGAAGAGAGAAGAGATGCCAAATCATAGTAGATGTGGCCTTGTAGTGTAGCCATTTTTAATATAGCTTCATGCACGTTAGTTTTACATACTAGGCCGCTGTGCACTTTGCCCTAGATATATTGTATTCAGCGTCGCACTGTTATCTTACAATAACCAGTTTTTACGGTCTTGTTTTAATTTCTTCTATCACACTGTTTAGCTTAGTTCAGTACTGTGTTCTCAAATAATGCATTCTTGATCGGCCTGTGCTTCAGTCAAGACTACAGTCTGGTATGTTGCCGGTAAACGTGGTATAAGTTTAGTCTCCAGCATTCGTAGAAAATACACATCCTTACGTAGGGACATTTTTAAAAACATCTGCGTGTTAGTTATAAAAACACTTTCTAGTCCTAGTACACGTCAAGAGGGAGATTCCAGCCAGGGACCCACAGCTGTATGCTGAATGCCCCATTGCAGATGCTGATGCAGATTACAGGCCTTTGCTCAGGTATGAGGGTCGATGTCCTCCCGGGGGGACATGAAAGGCAGGCTTAGAGCTTAAGATGCTGTGCTCGAAAATATAACTTAGAGAGAGAATAACCTAGCAGCACTATCATAGCTTTATTCTTGTGCTTCACTCTCATCGTTACTATTTTAATATTACTGTGTTGTGTAGTTCTGGTGATTGCCGCTCACGCTTTGCTATCTAAAATGCAGTTGTTTTATTAAACCAATCTTTAAAACTTATACTTCTTCCATTGTCATTTATATATAAGACCGCACTGTGTATGAGAGAACCGGTTGTGACCTGAGTGACCACGACTTCCCTGAGAAGTATTAACATGTCATGCGCTCGGCTGCCCAATTGTCTCTACCATTTGGGAAAGATGAGGCACTGCTAGTTAGCCGGAGCAAAACCTGGATTTAGAGTGACGACTGTCATCCACCGTGTGTCAGGCTCAGTCCCCAACACTGTGAACGATCTTGCCGCTCAAAATCCAGAAGTCTCATTAGGATAATGAGAGCCTACACGACAGCCTTGATATAGCACTGCCGTGCTCCCTCACTTTAACGTAATGAAACACACCAACTTTTGTCATTGCATTGAGTGACGGCTTTCAAAATCTGCCCCAATATATTTCTGCCATGCCACAGCATGGAGGGTTTGCTTATTTTCTGATGGGGGACCCCATTCACCCATATCGGTGAGGCACAGATAACATATATTTTAATTTGTTAATAAACCCTTTGAGAAGTGTTCCCAGATTTGCTTTAACACCCTAAAAACCATAGAGAAATTTAGATAAAAAAAGAGGAAACTTAAAGCTGGAGTGTTTCTGATTGAGCATATGTATTGTCATGTATTTTTGAACTGGGCCTTCCGGTGGGAGACAGGTCCTGTCCTAGAAACACTGTGTGAAAGCTGCCTATGACATCCACCCTACTGTCCAATGAGGTTTCTGTAATTTATAGTATGTGAACAAATCATTAAGGTTGGGTGTTCAAAATGTTTGTTTTTCAAAATTATGGATGGTAAAGGGAGGGAGTACATTTGTTGTTTAACCACAGGAATTAATTTACAGCAGGGCTTTTATCATATTAAGGCAACTGTGCACATGTACCGAATAGCACAACAACAAAGATCCAGAAGAGGGCACTTCATTGCAAGAATATCTCACCACAACTTTTTGGGGTTTTTTTTTTGGTGCAAGTTAAGAAGATCCCAAATTGCACAATGTTGTTTCACAAGATCCTTCATAATCCTTGCACTGATACGGATTTTCGTCAGCTGAATCATTTAGAATGAATGCTTTGCAAAAGTTGAATGTTTAAGTGTAGATTTTTCTCTTCAGTTTTAAATGTTTCTATTTAACCACATTACTGTCAGTTTATAGGGATGCACTCATTTGATTTTACTGTTGGTGCTCTTATTTTTCTGGTGGTAAATGTATAACACATTTCATTACTTTTTTGCAGAATGCCTTATTTGATTTGCAGCTAATGTTGGATCTAGCGTTACCCAAATACATTTTGTTTTTCATAATATTTTGTGTATAAAAAGAATTACAAGAGTTTTTAGCCAGCCCTATTCATCCATTTGTCTCTTTTGTCATTCAGAGTGTTTTTTACATCCACTGCGTAATAGAGCATGGAGCAACAGGCCAGTCCACTTCAGCCACTGGCTTAATTCGCTGAATGTGGCAGCATTCTACCCTTTTACATTGTGCATACCAGTGGACTAAGTCGTTCCCTTTAGTGCTATGGACTTCTATGACAATGCATGCTTTTTGATACCAAAGACTACATTTTGCTTTTACCATTTTTTTATATTTAGGATTGGTTGGCAGATCCACTAAAATTCACATTACACAAAGACCATGATATAACAATGTAGGAGGCTGGCCTGGCTTATAGTGGGTACCTGATGGTACTTACACCTTGTGCCAGGTCCAGTTACCCTTATTAGAAGATTAGTAGTGTTCTAGCTGCTTAGGCTGAAAGAGGTAGGTATAGCAGAGCAGCTTAGGCTGAACTAGGAGACATGCAAAGCTCCTACCATACCACTTATATCATATAGCACTATATCATAAGAATCACAATACTCAGAGTTACTAAAAATAAAGGTACTTTATTTTAGTGACAAAGAGCCAAAATATCTCAGGGGATATACTCCCTTAGGAGGTAAGTAAAATACACAAAATATACACACAAACCAAAATCAGGTAAGTAAACAGTTAGAAAAGTAGTGGAAACACTGTAGAATACAGTACAATAGGATGCAATAGGCCTAGGTGCAACACAAACCATATACTAAGAAAGTGGAATGCAAACCACGAATGGACCCCTAGGCTAGTGTAGTGTGTAGAGGGTCACTGGAGTGTAAGAAAACACTAAGGGTGTCCAAGATACCCAACGGCAAGACCCTGAAAAGTAGGAATAAAGTGATACTACTTAACCAGAAACACACTAAACTTGTGATAGAAGATTCTGCAAAGACCACAACAGACTGCAAAGCAATGAAGATGGCTTCCTGGACCTGAGGACCTGCAAAGGAAGGGGACCAAGTCCAAGAGCCACGAAAGTGTCCAGGGGGGGCAGGAGCCCACTAAACCCCGGATGAAGGTGCAAAATGTCTGCCTCCAGATGGAAGAAACTTCTCCTTTGTGCAGATGATGTCCCACAGAGTGCTGGAGGATGCAGAGTTGTTTCTTTGGAGAAAGACCACAAACAAGCCATGCTAGCAGCAAAGGTCGCAGTTGAAGAAAAATGGTGCTGCCCGGGCCCAGGAAGGACTAGGAGGTCGCCACTTGGAAGAGGAGACAGAGGGGGTCCTCAGCAACACAGAGAGCCCACGCACAATAAGGCAGCACCCGCAGAAGTATTTGAACATGGGTTCAAGAAAACTGAGCACAGTGTTCATCTCAACACTACAAAAGAAGTGTCCCACAAAGCCGGTGGTCAACTCAGCGAGTTGAGCAATGCAGGACGGAGTGCTGGGGAGCTGGGCTAGGCTGTGTACGAAGGATTCCTTGCAAAAGTGCACAGAAGCCCTAGCAGCTGCAATTCAACCAGTACACAGGATTACTGTCTGGAGAGGGGAGGCAAGGACTTACCTCCTCCAAATTTGGACAGTTGGACCACTGGACAGTCTGGGTCACTTGGGTCCACCACCTGTGTTCCAGGAGCCACGCTCGTCAGGGTGAGAGGGGTCCCAGATTACCGTTGACGCTGAAGTTTGGTGCCTGCTGGAGCAGGGGGAAGATTCCTTCGACCCATAGGAGATTTCTTCGTGGCTTCCAGTGCAGGGTGAAGGCAGACAGCCCCCAGAGCATGCACCACCAGGAAACAGTCGAGAAAGCCAGCAGGATTAGATGCTATAATGTCGCTGGTAGTCTTTTTGCTACTTTGTTGCCGTTTTGCAGGCATCCTGTAGCAGTCAGCGGTCGATCCTTGGCAGAAGTCGAAGAGGGAGATGCAGAGGAACTCTGGTGCATTCTTGCAAGTCGTTATCTGAGGGAAAGCCCACAGGAGAGACCCTAAATAGTCCTCAGAGGAGGATTGGCCACCTAACCAGGTAAGTACCTATCAGGAGGGGTCTCTGACGTCACCTGCTGGCACTGGCCACTCAGAGGCCTCCACTGTGCCCTCACACCACTGAATTCAAGATGGCAGAGGTCTGGGTCACACTGGAGGAGCTCTGGGCACCACCCCTAAGGTGGTGATGGACAGGGGAGTGGTCACTCCCCTTTCCTTTGTCCAGTTTTGCGCCAGAGCAGGGACTGGGCGTTCCCTGAACCGGTGTAGACTGGATAATGCAAGGAGGGCACCACCTGTGACCTTCAAAGCATTTCCAGAGGCTGGGAGAGGTTACTCCTCTCCAGCCCTTAACACCTATTTCCAAAGAGAGGGGGTGTAACACCCTCTCTCAGAGGAAATCCTTTGTTCTGCCTTCCTGGGACTGGGCTGCCCAGACCCCAGGAGGGCAGAACCCTGTCTGTGGGGTGGCGGCAGCGGTAGCTGCAGTGAAAACCCCGGAGAGCTGGTTTGGCAGCACCCGGGGTCCATAGTGGAGCCCCAGGGATGCATGGGATTGGCACCCCAATACCATATTTGGAAATGGAGGAACAATTCCATGATCTTAGACATGTTACATGGCCATATTCGGAGTTACCATTGTGAAGCTACATATAGGTATTGACCTATATGTAGTGCACACGTGTAATGGTGTCCCAGCACTCACAACGTCTGGGGAAATTGCCCTGAACTATGTGGGGGCACCTTGGCTAGTGCCAGTGTGCCCTCACACTTAATAACTTTGTACACAACCCTCACCAAGTGAAGGTTAGACATGTAGGTGACTTATAAGTTACTTAGGTGCAGTGTAAATGGCTGTGAAATAACGGGGACGTTATTTCACTCAGGCTGCTGCGGCAGTCCTGTGTAAGAATTGTCTGAGCTCCCTATATGTGGCAAAAGAGATGCTGCAGTCGTAGGGATCCCTTGGAATCCCAATACCCTGGGTACCTAGGTACCTAGGTACCATATACTCGGGAATTGTGAGGGTGTTCCAGTGTGCCAATTAGTATTGGTGAAAATGGTCACTAGCCTATAGTGAGAATTTTAAAGGCAGAGAGAGCATAAGCACTGAGATTCTGATTAGCGGAGCCTCAGTAACATAGTTAGTCAGTACACAGGTACGCACATTCAGGCCACAAACTATGAGCACTGGGGTCCCGGCTAGCAGGATCCCAGTTAGACAGGCAAAAACAAACTAACATACATGTAAAATAGGGGGTAACATGTCAGGTAAGATGGCACTTTCCTATAAACAACACAAGCGCTGACAAAGTCAAAAGGCTGTCAGCAAACACCAGCAAACGGAAAACTAAAGTGTGTTAGTATCTTTCTACCTAAAAGTAATGAGACACATTACTTTCAGTGGTATTGGCTGTCTTATGTAGTGCTGATAGAAGCAGGAAGACATGCAGTCTGAGTGAATGTTCAAACTGCACCTGCACCATAAAATTAATCATCTCAAGCCATGTGAATATGTCTTCTTATGATAGTGTTAGTGTGTCTGTCCTTATTTGGTCTTTTACAGTTTAATTTATAAGGGGACGCTTTAGAGGTTCAATGGACCTTTTGACTACACTTAGAGTGATTCCACCATAAGTCATAAATTTACTGGAAATACTACACCTTAATCAATAAACATCATCAAATTAATTTGGGAATCAATAATCCTTACACACCATGACTCATTTGGCCATGAATAACCACAACTTTATGTTAAAAGTAGAAAGTTTATTTCCCTATATTAACAATGCTAAGATCATGTAAATTAGTCTTAAAACCAAATAACAAACATTCATGAATAACACCGGTTGACCAAATCTTCTAAAGAATCTCAATTTCACTGAAACATTCACTGTTCAACATTCAAGAATCAAAGTACAAATTAGTAACAGAAAGAACTGTACGATAGAAATAATATACATCTAGATTCAGCCTATGAATGATATCAACTCTTCGTTAATAGCAATTTGTCAACGTTTTCTGGGTTTCCCTAACTACCCATCCGATTAGAATAGCACGTTTGGGCTTCATGCAAAACAATTTAGTCAAAATTAATTTGGAAAACATCTAACTATGACTCTATCAAAATAGCAGTTGTTACATAGAAACAAAAAAACAAAAATCTACAAGAACATGTTTGTTATACCTCTCATCTGTATGGATCAGCAAGCTGCAAATCTCTTCATCAATTGGACATCTGTTGGGCAATAAAAGGGAAAGGCTCAGCTACAGTTGGGCTCTAAGTTAACTGAACCATTTAAGAAGCAATCTTTAAGGGGTCAGCATTCAGCATTAGAAACATAGGCAATGATGTCAAAGTAAGAAAATAAAGTCATCAGGAACTGTTTAGCCCCACAAACAGAACCTCTATGGGGGAAATCAGAATAGAAAAAGTGCCTTCTCCTCTGTGCAGTTGGGCTAAGTTAGAATCCCCTAAACAACTTCCAACATTGCCATTGGTCAGAAAATCATATGTTTACAGTTAATCCAATAAAAATTAAACCCAAAATCTAAGATATAACAAAACTGTCTTTCAAACATCAATGATTGGCTCCTCTTCTCCTGTTCCCATCGTCAGACTCGTCAGGTAACTTTCTTGTAGCAATCCATACTTCAGTCAGTGCATCCATTGTTGGTTCCTGGGAACATCGCTGTCTCAGGCATCAAATTTTGCAAAGTTGCAGTTTCTAATACAAGACATTCTAGCAAGCAGTTCTCATGAGAAAGCTAAAGACATCTGCTAAATATTTTGGTCAACACAGTGCAAACAATTTAATCACTATTTCTCTGGACATACATTCCCATGATTTTATTAAACATTGCAGCTTAATATGAGGCTGTGCAGAGTAGGCCCAAACCTTGCTAACTTAAGGCCTAAGGTTAATGAGCAAATAAATAGCATGAAATCGTTAATGTAACACACTACCACAGTTCCCTCTACACATGCAGTTTCTAATATTTAATATGCATTTACTAAAAGCATTACGCATTTAATAGCGGCCATTCAAGTGGGCACATTTTCCAAATCGCAGATTATTTTCTCTATTAGCCTAATTCTATGCAAAATCTTAACTCGTAATATATAAAATTCATTAGTAATAAATTCAGAGTTCACAATAATAGTGATCGTTTCAGACCGCTGAAGTCACAGCAGTTCAAGCTTCTCACACTCCTCACCAGTGTGAACAAAACACCTGTGTTAAAAAGTAGTGAATACTCCAAGTCGCATTAACCTTTGTCTTCTATGCAGGACTACTAACGGGAGAGGCATCTTTCAGCCAATAGCTATGCAAGAAACCAAATGGAAAATGACTGTAATAATTTGTTTTTATTCACCACTTAATACAATAGTCATACCATTTCTAAGCAGTGTAAATAACAGATGTTAGTATTACCAATCTTACAGTACACAATTTAAACATGTAGTAAAGATGGAGGGTCGATTTGTCCTTGGCAAAATTTCAGTCCTTGCCCTTAAGCCTTAAGAACAACACATTTTGTCAATATTGACCCATTGTCTCGAGTGACAGTGATGCAGAGATGATAGCACGTTTTCAGAGGAAAATGACCATGGCAATTAGGATCACCTTCTCCCATATTCAGATGACCTCTATTTGTACTTTAGTGGCACTCTACTCTACCACTATTCTCTAATGGATAAATAAGAACTCTCTGAGGCTTAATGCCTCTCAAACTGAAGTTATGCTCCTTTGTAGCGATTTCCCAAGATTAATAGATAATGGACTTCTTGTTTGGGTGCCCAGATTACACCAGTAGATAAGAAAAAGAACTTAAGTTTTTGGTTTGCCAGAGAGAATAGGGTGACTTCATGGATAAATTAAGTAGGGGGCATCCTGCTACTTCCAAATTAAAGTCTTAAGGAAAATTCTTTGGTTCATTTCCTGGGATCCAACAGACTATGCTGTCAATGTCATAATCATCCCTTGGCTCGACCACACGATTCTGCTGCCACCCAAATGTTGCTATATTTAAGATCTAAGAGATGTAGAACATGACTACTTAGCTCGTCATGAGTTTTAGGAATGTTGATAAACACTCTAATGCCCAACATACACTTCACTGGATGCCAGTAGCCAAAAGGTTTCTGCATTAGGCTTTACATTTGGCTCACAAAGCCTTCGATGAAATCTAACTCAGGTTCCTGCAATCACACACCAATGAGATGGACCCCCTTCGTTATTACTCTTCTGTTCTCTTGTCAGTTCTTCACTTTAGAAGAAGCACAGAGGACAATCCATCCCTGTTGTGGCTTCCTACCTGTGGAACACACTTCTTCTTGCTGTGCATAAAATGAAGGTCCTTTAAACATATCTTGTCTATTGGGGTGCCTGTTACATTTGCTATTTGAGTTAGTCTCAGTGCCAAGAGGCCTTCAGGCATATGTTGCACTTAATAAGTATCTATTCCCGCACTCACTTTTGACTGAGTCTTTACCAACACCGGTGGCATTTCTGTGCAACCTACGGCTTGACTTGTGGGGTGGGTTAGTCTTCAAAAATAGCCTGCGAGAAGCACCGTCATATTCTGCAAGACCAGTTTTCTGATGTGGTGCTCATTTCGCATCCCTGGTTGTGTCCAATCTGCAGTTCTGAACATCTAGAAAGCACAGAGGCAGCAAGGAGAAAGTGTAAGCAGGTGATGGTTTAAATAACTACACTGTGTGTGCACAGCTAAAACATGTGCAGTGTATCAGTTTACTAAATGTGACTTGACGTGACCTGGTCAACAAAGCTCATGACTCTAATGGTGCCAGGTAATATGGTCGTAGATTGCTTCCTACAAAGGCAGCCTCCAGGAGCACTCAGGTAGCTCCAGACAGTATAGGACTGAAACCTAAAGTTTGCTACATTAAAAAGTGATTCTTGCTGTGTATTATATAGGGGTGGTGCAAGGAGGCCCTGAAGAATGGTAGGCCAGGGCTCCATCAAGGTAAGCCTCTGCTTAGCCACCAAAGTTAGTATGGATGACACATGTGCACCCACAAGTGTGCAGGTGAAAAGTAAAGTGACAGCTAGCTAGGCTTAACCAATTTTCTAATTACTATTGTAACATTACAGTAATTAAAAAATTAGTATGATTAAGATGTAGAAAATATTGTGGACATAGCCCCAAAGCCCAAAGTAACCAGCCACCTCTGCTATTTTTTCCTTCTCACTCCAGAGAATCCAAGTTTCTGAAATTCTAAAAAGGAGTTATCTTTGTGATATATGGACCAGTTTTCAGTACAAACCTGGGTGTTCTGTGACATCAACTATGGGGCAATGATCAGGAGAAATACCCCAACCACCACCGGCCCTAATTGTTGGCTCTCAGTCAGAAAAATACTACTGAAGCAGTCTAAGTAACACTCTGGGCTTAGTCCATCCAATTCCTGTAACACCCATGGCCACCTATGCCCAAACACATTTATTGCACCAATCACTCCTCAATCATAATAGAATAGTGTGCAGTGCATCTCTATTCATCAGCAGAGAGATGAATGGATGAGAAGTTATGAACAAACAGTGACTAGGAGAGAAGCTCTGTGCAGTCTTGCAGAGTTTTCCCTACTCACACAGCCCATCTGGCTGCTTGGCAGATGGCAATTTTTCAGATCTCAAACTCTTCTTGTTATAATCCATTTCTAAACACTAAGGCCCTCATTGCGACTTTGGTGGTCTTTTCACCAGACCGTCAAAGCCGTGGGCGCCAGAAGACCGCCACTGCTGGCGGTCTTCCGACCACCATGATAAGGGTACTGCAGGATTTCCGCTATATTTTGGGCGGAAATCCTCCAGGTGTTTTGCTGGTGGTCGGAGGCGCATGGGCAGTTCCACCACGGCCCGGCCCTGTAAAAGGACTCTACTAGCTGTATTTTCTTTTTCTCGTCCTCATAGAAAGGAAAAATCCCACGTCGCTACTTGAGGGTCATCAACCTGCGTCAAGTGAGGTGATCCAATATAAATGGATCAAACCTGGGCAGACGCAACTATTCACCTCTCCCAGACAGAACCAAAACTCATGACCTTAACAGCCCCAAACAACAACCAGCTCAGAGAGGGGAGGGAAGCGAGGCAGAGGACATGAGGAGGTGGTAATAATCATTGGACTATAAATCTGGGGTAACAATTTGCAAAATGTTCTCCCAAATGGCCCAAAATCTATCTCTGTTACCCAGCAGACCAATATGATCCAAACCACAAAAATAATAAACAGATGCAAACCAATCACTTATGTTCGGAGGTGTAGACTTATCCCATTTTAAGCATATTTGTCTTCTGGCCAGCAGCATCAGTAAAAACATCACACCCTTATATGACCTAGACAGCTTGGAGTCCCATGAGGTACCCGGAGAAACCCCAAAAAACACTAATACAAGGGTCACTTCCACATCAGTCCTAATGGCCCATTTAAGAAAACCATTAATCAAGGTCCAAAAAGAAAAGAGATTAGGACAACTCGAAAACATATGTATGTCAACAGCATTGGGCTCCGCACAGCGTGGACACTTCTTTTCTACCTTCCCCAAAGTGGTTAACCTCTGGGGTGACCAGTAAACCCTGTGTATTGTGAACAAATGATTCTTCTGCAGAGCAACTGATCTAGTTACCGACCAAAGCATGGTAAATGAAGACTCCCAAATATGCACTATATCTAGGGCTGGCAAGACACTTCCCCATTTCTTCTCTGGAAGGGAGACCTCTGAATCTGAGGCTTCAAGTAACGCCTGATACCAAATAGAAATTTCTTTACAAACCAAACCCGTTAATAGTCTCTCCTCCCAGTAGTTCTTGAGACCCCCCTCCTCTTTAAGGAAAGCCACCCAACTCAGTAACTGCAGGTATTTAAATTTGGAAAGCCTATAATCTGTTAGCTCCCCGAGCCTAAACCAAGACACCAACCTGGACTCCTCCAGAATTTGTCCCCATCTCATTACACCCTTCAATGGAAGAGCTAATTCATCTAAAAGAAACTCAGGAGTACCCGGAGATTCCCAAATCGGGGCCCAAAAACTGTAATAATGAATACCTAATACTTGCCGAGCCAGCCACCAGACTCTAGCAGCATCCTCAAGAAGCTTCAAACATTTTTTTTTAAAACATTTGGGATGACCAAACTTATACAAGAAAAAACTCCTGGCCGCTGGAAACTCTTGAGTCATTGCGCCCCACAAGAAGGTATATTCAGAACTGTCACGAAATAAAATCCGAACATTCTTCAGATGAAAAGCTAAGTAATATTTATAAAAGTCTGGAGCAGCAATCCCCCCTTTTCCCTTAGGCCTACACAACTTTTGCCAAGCAATCCTGACCCCTCTGGAGGACCATATTAACAAAGTTAGGTCTGCTTGTATCTTTTCAAACCAACTCTTCTTGAATTCCAGAGGGATAGCATTGAACAGAAAGGTAAATTTGGGAAGGATGATCATTTTAAGGACGTTAACTCTTCCTATAAAAGATAGAGGAAGCCCTGCCCAGATCTTAAGCAAAGCACAAGTCTCCTTGCAAAGCTTTTCAAAGTTTAGCATTGCTAAATTGTTCAGGTCAGGAATTACTTGAACCCCCAAATACCTAATCTGCTGCTTGACTAAGGGGCTATTATAAGTGGTATTCCAACAAATTATTTCAGTTTTCTCAGGGTTAACAGAATAGCCCAACAATTCGCCAAAGTCCTTTAAGCATTGTAAAATTCTGGGAAAAAGATGTGTCAAATGACCAGTGTAAATCATAAGGTCATCCGCATACAAAGCTACTTTTTTTCCCAACCCAAACACTTAAAAGGGGGTATATCAGTGTCTGCCCTAATTGTCGCAGCCAAAGGCTCAATATATAAGTCAAAGAGAAGAGGAGACAGGGGGCAACCCTGACGCGTCCCTCTCTCAATCTTAAATCTAGAGGAAAGCCTGTCATTTATCAAGATACCAGCGAACGGGTCCCTACATATGGCCTGAATAGCCCCAGTAAATTTGGAGCCCAACTTAAAACCCTCCATAACGCATTGCAAAAAGCGCCAGTTGACGCAATCAAAAGCTTTGGCCGCGTCAAAGGTGAGGACCGCTAAGAGAACCTTTTCGGAGACCGCCAGGTCCACCGCACCCAACAGATCATGAGTTAGCCCATGCAGTTGTCTACCTCTAACAAATCCCTTCTGATCCACGTGTATCAATTTACAAATCACGTCCTGAAGCGTTTTAGCCAAAATATGGATATAAAGCTTATAATCCGAGATCAACAGGGAAATTGGCCAATACGAGCTGCAAGAGACTGGATCTTTCCCTGGTTTCAGAAGGAGACTAATAACCGCCTCATCCCAAGATTTGGGCATAACAGCCCCTTCCTGAAAAAGAAGATTAAACAAGTCTGTCAGGATTGGAATTAACTCCTCACATAAGTTCCCATATAATTCGTTAGGCAGGCCATCAGGGCCAGGAGCCTTTGCCTTCTTTAAATTCTGAATTGCTGCCTGCACCTCCTCACAATCTATCTCCCTAACCAGTTGTTTCTGATCCTCATCTGATAACTGAGGGAGATGAAGGACATCCAGATAAGCTCTTGCTTCGGAAAAGTGCAGGTCTTCAGTATAGAGATTCTGGAAGAAACCTATAAAAGCCTCCTCTATCTCGACTTCAGTTGTAGATAGGGCTCCAGTAGTCTCTGATCTATTGGAAGAGACAAAATTCCTAGAATGATCTGTTTTGGTCTTCCAAGCTAATAGCTTCCCACAACCTTCTGCATACTCATAGTGAGCAAACCTACTGCAATCCCACAACCTTCTGATTTTCTTCTCAAGATATAGCCCCAATTCCATTCTAGCCATCTCCAACTGAGCATTCAAAGAGCCCAACTGGCTCTCTTCAACTCTTAGGGTGGCCTCCTGCAAGGAGGTGACCCGAAGCTCAAGTAGCTTAAGCTGATTCTTATCTTCCCTATAATAACAAGTAGCCGAAGCCACAAGCCTGCATCTAATATATGCTTTATAAGCATCCTACTGTGTCTGCAGTGTAGTAGATTGGTAATGAAGTAAAAAAAAATCTCTAGTGTCCCTCCTCAGGCCCTCTATTATCAATGCGTCCAAAAAGAGAGCACGATTAACTGTCCACCTAGGAATAGATGGTAAAATATTAAGAAAAACCTGCATTCTTACAGCTGAGTGGCCTGAAAGATGTGCCAGAGCATGAGTTACTGATCTCAGCATATCCCTCAACTGTTGCTGTGATAAAAATAAATCAATCCTCGAGCAATGACCATACTTTTTATTATTAAATGTAAACCGCAGCCACCTTTCTGATGCCAAATGTCTATCAGACCAAGATCTAACATTCCTTGTTTTATACACAACCGAGTTTTGGGTGAATTCACAGTGGGCCTTATCGTAGTTTTATCTAAAGTTGGGTCTAATAAAATGTTAAAGTCCCCACCAACTAAAATCGGGTACTTAGCAGCCACAAGATGGCTATAAAGATCTTGAAATGGTAAGGGGTCGTCAATATTAGGCCCATAGTACCCAGCAATGGTAAACCAAACCCCATACAGGGCGTCCTCCACAACCAACCACCTACCTTTAGGATCCTTTTTAACATTTGCAACTTTCATAGTAACCGACTTCTTAATGAGAATTGCCACCCCCTTCAAAACACAAGATTGATTAGTACACGCACAGAAACCTACCCAATTCAAATGTTTAAGATACTCTTTCCATTCTGATTCTAATAGGTGAGTTTCCTGTAAAATAATCACCTCCTCTTCTATCCCTTTTAAAAACTAAAAAATTCTCCTCCTCCTCCCTGGAGCCTGCAGGCCGTTAACGTTCCAAGATAAGAATTTCATCAACACCTTGTTTCGACTAGCCATTGATCAAGGAGGCGCCAGATAAAAAAAGTCAGTGCCAATAACAAAAATCCCTAACATAGCCACACACCACACTCTTGAGGACTTTTTCAAACAAATGCATATTTCCCCACCCCCATACCACATTCCTAGTGCAAACAACCCACCAACCTACAAAACCAGTAAACCCCGTCCACCCACGGCCATGGGAACCCTCCCTTGCCTTCTGATTAGGTGACTACAACCACCCATATGAGCTTGGTTTCCGTCCGACATGTCAGTAAAGCAAACCAAAAGAGTAAGCCATCAACGCGAAGACTTCATTTTTTCAAGTAAAGCCTGAACATCCGTGGGGTCTCTGATATTAAACATAGTGTTATTCCACATAATCTTCAGAACTGCCAGAAATCTCATTTGAACCGTGGCACCAAGATACCTGAGCTCCTGCAGATACTTCTCCAACTCCCACTGCCTGTCAACCGTTACTTTAGAAAGGTCTGAACGTATCCTAAGCGACAAATCGCCCATTGAGAAGCTACCCGCCTTTAGGGCCTCTGATAGGATTTTCTCCTTAATGATATAAGTACCAAAATTAACAAGAATTTTCCTGGGAGTCTTCCTGTTGGGCTTTCTCCTAAAGGGATCGCAGTGGATCCTCTGGATATCTTCTTCCAACTTTAAGTGATCCACAGAGGGAAAAGATTTCTTAAACAGCGTCATTACCTAAACCTTAATGTTATCCCCTTCCAGCCCTTTGGGGACATTCAGCAACTTAAGATTATTCCTCCGCAGACCATTCTCCAAAGATTCCAGCTTCTCCTGAAGCCTCTCACCATTACGTGTCAACTGGGAGATATCTTGTGAGTTGGATAGCATTCAGGCCTCTTGCTCTGAAACAACCGCCTCCAGCTTACTCATCCTATCTGACAATGCCTTAAGTTTACATTCCAAAGTAGCATAGGATTCTCTAATTTTCGCTTGGTTATGTTCAGATATCTCAAATTTACCCCTAATCTCCTCTGATAGTGATATTAGAAGGTTCTGCATAGCAGAATCCTGGAGGGATGGACCCAGCTCTACTGCCTTCATCATTACAGAGCCCTGTACGCCACCATGTTCTACAGATGAAGCTTGTGTTACCTCTTTATCACCAACCAACTCCCCAGAGGGGGGAACCAAAGAGACCGGGGAGGGAGAAGATATCTCAAGACTTTGTGAAGACTGCATCTCGGAACTGCAAGTGATTCTTTTTAGAAAGTGCATAAGGGGGGACACCAAGCTACCTGTTCCTGATAAATGAACTTGCAGGGGTTACCCGGTTTATTGCTGTGCCTGCTCAGTAATTTGGCTTCTGACTGCGGGGTGCCAAGAAATTCCCTTTTCTTAGATTTTATAGCCCTCTTCCCTTGCCTTTTTTTTTGCAGAGCCCCTCCGGGCCAAGTGTTGTTGAACCTTTAGTATCACCCTCACGAGGGGGCACACTACCCTCCCCCGGTAGAATGCTGCTGCTGCTTCCACGCCAGTGGTGGGCCTCTACTAGCTCCCCTGGCAACATAGACAACTTATCTCCTACCGTACTAGCCAGGTTGGTCTTACTGCAAAGCTGGGTTTTCTTTCCCACCTCACTTGTCAAAGTGCAGAGAACTGTTGCGATGTGGGGACCCCAGAAGTGACAGAGAGCAAGCCCACATCTCCCCTGGTGTAGAACCCGAGCAGCCTCTGACCAGGGCTTGATACTCGAGGCGCCGAACCTCGGCATCTCAATGCGATGATTCGCCTCCTCGGACTGCCCTGCAACACCCCGGGGGCTAGGACCGCGAGGAAGGCTCATCAGCAGGGCCTCACAGCGTTCGTGCGTAGTGCTGATGTATCCAGCTGCGCGTGCGCAGACCGGAAACTAGAAGCTCCTGACTACGGAGCTACACGGCCGTCAAGTTCCCCACCTCCATCCCCCACTAGCTGTATTACGACCTGTAGTATGGCCTGGCAGTCTCTTGATGGCGGGGCGCTGCCATCAGAGGAAGCACCGATACCCTGCCGGCCAACCTCCTCGCCGGACAAGGTAATTCGGGCCTCCGACAGGGGAGGAGGGATGGGCCCTGTTGTGTGTGTATGTGTGAGTGGGTGTTGTCTGCGTGTGTGAATGTAAGTGTGTATGTGTGTGTGTGTATGCATGGTTGAATGCATGCATGAATGTTGAAGTGAATACGTGTATGAATGTTGAAGTGAATGGGTGTATGAATGTTGAAGTGAGTGCGTGTATGGATGCATGTGAGTGAATGCATGTATGGATGCATGCAAGTGAATGCATGTATGTCAATGTTGGTGAATGAGTGCATGCGGGGTGCATGAATGAGTGTATGTGGGGTGCGCCTCGATGTCTGTGTGCATGTGCATGTATGTGGGGATGGGGTTCTGTTCTGGGAGAGGAGCGCTGTACTAGAAGGGTGGGTTTGGGGTGCTGCACTAGGGCGTGGTGGGTTCTGGTATGGAGCAGTGGGTAGGGGGTTATTGGGCTTGTAGGGGGGGTGGGGGAAATCTCCTGTGACCGGTAGCCTTTCTGCCAGGGTTTTCGTGGCAGTGCTAGTGCCGCGGAAAGCCTGGTAGAAAGCTGACTCTTAATACCACTGGCGGTCTTCATTGGACCACCGGGTCGGAAATGCTAATCTCTGGCCAGGTGGGTCCAACCGCCATAGTGGTACAGGTAGGGATGTGGCGGGATAGCAGAGGCCAACCCGCCATATAATGTGGCAGTCTTCACCACCGGGCCATCGGTGGTGAGACTGCCACCGTGGCCCTGACGGTCAGAAGACCACCAGGGTCATAATGAGGGCCTAAATGTGATTTTGAGTGTGAAGATATGAAGTTGTATGTTTTGCTTATATTTAAGTGTCTGCTCCTCTTCTCTCTTTTTCTCTTGAAAGTAGTCTGTCACAGCAGAGTAACTACAGAACTGATAGCCCCACAACACAGGTTATCAGAGTGACTAATGTTTACACCTGAATAGAAGCCACATGATTTGGGTATCAAAAGGCTAGTCAATGACCCCAGCCTTACTCTTTATGATACTCTTATCAGCTCAATCTCCTTCATGAGATGTGTCCAGTCCCCTTCTGTGTGACTGAATCAAAGAGCACCTTTGTAGTGTAGAGGGGAAAGCCTGTCTCTCCCCTTTCCAGTATGTGTCCCACCCAGCTTACAGGAATACAACAATACCCAAATGTGTCCGGGAAGATTTCCCTACCTCCTCTCCATGTTTCACCATGCAGGTCTGGGTCTCCCAAAATGGAACCCAGCGTCATTCATGTATTGTACCATCCATAGGTACCCATACACCCAGTGCATGTATACAACCTACACACATAGCACAGCACTGTATCCTTCATTTACTCTATCACTCATAGACACACATACATTTAACATGCAAGCACTGCACTGCAGTGGATCCTTTACGCACTGTCCTACTCATAGGAACACATATACCCAGCACATGCATTTATCATGCATACAATACACAGTACTACATCCTCCATGTACTCTACACCTCCTAGGCACACATACCGCCAGCACATGCAGTCACCAAGCTCACAGTTATCAAAGCTGCAATACTCCTGTTTTGTACCCTTCCCAGGCACACCTACACCCAACACAGATACACCACTCCTGGCCTGTGCAACTCTTCACAACAAATCAATATATGCCAAGGGCGAGTTCAGTACACAACAGTGGAAATTTAAAAAATAGTGACCCTGTAGGCTTCTGTCCAGTGACACAGGTTAAAAAGTCTTACCCACTATGAGCGTAGAGCTTCAGGCACCTATTCCGGGCCAACAAGACCACAATCCCTTAGGCAGACCTTTGTCATGAGGCACATGCATGATCTGTGTTTGCCTATGACAACAAAAGTCAGTATTAGGGATCCGGACAACAGTACATTTGGGCACCCAGGGCATGGGTGCACGTCCATTACCATGCGGAGAACCTTTCTGTCCCAACACCATCCCTAACTCTGAATACAAAAATAACAAATTCTGCGTCACAGGTAAGTTATCAGGGATACTATATTCAAAATTTTACATACCCACCTCACTATAAATACTACCAAAATGATTGTCCCCATACCCGGAAAGATGGTTGCTTCTAATCAGGTATTTCAAGTATAGTTAAAAAAATGAATTTATAATTTTACATAAACAGCCACTGTCCCATTTTAGAACTGGGAGCAAGGTCATCCCTTGCTTTTTCCATGAGTTCATTCTTTGACATACAAACCACATTGTTGTAATGACGCTTACATTGCACTATTTCCTCCCCTATCTATAGGAGATCTGCTAAGAGGCCACCTAAGATTCTAGTTGACTCATGAACATGAATTAGCAAGTCATATAAAATGCCTCCAAGTAGCAGGGCGAGGCTTAACCTTCATTAAAGCATTAAAGTGCTAACAGTTTCACCAATACTATTAAAAGAATCAAGAAATAACATATTAGAGTTGTCAGTAGAATCAAAAAATGCAAAAATATAGCTTGAGTTGGAGCATATAAATTTACTAAGGAGAAGATGGGACATCATATTCCCATTTCAAATTTCTCCACCTTATAATGTAACCAAATTACGGTTTGCCATGTGATGAGGCACTTGTGAAAGCTAAGCTAAGTAAAAGGATAGCAATAAAGGATTATGATCAATATAACCAATAGGTCTGACACACGTTCTTAGCAAGGTCATTGGAGATGAAAATAAAATCAATGATACTTGAACTGCCTCCACTGAAAAATGTGGGATTATGACTTCCAATGCATCATGGGGAATCGTGAGCATGACTCAAGTTCCTCTCTGCTATTAAATTTTAAAAAAACAATCTTACCTATCACGGTTGATTCTGAAAGCTATATTTAAGTCACATCCGGAATACTGGTCCAAGCCACTTGCTATTTTGTTCACCGAAGTAGAACTGAGTAGTACTATTGCGGATAGTTGGAGAGGATCCATCATTAATCTGATATTCAAGGGGTGGGATCAATCAAACCCGGCTAATTATAGACTGATCGGTCTAATCAACTCAGAAGCTAAGTACTACGCCTCCTTAATTTTAGATGATTTGGCCGACTGGTCTTACTCTATCAACCTTGTCCCCCTAAATCAAACTGGCTTCCGGAACGGTTATGCAACTATGATCAATATAGTAGCACTAACTATCATAGCTGACAAATCTAGGAACTTCAAGAAAAAACTGCACCTATGCTTTATAGATTTTTAAAGTGCCTTTGATCGTGTGGACAGATCCCTCCTTTGGGGGAAGCTCAGAAGCTTGGACCTGCATGATAAAAATTTGTGAGCCACAGAAATGTTGTATGAAAAAACTTGGGTCCAGATCAAACATACATATGGTACGAGGCTATTGAGAAAGATTCCCACAAATATTGGTCTCAACAAAGGGTGCATTGTAGTCCTGCATTTGTTTAACCTTTTCATGGCTGACCTGTCCTCGAAGCTAGATGAGATCAACTCACATTCACCAAAGCTAGGAACTCGACCTATATCACATCTTTTGTATGCAGATGGTATTGTTCTCCTGAACCACACAAGAGGGGGTCTACAGCGAGCAGTCAATGCACTGGCCAACTTTGCCAACAAACTGGAAATTGATATCAGCAAATCAAAAACCATATCCATATGGAATACCTTTGGCCCTGCCCTCAATCTTAATTTAGATAATATAATGCAAGAGGAAGTTAGCTACTACAAACGTTTGGGTCTTAACATAGATAATAAATTGAATTTTTCAGTGTACAAACAACACATCTTATGGAAATGTAAAGCTCTTACCTATGCTTTTGTGCCCTCTCTAGGAAGCTGAATGGGTCTTCTTTCAGGCCACTAATGTCTGTCATGTCTGCAAAATTTCTTCCAACAATAGTTTATGGGAGTGCTGCATTTCATGGTAAAGACTAACTAATCTTGGACTAGCAACAAATTAAAATCTACAGGTGTGTTTTTATCTGCCTCAACGTGCATCACCATCTCAAGTCAGACTAGAATTTGGCCTTAAGCAGCAACAGCTAGTAAGAAGGTTTCATATGATCAAAACATGGTTCAAAATTAGGGAAAATCACACAAACCCATCAGTTATTGCACTATGGCACTCTGTGGCCAATGATCCAAAATCAGTATACAGTGATTATCTACAACATACCCTTGAGAGATGCACATATTACATTTATGGAACTCTGATCTATCGTACCCCCTTTTTTGCCGTGCACTGAATAGAGTAGCCAAGCTGCAATCCTTGCTGGATGACAAATGTAATTTTGCAGCCAAGTCGCACGCATAACTATAGTAGACTGGAGCCAGCACTGTATTTGAATTTGAAGTATCCGGTTCATCTGAAACGTCAACTGCTTGCCTTACGATTTCGGTCTCAGGCAGACCAGCCAGCCTGAAAGAATAGTGGTGAGACATCATGTAGACTGTGTGGTGCTGTGAAAGAGGACAAGCTTCACTTGATTTGTATCTTTCCAGCAGATAAACTGTAAATTGGTGAGATTTTTAAGAATAAATGCTAAGTTTCTCATAGGCCATTCATGACCTTTTAACATGCCCCTTTCTTGTTTTATTTAGGTACGATTTTGAGGGCATAGTGTGAAGAATCATGTTCTACAAAGGCTCTGCACTCCATAATTTTAATGGTACCCAGTTTTATAGCACTTTATAATCAGCACCTTACGGCGAACTTTGACATTACATTTTCAATAGCCTCAGAAAACTTTGTGTAATGTGCTATAATCACTTCCTGCAAGAATTTTGCAATTCATATTTTTAATGATTTCCAGTAATGTAGCACATTATAATAAGCATTTTATGACTAATTGGGATATTATATTTGTAACAGTTAAGAGACCTTTATGTAATGTGTGCTAAACACGTTATGCAAGGATTTTGCACTTAAGGAAAAATTGTGATCTCAAGTCCGTAGTAGCCTTAGAGAACTTTTATATATTGTGTTTCTGCAAAGATTTTAATTAATCATGCAAATAAAAATTAATTTGCATCATTGACTCTGAAAGCTAACACTCCTAATCTTTACTGGCTCCTCACTGAATAGTGATGATCCTTATTAAGCATTAAACTCACCAGCAATAATATTGAACAGCCCCCCATTAGAGATATCAAAAGGGGAGTTCAAAAATACATCCACAAAAGGCAATAAGACTTCAAAACGTATTACTAATAACATTATTATAATAAAAAAGTTATACCATAGTACTAAATCTCCCACAGTAGACCATAGAAATTCAAGCAATCTGTATGTAAAAAACTACCCTCACATCACAGAAGAGTTGATACCCATGCTAAAAGTTTCCCATTATCTCTTCCTGAGGCAGAAGGGACAGCAGGTAAAACACAACTGTCAATAACAATCAAAAGATATTCTGTGGTGGGCGAAGTCTCCTGGAGTAAAAAATATAAAAATATTGAATAAAAAGTAACAAGGTGTCATTGGATAATTTTGGTGGCATAACTGCAGTATTCCAAGAAAGAATACTTTCATCACCCTTTGTATAAGAAAATAAATCAACAGACGTATCCCTGCATCTAACTAAATAACTTTCATTTACCTTCTTCCTCTATTTACTGCCAAAAATGAAAATGTTGCCATTTAGCATCCTAGTTTAAATCTGCCATGCTAATGCCAATAGAATACCACTTTCACCACCCCACCATCAGAGCTGCTCACTGGCTAACACAATTCCCAAACAAAAGACACAAGACAGCCACGGAGGAGTAACAAGAGAAATAAACAAGAAAGGTAGCACAAACATATCAAGTGTATTCAAACAGTCACAGTGTAGTAAGGAAGTTAAGGTGGCCTGAATCATGGTCATATTTGCAATAAGGAGAGATTAATAAAACATATACAATTATCATTAACCCAATAAAAACCTTTATCTGAGATAAACCTTTGGCATTAGATTGTAATGCTCAGAACAGCCCCTTGAGGACAGCACAATAAAAATATCACTTGTAAGAAACATGGTCATGTAACTATGTAGTTAGCCCCTAGAGGGCATAACCACATGAAAAGAGAATGGCAGAAAGTAATGTAGTGTAACCGTATATTTAGCCCCTAGAGGGCATAGTCCATTACACAGTTTGAAGGCTAGCAGGCTTACTGCAATGATATAACAAAAAAAGGCCCTTAAAACAAAATTACTGCCAGCTGCAAATCAAAAGTTATAGCCATGAAAGAACTTAAAAAGGCACTGAATGGTGGGAGGGGTTATTATTTTGGTGTCCCCACTAACCTAGTGTGGGGTCCCAGAGATGATGTAGACAGAAAGAGAACGCCACTGTGAATGTTTTGAAGGCGGCCCCATTGTCCTAGGACCACAGCAGGCTGAGTTATGATCAAAAATGTTTTGTAAAAGTAATGCTCTGGAAAGCATTATGGGGCGAGTTTCCGTGCCGCGAATATTGTACTATGTTGATATGTTGACTATAATGCTTAGAACATCCTCTAAAGGACACCACAATGAAAACAGCATTTGTAAGAAACATGGTCATGTAACCACATAGTTAGCCCCTAGCGGGCATAACCAGATGAAAAAAATGGCAGAAAGTAATACACCTTAACCATATATTTATCCCCAAGAGGACATAGTACTTTCACATTTTCTGAGCTAAGGAGCCTACTACAATAAAATTACAAACAAGGCCCTTAAAACACAAATTACTCCCAGCTAAAAGTTTCAGCCATTAGATCGCCTAAAAATGGTGGGAGGGATTATTATTTTGGGGTCTTCACTAACCTAGTGTAGGGTCCCAGAGATGATGTAGACTGAAAGAGAACGCCATGGTGAATGTTTTGAAGGTGGTCCCATTGTCCTAGGACCACGACTAGCTGAGTTATGATCAAACATGTTTTGTAAAAGTAATGCCCTGGAAAGCATTATGGGGTGAGTTTCCGTATCACGAATATTGTACTATGTTGATATGTTGACTGTAATGCTTAGAACATCCTCTAAAGGACACCACAATGAAAACAGCATTTGTAAGAAACATGGTCATGTAACCATGTAGTTAGCCCCTAGAGGGCATAACCAGATGAAAAAAATGGCAGAAAGTAATACACCTTAACCATATATTTATCCCCAAGAGGACATAGTACTTTCACATTTTCTGAGCTAAGGAGCCTACTACAATAAAATTACAAACAAGGCCCTTAAAACACAAATTACTCCCAGCTAAAAGTTTCAGCCATTAGATCGCCTAAAAATGGTGGGAGGGATTATTATTTTGGGGTCTCCACTAACCTAGTGTAGGGTCCCAGAGATGATGTAGACAGAAAGAGAACGCCGCCGCGGTTATTCTGAGTTTCCCGCTGGGCTGGCGGGCGACCGCCAGAAGGCCGCCCGCCAGCCCAGCGGGAAACCCCCTTCCATGAGGATGCCGGCTCCGAATGGAGCCGGCGGAGTGGAAGGGGTGAGCGGGTGCAGTTACACCCGTCGCGATTTTCAGTGTCTGCTTGGCAGACACTGAAAATCTTGGTGGGGCCCTGTTAGGGGGCCCCTGCAGTGCCCATGCCAGTGGCATGGGCACTGCAGGGGCCCCCAGGGGCCCCGCGACACCCGTTACCGCCAGCCAGGTTCTGGCGGTTGAAAACGCCAGAGCCAGGCTGGCGGTAAGGGGGTCGGAATCCCAGCAGCGCCGCCATGGAGGATTCCCTTGGGCAGCGGGAAACCGTCGGGACACCGCCGGTTTCCCGTATCTGACCGCGGCTGTACCGCCGCGGTCAGAATGCCCATGGGAGCACCGCCAGCCTGTTGGCGGTGCTCCCGCGGTCATTGGCCCTGGCGGTCCATGACCGCCAGGGTCAGAATGACCCCCATGTTCATGTAACCACATAGTTAGCCCCTAGCGGGCATAACCAGATGAAAAAAATGGCAGAAAGTAATACACCTTAACCATATATTTATCCCCAAGAGGACATAGTACTTTCACATTTTCTGAGCTAAGGAGCCTACTACAATAAAATTACAAACAAGGCCCTTAAAACACAAATTACTCCCAGCTAAAAGTTTCAGCCATTAGATCGCCTAAAAATGGTGGGAGGGATTATTATTTTGGGGTCTCCACTAACCTAGTGTAGGGTCCCAGAGATGATGTAGACTGAAAGAGAACGCCATGGTGAATGTTTTGAAGGTGGTCCCATTGTCCTAGGACCACGACAAGCTGAGTTATGATCAAAAATGTTTTGTAAAAGTAATGCCCTGGAAAGCATTATGGGGTGAGTTTCCGTGCCACGAATATTGTACTATGTTGATATGTTGACTGTAATGCTTAGAACATCCTCTAAAGGACACCACAATTAAAACAGCATTTGTAAGAAACATGGTCATGTAACCATGTAGTTAGCCCCTAGAGGGCATAACCAGATGAGAAAAATGGCAGAAGGTAATACACTGTAACCATATATTTATCCCCAAGAGGACATAGTACTTTACACCTTTTCTAAGCTAACGGGCCTAATGCAAGAAATTACAAACAAGGCCCTTAAAACACAAATTACTCCCAGCTATAAAACAAAAGTTTCAGCCATTAGATCACCTAAAAATGGTGGGAGGTATTATTATTTTGGGGCTCCCACTAACGTAGTGTAGGGACACAGAGATGATGTAGACAGTAAGAGCGCTTTGTTGTGAACATTTTGCTGGTCGTCCCATTGTCCTAGGACCACCACAGGCTGAATTGTGAGCAAAACTTTTTTCTGAAAGTGATGGCCTTCAAAGCAATATAAGGCGAGTTTCCTGAGTGCAGCGAACATTGTAGTATTGGCTCTTCCGCTGTGTCGGGAGAGCCATTTTGAGGATTTCTGCGTTTTATACCTAAAGCATTTATCAATGATAAGTGTTTTTGTGAAAGCTACGGAGTGTGAAGGCGAGAGCCAAAAGAAATGACTCTGATTAAGGTACAGTGTGAACAATGTGACCCGCGCTTCAATACTACCGATGGAGTTCGCGGTGTTCTGTGCTGTTCGCACTGTGAACGCCATGGCCACCATGGAGCACGAAGGGGAGAGACAAAAGAAAAAAAATTTTTGCCACACTGAAGTATATCAGCAATCGTGCAATAATCCATGTCACAGGGTCAGTCTGCAAGGTGGTAACAAAACTGACCCAAGGCAGGACAAACAAAAAGCATTTGTTAATGACATCAAGGGATTTTTGACAAGGCAAGCCCACGAATGAGTGAAAGTGATGGGCATGAGATGGGCTTGGCTAAAAGCCCATAGAATACTTACTATAGGTTGAAAAGCGTTTGCATGCTCGAACTAAAAAGGTGGCATGTAAAAGTAGGCCAAAGTAGGCCAAAGTAGCCACGGGTGACTACTCTGATAGTGCTATTCAAAAGCCAAAAAGATTTGAAGATCTTCATAAATATATAAAAAAGGGATTTCTAAAAAAATACAATTAGTGTCCTCTTTTTCAGATTCTCCCAGCCAGGACACCCACCTGGCTTAAACAACTTAATTAACCAGTGTCATAAAAATCATCACCTGCTTGTGAATTCAATGCACTTTTTTAAGTTGAGAAGATTACTCTTTTTTTCCTATCCTCCAAAGAATGAATATTAGTCAAGAGCATAACAAATGGGGTAGCAGCAGAAGATAAATTAAGTGTAATTAAATTAGACTTATCTTCCCTAGGAACATGAGATTTACAAATTATAGAGTCTACATGCAATTAATTCTTTAGGTCAGAAACAGGGTGTATAGTTGAAACCATAGGATTTCATTTGTTGTGTCCACTTCAGACTGCTGTATGGCGTGAGACTCCGTAATTGAGGATTTATGAGTGCCACAACATTATACTGAGGCCTACATCTACTAAAAAGTCAAAGGATGCAGCAAGCCAACTTGTGGTGCTTCGCTGCATGACAAGGAGGGAGCAGGGATGCACCCTATCTACTAAGTTATGATGCGTTCTTGCTCTCTACCTGTGCTAGCACACTGTGTGCAGCCTAGCACCAATACAGCCCCCCTTGCCCATGGTGCAAGGGTTCCTGCATTTCAGGCAGAATAGTTTTGTGCAGAAAGAGGCACCTGAAAAAAAACAATCCTCAGAGTCATTTTCCTCATTCTAAGTGTGCTGCAGAATTCAGCACGCATAGAAGGAGGAAATAACAAGGAGGAATGAACATATTTCTCCTCATAGCACCTCCATTTGGAAAGACGTACCATTTCAATGCATTCCCATGTATACGAGTCTTAGTAAATCCGGAAATGTTTCAAAGCCATGGGTGGATGCACAGGAACAGCCACGCTCCACTCACGAAATGCCTCCCAACACAAAACTGTAAAATTTTTCACTTGTATAGCGCACTACTCACCCGTTAGGGTCTCAAGGCGCTGTACGCATACCGCTGTGGAACCCCTCCTGGCTTTTCCCTGTGAGGTACCCACTCCTGGACAGCCCCAGGAATCCAAGCACTGTTATGGAGATTCAGCAAGCTATTGCCCAGAGTGGGACCCATTAATTAGATTAGGCACCGAGGTGAGAATTATCTGGTCCAAAGGAATTGAGCCCAAGACCCGCTGAGGTAGGAATTGAACCCTGGTCGCAGGCCAGATCTCTGCATCAGGGTCTGCTGCTCTAACCATTGTGCCACACTTCTCCACCGAGTACTGCAAGGCAGAGACTTGCACTGCTTTTCGTTACTCTGGATTTACTAAACCACACAGAGCCATGCAAGGTCCTTAGCAGATCTTAATGTCTCAAATGAATTTTGAATGCCCTCCAATACATTCGAAACAAGGCTCAAATGTACTAGCATTGTAAGGTAAGCATTTATCAATTAACAGCCCATGAAAATGTGACATAAAAACATCACGTTTATATACAGCCTGATTTCGATTTCAGGGACAGGTTACTCCATCACAACAGTGACAGATATCCTGTCCGCCAAAATATAAATCCTCTAGGAAAAAAAATAATTTATATTTCAGCAGACGGGATACCCAGCACCATTGTGACAGGTAACCAGTCCGACCAAATTTAAATCAGGCCCATGGTTTTGAATTTGAAGGAAAGAGCAAGCATTTTCTTAACAATATCTGTGTACGTAAAACGTTATAGTGATCAGAAGGAAGGCCTCTGAGCTTGTTGTGTCCCTGTAGCTCAGAATCTGAGGTCTGTCAGCTGACCCTTGGAGCCACTTCAGCCTGGCATGAAGGTGGCAGGTCCAGACTTCCTTCTCAGGCAGCAGAGCTGGCCTCAGGCAGCAAGATAGTCATCTGGCTGCAGAGCAATCCTTCACCTGTAGTACCCTTAAGTCCAGGAGTGTACTGAAGGGTGTGTCTGAGAGCCCCCTTTTTATACCTGGTGCCTACTTTGAAGTAGATGAAAATTCTATACTGTAGTTTTCCCTTTCAGAGGTGTCTGGAATTTCCTGCCTCCCTGTCCTTCTCCAAGGTCTGTCCACAGGTGCAGACTACACAAAGGCCAACTGACAACCACACCTAGTACTGTGATTCAGTAACAGACTGTAGGCACCAAACGGTTAGGGCAAGAAAATGACAACTTTCTAAAAGTGGCATTTTCAGAATGCTAAATTTCTAAAAGTGGCATTTTTAACGTTTTCACTTACAATTCGACTTTACCAATAAAGAGGGATTTAAGTTACAATTCCTTAGATGCCAACCATGACATTCTGTCTGTTTCCAACCAACAGTTATCACTTATGAAATGTAATAAGGGAACCTAGTGTTATCCTATGTGAGATGTAGGCTGTTCAATAGTGAAAGATGAATTTTAGAGTTTTTCACCACCAGGACAAGTAAAACTTCAAGTACATCCCCAATATTTTAAATACAACACCTCATGATTTATAAATATTATAAAGTGAGGTTTAGGCCTGTCAAAAGGTTTATATTGCCAGATTGAAATGGCATTTTTAACCTGCACACACACGCTACAATGGCAGGCCTGAGACAGGTTTGGAAAGGCTACTTAAGTGGGAGGCACAATGAGTGCTGCAGGCCCACTAGTAGTATTTAATTTACATGCCCTGGGTACATATAGTGTCACTTTGCTAGGGATTTCCAAGTAAATTAAATGTGCCAATTGGATGACAAACCATTTTTATCATGTTTAAAGGACAAATCGTAGGCACTTTTGCATTCACTAGCAGTGGTAAAGTGTCCAGAGTCCTAAAGCCAAAAAAACTGAAATCAGCAAAACAGGAGAGGTGAAGGCTAAAAGTATGGGGATGAGCTTGCAGAGGGGGCCAGGTCCAACAGCTATATAGAACCAGCAGTGGCCACTGCAAATCTCAAGGGGAGGGGGACAGGGGGGAATAAAATAATAATAAAAAAACATATCTGTTCATGCCACCACCGCTGCTGGCCACCTCGCTCCTCTTCTGAGGGTGTTGGTGACCCAGCAGTCCCTGGGAAAGCAGCACAGGCTCCCCATGCAATCCTGGTGCTGCTCTCATGCCACACCTGGCACGAGAGCAGCATCCGAATTGGTCTGAGCGGCTTGATCTGCCACCCAGACAATGCACTGGAGTCTGTGCAGTTTCTCCAACCTGGCAGTGCAACACAGCCGGGGTAGAGAAACCTGAGTTTCCATGTCTAAGATGGTCGGCCAAACTGACATGCGCACTTAATGCACTCACTCCACTCCTCTTCCTCCCCACTGTCCCATGGCCCAGACCCGCCCCTTCCTGCAAATGCTGGCTGAGCCTGCAACTGAAAAATAAAACAATAGTCAAATATTGCATTGTTTTTCAGCTGCTTCCTCAGCCAGTGGGGCAACGCTCCTTCGCCATTGTGAAGGAACCTCCCCTGTATAGAACTACTCCTCCTCTCACAGCAGGCATCAGGAGCAGAGTGCCAATGGAGCATGGAAGTGAAAGTGCTCTCTGATGTCTAGCTACTTGCTCAACAATTGAGGAAGCATCTTAGGCTGCACAATGAGTATGTAAATGAGGATATAAATACCAACACAGTAAGTAGTTCACATATACCAGAGTCAATATATTATTTGAAGGAGCTTTATGAAGTACTCTGTGGTTCAGGAAAGCTACTTTTGAGAAATTAGTATTTTATCAAGGAGTCCTAGGCCCCTGGAAGAGAATTTCTTGATGTAGAGATGTAGACGAAAGCCTTAATTTAGGCAACTATTTAAGCACAAAAAGCCAAAACAAAGAATGTCAAGTGCAAAGTATAGGTGGATAGACATGCAGCACTTTAGAGTATGAAAAGGAAAAATTGACGCTCAGTACTTTTTATGAGCAATGCTCAAAAGAATTAAGTGAGGGGAGATGCTACCAACAGTATTTAAACTGTAAAAAATAATTGCAGTTTCCAGACGTTTTTAGTAGGAGCTAATAAATGGATCTATCGAATGCATGATTTTGAAATACCACGACTGCTTAGTTCTAATTACATCCACTGATTCATTTGTAAAATAACTGTTAGAGCCCAAAGTTTGCTCAGAAGCCCTCAGAGCGATGAATACCAAGGCTGCATAGTCTTGATTCCAGCTCATCCCTCTTTAATCCACCACAAGACACCCCTATCCTCTTTATCTCACTCTTGCTGGTTCTTTTGTACCACTGCCTTCTCCCTTTGACACTGTTTTTGTTTTCTTTCTTCCCCCTCCATTCACCTTTTTTTCCCTTTCTCTCTCTTGCTTTGGATCAAAGTTTGTTGATGAAAAATAAGTGCTGATCTCCAAAAATGCGGGGGCTCACATTTCACACTCTTTCTAGCTGATGCCCCTTTCTTCCAACACCCTACACTTCCACTCTCTTTATCTCACTCTTGCAGGCTCTTTCCTCCCTACTTTTTTCCTTTGTTACTATTTTCCTATCTTCCCGGTCCTCCTTGCTCTCTTTTCTGTTTTTCTTCCATTTAAAATAAGTCTTGGTCCCCACAAATGAGCCTACCACCTGCTACCATATGCACAAATTAAACGCTGCTTCAGCTGGACTTTCGCTAATGGTATTGGGGTACAGACACAGATCTCAAAGGGTTAACCTCGTTAGTTCCTCTCCTCCAGAAGGGCCAGGATCCGTGCACAGAGATTTATAGGCTTTAAATACACGTCACCATGACAACCGGAGCCATTTCTGATATCAGGAGGAGCAGGGAGCAGATCAAACCACTGATCGCGCATGCAAATCAAGGATTGATTAACATGTAAATAAAACAAATCACAGGGGAAGGTTTAAGGCACAGAACGGAAGGGGACAAAGGGGCGAGTTGATAAGGTGCTGATTGAAACTGGAGGGTCGGAAAGAAGCAGGAAAAAGGAAAGATTGAAAATCTGCAAATGGAAGGTTGCATGTGTGAGGAGTGTTTACTGGAAAGCGAAAGAAGAAGAAATGAAAGGACGGGAGAGCTTCGAGGCGAGTAAAAAGCCATAAAGAAGAAAAAGAGAAAGAGGGAGACAATTAAGCGTAAATGGGTAAATCAAGAAGGCAAGATCCTGGTTACGAGTGGTTCGATAATTTCCAATATGCCTGGTAACTCAGAGTCTAAGAGTAGAAATGTTGAAAACAAAGGGATGAAAAGGAGAGGGCAGATGAATAGAAGGGGAGGTAAACGACGCGGGAGAAAAGGAGTAAATGGGAGCGGACTGGAGAGAGAAGGACAAAGGAACTCACATAGAGGAGTAGGAGAAAACTACAGCAGCAAAAAGCGAGAAGCTGAGAAAGAAGAGGAACCAGGGTAACCAAAAGAGGAAAGGAGAGCCGAGTAGAAAATGAAAGGCTTGAAGATAAAGGAAGGAGAGAGAGGGAAAGGAAAACAGGGACATGCAATAAAATAAAGATAGGGAAGGAGGGCGTCGGAGCAGTGCTATTCTTTGCTAGAAGAGTACCTTACTGTCATCCTCGTTGCCCTGGTATCACAGCCCAGAGCCGGCGCCCCTTTTTCAGTATCCGCAGCCTTATCGGGGACATAGCTGGGCCAGTAAGACTGGGGAGGTGTGAGCTTCACATTCCCCGACAATCAGGCTGGCACAGAATGTTAAAATACATTATACCACAAGCAGGGCGCACGAGAGGGACTTCAGAGGTAGTGGAAAGGGAGAGGTATGTGAAGTGGTAGAAGTGCTAAGTGAGAGAAACACAGGCCCGTATTTATACTCCGTTTGCGCCGAATTTGCGTCGTTTTTTTCGACGCAAATTCGGCGCAAAACTAACGCCATATTTATACTTTGGCGTTAGACGCGTCTAGCGCCAAAGTATTGGCAAATAGCGTCATTTTTTTGCGTGAACGCCTTCCTTGCGTTAATGAGATGCAAGGAAGGCGTTCCCGTCTAAAAAAATGACGGCGACGCAAATGCGTCGTATTTATACTCCCGGGCAAAAATCACGCCCGGGAGTTGGCGGGTCAAAAAACCCCGCATTTGCGCCACTATTTAACGCCTGGGTCAGGGTAGGCGTTAAGGGGCCTGTGGGCTCAAAATGAGCCCACAGGTGCCCTCCCCTGCCCCCAGGGACCCCCCCTGCCACCCCTGCCCACCCCAGGAGGACACCCAAGGATGGAGGGACCCACCCCAGGGACATTCAGGTAAGTTCAGGTAAGTATAATTTTTTATATTTTTTAATTTTTTTTGGGTGGCATAGGGGGGCCTTATTTGTGCCCCCCTACATGCCACTATGCCCAATGACCATGCCCAGGGGACACAAGTCCCCTGGGCATGGCCATTGGGCAAGGGGGCATGACTCCTGTCTTTACTAAGACAGGAGTCATGAAATGGCGTCTGGGCGTCGTAAAAAAATGGCGCAAATCGGGTTGAGGCGATTTTTTTGCCTCAACCTGACTTGCCCCATTTTAAGACGCCCTAACGTCATTTTTGCCCAACGCCGGCGCTGCCTGGTCTACGTGATTTTTTTCCACGCACACCAGGCAGCGCCGGTCTGCTTGCGCCGGCTAACGCCATTCCATAAATACGGCGCCCGCATGGCGCTTCAGAATGGCGTTAGACGGCGCTAAATTTTTTGACGCTAAACTGCGTTACCGCAGTTTAGAGTCAAAAAGTATAAATATGGGCCACAGTGTTTTGCAAAATAATTTTACATTTTTAGGCTTTCAAAACAGATGGGAGAGAGTGTGTGTTTTTATCTGTGTGTGCATAAATGCCAGGTGAAATCCGACAGACACCTCGCCATACCTGACTGAAAGCATCTGTACCCAACTATTCTTCAGAGAATACATTTATTAGGGGCATGTAGCACCCCAAATACCACCTCTGAAACTAGGTCCCTGAACCTTATGTCTGTGACACATTGTTATCTTGTCCTCTTGTTTGCCTTTTCGTGTGTACTTACTTGTAAGCATCTCTATTTCTCACTGTATGTTTTTCTGTGTCTCAATGGCTGTGTGTTGTACTCTTAGGTAGGGTCAATGCTCATGATCATACAATTTTATGATATATCCCATAGGTTTCTTGCCCACAAAACCCATATCCAGAGTTCCTCACATGTGCTTCACATGACATTGCTAAGTAAGCTGCTCTCCAGCAAATTACTTTATTCTGTTGGAGATTGAGTACATTGTCCACCAAGAGTTGTACTCCTTTTAGCCTGTGTGACTATTATCCTTTAGCCCAGAAGATGATACACATGACTAATAGTGCCCTCCAGTACCATTTGCTTTGCCAACTGACCCTCCTGACTCCCTCACTGGAGGACTAGTCCCATATCAGCTGTTTGTGACCACGCATGCTTCCTCCAGGCACCTATACATCATCTTTGCTTTAGGACTGTTTGGGGAACTCCAGGGTCCAGGAGAAACTGCACATAGTAGTAGCTTCTGGGCTACAGTGCCAGGGCCTCACAATTTTCTCTGAAGTCCACTGCGTATGCTGCCAAATGTCAGGATGACAAATACGAAAGTTGGGTACTTTTGGTTCCACCACAGGCCTATTTCATCTACCACAATACACTCTCTGCCACTTTGTCTCACTCTTGCAGGTTCTTTTTCATTCCCTGCTATCTCCATTTGTCTCTGTTTTTGTCTTTTCCTTGCCCCTTCTTTGTCCCTTTTCTGCCTTTTCTTTCTCTTGTTTTGAGTCGAAGTCTGAGGATGATAAATAAGTCCCCAAAAATAAGTGTTGGTGGCCCGACCTGCAACTGCTGGCTCAAATTAAGCAATAGGCCGGCCGGAGAGCCTGCAGCCTGTCAGAAACTCAAAGAAGCTGAACTGACACTCACTACCAAACTCTTTTTGGTTTTGGCTCTCAGGATTTGTGGAGTTTGAAAAAAATGACTCTGAGATACTGAGACTAGATATTGGGATATGAAGGCTGAATCCATTTTACAAGAAGTTGGGATTCACTTGGGCTTCGCATTCTTTCTGTGAGAGATTCTACATGGATCCTGATTTAATTCTTGCGATCATTTTGAAGTCGTTTTTTAACAAGATCGTGGAAAAATTTGTTAAATGAAAGATAGCAATCTCTTTTTTACTCTTTTTGATGCAAAATTAAAAACAAATGTTTAACTCCTTAGTGACTCTCTCTGAAATTAATATTTTCACCAATGCGACTGAAATTCTATAGCTACCAGAGGATGCAATTCTCCTACTAGTTCTAACCATGTTGCAGTGATAAACAACCAAAAAGTATTACAACCTCTGTGTCTAACTTAAATTCAAGAGACTAAGACACAACATAATCAGGATGGCATTATGTATACTGGTAATAGAGTAGAGACGAAGAAAGAGTCAGTATCAGCTTTCGAAGAAGAGAAAGACTGACAATGTGCTTCCAATGTGCACTTATTTGATAATGTAGCTGAAGACCCTGAAGTGGTTATGGTCACTCCTGCTAACAGCCCTGCACCCCAGAATGGGGTAGACCATGTACCTATTGATGTGTCTGCTATTTCCATTTTGTTAGAGCTACAGTCCACCATTCTGCTTGTGTTATCATGGATTACGGATAAACTAAAAACCTTAATAGCCACCATGAAATGTTTTCCAAATATTGAATGAATCCCAATAACTTTCGGCAGTATTAAAAATCAAAGCTAGATTATCCAAGTATAGAAATATTGAGGACAAAATATTGAATCCAAGGTATCATAAGGTAGGTAAGTATAGTTTGTCGGTACCTAATACAACGTAAATGTACCTTGACAATATAAACATCTTCAAGGTGTGTAAACGTGGAATTGGGAACAGTTAATCAATATTTCCTCTATATGCACTTACCTTTCATTATTTTGGTCCTTGACAGTCTGTCCACGATATGTTTGTATCTCAATATTCTTAGCCTTAATATTCAGTAGTACAATCCTTTAGGCCAGGCACTAAAAACGTCTACCGCCTTTCTTCCACTTTCCACAAATTGCTACAACAACTGGTAGTAGTAGTCGACAAGCATGTGTCATAATTATATATTTCTTTTATAGCAAATAAATTGAGGGCACTTTCTCTGTCGAACCCTCTACCAAACATTAATAATGAGATAAAATAACTGTTTATGAGTTCATTGCCCCAATTGTATTGAGTAATCAATGTGAGGCATAAAGACCCTCTGATATAATAGTATATAGGAAGGGGTCTGAGACCAAGGACACTGGAAAACCTTGAATATGTGGTAAACCAGCGGTTCTGATTGACAAGGGGATGTAGTTTGAAAATAAGAAGCAGTGCTTAAAAGGAGCTGGTGGTTACAGGTGAGGTGTGTCAGCACTCATTTAGGGGGACCAACACTTTTTTTCTCTTCAGACACTTTCCCAGAAGAAGAATGAGTAAACCAAAAAATGGAGAATACAAAATTGCAAGTAGAAATAATTGGAAAACGGTATGTTCTTAATTGGTATGAAATGATGAAAGGAATTCTCACTAATTCCCAAGTGTTTCCGAAAGGCTGCAGTTGAATGTGACTTAAGCTATCGCCTATAGACGAAAGGATCAAGAATACTCTCAACGCAACATTCTGGAAAAAGCAAAGTCTGGCTCAAAACATATAGGCGGTCATTTTGAACATGGCAGGATACATCACCGACAACTGTGCTGACGGTCGACGGAAGACCGCCAGTGGCGGAGGCAGGTACATCGCCATATAATGACGCCTGGAGCCTCACCACCATTAATGGTGGTGAGGGCCACCAGGCGCCGCGCTGGCGGTCGGTGGTGGGGGTGGATGCTGCTCCACCCTCACCGCCACGTCACCCAAACACCACCACGCCTATAATGATGCAGTCATAGACGTGGCAGTGTATGGAGACGAAGCGATGCCGGCGGAGCAGTATCCTAGGAGCCTTTTCCCTCTCAGAGCAGCGCCACGGAACAGGTAGGTGCTGCCCGAGAGGGAAAGGGGGGTAGAGGTGTGTGTTTTAAGTGAGTGAGTGCGTACATGGGTGTGTGTGTTTGTGAAGGGGGGATGTGTGCGTGTATGAATGCATGCGTTTATGTCTATATATGCGTGCAAGTATATTTGGGGAGTTGGGGGCCTAAATCGAGGTGGGGGATGGTGAGGGGGTCGGGGAAGGCCTACAGGGAGATCGGGGGAGGAGGGGGAGGGTTTAGGATTTCGGGTTTCGGGGGTGGGTGGTTGGGGGGTTTCCAGGGGATTGGTGGGGATTTGGGTGTTGTGGCAGTGGGGGGGGCTAGCGTGTCACATACTGGTGACAGGAATGAGTATTCCTGTCACCAGTATGCTTTCTGCCAGGGATTACCTGGTGGGGTATCCCGCCAAGAAATCCCTGGTGGAAATGGGATCATTATCCCACCGGCGGTCTAGGCTCCACTGTAGGAGGCTGGCCTGGTTTGTAGTGGTACCAAGGGGTACTTACACTCTGCACCAGGTCCAGTTATCCCTTATTAGTGTAGAAGAGGTGTCTAGCAGCATAGGCTGATAGAAAATGGTAGCTTAGCAGTGCTGCTTAGGCTGAACTAGGAGACATGCAAAGCTCCCACTATACCACTGGTGTCATATGCACAATATCATAAGAAAACACAATACACAGATATACTAAAAATAAAGGTACTTTATTTTTATGACAATATGCCAAAAGTATCTCAGTGAGTACCCTCAGTATGAGGATAGCAAATATACACAAGATATATGTACACAATACCAAAATATGCAGTAATAGCAATAGAAAACAGTGCAAACAATGTATAGTCACAATAGGATGCAATGGGAGCTCATAGGTATAGGGGCAACACAAACCATATACTCCAAAAGTGGAATGCGAATCACGAAAGGACCCCAAACCTATGTGACCTTGTAGAGGGTCGCTGGGACTGTAAGAAACCAGTGAGGGTTAGAAAAATAGCCCACCCCAAGACCCTGAAAAGTGGGTGCAAAGTGCACCTAAGTTCCCCAGAGAGCACAGAAGTCGTGATAGGGGAATCCTGCAAGAAAGACCAACACCAGCAATGAAACAACGATGGATTTCCAGACAAGAGTACCTGTGGAACAAGGGGACCGAGTCCAAAAGTCACGATCAAGTTGGGAGTGGACAGATGCCCAGGAAATGCCAGCTGTGGGTGCAAAGAAGCTACCACTGGATGGTAGAAGCTGTGGATTCTGCAAGAACGAAGAATGATAGAAACTTCCCCTTTGGAGGAGGGATGTCGCACGATGTGAAGAAGCTTGCAGAGGTATTTTCGTGCAGAAAGACCGCAAACAAGCCTTGCTAGCTGCAAGGGTCGCAGTTAGGGTTTTTGGATGCTGCTGTGGCCCAGGAGGGACCAGGATGTCGCCAATTGCGTGAGGAGACAGAGGGGGCACCCAGCAAGACAAGGAGCCCTCTCAGAAGCAAGCAGCATCCGCAGAAGTGCCGGAACAGGCACTACAAAGTAGAGTGAACCAGAGCTCACCCGAAGTCACAAAGGAAGGTCCCACGACGCCGGAGGACAACTCAGGAGGTCGTGCACTGCAGGTTAGAGTGCCGGGGACCCAGGCTTGGCTGTGCACAAAGGAAATCCTGGAAGAGTGCACAGGAGCCGGAGCAGCTGCAAACCACGCGGTACCCAGCAATGCAGTCTAGCGTGGGGAGGCAAGGACTTACCTCCACCAAACTTGGACTGAAGAGTCACTGAACTGTGGGAGTCACTTGGACAGAGTTGCTGAGTTCAAGGGACCTCGCTCGTCGTGCTGAGAGGAGACCCAGAGGACTGGTGATGCAGTCTTTTGGTGCCTGCGGTTGCAGGGGGAAGATTCCGTCGACCCACGGGAGATTTCTTCGGAGCTTCTAGTGCAGAGAGGAGGCAGACTACCCCCACAGCATGCACCACCAGGAAAACAGTCGAGAAGGCGGCAGGATCAGCGTTACAAGGTTGCAGTAGTCGTCTTTGCTACTTTGTTGAGGTTTTGCAGGCTTCCAGCGCGGTCAGCAGTCGATTCCTTGGCAGAAGGTGAAGAGAGAGATGCAGAGGAACTCTGATGAGCTCTTGCATTCGTTATCTAAAGAATTCCCCAAAGCAGAGACCCTAAATAGACAGAAAAGGAGGTTTGGCTACTTAGGAGAGAGGATAGGCTAGCAACACCTGGAGGAGCCTATCAGAAGGAGTCTCTGACATCACCTGCTGGCCCTGGCCACTCAGAGCAGTCCAGTGTGCCAGCAGCACCTCTGTTTCCAAGATGGCAGAGGTCTGGAGCACACTGGAGGAGCTCTGGGCACCTCCCAGGGGAGGTGCAGGTCAGGGGAGTGGTCACTCCCCTTTCCTTTGTCCAGTTTCGCGCCAGAGCAGGGCTGGGGGATCCCTGAACCGGTGTAGACTGGCTTATGCAGAGATGGGCACCATCTGTGCCCATCAAAGTATTTCCAGAGGTTGGGGGAGGCTACTCCTCCCCACCCCTGACACCTTTTTCCAAAGGGAGAGGGTGTAACACCCTCTCTCTGAGGAAGTCCTTTGTTCTGCCTTCCTGAGCCAATCCTGGCTGGACCCCAGGAGGGCAGAAACCTGTCTGAGGGGTTGACAGCAGCAGCAGCTGCAGTGAAACCCCAGGAAAGGCAGTTTGGCAGTACCCGGGTCTGTGCTAGAGACCCGGGGGATCATGGGATTGTCTCCCCAATACCAGGATGGCATTGGGGGGGCAATTCCATGATCTTAGACATGTTACATGGCCATGTTCGGAGTTACCATTGTGAAGCTATACATAGGTAGTGACCTATGTATAGTGCACGCGTGTAATGGTATCCCTGCACTCACAAAGTCCGGGGAATTTGCCCTGAACAATGTGGGGGCGCCTTGGCTAGTGCCACGGTGCCCACACACTAAGGGGGTCATGCTAACCCTGGCGGTCCAAGACCGCCAGGGCTAAAATGACGGGGGCACCGCCAACAGGCTGGCGGTGCCCCGCTGGGCATTCTGACCGCGGCGGTTTGACCGTGGTCAGAAGTGGAAAACCGGCGGTCTCCCGCCGGTTTTCCGCAGCCCATTTGAATCCTGCGCCGCCATGGGGATTCTGACAGCCCATACCGCCATCCTGTTCCTGGCGGTTCGCCCGCCAGGAACAGGATGGCGGTATGGGTTGTCGTGGGGCCCCTGGGGGCCCCTGCAGTGCCCATGCAAATGGCATGGGCACTGCAGGGGCCCCGTAAGAGGGCCCCACAAAGAATTTCACTGTCTGCATTGCAGACAGTGAAATTCGCGACGGGTGCCACTGCACCTGTCGCACCTTCCCACTCTGCCGGCTCCATTCGGAGCCGGCGTCCTCGTGGGAAGGTAGTTTTGCACTGGGCTGGCGTGCGGCCTTTTGGCGGTCGCCCGCCAGCCCAGTGCAAAACCCAGAATACCCTCAGCGGTCTTCCGACCGCGGAGCGGTATTTTGGAGGGGGAACTCTGGCGGGCGGCCTCCGCCGCCCGCCAGACTTAGAATCACCCGCTAAGTAACTTAGCACCCAACCTTTACCAGGTAAAGGTTAGACATATAGGTGACTTATAAGTTACTTAAGTGCAGTGGTAAATGGCTGTGAAATAACGTGGATGTTATTTCACTCAGGCTGCAGTGGCAAACCTGTGTAAGAATTGTCAGAGCTCCCTATGGGTGGCAAAAGAAATGCTGCAGCCCATAGGGATCTCCTGGAACCCCAATACCCTGGGTACCTCAGTACCATATACTAGGGAATTATAAGGGTGTTCCAGTATGCCAATGTAAATTGGTAAAATTGGTCACTAGCCTGTTAGTGACAATTTGGAAAGAAATGAGAGAGCATAACCACTGAGGTTCTGATTAGCAGGGCCTCAGTGAGACAGTTAGTCATAACACAGGTAACACATACAGGGCACACTTATGAGCACTGGGGCCCTGGCTGGCAGGGTCCCAGTGACACATACAACTAAAACAACATATATACAGTGAAATATGGGGGTAACATGCCAGGCAAGATAGTACTTTCCTACATCCACCACTGGGTCAACAGTGGCTACCTTCGGCCCGGCGGTCGAATCAGGCCTGGCGGTGAGTGGTAGTGAACTGCCTGCTTTGAAGCCAGTTCACTACTGTCATCTTTATACGGCGGTCATGCACCGCCATGCCGTCGGCGGTAATTACCGCCACCACCGGCGGAGAGGGCTTTCCCGCCATCATCAAAATGACCACCATAGTGTATTGGTCTGGAATAAACATCTGAAAAAACACACAAAATAATGAAATCATTTGATGCAGTGCTAACCAGTTCCAGGGCGAATAGACAGCAGCTAGGCAAAATCCCAAATAATCCGTCACACAAGCAGCAAATGAGACTACTCCCTGGCCAAGATAAACTGCAGGTGGCTTTCCTGCAGTTGCAAAGAGGCCAGACATTCAGTGGGCCAATTAAACAGAAACTATGCATCGTCGTCTGTTCCTTTGTCCAAAATATTGTTTACAGAAACAGAAGCGATTGAAGGTACTTCTTGAAGCCCAATGCCTGAAGGTTTTAAGATCTGCTATGTTATGTCCACTGTCTGACATCAGTAGATGTATCGCTAAGGCCGATGCTGGATATCTGACGGCAGTGTAGATAATGAAAGACACTGACTGCTGGCAAGATCAAAACTAACTGACGCAGGGTGTTGCACTTCCATGAAAACTTAGACTTGGACCCAAGCAGCAAGTGGTCATGCCAGGTAGTGCCCAAAGTGTTCCCCTAGACGTGTTCGAGCCATGAAGCGAAAATAAAGCAGCAACCAAAGAACTGGACATATTTCCACTGTCTGTGTCCCAAGACATGGTCACAGATTTTCAAACTTTGATTTATGTGGTGTTCCTCTCATCCCAACACATATATGAATGCAGAGCAGCCTGTATGAATGGCACTTTTTCTAAACGTCTTCATTTAGAAGGGATGATGCCCAGCCACAGTGCCAGCTTTTCCCAGTCCAAGGATTACATCTATCCCTTCTTTTAACAAAGAGGCATATTAACAGAGACATAGCAGTTGGTTAGACGTTTACAAAATATTTTTACAGTAGGCCAGGAAAAAAATCACAACATAAAAGTAAGCAACAGAGAATCTGCATATGTGAAACATAACAGACAACATGACAGACCCATTTAGGACTGAAGAAGCAACATTTTCTGGTACGAAGCCACCACTGTAGATCCAGTTGGATCGGTAGGTGTTTCAGTTCAGTTTTTATTAACAATAGAAGATTAGTTACAAGACAAATGTCATTTAGATCTTTGGGCGCACCTCCTGTTTTTATGGAACTTGGGACAGCCTTTCATATTTCAAGGCGGCCTTGGAACTCACCCTGATTCAATGAAGAGATTATCAGACATGCCCAGTATGAGACGAGATATGCACTGATCTATTTTAGTATGATGTCTGTATTCGATCTTTGAAATGAGATGCTAGTCTGGTGTTCACTATAGTCTAAATTAGTTCGTTTTTATGTGATTTCTCTGAAGAAGTTTCAGACTACAATGATATTGGAGCTGAAGACAAGAGAGTTTAGTTCAGATTTGATGGAAAGAGTATCCTTTTTTCAGCAACGAATTCTGACAATGCTTCCCTATTTCCTCTTGTATTTTTGACATCAAGAGCAGAGAGAGGGTTAGAATGTCGATTATCAATGTAAACACATTTTTGGATATTTTATGGCTTAGATCAGTTGTGATCTGAAGAAAAAGGTTTTAGCAGCAAGGTGCAGATTTATATACTTTGTCCTCGGGTCTAGTTTAACTGCTCCCACGTCTATGTCATTTTAGTATCCATACGTTTGATCCTACCTCGTTACCATGGCCTTGTTTCCATGTCTCCAAAGATATGTTCCAGATTTCATTACTTTGCGCTCCTCTTCTCCTGCCAGTGTTTCCATTACTGTGCTCCTGTTTTAAAGAATCAGCGTCTATACTTTAGTGTCTAAGTTTTTCTTTGACAATGTTCTATTATTCGTGCCACCTAATCGAATGCTTCTATGTGTGTGTCTGTAAGTTGGAGTCAAGAAAATAGTCCGAAAAATAACCCCCCCCGCCAGCCAAAGCCCTATGGCACCGAACTAGCAAAACCAGTCATCATGACCCTCCCCTGAATAGCTCTATTGTTTCTTCCACCCACACATCTAAACATTCATCCTTTCATCCTTCCATCTACCCTCTTATAGCCACAATTTCACCTTAATATCTTGTCATCCATTCCTTCTTTCATCCTTCACTCGGTCTTTCACAATTCTGTCCATCTACCCATCCATATCCAAACCTAACCATCAATTTCCAGACCTATCCATTAAGCCTTCCATCCATCTATCATTCATCCATCCACCCATCCATCCATCCATTTACCCTTTCACTTATCCATCCATCCTTTCACTCATTCACCTATCCATTCACCATGACACTCATCCATCCATCTACCCCTTTCATCCATTTATTGATCTACCCCCTTTCACTTACTCATCCATTCATTCTTTCACTCCTCCATCTTTGCATCCTTCCTTTCACTCACTCATCCATCATTTCACTCATCCCTCCATCCTTTGAACCTGTCCATCCATGCACCTTTGCTCTCCATCCATACTCCCACTGATCCATCCATCCGCCCACCCTTTCACTTGACCATCCATCCATTCAATCATCCAACCATCCATCCCCTCACCCATCTGTTCTCCTTTTCCTCACTCATCAATCCATTGTTTCTCTAATCATGCATCCATCCATCCTTTCACTCATATATCCATCCATCCACCCTTTCATTCATCTATCCATTCATTCAACCACCGTCTCTTTCACTTACGCATCCATTCTTCCACTCATCCAACCTTACATCCAACCTGTCACTCTCTCATCCATCCACCCATTCACTGACACACCCATCTATTCATTCATCCATCCACTAACTCTTCAATCTATCCTTTCACTCATCCACCCATCCACCCATCCATCTATCCATCCACCCCCTTCATCCATTCAGTGATCCACCCACCTTTTCATTTATCCATTCATTCTTTCACTCATCCATCCTTACATCCATCCTTTCACTCACCCATCCATCCTTTCACTTACCCATCCATCCTTTGACCCCATCCATCCATGTACCCTTGCACTCCATCCTTCTACTCATTCACACTTGCATCCATACTCCCTCCAACTCATTCGTCCATACACCCACCCTTTCACTTGGAAGTCCATGTATTAGTTTATCCATTCATCCATCCCCTCACCCAACTATCCTCCTTTTACTAATTCATCCATCCATCGTTTCTCTCATGCATCCATCCACCTTGTCACTCATATATCCATCCATGTGTCCACCCTTTCATTCATTCATCCATCCATCACCTCTCCCTTTCACTCATCCATCCATTCTTCCACTCATCCAACTTTTCATCCATCCTTTCACTCACCTGTCAATCCACCTTTTCACTGACATACCCATCTATTCACCCATCCATCCACCCACTAACTCATCCATCCATCCATTTATTATTTCACTCATCAATCTATCCTTTTACTCATCCATCCATCCATGCCTTCACCATGCATCCATCCACAATTTTATTCATCCATCCATCTGTCCATCCATCCATCCATCCATCCACCCTACCTTTTAGTCATCCATCCATTCTTTCAGTCTTCCATCCATTCTTTCACTTATCCATCCCTACATCCACCCTTCCACTCATCCATTCATCCACACTTTCACTGACACATCCATCCACCCACTCACCCATCCTTTCACGCTACGAGCCTTTGCCTGCTGAGTTGCAGACAGAAGAGGCCCATCAAGTATTGCAGCCCCGCTATAGCTGCGGGTAGGAGTATAGGTTATACAGTATCAATATTTATTTTTCTAGTGCCTCAGTTGTTGACTTGTCTCTCTTCCTGTGCCCATGTTCCAGCATTTCTGTCTCCGTCTAGATACCTGTATGAGAGTCAGTTTTGGTCCACGCGTTGTTTAACTGTGGATGTCAGTGCCTGTGACATTGAAGGTCACCTCACTCTTACTGATACAGATTAAAGTGTTCTGGAGATAAAGGTAGTAGAGGCAGTGTAGTATGCAGGGTCAATGGCGTTGTTGTTACTTTGACTTAATAGAAGTCTCACGCTGTTATAATGGAGGTGTTCCGTACTGGTTTTGATTCACATTTACCCATAGACAGTCTTCGCACACTAAATGCATGTGCCGGATCCTATACATATGTCCAATGGGAGTAACAGGCCTAAATAGTGGTTTTCTAGCATACAGCAAGTAGACATTTTGCAGTACATGTCTACATCCCTTCTTAGGTATGGCCAGTGAAATCTCCTTCTCACTAGTAGTCTATTCCTACGTGTCCATCCTGATCATTAAGTTCATGCAAGACTTGTTTTCTTCATGTGTCAATCTGATCAATTCAGTAATTTCTGGACTTTGCATTGCAGTATGCATCTGATACTGCGTTAAGTGTTATGACCAAACAGTTTATTCTATCTATCCTATTATTAATCTCAGTTCCTGAATAATCCAGTAATGTGTTGGGGAAAACATGTATTATTCCCAGGGGGGGCTCCTGCACAGTGGTAGAGGGGCGTCGCCTCCTTGGCTGAGCCACCAGATAAAAATAAAACGATAGTTTGCTATCATTTTATTTTTTTCATCATTTTTCATTTGCTGGCAGAGTGTACAGGGAGAGGCGGGCTGGGCCACGGGAGGTGGGAGGGGGAGCAGGAGAGGAGTGCACTAAATGCATTTGTGTGTTTGGCCTGCAGTCTGAGGCCGGCCAAACACACATGCGTCCTTAGGTTTCTCCAACCCAGCTGTGTAAACAGCCAGGCTGGAAAAACAGCACAGACCCTAGGCTTGTGTCTGAGCAGCAGTCCAAGCCGATCAGACCAATCCTGACACTGCTTTAATGCTGGGACACCATAAGAGAAGCAAGGTGGCTGGAGGCAGTGAGAGAATGGCGGCGCAATGGAAACATTAGTGTTTTCTTTTTTTTTTAACCGTTGTTTACCCAATCGTACCATGCCCACCCACCCCTGTTGACATATGCGGTGGCCGCCGCTGATTATTCCTCACCCAGCTAGTCCAGCCAAATTCTCTTTAGGCAGTAATGGGTTTGCGCTCACCAAAATAAAGCAACAGCATTGATGTTAGTGATTTTTGGGCAAATCTGGATTTAGAAATTATCTGAGGTTAGAGCTGTAAACCATTTGTATCCAATTTAGCTTTCAATCAGCACATATACAAAGTGTCCTTATCGCTTTTGACAATAAACTTGGCTCCATAAGTATAGCCATGGAACTTTCATTTCTCTGTGAGCAAAAGTGTAGTTTGTTCACTGAATAGTTATTCTGTAAGAATTAATTGAATGTTTGTGGAGAATGTACAATTAATTTAAACAAATGATTCACACATTTATAAGAAGGTATTTCATGCTTCATTCCAGCATTTCATCTTCTTTCTGGTAGATGGATATCCTTTTATCAAATCAGTAAGTAGTTGCACAGGTTTGAAACTCCAGACACATTTTCTGTAGGAGTCAAAGTAATTTAGAAAACATTATCATTTCTTTAAAGTAGCTGATCTCTGCCTTCTTTTGGAGCTCCGCGTTTGGTGGGATCTACAGCTATCCTTTTGCTAAAACAATGTGTTAAATGTACCTATTGACGCTTCAGAAAAATTGGCATTTATCCAAAGATAACTTTTTACCTTGTGTTTTTATTATCACACTTTCAGATGTCCGCGTTAAGATGGCATCAAAATATACAAGCACTTCTTAAAGATCCACGTCTTTGTCAATCTTTTCCATAAGTATGTTAGACTATTGAATGGCTCCTGATAAGCCTTGGAGCCCACACACGCATTTGTAGAATCCAGGCGAACAAACGAATGAAGTTTATCCTTGATCCTCTATCCGTTCTACCTGAGCAGATGATACTGGTCTGCTGCCCAGTGTGTGGTCATTGATGCACACTTTCAAATTGCTGTTGTTCTTCCTGCACATAACAACTAAATAGGAGTAAGGACTTCTGGAATACCTGATGATTTCAGCTAATAAAACATCTTCCAATGTATTCCTCACATCCTCCACATTTGTAGGTACAATGCAACATGATAATTTTGAGAATGTGACACAGAACCAAAAAAAGATGTCCTTGAGTAGTAGTTGTATATCCCAGATATAAAGGCGATTGATAGTGACTCATCAGAACGAGTATCTTAGTAAGAAATAGGAAGTATGTCTGAGGAGCCTATGGCATGTAACATTGGATTTGAAACTGAGGTGCCTAAATTATCTAATAATCTGGTAGAGAAGCTATTTTATTTTCTGACAGTTATAAAGCGCTTGGCTGTCCATCAGGGCTTCCCAGAGCTAAAAGGCAGGTAGATGGTCCACATTTCGAATTTTTGAAATCCAATTGTGTTGCAGAGGTGGTGATTTTTAAGAGTACAATCCAGCTGGACCCAGTAGTTATTATTGAGCCAGCTCCTGGATCCTGGCTGGCAGCAAATGAAGCATGTTCAATGAGTCCCAGTGCAATTTCCAACACTAGTGCTCATTCATTGGCAGGCACATTTTTTGTGCTTAATATTCAGTGCAGAAAACTGCAGGGGGTGAGGGAGTGCTGTTATTTTCAGTTTCAGCCAAGCCCAATGTCAACGTCTCTCCTAGAGGGCCATCAGCACTCCGATTGGTCAAGACATCTTGATGTCAACACCATCAAGGAAACAAGCATTGGCAAAGAAAATGAATGGTGCCTTTTTGACCTATTGGCTTTGACAATGCTGTTTGTCGGTGCACGGCATCAGCAACAATAACAATGCCTTTTTCCGATGCTGCATAGCATGGTGTGCTGGCAGCTATGTCATTGTCTAAGCATGGATACACTTGGTAACATATATCGCCAGGGATTCACAAGGCATGCTCCAGGCATTCATATATCTAGGGAATTACGCAGACATTATTTGTTTGGTTTATTTACTGACCCAAGATGACGGTCACCATACAGACTGATAAAAAAGAAAATGTAATTTGAGTTGCTTGAAAGTGCTTTATACATTGCTCTTTGGGCTTTTCATAAATGGTAGCTTCTGGGCCCTCAAAAAAAACTAAATTGCAAAAAATGTAAAGGACTACAAGGGTTTTGAGGAGCAACTGACAAACAGGTTGTAAGAGCAAATGGTGGGAGCGGATGGGGGAAGTAACAAGGAGTGGGCGGGGGTGAGGGAGCAATGGAGGCCTTGGATGCTGACGCTGATGACAAATCATGGAGGGGAAGAGGAAAGCGAAAGGACAAGCTTCTGGGGAGTAATAAGGGGGAAGCAGTACACAAGAACAAAAGCTAGAAAACGTGCACTCTCATGGAGTGCTGACCCTTCAAGAAAAAAGTAGTTTCATGAATATGAGAAAGAGAAGTATACAAAAGCATAGTGAAAAGACTATGCTCCATGAGAGGCAAACACAATAAGAGAAAGTCAAGCCATTGAATAAGAAGCAAGCAAATTAGTGTAACGATAAAGCAAACCACTGGTAAATGATGGGTCAACTCTAAGTCCACTGCAGTTTTTTGGTATATTTCACAAGAGACTTTCTAGAACTGACAGCTAAAATCTGTCTGGTAGACAAGGCCAAAAAATAGGCATCGCTGTCACTTCAAAAATGCTTCAGAGGTAAACAATGATTTGGAGCCTGGTTATTTATGTTTGCAAGCTTTGTATGAAATAATGTATATACTCTGTAAGAATGCAAGAAGTAATAAAAGTTTGAGAAAATTAAAAAGTAAGGCCCTAAACTTTTGCCATGAGATTTGCCTGCAGCTGTTTGCTGTTGATTCATTACTCACTAAGGGATATCACAAGAATAGCAACTTACGACAATAAGGTACCAGAAAGATCACTGTAACAAGAGTCGTAACCCACTGAGCTATTACATACAATACACATATGTGACATGTGTTAGCGTGGCCTTGGCCTATCTATTTTGTGTTAAAATAGCAAGCATTCAGCCTTGCTTAAGGTCAATGAGCCCTTTGACTCGTTCAAATTAATATTCTAAGGTGTTGTAACACACATCAATAATAAAGAGTTCAACAACAATAGAGAGTCAGTAAAGGGCGCACCATGACCAATTTGGCCACGAATAACCACACCGTTGGTATCAATTTAAAGGTTTATTTCCCTATATTAACAACACTAAAGTCACGAAAATTAATCTCAACATCAATGATAAAGATAAAGAAACATCACAGGCTGACCACATCTCCTAAAATATCTTAACTTGAACAAAGCAACAAGAACGATCATCTCAACAGGGAAAACACTCATTAATAGTAGAAATATTTGAGAAAAATATATTTAATATAGTTCAGCTAGCAAATTTACATCAGTTCATTGGCATAATGAAACACCTCACTAACGTCAGATTAGCATTAGTATGTTGGGCTTCATGCAAAAGTTTTAGTAACACTAATTTGGAAAACATCTAACTACGGCACTATCAAAACAATCAGCAGTATTATAACAGTAGCAGTTGGTACCTGAAAAACAAAAGTCAAATAACAATGCACAGATTAAACATAGTTACCTATTCACTAAGGAAAGTCAGCAGAGCGGCTACAAGTACATCAGGGGAACAGCAGTGTCAGCTTCAGGATAGGGCAGGTTAAGGGGGATGGTTTAGGATTTAGACTCTAAGATCACTAAACCATCAGATCATTAGGTCAGCATTAAAACAGGAATAATAAACTCTAAAAATAATGAAATAACAAGATGTCAGTAGACTGATTGGTAAAGTATGAAATGTCAAAGTGACAGATCACTAGAACGAAGAATGACAGAATGACCTCAGGCTCTCCGTCAGCTGTTCATTTAATTAAAATAAATTCATAGTTTTCATTGGTCAAAAGCATCAGACGAAGAAAGAACATCCAATCATAAATCCATTAGATATTGAAAATACATTTGAAAAGGCACAATATTAGTTTGCAAGACTTTGATTTGATTCTTCTTCCATTTACGTAACTCCAAACAATACTAATTGTAGTTTCTTAGACTTGCTTCCGACTGGTGTCAGTGGAGCCTTTTGTTGTTCAACCATTCCAAAATACACTGCTACCAGACGATAGTTATAAAGATATGGAAACATTTTCATATTGGCTCATTTCCTGAAGATAAATACATTTCATTAGTAGAGACACAGAATAAACTTGTGACTTAAACAAAAGAAGTTTGTTATACAACGGACGTGTGGAGAACTAATGTTTCTTTCGTGGGTACATTTGTTAGATAAACACTCACCTTATCAGTTGAGGCCCAGCAGAAAACAAGAAATGCTTATATTATTTTGTCTATTTAGTTCATCTTAAAGTGAACATCCAATCCGTACAGCATTAGCACAATATTTTCAAAGCATAAATGCATGTTTTCACACATGGTGGTGGCCAATCAGAAAAACACAATTTTAGGTTAATAGACATGTTCACGTTAATACATCTTAAATAATCAAAGCAAGTGCTAAAAATTATTAGTACTGAATTTCTACTCTTACAATCCCTCCTCTGATGAGTATATATGTCATCATACATACATCTCAAATAAATGTATTTATTTATTTTGCACAGATTTTAAAAAATTTGTTTCTCTCACATTTTCATACATTTTCTTCTTCTTTGAGTTTTTCCCATATAATCTTTCTAATTGCAATTCTTCCCTCCTCTGTTTCTTTTATAATTTTCTCCTTTTGATCACTTTCTACAATTTGCATATTTCCATATTCCAATTGGACAAATCGCAATTGAAACTCCTTGTATTATTTTCATTACCATCCCTTTTCCCAAGTTGCCAAACCAGTTTCCCACAGCAGCCATCCCTTCGCCAGCTTTTTCCCAAACAATGGGCTCTGTTAGTTCTGTTAACTTAGTTTCTTCTTTTGGTAGATTGTTAATCAGACTTCTAACTGTTTTACTGTTGCCCGGTATGTAGGAGCAACAATAACATGGACCTAGCAATTTAGAAACTCTGCCCTCTTTTGCCAAGAGGATATCTAACGCATGGCGGGTCTGACGAGTCATAGCTCTTACCACAGCCATCTCAGTATCCAAAAGGACAATGGCTCCTGAATAATTTGTCAGCATGTTATCTACAACTGTAGACAACTGTTGAATTTTGATAGAATTCAGAGCAACTCCCACTGAAGGAATTATTGCTCCAAATATGTCTCAAACAGTGCTAGAATCTGATTCTCGCTTTTGTCTCGTTGGTTGTAATTGTCATTTTATGAAATGTACTCAAGTCATCCAGTTTGTCCATTTTCAGGAAATCTATTCCCAAATAACATGCACCATACCATCCTCGAGGAAGGCAGTAATAAGCATTTTTCCACCAGATATAATATATCCCAGGCACTGGTGGGTCCTGACCATTCAGCATAAATGTCCACTTATTCTCAAACAAAAACACATGCCTACATTCACTCGTTCCCACAAATATTTTATCAACTCTAGATTACGGCCTGTATATACAAAGCTTTCCTTTGTGTTGTGCATCTAAAGCTAGTTTTCCTTATTTAGTAATGTCAGTGAATGCATAGTCAATCCTAGGACAAAGTGAAACTAATCCCTTATCTATCTTAGCTTTAATTGTTCTTCTTCTATCTTCTGTGTAATCTAAGAAACTCTATTCTAAGGGTGAAAGTAAACAGGTGAGATTATTCCTGTGGGCGAAAGCGGTCCAAAGGTCAAAGTAGGTACAAAGAAATCCCTCATTATTACAATATTATTGTCCTTAGCTATCTTATGAAGATCTCTAATGATAGGTACAAAAGAAAACACAATGTCAAAATTTGAATAGAAATAGTGTATATACTCTTGGTTATAGAATCATGTTAGGAAAAGACTACAACATAAGTTAACGGCAGACTGTGATAGACAATTCCCTCCTCAACAGAGGCTGGAACTTGTGTACAGACATAACAATCTCTCGAATCCATCACATCAACATACTCACGCAAAAAGCGATAAAAGACATTAGAAGAAAGTTCTCCCTGAACATGCAAATATTTCTCATCTAACTTAAATCTATCTATTGGTGAAAGGGTAGGTACTAGCCCTAAAGATGTAGTTTCTAAAGCTGCGGTATGGTTTGTTCCATTCTTATCAATAACAATTACACCCACAATCAATATCAAACTTACAATTGCACAAACAATCACCAAACCAATACCCATATATTTACAGCATCTATACTTAATGCTCTGTTGGTTTTGGTTATCCATGGTCTGGAAAGAGTCAGAAGTAGAGATAAAAATGCAAATATGACTATGCAGCAAAAATCAGAGCTTAGGACAAAAAAAAAACAAAAGCCTTCAGTCTTCAATGCCTCCTTATTTATTTTTGCTTTTTTTCAAAATAACGTTCACAGCTTCATTCACACTGGACCCTTTTGTCAAAATAGGTAGAGTTGTCAAATTCAGTTTAGCAGCTTGTCAAAATCAGTTTATTAAAGTCTCTCAAAATATTTTCAGCAATGTCTCTTCTATTATCCTTCAAATTCACAATCTTTACCAAAATGTTCATCAACTTCTCTTCATGTACCAAAATATAGACCCAGAAGGTCTCTATCAAAATAAAAATTCAAAAATTATTCTTGCCACTCTTGGTAGTTACATATGCCCAATCAGGACCTGAGTATCTTCGATTGGCAACTCTTTCTTTTCAATGTTCGACCTTCATTTGATTTACCATCACTCAAATCTTCATTTCTGATGGTTTCAACTTCTTCTTGAATTGTTGGTATCACATTTGTCTTCTTTGTCGACTTTGATTTTGCTTCTGGCCAGTTGTAACCTTTCAGAGATCCCCCTATTAATGCTCTTTTCAGGATTGGACACAAACTCTTCTACTTTGATTCTCCCGCAGACATTTCAGGAGGAGTCAAATCCCTTTGGTTTGGATCTGCCTTAACTCCTTTCTCGCTTGGGTTAGTCACTTGTTCAGTCTGGTTTCTCAGACCATCTGCTTCTAAGGACACCCTCCTCTGAGCAGGTATTCTCTGGACCGATTCTCCCTCTTCTTCTCTCTGGACCGGTTCTCTTACTACTTCAGTTGTAGGTGCTAAGGACGTCTCATCCTCATTTCCCAGGATTTCTTCCACTTTGTCTATTACAGGTGTGGGTATGTTAACTGGAGTATGTTCAGGCTCTGTCTAAAGGTCACTGCTTCATCTGTCTTGGCCTGGGTTTAGGTGGAGGTAATCTCAACACCTCTTCTTCCCGTTCTGTTGGATTATTCACTTTCTGAGTGTGGCTTGCGTAGATGCAGTTCGGAAGTCCTGCACACTTCAAAGTTGTGGCAGCCACTAATTGCATCATGGCACCAAACACGACTTTCTCACATGCTTTTGAATCACAACCCAATCACCAGCCTTCAGGTTGTGTCCTTGAACTTGAGGCGGTGGCAGTGTGGTAGCTTCCACCTGATGAGAGAAAGAGCGAACCACATCATCTAGACTCTTGCAGTAGTCTAACACCATATCATCTGTAATATTGACAAGAGCATTTGCAGGTACAGCTGGCAACCTCATTGCCCTTCCCATGAGTAGTTCATGGGGTGACAATCCTGTTTTCTTGTCAGGGGTGCTTCTTATTGACATTAGAACCAACAGCAAAACATCTGCCCATTTCATATTTGTGGATGCACACATTTTCGCCAATCTCGATTTCAGAGTACCATTCATTTGTTCTACAAGACCTGAGGCTTCTGGGCGGTAGCTACAATGAAGCTTCTGCTTAATGTTAAAAGCTGGACATAGCAACTTAATCACCTCTTTGTTGAAGTGACTTTCTCTATCTAATTCTAAAGAGACCGGAAAACCAAAACGTGGAATTAACTCTCTAAGCAGTAACTTTGCTACTGTGAGACTGTCATTTCTCCTTGTTGGCCACGCCTCAATCCAGTGGCTGAAAATGCACATAATCACCAACATTTCAAACCCACACACACAGGCATTTCAATGAAACCCATTTGCATTCTGCTGAATGGTCCTCCAGCCATGCCAATATGTCCCATATTGACAACTGTTCCTTTGCCCACGTTCATCTGCTGGCAGATGACGCATCTGTGGCAAACTGTTTCTGCAACTTGTCTACATTTTGGATTAAACCATAACTGTTTGAATAACCTGACCATTGCATCTCTCTCTACATGGGCCTGACAATGATAATATCTGGCCATCTGAGTCAGTAGGCTGGTGGGCAACATTGCTTTCCCTTCTCCGGTTACCCTGCATCCTCATCTCTCTGAACACATTTGAGTTTTAGCCATTCCCTGTGCTCCTCTTTTGGCACATTATCCTGAAGAGCCTTTAATTCTTCTAACTGTCCATGAGACGCATCACATAATTTGTATAAATTTCATTATTCTCTGGCAACAGTTCTCATTCTCCTCTGTAGGATATGCTGGTCAAGGCCCAAAACTTTGCGACTTGATCTGCATACGTAATGCCCAGTAACACATAACCCTGTGATCTCTGATGTGCACTGCACTTCACCACAGCAATCTTTTCAGGCATTTGAATGGCCTTCAGCAATTCATGAATTCTCTCAACATTTTTTATTAGTGAAAGAGAAGAAGATAAGAAACGTCTCTGTGACCACAATTGTTCGAAATTGCGCACAATGCCAAATCCATATTGACGGTCTGTGTAAATAGTGACATTCAGCTGCAGTAAAATGTGGCATGCTCCAGTAAGAGCCATCAGTTCTGCCACTTGTGCTGAAAACACTCCTTGAAGCCATGAAGCTTCCAGTATGCCTGCAATAGTTATGCTGCATATCCTGCCCTCAATGTGCCTACATTATCTCTCAAGCAGGAACCATCAACAAAAATAATTTGATCATTTTCTTCCAGGCAAGTATCTTTAATATCGGCTCTGGGTTTTGTGCACAATTCTGTAATTTCCAGACAATCATGTTCAATGTCATCCAATTTGTCAATGTCTATGTTTTCAATCAGAAGTAAGGTTGCTGGGTTTAGCACTGTACATCTCTTAATAGTCACATTGGGCGATTCTAGGATTACGAACTCATATCTGGTCAACCTTGAGTTGGTCAGATACTGGGTTTTGGCCCTCATAAGCAAAATATCAATTGAATGAGGTACCATTATAGTAAGGGGATAACCCATCACAATGTTCTCACTCTGAGTGAGGCTCTGCTCAACTGCTGCAACGGACCACAAAGAACCAGGTAAAGCTGCTGTGACCGGATCTAAAGTGGCTGAAAAATATACCACTGGACGATTCACACGAGTCTGAGTCAAGACATACAAAAAACATGCATCAGGTTCATGACAAAACAACAGAAAAGGTTTTGTGTAATCAGGCATTCCCAAAGCTGGAGCTTGGCACAAACTCTCTTTCAAATCAACAAATGCTTTCATACAAGCTACATCCAACACTACAGGATCGGAAACATCTTTATGTGTCAACTTCTGTAAAGGCTTTGAGAAAACTGAAAAATGTGGGATCCATAGGCGGCAATAACCTACCATTCCCACAAATATCCTTATATCTTTCTGTGTAGTTGGTGCTGGCATTTGCAAAATAGTTTCAACTCTCTGGGAATTTTCCTAGTTCTTTTTTCAATCAAGTGGCCCAAGTATTTCACTTCTTTTTGACATTATTGTAATTTATCAAAAAAAGAGAGGGACTGGGAGAATAATGGTCCAGTGTACGGTCTCCCAAGACCTGAACATATAAATAGAAATAGTACACTGTTCCAAAGAGTAGACACATGCAGGGTTGAAAAGAGTCAGTGATTTCAGGAGAGCCCTTAAACATCCACTAGGATGCCAAGCTTCATCACTGGGCAATCTCCTCGTCAGACCGGTGCTGCAATGTCTGGCGGACCACCCAAGTTATGGCGGTGGTAATATACTGAAGATTGTGAGGCAGATACAGTTAGGTCTGAAACAAATACTGACTGTTGAGAAAGCTGTAGGAGAGACAAAAAAGTAAAAATTGGCTCCGAGCCTTAAGCATCACTTTTAATGAATCAGGGAAAGGTTCAGGCCAAGATTAAAAAAGAGACAAGGGGAGTGGATGACGCTTCATCAGCACCGTAACAACTACTTCTCCTATTTTTATATTCAATAATAAGTGCTGAGTGGTCACTTACTGAGCAAGGACTATTCGTCAAAGTCTCCAGGCGCGTGGCTGAGGGCAGGTTTACTGAGGGACCAAGGACAGAATAAATAATTCTTCTTTGGTTTGAGGCTTGCGCGTTCCTATGATGCCTATTCTCTACTATGGGATGGGTGACTGATTGACCAATCGACGTTGACAAATAGTCCTCGCTCAGTAAGTGACCACTCAGCACTTATTATTGCATATAAAAATAGGAGAAGTAGTTGTTACGGTCCTGATGAAGCGTCATGGGATCATTTTTTTACCATCGAGACGCGAAACATGTTGACCAGATTGCGTTAGGATTAGATACACTACCTCATTCCTTTGTGTGGAGTGCAGTGGGACATTATTCCCCGCATCCACTCCCCTTGTCTCTTTTTTAATCTTGGCCTGAACCTTTCCCTGATTCATTAAAAGTGATGCTTAAGGCTCAGCGCCAATTTTAACTTTTTTTGTCTCTCCTACACCTTTTTCAACAGTTAGTATTCCTTTCAGACCTAAATGTATCTGCCATACAATATTCGGTATAGTACCACCGCCATAACTGGGGTGGACCGCCAGACATTGCAGCACCGGTCTGACGAGGAGATTGCCCAGTGATGAAGCTTGGCATCCTAGTGGATGTTTGAGGGCTCACCTGAAATCACTGACTCTTTTCAACCCTGCATGTGTCTACTCTTTGGAACAGTGTACTATTTCCATTTATTATTGTAATTTAGCCAGGGACACTTTGGTGGTCATTATGACATTGGTGGTAAATGCCGCTTACCGCGGTGACGGCTGCCAACATACCGTCGCGGAGGCGAACATCTGTCCGCCATATTATGACACACACACACTAAACCGACAGAATACTGCCACAAACACATATCCTCCAGACCAAAGGTCAGTGTTAAAGTGTCGATACGAACACCCATACCGTTACGCCAACAAAACAACACCCACTCATTATGACCCACAAATCACCACGGCGGACATTCAACGGTGGTAAAGCATAGGCGGTACACACCGGCAAGGTCAGAATGGCCACCCAAATACAAAACAATACAACATTGGCCAAAACGAAAATCACACACCTGACACTGAGACACACACCACACCCACCCACAGGAATCTAAAACACACACCCACATTACACACAACCATTTGCCAACACGAAAAGACTGCAGTAGCTAGCCACGCAAATCACAGAGACAACTACACACACACACCACAATCACCCATACATCCGTCACGCACGCCACATCCCACACCCCACCACATTACTCAACACCCTCTGCACAACACTCACCACACAACAACCATGTCCCCACTAAGGCACCCCCGTTTCACAGATGAGTAGTTGCAGGCCATGGTGGAGGAAATCGTCAGGGTAGAGCCACAGCTCTTTGGAGCACAGGTACAGCAAATCTCTATTGCCAGGAAGATGGAGCTCTGGCGGAGAATCGTGGACAGGTTGAATGTCGTGGGATAGCATCCAAAAACAAGGGACGACATCAGGAAGAGGTGGAACAACCTACGGGGGAAGGTATGTTCTGTGGCAGCAAGGCACCAGCTTGCCATCCAGAGGACTGACGGCGGACACCCTCACCTCCTCCCCCACAGCTGACAGCATGGGAGGAGCAAGTCATGGCAATCCTGCATCCTGAGGGATTCACTAGAGTAGCCGGAGGACTGGACACTGGTGAGTCAATATTTACTACTTATCACCCCCATACCTGCATGCCATCTCAGCCCCTCACCCTGACTCCCATCACTCCACTCCATCCCATACAGTGCACCTACACATGTGACTAACCCCATTGCCAAGCCCTGAATGCCATACCAATGCATGTACAGCCCTCCTAGCCCTGCATGTACACCCATCACCAAAGCATGCACAGCATGGATAACTAACAATATCACAATACACAAACAAAGGTGTCAGGGCAACAGCAACGATGTTGGGGATGTACAATATGTCACAGACATGAAGCATAATACATCACTTACATCCCCACAGATGCCACAGCCAGTCCCAGCATGGAGGAGGCACTACGACTATCCAGTCCCACAACAGAAGATGCTCCCAGTGACGACAGCAACTCTGGACTTTTGGATCTGGATGAACTACCTGGCCCATCAGGGACCACTGGTCAGTCGGCCATCCCAGCCCACTCCCAGTCCACCACAGAGCCTTCCCCCTCAGTATCCAACACCACAGCACCCACCCATTGTCCCCACACCTCTGTCCCCAGGACATGTCAATCAGCAGTGTGCCCACCTGTACAGGGACCCCAATCAACACCTCACAGCCACGACAATCAGGGTCCTGGGGTAGTAGCAGTGTGCACACCGTTCAGGGGACACAGGAACAGGGGGACAGGGACACTAGGAGGACAGCTGTGTGCCAAGGGGAGGACAGGCCCAGGGAACCGACTCTCCAGGAGGCACTCACTAATGTCCTGGGGGCTTACCAACAATCTCAGGACAAGATGAGCCAGATTCTTAACAACATGCAGGAGAACAAGCGGCTGCAGAAGGTATACCATCAGGAGATCAGAGAAGACTTCCAGGCCCTTAACACCACAATGGTCTCCATAGCAGGTGTCCTGGCTGATATGGCGAACATCATGAGGGCATGTACAGCACACCAGCAGGTCCCTTCCACTAGCCAGTCAATGGAACAGCCCACAACATCTGCTGCAGCTGTTAGACAGGAGACCCGGCCACAGGACCCACAGGCCACCATCACCCCTCCCCGTGCAGAAGGTGAACCACCCCTGTCACCCAGAGAGATGCCAGAGACACTTGCCAAGACCAATAAACTCTGAAAATAATAAAATACCAAGATGTCAGTATACTGATTGGTAAAGCATGAAATGTCAAAGTGACAGATCTCCAGAACGAAGAATGACAGAATGACCTCAAGCTCGCCATAAGCTGTTCATTTAATTAAAATACATTCATAATTTTCATTGGTCAAAAGCATCAGGCGATGAAAGAACATCAAATCATAAAAACATTAGATATCAAGAAATACATTTGAAAAGACACAATAATAGTTTGCAAGACATTGATTTGATGCTTCTTCCATTTACGTAACTCCAAACGATACTAATTGTAGCTTCTTAGACTTGCTTCCGGCTCTTGTCAGTGGAGCCATTTTGTTTAACCATTCCAAAATACGCTGCTAACGGATGATAGTTACAAACATGGGGAAACATTTTTGTATTGGCTCATTTCCTCAAGAGAAATACATTTCATTAATACAGACACAGAATAAACTTGTGACTTAAACAAAAGAAGTTTGTTATACAACGTACGTCTGAAGAACTAAATGTTTATTTTGTGGATACATTTGTTGGATGAACAGTCACTACAACTTCATCTACTTGAGGCCCAGCAGAAAACAAGAAATGCTCCTATTATTTTGCATATTTAACTAATCTTAAAGTGACTGTCTGATCAGTACAGCATTAGCACAATAATTTCAAAGCATAAATACATGTTTTCAGACCTGATGGTGGCCAATCAGAAAACCACAATTTTGGGTTATTAGACATTTTCATGTTAATACATCTTATATAATCAAAGCAAGTGCTAAAAATTATTAGTACTGAACTTCCACTCTCACACATGCATGTTACACATTATGCTTTGTAGCAGTTGCACTAACTCCCTTTGCTATTTGTTATTGATTAAACCAGTAACTAGACTGCGAAGAGATCTCTTCTGCAAGGGCATTAATACCCAGAGCAACATTACTGCTCTGGCATTTGCTGTGTACACAAGTAAAAGCCTTAAACGAGTAAGATATTTTAAAATGCTGTCTGTCTCTACACAAATTAAGAAATTCAGAACAGATTTACAATCACTTAGTTTCTTTGGGGAAAAAGTTTTTGTAAAATAAATGCATAGGTTGACTGACAGACTACCTCCTCGTGACTCTGCCATTTGTGACTCCGCCCCTTTTCACTGCCAACTCTTTAACTTTGATTTGCAGGATCCTGGAGTACATATTTTCTATTCCCATTTCCAGCACTACTTACCCGTAATAAGACATACCTCAGCTACTTACAAGCGTGCTTGCAGACAGACGCAGCTGCAGTGTTAAGCTCACAGCAAATAAGAACCAAGCATATCTCGCCACCTCAAGTCCAACACCACTCACTTCTTACATAGGACATGTGCATGCACCTTCTATCTATACATGTGAGATCCTACATGGCTCGCATGGGACCAAGTAACAGCACAATGAGGCCACACAGGTGTCAATTGTGAGCCTTGCAGATGGCGAGATAACAGACCACGGGGCTATTCCACTCCCAAGATGTACAGAACCGCCAAAGAAATGCCAAAGCAAAGACTTGTGCATGTTAGTGGAAGACTCCATGCTGGGCTGTAATTAGGACACCGATGGCCTGGCGTGCACGCCACATGCACTAGAACTGTGAGTTCCTCAGAAGAGATGAGACTCCAAGGCAACACCTTGAGTGTCATTCAAATGTTGGTTTGGGCCCAAACAAGACATATTTTGGGGCCTCCTATTAAAAAAAACTGTGAATGTATAACCCAAGTTCAGCATGTTCCTTTCCTTAGTATGCCAGGCACTATTGAATAATACGTGAAACTTCCAGAAACAGCCAGGACACCTTAAACAGTGGTAAGCACAAACTGGCCAAAGTTCCCAAGTCAAACAGAATCAAACGAAAGCTTGAAAAGGCTTTGAGGAAGTCATTTCTTTTGGACATGTTTAGAAAGCTGGCCCTTTATGTGGTATGTAAATACCATGCAAAGGGTCCAGGGGATCCCCAGTGAGTGGACAGGGCGTCCCATAAAATCCCAAAGTGCTCTATTTAGGGGTAGAATGGTTGAGAAGCCTTAGGCTTAACCCAGAAGAGTGCATGACATCTACAAATACACACAACAGTCAATAAATGAGACACACAACTCAAAAAGAAGATCCACACCAATTAAAAAAAATAGCAAGTATCTTTATATATGTTTAGGCATTAGAGAAAAAACGATCAGCTAAGTATGTTTTTAAATAGGATTCTTTTCACTATAAAGAGTGGACATACTGCAATTTTTTAGTTCTGCAATGTTATCCAATGGGATGAAACCTACTCTGCAAAGTGGTACTTAGCAGCGACTTACAAGACCAATCTTCTGGAGTTAGGGTAAGTATGGAGCATTACAGTGGCCCGTTTGTTTTGTCAGTTATGTGCTGGTCGCGCTGCATGCTGATTGTTTAATGGTAAATTTGGGAAGAAATGCCTACTCTAAATGGAGGTCGGACTAGTGTATAGGGACAGGCCCGCAGACTGGATAACTTTGTGGGCTACTCGTGCCTGTATTGGATTGTAGTCCACCCGAATGTTAAGATTTATAATTTACTGTTTTGGAGGAGTACATCTGCATACTACAATCGTTAGCGTTATCGAATTTAGAAGGAGTCGCTAGCGTGTTTTTTGGATCCCGGAGATAGATGTACCATTCTCAATACAACAACGCCAAAAGCGGGATGAGCCATGCGCTTTGCAATTTTGAAAGGGATAGTGGGATATTAAATTATGTTAAATGCTTTACATTTGAAGTACGCATAAGGCGGATATTTATTATAGTGGCACTGCAATTGTTGAGATTTCAGTGTAATATTTGTTTTGGGAGGAGCTTAGGTTTTTCCCTTAAGTGATTATGGATCTTTATTTGTTTGTGGATCCCAGAGATAGTTATATTTACCTTTTTATTTATGACACTTTAAACAGAGGACGCTATCTTTCTCTGTAATCTTAAAATTACAACAAGAGGAGAAAAAAATAAACGAAAAATGATGTTACATTTGAAGCACTTGCAAGGGGCATGCTCTCAATTTGCATTTTCCCAGTGATGATTAGCATCCGCCTCGACTGTTCAGACAGTGTCATTTCATTCAGGCATTATTATATAAGTTGATCTCCTAGTATGTTCTATGAGACCATAGTAGTTCTTTTTTGTTACTGCACCAACCGGGATATATTAAGGATGTTTTGGTCATGGTCATAATAGAAAAGATTTGTTATTATGCACATTTTGTTTAATTTTGTTTTTTGTTTCATTTTTCACAAATGCTTGAATATGAAAGTACTATACATTGCCATTACAGATAATTTATATGGATGTATCAAGGTACATAGATGTCTACAGGGCACATCTTACTGCGGCAACACGCCAGGAAAGGCCGAACATAGTATTTTGCTACCGGACAAGTACTTCGTCCGTGATTGTCCAGATCTTATTTAGTCCATTGAGTAATTATGGATGTGATTGTTTTGAAAACGTTTTGCGAGTGGGGAGTGGTCTTATTGCATTTGGGGTAATAACCCTACTAGACTTGAACTGTATTTGGAGGATCATAACCATGTATGATACGTATTGTTTTTTTCAGTTTTCGTGAATTTATTTGTGACTATAGTTCGGTTGGCTTCATGACTGAAATCTGGTCTTCGTGAAGATAAGATTTTGGGGACAACTGGACTCTTAGAGAGGTAATAGACCGTATCTTTCCCTTTTTTGGCTCGAATAATAAGCGTTCTTCTCTCATGAACCATAGGACTAATAATTTTGTTTTCACAGGTGTCTTTATTTCTTCACTGTATTATTTTCATTTCAGATTTTATGTTCTCACTGGGATGTTTGATTGTTAAACGACTTTGCTAACTCCATCTTGAGGTCCAGGTGGTGGTCAATTTGGTGCTTTGGTTCTTTTGCTGCTTCACAGGGTGGTTTTGTCTTTCTTTCTTTTTTAATGTGTTAAATGTTTTTGTTTTTCTTTAAACTTGTTTTGGGGAACATAAATACCCAGAGGGAAGCAATAAACGGATGCATTGACATTATTTTATGTTGGCATTCATGAATTTCGAGTGTCTGGTTTTAATGGTTTAGTAGTAATAAAGTGAGATGTTGTATTCGTTTTAGTGATGCTATGGTGCATTGTGAACTTATAGAATGACTTTATACCATTATCAGCCTTGAAGAAGTCCCTAGGTAGGGACGAAACACATGTCCGCTGAAATCATCTATTGACTGAGATCGTCAACGCACCTGTCATGCTGTTATATCAATGTTTATTTTTATGTTGACATATTCCTGGTGTACATGTAAAAAGAATCAAGATTGAGTAAAAGACATATGTTCCTCTGCAACGGTTGGAGGTTTTCTTCTCTTTCTTAAGAAGTTAAATATGTACTATAGTCATTACGATTGTTTTGACAACGATTACATTGTTGTCATTTCCTTGACCATGATGTAATAGCTATATACGATATAGTATCCGCGACTTGCTTTATATATAAGTATGGGGCAAGGCCCATGGCAGCACCAACAGGCCACTTCAGGAGGCACTGGGGCGTCCGGGTGCACAGGTACTTTTCAGCACTGGGTGCCCAATGTTGTCCTGTGGGGGAAAAACATACAGCATTCGGGCATTTCACAGCAACTTACGGGACCAATTTCCTGGACTTAAGGCAAGTATGGGGCAAGGTCTAAGGCAGCACCAACAGGTAACTTCGGGAGGCACTGGGGCGTCTGGGTGCAGTGGTACCTTTCAGCGTCGGGTGCCCAATGATATGCTTTGAGGGGAAAATATGTACTGCACTCGGACATTTCACAGCCACTTACGGGACCAATTTCCTGGACTTAAGGTAAGTATGGGGCAAGGTCCAAGGCAGCACCAACAGGCCACTTCTGGAGGCACTGGGGCGTCCAGGTGCAGAGGTGCTTTTCAGCATCGGGTGTCTAATGCATTCAATGGAGAACTGCAAAAGGAGGCTGCAGGCTGTAGCTAGGAAGCCAGTCGGGCTGAACCAGCATGTGGGCTTAGGCCTTGCTATGCTCAGCAATGGGTGGACACCTTTGGTCCTCTTCTACAAGGCCCAGGGGTGTCATATGCAGGGGTGTCCTTAGGTGTCAGGGTTTTATTTAGCGGAGCAGTCTTGGTTGAGTGGGCCTGTGTGCAGAGGCTGCAGGCGACGTCGGGGAGTCCAGGAGGGGTGAAAGCACAATGGACTCAAGCTCTGGAGAGCTGAGGAACTTTGTTGGCACTGGTGGCCCACTTCAATTCGGGCCATAGGTGACAGGTGCAATGGTGGCTTCAGGTATCAGGTTTTGGCTGTTCCAGAGGCTTCAGAGTCGTCTCTTTTGGAAATTCTTTAGAACAGGTCAGCTGTTCACATGAGGTCTTGAGTCTTCTTCATAGGTAGGCAGTCCTCCCAGTATTCTGGAGTCAACAGCTGCAGGACTAGTTGACTTTGGCACAGTTTTCAATGAGGGGTGCAGACAGGCCAGCGATGCTGGTACCAGGTAAGCTGCTTCTTCTCTCCTCTTCTGCTTTTGCGGCTCTTCAGTTACCTCCCTCTTCTTAGGTCATCAGGATCTGCTTCTCTGGTGCCAAGTGCTCCCCTAAATACTGAATTTAGAGGCGTTAGACGTGTTTAGGGTAGTGGCCAATGGGTTACTGACCCTTGGGATCACTACACCCCCTATATGACCATTTCTTGTGGGAAATGAGCATAACCCTGTCCCAGAATTCCTGGGTATGCCAACTCAAAGATGGCTTCCTCTGAAAAATCGTGTCCACCTCACCCACTTTAGCGGTGGTACTACCCTGCCAGTGGCTTGCCTACCTAACTAGCTAACTTTTCCACCTTCCCAGGTGCCATATGGACTCTGGACGGGGGTGAGGTGGCTTCCTCTCCTGTGAGGGGAGCCAGATTTGCAATTCAAAGGCAGCAGCCCTCTGAGACTTGCGCCTTAGAAAGGCTAATCAGCAGGTCATCCTAGGGAAGGGGATGATACACACTCTTCCTGGACAGGCTTTTGGTCTGGACCTTCAGAAAGAAGAGGGTTCTCACCCTAGGGGTCCAGAATAGTGTCTTGGGTGGCAGGCTGTCAGAAACTGGTCAGCAGCACAACAGAGGCTGGTAGGGCTTCAGGGGGGACCTCTAGGGTGCCGTCTGGGGGCATGTATTGGTAAATCAAACACTGGCATCAGTGTGGGTTAACTAATATGAGATGTTTGATACCAAGCATCCCTATCTTCAGTGTAGCCATCATGTAGCTGGGGGACCTGTATTGACTAGTGTCCAGCACATGTATTTAAAAAGGCTTCCCTGGACACTTATTATTTCTGGGAATTGACAGAGACATACGAGGGGTATATCTGCTAGTGCACACATACCCCCACATGTAATATAATCAAGCCTGCTTTAGGTCTGTAAGGCCTGCTAGAGGGGTGACTTACATATATTGCATGCCGTGTTAGGGGGCATGGCACACTGGCTATGTGCCATGTCATGTTTTCACTTTTGTCTGCACCAGGACATGCAGCCTGCAATGGCAGTCTGTCATGTGCTTGGTGAGGGGTCCCCTAGGGTGGCATCATTTGTGCTGCAGCCATTAGGGACCCTCTTTAGTACCCCAGGCCCTAGGTACCAGTGGTACCATTTATTAGGGACTTACAGGGGGTGCTAAAGGTTTCACCATATGAGGAAACAACTGTGCCGTTTTGGGAAAGAGAACTGGCACTGGGGACCTAGTTAGCAGGAACCCAGTGCACTTTCAGGCGAAATCATATCAGATTCCAGGCAAAAAGTGGAGGGTACCATGTCCAAAAGAGGCACATTCCTACAACATGCACTAAGATTTGATTTGTCTTGTAAAAGTAATATTTACATGGAATTTAGTGTTTAACCACTCTGTTCCACCCACTTTGGGAAAGACATGGCAAGGGTAATTTGGTGGCTGCATAGGAGACTAGCGCATGATATTAAACAAAGACATATGAACAACATACTTGAAATTATAGCTTTAACTGCCAGATATTTGTAACCATAAATAAACTCTCCTGCAAAATTTTCATTCTCACTGAAGTAGTGAACTCAAATCAGTGCTCTGAAGCTTTTCACCAATCAATTCGGTATTTTTTGATAATTTTCTCTTTATTCTCTTCACCTGCCTTGCCCCTGTTGTCCTCTTTCTATGATCATAATATTTTGGCTAGACAATGACCTCCAACTCTGCTGCTATGAAGGGGTAGGAGGCAGAAGAAGCCATGACATAAACATTATGGTATAGCGAGAGAGGTGAGATAGAGACAGAGATGAGGTCAGAAGTAGTTGAAGCAGTGAGAGACCAAACAGAGTGAAAGGCAAGGTAGTCAGAAAAGTACAGGAGGTAGAATTTTGAAAGGGTAAGTAGAGAAAGAGAGTTAGAGAGATAGCTATGGTTTTAAATTGAGTAGGACAGTGTGAGAGAGAACTAAGCTAAAGAGAAAGAGATGTAGGGAGAGGGAGATAAGTGGGATGCAGAGGCAGCAACGAGGGTGGTAAGGTAAAATGAGAGAAGAGTTACAGAGAGGTAGGGGAAGAGAAATGTATGAAAGGTAGACATGGACCTTTGAAGTAATGAGATTAAAATAGAGATATGCCAGGCGGAGAATGCAGTGAGGTAGAGAAGGGATAATATGAGATGCAAGGTATAGAAAGAGGTCAGGTAAAAAGAGTACTGAGACAAAAAGACAGCGAGAGGTGGATGAAGTGGAAACAGAGATAGGTGAGGTAAAGAAAGAAATTAGGTTAATACAGAGATAGAGATTTATAGACAGAGATAGAGAGGTAGAGAGAGAATGGTCTATATTCACATTACAGACAGAGGCAAAAAAGGTGAGGTCAAAAAAATATAATAAAGAGTGACAAAAAGAGAGAGAGAGGGAGAGGGAGAAAGAGAGCTGCAGTCACGAGGATTAGTTGAAATATAGCAGGCGAAGAGAAATAGAAAAGATGATGTAATGATAGACTGAGAAAGAGGAAGTGGTGGAAGAAGAGAAGTGGGGGAAAGGAGTAAAATAGTGACAGAGGTGAGGTAGAGGAAATAGAGGAAGAAAGAGAGGAGAGGTGAGATAGCAAACAAAGAATGAGGTAAACTGAGAGGTTGTGTTGTGCGTTGAGATATGTGATGTAAAGATTAGATAGAGTGAGAGATTTGAGGTAGAGAGAAATGTGGTAAATAGAGATGAAGTAGAGAGAGGGATGAGAGAGAGAGATGGATGAACCTTGGAACAGAGTGCTGCAGAGAGATAGTTGAAATAAAGAGTGATATGAGGTTTAGGGACAGGTAAAGTAGTTGCAGGAGAGATAGAGGAGGTAACATGAAATAGAACAGTGAGCTGCAGGGGGAAGGTTAAAAGATAGAGCAAGAGAGAGAGAGAGAGAGAGGAAGAGAGAGCGGAAGAGTTGGTGTTGAGAGTGGGGCTAAATAGTTATAGGTAGGAGCAAAGAATGGCAGAGAAACAGTGCTGGAGGCCCCGTAGATGGTGAGGGTGCTGCCATACTACCCATTTTGCCCATGCCTTCTGGCTTACAGCTTGTTGAAGGACATAGGCAACTAAGCTGAAAGTAGCACCAATTTTCAAACAAGTTGAAGGACAAATGTGTAAGACGCTGTGTGAAAATACCACAAATGACACATAACCATGCCTCAGAAGTCAATATTAACTGCTCAATAGGATTAGCAAGTCACTGGGAAAAATATTGTAGTTAGCTGCATTAGCATAGATGAAAAAATTGGGCCCTGTGCGAAGAGGAAGGGACTGCCCTCTCTGAAAGTGGAGTTTGAGTGTTCATGTGTGATGCATGGCATGCAAGTAATTCCACGGGGCTGTAGAATCCCTGTATCTGCAGAGTTTGGAATGGGTGGTCACAATCATGGCTCTGACAAGGGAGAAGATACCGACCACCAAAGAATTATTGAAGGCTGCAGAGAAGAACAGCTAAGAGGAGCAGCATTGTTAGGGGGTCCCTCCATGGGAGCATCTTGTATTACTTTCGCAAGGAAGCATGGTCAACACCAGGGCTGGTGTTGGTGCCACTGAGCCCATTTGAAAACATAGATTAGACTCCAGTAAAAGGAATGTATACCTATGACAGCAGCCCTGAAGAGGTGAAGGAACAGAATAAGAAAGACAGGAGATGTTGGGGAGACAGCAGAAAATGTATGTCAGAAGATGAAAACAGAGCAGTCGTACAGCAAATAGCAACATCAGGTGTGAGATGCATCAGCAAGTTGGACACCTCAAGGGGAGAATCTGCCAGAGGGCTATCTAGAATAACCATCATTCTTCTGCACAGAAAGTGACATCCCTGGATTTCCCATTATCCATCAGCACAGGAAGTAACATTGATATCACTGGATTTCTCACCAGCCATTTGCACAGGAAGTGACATCACTTCTCACCCCTCTCAGGATCTATCACAGTATGTATACATGCAGGGCATGCAGCTGGCACACTGAAGGTGCGCCAGAGGCAAGATCATCTGCTCATGTCTGTGCCTGGACCCCACCAAGGCCAGGGACTATAGTCCTACCGCTGCTACCATGCTGCAATCCTCTGTGCCCTCAATCCTGTCCACCAATCCACACTCTGCTGCCTTGCCTCACCACACAACACCAAGAGGAGCATTCTCCTCCTCCTCCATGCAAGTTCATGAACGTACCCACACCCAACACTCACTGCACCAGCAGCACCCAACACCCCACTCACTCACACTCAGACAGTCCTGAAACCACCCACTCAAAACTCCACACTTGCATGCATGCGCCTCGATACCCTCCCACTCATCAAAGATGCCATACAGATCTGCGAATTGCTGTACAACAATGCCCTTGATCTACATTTCCTTGTGGAAACCTGGCTGAAACCTGCATCAGCATCTGACATCACCACAGCCAACACACCCAAATACACGATTGCCAGGCAAAATAGATTTCACAAGCCCAGAAACAGAATCATCATCATCTTCAAGAGCCCCATCAGCTGCACCACATCCATGAACATGTCATCCTGCAAAAATGCAACACTTTTTGTTCAAGCTCTACGCCACAGTCAACTTCTTCCTAAGCAGCACTCTCATCTACAGACCACCAGGACCGTGCACCAACCTCATGGATACCATTACAGGCTTTGCTGAACCACTTACCCTTGATGCTAGTAATTACATCCTATTCAGAGATCTGACATTCATCCCGACATACCACACTAACTCCAACTCAAGGGCATTCATCAAAGAGCTTGGACGCGTGTGCCTCACCCAGTGATAAAAGGACCTACCCACAGACACCTGGTGAACCCTTTTTTCACCAACTTCGACAACATCAAAGTCGATGAGCCCATACCAGTCCCATGGAGTCATTTTAGCACAGGGGGATAAATATGGGGCTATGGGATTAGCACCATTGTTTAGATGGGAACGTCTCAGTTATATATCATTGACACAAGTTAGGTTTACACATCAAAAAAATGGTGCAAACCACAATATTTTGACGTTAGACGTGTCTAGCGTCAAAATATAAATATGGAAGTTAGTTTTGCACCGAATGTGCATAAAAAAAGACGCACATTTGGCACAAATGGAGTATAAATATGCCCCTCAGTCTTCCATCCTCCCAATGTCAATTCATAATTGCCATTAACACTGGATAATACAAACATCTGTTCTTTCCCGCACTGTGAAACAGCTGAATTGCATTACTATGTGTTTTATAAAAATATATTAATATAATTTGTCTGATTTGCCTTGGTGCCCTTTAGTTATATGCAGGGGGAATGGAATTATGTGGCAAGAAAAGTCCAGTTATGCATTTACAATGCCAGTAGCTAACTCAAGTAATTGCGAGACCAATTGCATTGTAAATGCTTGTTGTTATCATAGCAATGTTAACTGCAATAACACTTCAATAGCCAGTCATTTGATTCAGCTTTAAGAATGGTACTTGATGGTCTAAAGGGGGGACTTCGTTGTCATGTAAGGTGGTCACTTTAATTGCCGATTATGAGCTATTGTAAGGAAGGTCATGAGAGACATATGGGGTTATGATAATGTGGATTACCTGCATTTTGAACATAGTCCTTGTGGCGACGTTCTTAACAAAATTGTGAAAAGGGAGGACTTAGTCCTCACATTGGATTCAGTTCAGGCTGCAGCTCTGAATCAAGTTACCTTTACTGTGAAGGGCAGTGGTAGCATAATTGATTGCATTGCCATTTAAAATCAGTGGTGTAGCAAGGTCTCTAACTTTACATACTTCAAATTTGTCTGAGCGATCATAATCCATTGGTCCTGAACTTGTTCATCAGCCTCCCCCTACCAAAACATGTCCCCCCAATAGAGGTCACCATGAATAGAGGTATTCAGCGCAAATGATCGGATTTTGATTCTGGACCATTACTGACAGAGTTGGTGGGAAGAAATTGGGGACATCTAATGCTCTGTCTGGGGTCTGGTGAAACCATTTAAACTTACCTAGGGCTTATAATGAGATTTGTAAGTCGGTGGTAGAGCTATTAGTTTCACCACAATCCTGTGGGGAGCCTAAGAAAAGGAAATGGTTTGATAGGTCTTTTTCCCTTGTCTATAATTGCCCAATAAGGGCTTGAAAGAAGTCACCAAGGGAGGTGGAGGAGGTAAGGCTGTGCAGATTGTGCAATAAGGAGTGATCTAGGAGAGAAAGAAAATTGTAAGGCAGGAAGCATGGGAGTATTAACTTCTGGCAACGGTGGTACAATGATGTTTCTCTTTTTTGGAAAACTTAAGTTCTCCTTTTTTTTAAAACACCCATAATACAAGGCTTGATGCAACTATTTCACCATATCTCTGGGTGGCATATTTAACTACGATTTATGAAACCTCTGCATTGGCAGACACATTAGACAATACAGTAACAAGTATCTCAAGCCTAGGAAATGTAGAGATTCCCCGTTAATTACTCTAAATGGGAAATATCTGCAGTAGAACGGAGCCCAAGCCAATAAGGCACTGGCCCAGTCTCTTTTTACATTTTTAAAAACAATTTAGATCTATGGGCCCCATTATTAGTCAATGTGCTGTGAAACGCAATTCATGACGGCCTGCCAAACACCTGGTCCAACTCAATTATTATTATTACAATCTTTAAGAATGGGGAATGAGCCAAGCCATTCTGCTATCATTCTATCTCCCATATTGACTCTACAGTGAAAGCATTGGGTAGAATTCTGCTAGACCGGTCAGAGACATGGGGGCAAGTTTATGAGGGGGTTTGTGTCGTGTTTCAACCATGCAATGTGGTACATGCACGACGCAAACCCCAAAGTGGCTTTATAAATCTGGAGTAAAGCAACGCAGTGCAAATCGCTGCGTTGCCTTACTTCACCCTGGGAAAGCATTCCATGGGCGTTGCAGGGAGGGGTGAGGTTCCAACGCAATTCCCATGGATTTTGACGCATTCATAGATTTACCAGAATTGGTAAACATGGGAATGAATCATTGGAGGGAATAACAAGGAGAATTATCTTTATTTATTTCTCCTTGTAACTTCCTCTTTCACAGATAGGGGAATACGTCTCAGGCAATTGTTTTTGTGCAGGAAGGTGTCCCTTCCAGTGAAAAACAATCCTGGATGCAATGGAGTCACCCTTGCACCATGGTGCAAGGGTGCCTGGGATGGCTCTAGGCAACCAAAAGGGCACCAGTGCAAGGAAAAGGCAGGACTGTGCCATATTGACTAAAATACGGTGCATTCCTGTCTATTCCCTGTCACGCAGAGCATCGCAACAAGGTGACTTGCTCCGCTGTTCTGCACTGCGTGTCTTTTTCATAAATATGCCTCCCGGACTGATGAGAAAGGCTTTCTTTCAGATGTGCAATACGGGTTCAGACAGGGCCTCATAACCATAGACCAGAGCCTGAACCTTGGTCTTTTGATTAGCAAGTATACCAATGGGAAGAGATGCTGCTTACATATAGCCTTTATGAACCTCAGTTCCACGTGTGATTTTGTTGATAGAGGGATGTTATGGAGGCAATTCTGGAAATGGGAGTGGATCCCTATATTGTGCATTTACTGAATCAACTACTTGAGGATGTAACGGGGTGTATTAAGTATGGCCCTAGTAGTGAGTGCTCCTCCTCAATTAAGATCAGACGGGATGTTAGACAAGTGTGCGTCTTGGCACCCTTTCTTTTCTGCCTCTGCATCAGTGATCTTGAACCATTCTTGTTGAATACAAAGATAACATTTACCAGTACTTATATAGGAAGAAGAATGTGTCCTTCTCTCAAGAACTGGTGTAGGGGTGCAAAAGTTACTGAATAATTTTGTCCTGTTCATGGATCAACTGGGACTGTCTACACCTAAATCTAAATCCTATACTATGGTCAGCCGCTTAGCAAACTGGAGACAGCATATGTTAACAAAACCAGACTGTCATGTGTATCAGCATTTACGTATTTGGGGTCCCTTTTGACAACAAATGCTTCTGGAGGCATCTGGTAAGAGTAAGGAGGTCTCAGCTTGAACCGTTGACAGCTGCAGTGTTTACGTTTGCTGCTAAACTGGGCTCCTCGCCCTTGGATGTGTTGATGAAACTATATAAGGTGAGATGCATCTCAGGGGCTACATATGGTGCAGGTACCTGGGCACCCTATGATACCACAGAAATACACATCAGTGAAAACTTTTTTCTGCGAAGTTTACTATATCTTCCCAAAATTGCACCCACATTTGTATACCTCGAGGACTTGGGTTTACCGAATGCAGACCATTTTGTGAAAACTGCTCCTTTACTGTTGTGGTTGTCAATCTGATCTAGACCGAAAGCTTTACTCACTCATGCTGTGATCACTGATTGTAGGAAACATGATAAAGCCTGCAACATTCAATGGCTGACATACGTAAATGCCAAATTTTGTTCGATAGGATGAACAGAACTTTTCGATCATTCACAGACTATCAATCCGTCAGACAAGGCAAGTGTTAAAACTGAACTTCTGGCCTTGATGAGGAGACGAGAAGCCTTAGAGTGTGGCAAGAGGAGGGACATAACTTATTGTTCACGAATCACCCCTAATTATATGGAGCCTTATCTATACTCTGTACCACATCAAAAAAGGTATTATTTGGTTAGGTTTTGTGAATAATTTAGCCCATCTGTTCCTTTGCTATCCAATAGATGTGCTTTGTGAAAAGAACCTTGTGCGATGTTCTTGAGACTCAGGGTCTGCACAATCCATGCTAGATTTTCTCTTCTTTTGCGAACTGTATACAGAACCAAGAAAACGTTTTCTAATTCCCTGACTCGAATCACTTGATATTAGAAGTAGACCAGCCCTGTTCTAATTACAATTACTGCAGCCAGAGCTGTTTTGCCTTATAGTTTAAAGGTATATCCCTGCTGCGGTAAGGTTGTGGATTGTGGTGGGGGCGTACTTCAATACTGATATAGGGTTTTTAGACCTATGTTCAAAAAGAAGATTGTTTTACATGCCATGCATTACATCTTTGAATGCTCTGACTGCACGCTTCTGTATAATTGTTGGTATTTGCAACACCATGAGTAGCTGCACACAGATAACTAGAATGGATTTATGCATGATTAGACATGTTTTTAGACCCTTGTATAAATGGGGAAACTGCGTTATATGTTAGGCGCAAATCACTTTACAATCTATTTATTTGATCCCATATATTTATCCCCATTGGTTGTAACATGCGTACCTGTACACAGACTGCTGGAAGGACTTTTATATGCAAATTAGATTGCGATTTGGTTTTAACCTTTTATGTGATTGTTATTTAATGCAGTACTATGTTTTAATGAATTTGTATTCTTTTATGATTTTCAACCGAATAAAGATTTATTGCCTGACTGACTGGAGGAATGCAAGGCAGAACAAATCGCTGTCTTGCGTTGCTCTGCACCAGGGAGGCTTTCCGTGGGTGGTGTATAGGTTTTGTTAGACATTTACTCTCTTTTTCTTCTGCCTTGCATCTCTTTCACTACACGAACCTACCCCACACAAACAATGCACCCACTCTCCTGTATGCACTGCATTTTCTTTAACTTTCACCCTGTCAATATTTTGACAGTTGTGCACCCCTTCACACATTTTTGCATAACCACTAATAGAATTGGCCCATCTAACCATTGCTCCTTGCTCTGCAGAGAGGCCAAGGACTGGATGAGCATATATTCTGAACCCTTTTAAAACCCACTAACCTGTACTATGAGAAGTTTGCACTGTGTTCAGCTTTAATTCCATAGCTCTAAATCGTGGCGCACCCCAAAATTTGCACTCTTTTAACACTGTGCTCTAAACATGAGCGATGTCTTGCATGACAAAAATTACAGAAGCACATCATTCTGGGAATAGCAAAGGCTCTTAAGGAATGCAAGAGTACGTAAAACAAGAAATGTAAATAGGAACATCGCTGTTCCCAGGCTGAGAGGGCAGGTGATGCGGCACAAGAAGGGTGGCAGAACATGTACAGGTGGGCTCCTGTCCCACCAAGCCTGCATAGCAAGGCCTCTATTGTAGTGGTGGAGATTCTTTGATTTGGCCAGACGCAAGGCAGCTTGAGGAGATTGTGCCAAAGGAACTTTGGATGCTAGGGAGAAGATAGTGCAGTGTTTGGCCAAAGGTTAATTGACTGCATCGATGAGGACTTCATATAAACAGTTGTTCTAAATGGGGTCATTAGTTGGCAACGGTTGGCACTCTGTCCAAGTAGGGACTCTCACTCTAGTCAAGTTAAGGGATATATGGCAATGTGTAAAGTATTTGTATACACACACACACACACACAGTCAAAACACCACAAAAGTACTCCGCAACAGTTTAGAAAAATAGCCAATATTTATCTGAGTAAAACAAGATCAAAATGACAAAAATCAAACATAGACAAGAAAAGATATGAATTTTCAAAGATTACATCTTAGTATAGTGCTTAGAAACACAATAGCTGCAACTGGCACTATCACAACTGTCTTGATGGAGTCATTCCCAACAGTCCAACACCACTTGTGAGGGAGTGCGGACCAGTCACGGAGTTGCGCAGACAACCTGTAGAGTACCTTTCAAAATTATGAGGAAACAAATATGTTGCATGGAGTCAGGGAGGTGCGGTGCCACTGGAGCAGGTGTGGCATTGGCTCCTTACTGATAGGCAGGGGCGGCATAGGTGGTGAGGCGTTGGTTCCTTACAACCCGGCAGGGTCGATCAATTCAGCAGGTCAAGATGGGAGGCATTGACTTTGCAGTGTCGCGATCGTCCATGGGGCCATAGGTGCTGCGGCAGAGTCGGGTGACACGGGTGTGATTGACAAGGCACTCAGGACCCATGCTCAGAGGCGCTGCAGCATCGGGCCTGCAGCATTGGTCATGGTCGTTGCACTCAGCAGGGAAAACAGCTCGTGGTTGTTGCACTCAGCGGGGACCCCATACTTGATGCAGGCAGAGGCATGCAGTCAGACAGAGGCACCAGTTCCGAAGTCCATCTGGAGTCGATGTGCTTGGTTTCTTCTTGGTTGCCTGAGAACTCACTTCAAAGGCCCCAGGAACCAGACTTGGCACCATTTGGCAAGTCACAACTCTCAACAAGAGAGCCCAGGCACTGGCAGGTGAAGGCTTTGATGTTTCTGAGACTTCTTAACAAGAGGCAAGCTCAGTTCAAGCCCTTGGAGAACCTTTGAAAGCAGGATGTTGAAAGCAAAGTCCAGTCCTTTCACTCGGAGAACAGAAGCAGCAAGAAGCAGGCAATCACAGCAAAGCAACAGGCAGAGTGGCAGTCCCTCCTACAGCATGCATCTCTTCTTCCTGGCAGAATGTCCTCAGTCCAGAAGGATTCTAACTTTGTGGAGTGAGAGGTCCAGTAATTATACCCATTTCTGCCTTTGAAGTAGGCAAACTTCAAAGAAAAGTATTTGTAGTGCACAGGACCCTGCCTTTCCTTCCCTGGCCCCAGACACACTCTCGGGGTTGGAGGCTGCTTTGTGTAAGGACAGACACAGCCCTATCCAGGTGCAAATGTCAGCTTCTCGGATCACACTAGCTCAGGAAGACCCATCAGGATATGCAGGGCATACTTCAGCTTCTTTTGTGTTACTTCCTCGAGTGAATTCACAAACAGCCCAACTGTCATCCTGACCCAGACATGTATTCCACAAACATGTCAGGGCACAGAATGATTAAGCAAGAAAATGCCCACCTTCTAAAAGTGGAATTTTCAAACTTACAATTTAAAAAACAACTTCACCAAAAGATGTATTTTTAAATTGTGAGTTCAGAGACCCCAAACTCCCCACCTCTGTCTGCTCCCAATGGGAAATTACACATAAAAGATATTTCAAGGCAAGCCCCTTGTTACCATATGGGAGAGATAGGCCTTGCAATAGTGAAAAACACATTTATCAGCATTTTATTATCAGGACTTGTAAAGCACACCAGTGCATGGCCAGTACTTTAAATAGACTGCACCCTGCCCAATGGGCTACAATGGGCATACCTTAGGGGTGACTTACATGTAATAAAAGGGAAGGTTTGGGCCTGGCAAGTGGGTGCACTTGCCAGTTTGACATGGCAGTTTAAAAATTGGCAGGTCTGAGACATGTTTACAGGGCTACTCATGTGAGAGGCACAATCAGTGCTGCAGGCCCACTAGTAGCATTTGATTTAGAGGCCATGGGCACACCTAGTGCACTATACTAGAGACATATTGGTAAATCAGATATGTGACTCATGGATTAACCAATCACCAATACCATTTAGACAGAGGGCACTTGCACCTTAGCACTGGTCAGCAGTGGTAAAGTGTCCAGAGTCCTAAAGCCAGCAAAAACGAAATTCAGTACAGGATCAAAAACAGGAGGTCAGAAGCCAAAAGAAAGGGGAAACAATGCCTATGGCTGACTAGCTGAAAGTGGGGAGAACTACCCAAACTCTAGGGAGTTCTCATCACTAAGGCGAAAGAACCTGGGCAGACCATCAGCACTGGTGTATTCTGTACCAGGATGGTGTTCCACTAAAAAGCCATTTTCCTGTAGGGAGATGGACCACCGCAACAGTTTAGGATTCTCACCCCTCATCTGCATTAACCATCTGAGGGACCTGTGGTCTGCCCGAACCTGAAAGTGAGTCCCAAACAAGTAGGATCTAACTTCTTCAGCGCCCAGACCACAGCAAAAGCTTCCATTTCTACTGTGCTCCACCACTGTTCCCTGGGAAGTAGCCTCCTATTAATGAAGGCTACAAGTTGATCTAGGCCCTCTTCATTTAGATGTGAAATCACGGCTCCCACACCATACTCTGAGGGGTCTGTCTGCACCACAAATAATTTGGAGAAGTCAGGAGCCTTGAGCACAGTTGCTGTGCACATGGCCTCCTTCAGGGTGTCAAAAACAGTCTGGCACACCTCAGTCCAGATCACCTGATGGGACTGCTTCCTGGAAGTCAGCTCTGTCAAGGGTGCCACAATGGTGCCATACCCCTTGATGAATCTCCTGTAGTACTCGTTGACACCTAAAAAGGCTCTCGCCTCTATCTGGGTCTCCGTGGGTGCCCAAGCCAGAATGGTGTCAATCTTGGCTTGCAGGGGATGCCACCTGGCAACTCCCTACTTAGTGTCCCAAGGACACCACAAACCCGTGCACTATTTGGCACTTACTGGCCTTGATGCAGGACTTCTAATGCCCCTCTGGCATTGAGAACATCGACCTCTCCTTGGCCTCTATGGTTAAGGCAGCCTGCCAGTACCCAGACATTAGATCAAACATGCTGAGGAACTGGCAGCTCCCAAATAGTCTATGAGGTCATCAGCTCAGGGGATGGGGTGCGCGTAAGTCTTAGTGACTGCATTGAGACTCTGGTACTCAACACAGAATTTCGGTTCAGGTGTGACACCTAGTGGAGCAGCCTTGGGGACCAGAGCCACTAGGCTGGACCAAGGACTGTTGGATTCCTCAATCACCCCTAACTCCAGCATCTTAGAGACTTCCTCTTTGATGCTGTTTCTCACTCAACCTCTAAAACTTGTGCTTAACAGGTCGGGTGTCCCAGTGTCAATGTCATGGGTACACCATTAGGTGACTCCAGGGGTAAGTGAGAACATGGAGGTGTACTGACCCAGTAACTGGCGACAGTTCCTTTGCTGTTCTAGGGTCAGAGTAGGGGAGAGGTTACTCACTCCACTGACACAACCTTCTGCTTGGAAGACAAGAGGTCAGGAGAGGTTGACTCTCCTCTTTCACCCCATCATCCGTGACCAAGAGCGTGGTCAACTGAGACCACTCAAAGTGTGTATTGAGGTGGTTTATGTGCAGAACCCTCAAAGTATTCCTAGGAGTCTGCATGACCACCAAGTAGGTGACATTACTCTTGCGTTCCTTCACCTCAAACAGCCTACGGTCTTAGAGAGCACGGTGCTCTACCAGGGCTATCACCCACACTTTCTGGTCAGGCTGAAACTCAACCAGAGTAGAATTCTGGTCATACCAGCATTTCCTGTCCTCCTGGCTAGCTTCCAGATTCTCCTGAGGGAGCTTCTGGAAGCAGGCTGTCTCGTTCCCGAAGGCCAGCATGTAACTGAATACATCCCGGGGTGGCTTCTCAGGAGCTTGCTCCCAGTCCTCCTTCACCAAACTGAGAAGCCTTCACACAGGGTGCCCATCCAGAAGTTCAAAAGGGCTAAAGCCAACCCCATTCTGCAGTACCTCTCTGTAGGCAAACAACAGGCATGGTAACAGAATTTCCCACTTATGTCTCCTGGGTTCTGAGAGACCCATAATCATGCACTTTAGGACATGGTTGAATCTTTCAACCAACCCATTACTTTGGGGTGGAAAGTTGTGGTGAACTCATAAGAAACACCACACGCCTTCCACATGACTTTCATGTACAACGGCAAGAATTTGGTAACCCGGTCATATACCACCCCTTGAGGAAACCAACATAGATAAAGATCCTTATAAGTGCCCTGACGACGGTGGGTGCAGTCACTGTCCTCAGAGAACTAGCTTCCGGATACCGGGTGGCATGGTCCACAAGACCAGGATAAAACTGTTGCCACTAGCTGTCTTGGGATCCAGAGACACCACAATGCCACTGTCCACCCGCTCAAAAGGGGTGATCATGACAGAAAACAGTTGAAGAGGAGCTTTGCACTTCTTCCCAGATTTGCCACTCGCCTGGCAAGTTTGACAAGTCCTGCAGAACGCATCTGAGGTCCTTCTCATTTGGGGCCAATAGAAGTGGGTGACAAGCTTGTCAAAGGTCTTGTCCTCCTCCAAATGACCTGCCAGTGGCACATCATCAGCCAGACCCAGTAGGAAGGCTCTGATAATGTGGGGTACCGCCAGCACACAGGCTGCACTAGGCTCGGCAACCTTAGGCTTGCTATACAGAAGATTATTCTCCCAGTAAGTCAGGTGAGATCCAGAGGTGTCACCAGCTGCCTGGGCCTCAGCCTGTTTCCCAAGACCATCAAAAATGGGGCACACATTCTGCGCTGTGCAGAACTCCTCCCTGGTGGGGCCTCCTTCCAGTGGGTCAGCTCAAGTAGGTCTCCTAGTTCAGCCACTTATTCTCCTGTGGGTTCTGGGGTGCCCCCTCAGGTTCAGCCTCCTCCCAGACTGTGGGAATCTCAGTAGCAGGTTTCCTATGCCCTGTGCCCCTCCTCCTCCTGGCAGGCACCTGGGCTACTGTTTTAGGTTCCAGGTCCTTCTCATCACCATGTCTGGTGGCCAAGGACTGTGTGGTCATGCATGTTCACTCTGGCAAGCCTAACATCTCCAAGTGCAACCTGAGCTCCACCTCCTTCCAGGTGGTATGTTCCAGGTCGTTCCCTAGCACCCCAAAAAGGGAGAGAGTGGGCACCACGTAACCTATCCACCCAAGGGGACAAGGCACCGTATCACGGTGATTAAGAAAAATAACCCCCTGGGGAAAATATGATACTATCCACCACATATTCTCTTATCATACACTCATTCACTCCAATCATCAATCTTAATAAAGGACTATCACAAATTAATATTTAATCAATAATCCCATATACAATGAAAATATTAAAAAAAAAAAAAATCTAACAGGCCCCTCAGGGGACCTCTGTACAATCTCTAGCCTAAAAAATATATAAATTGGGAGACAAAACACAAGACACTGTCCCTAGTCTATTGTCTCTTGCAGCCCCAATTTAGGTATACAATGGCCAACTGTACAAGAATAAGAAATGACCAAATAAAATACACAGGTTCCAAAATTATATAATCCCCATTACTTAAGAAGCCCTCTAAAAAACCTAAACCTGTCAACCGTAGCCTCCCAGTTCCGCCTAGGCATTATTTAAAACTCACCAAAATTACCCCTTTGAGATATCTCCCTTATTCCTTTATTAAAACATCACATAAAAACACCCAGTGTGAGCAATCAATCAAGTCAGTGCCCGCTCAAGTAGGACCAAACAAACATTTCGTCATCATTATGCCACAACGCTCACGTGCATCCATAATGAATCATACAAGCAGCAAAATTCACTAATAATCACCAAATCATACCCTCATCCAGAGATTATTTCATACTTCTCTATTGTCCAAAGACATATCACTTCTATATGAGCAGAACAAATTAATAGGCAGTTATGGACATATCAAGGGGACCCTGCCGTCCTACACGTCCCCAATATATATATTTTCACCGGTGGTTTACCATCCACATGCGGGGCCCAATCTCTCACCCCAAATCATAATGTTTATGACTACATTTAATACCATATGGTGCCCAGGAAAACCGTGTAACCCATAACCCATCAGCAAGTATTATCCCATGTTTTCACTCTATGTTCCACTATTTCTTCAATTTCATAGAAATGTTTGAAATGAGTATTGAGCTGTAAATTTGGCTCTTAGTGTCAGATCTATGGGCAAAAAACAGGAATAAGATTGGTTTCCTTATCTCTCGAACTTGCCACACTTTCTATGTTTCCTCAACAGGAAATCTATATTCTTTCAATCACCATGGACAACACCTTCTAATAACTACAACGGGGAAAATTGTCCCCCCCTACAAGCACACAAATGTTTCATTATATGATACCCTCACAGCAAACCATTTTGCCTTATACATATGTATGTATACAGTGCTAACGCATGTTTCTGTTACGCATCAATTTTGAGGGAGGCATGTCTTCACACATCATGCAACTGGTGGCTTTTTTTTCCCACCCTAAAGATGGTACAATCCCCAAGTTGTTATGTACCATGACGTGGGTATCAAATGTGTGAGATATGAGTCCAAGTTATTGACACAGAAACACCAATTAGGTCGCATTACTGGGGGGGCAGGTCCCGAAGTCATGTTAACATTAGAGCCCAGGGCGCAACGCACTGGGCACAGGGTAAACCTCATCTTCCCTTTATTGTATGAACAACCCTCGCATCTGGATCCACCTGCTACTAGTTCCACGCTCTCCTTACATTTTCAACAGAACAGTGTTCTTGTCTTTTCTTCCTCGACAATGCATCAAGTCAACGACGTCTGACTCACTTCCTTATATTTTGAGATGGGCGTGGTAACGGCTGGCCCATCACCCAAACCAAGTTGCTCATATTCCTCTCCTTGGTCCTCCTCATCCTTTATATCATATCCTGTATACTACGTTTTCACTTCCTGTGCTCCTACGACCAAGACCCGTGCACCGCTAACCAGCCTATAAGACTCCTCCATCACGCGCCATATTAGACTCCCCTCTATTCCTATACAATACACAATTAGGTAAAGGTTTCTCACCCCTCACCCACCCACATAAAAAATCAAGACTTTGGGTACCTTAGATCTACCAAATCCTCCTGTGTGTCATCCTCAAGGCATTATTTATAGCTATTTAATATCCTTCCAAGGTCGCCCTTGTGGGCTCCCTTACTGTTTAGGAACTCATTTCTTCAAAGGCAATCACCCTAGTTGAGCACATTTACCTCCCCATTACACAACCTACTAGGGTCAGGACAGATGGGACACTAAACGTAGTACCCGAATGTCCCAAAACAATGAAAAACCCACTATCAAACACCCACAGCCCCTGAGAGTCGATTATCTGGAAGACAATCCTCTCTCTCCCAATCTTCCTTACTGTTTAACCCTTTCTTAACAGTCTCTAACTTGAGGATGTACCAAAGTTCTCTCCTCTTCCTCAGCGTCTCCCCATTACCACCTCTCTTTTTTGGGAGTATCTTCTCCAGAATAAACCATTGCAGGTCTCTATCTGAGTGTCCTTTCCATTTAAAATGTTCCACTAATGGGGCATTGGGTTTGCCCGTTCTAATCGCCGATCTGTGTGTTCACATAAACGAGTCCTAAACTCTCTGCTTGTTTCCCCCACATAGTCCAGACCACATGGACAAATGATTAAAAAGACAACGTTCTTACTGCGACAGTTGTTCATACTTCCGGGGTTTGCTTTAAAGCCCTGATACTCATTTAAAATAAGCTTTAGTTCGATAACTAGTACCATAAAAGGTCAAAACATACCTGAAGAAAAACCATCACATTTCATATACATTACAAAATAAGTTAAGAATATAATAAAAATCAATACATACAAATATAAATACTACTGGGCCCAGGACTTAAACATAAAATTGCGCACAGAATACTCTGGCACTATATACATAAAAGATGTACATAAAAGATTTTAAAAGTTATAAATCTGTGCAAAATGCAATAGTGTTTTCAGCAATCAACAACAAATACAGTACAGAGATGAGAAACACTTCCCTAGGAAATTTACAGAGTCAGTTGCAAAGATCTAAAATTTTGGACCACAGATCCATCACAGCTTTTTTGGCCCAACAGCACAGTGGTATTAGAAATACACACACTAATTAAGAATTAATTCCACGAAATGTGCTAAACCATATCCGTCATTGGGAAGGCAACCTGCAGTTATATAAAACTATACATACAAGGCAACTCCACAGAAGAAGATAAAATCTTTCTTCACATAGCTCCAAGAAATTTAGCGACAGACGTAACTGAAACATGATCAGTATTTGATTTAAGAATTCGTAGAGCTATAGTAGACCTACGGACACCCTGCAGCCTGCACAGAGGTACAAGCCACTTCCTGCGAGGGATTACATAAGGGGGGCAGACAAAAATATACATGGGGCAATTTTTCAGTAGGGGCATTACAAGCTGGGCAGACCAAACTTCCGTCAGATAACCAACTGCTCATGAATGATCTTAATGGTAAGGTTCCTACACAAAATTGGAAGTACAGCTTCCTGTCCTTAGGGGTCGAGATTATGTCCCAAAATGCTTCATAGCTGCGCGCATCCTTCAGATCAGTAAAAATGTGAGACAGCTTACAATGAATTGCTACATGCAGTTCTTTAGAATCTACCATGTTCTAATACTTATTTTTAAAATCAAACTTTGAGGGAAAGGCAGCAGTAGTTGGGCAATCCCAGAGCTCGTGCCATCTAAGCGAATACAAGACAAATTTTCAGATATTGTTAAACCAAGGTAACCAAAGGATTTCACCTTTTCAAGCGGCGTGCCTCCAAGAACTACCTTCCCTTTGGATGATTTGTGGGAGGTGAACATCATCAGTTTAGTTTTGAAGGTATTGATCTCTAGTCCCTGAGAGAGACAGAACTCATCAAATCAATTTAAGAGTTTTCTGTAGGCAACTGGTGGTCTTGGAGATTTAGAGAGAGTCATCTGCAAACAACAATACAGGAACTTTACGTGCACCTATACATGGTGCATCTGCCTCCAACACAGCTAAAAGGGGTACAATGCCATTGATATACAATGAAAATAAAGTTGGAGCAAGTCAAGTGTGCATCCCTGTCGTACTCCACTTTGTACTTGGATTTTGTCAGTAAGCTTCCCCTGATCCCCCCACCTGACACGTGCATAAGTATCCTCATGAAGGCGTATTAGTAAGGAAAGAAGGTGGAGAGGCATTGCCAAGTCAAAAAGGGCTTCCAACAGCTTGTTGCGAGGTACTAACTCAAATGCAGATTTTAAATCCACGAAAGCATCATTAAGATTTCCTTTGCCAATTAAAACAGTTTTCCAATATAGGAGCAGGAATCTAAAGACTTGGTCAAAGGTTTTGTACGAAACCCAGCCTGCAGAGGGCTGAGAATGTCATGGTCAGATATCCAATCCAGGATCTTCCCCAGAAGGCACACAGTCTATTAAGCTGATAGGTCTATAGTTACAGGACAAAGAACTATCACCTTTTTTACGTATGGGTACAACAACAGCATGCTTCCACAAGTCAGGGATTTGTGCCCCCATTCCCTATTGCATTAGATAGAATAAGGCATCTATGTCAGTCAATAATAAGACTGCTGGGACACCATCTTGGCCAGCTGCCCTATCATGCTTGAGGGTGCCTAATGAATGCACAACATCAGAAAGGGTGAACAAGTGTAGAGTTGATGAATCGGGTGGTTGATCAGTGGTGATGGGAACAGCCCAGTTCTGCTCATACACCCCACCAGAGCAATCCATAGTGTATAGTTGACTGAAATGATTAACCCACTCTGATGGAGCAATATTAGTTTCTACGCACAGCACACTATTATTAGGGCCTCTCACAGCCAAGGACCAAAATCTTACACAATCCTTATCAGATGCTGCTTCATTCAATGCAGCCCACCATTTCTTATCCAGCAGACGCTTGGATTTACGAATAGCATCCTTGTAAGATTTTCTGACTATATGGATAGAGGTTATATCCTTGATAGCTTTGATCAGTTATTTGTTTAAGGCCCGGCAGTCCCTATTATACTAAGGATGTTTCCCTTTCAGACTTTTGCCACCAAGAGTGGACCTACATGAAATGGGCTGCAATACTTTCAAAGCAAAGTGCATGACATGCGATCAATTGCACATTAGTTGAGGGCTTCTAATTGTGCCAGCCAAGACCTCAAGACAGCATTAACAGAACTTAAAATATCAGGCAGAACTAATTGATGCCACTTCAAATATCTTTTGTCGTTGGTCATATTAATGTCTGTTAGTGATATAATGGGAATGCTAGGCACAGACAATTGGTCAATACGGCAAGCATTTGGACAGAAAGTGGATTATGGTCGCTATCTATCATCTCAACAACTGCATATCAATGACCAAAGGCCACAGTCTCGAATCAACTAAGCAATAATCGATTCTGCTGGTATGGTTAGTTTTGTTATGTATGAGAGCCCTTAGCATCTGATTAAGTTCTTCCATTAAGTGCTCTAAACCCAAATTCCATAGTCAGGGCTTCTAGCTGCACAGCTGCTTGGGACCACCTATTTATGGGAGGGATGTCTAGGGATGGAACACCCCCACATCCAATTTTCCTTACATGTTGAGCTGAGATCATCCCTATCCAATGGCTCGAAAGTGACATTGAAGTAACCTGCTACAATGATTTTGGAATATCGGGGGCACTGGGTTAGAAACACTTCCAACATGTGGAGAGTGCTGGAGGACAAGCCCCCGACCCCTCTTGCATAGATATTAATAATAATATTTACTCCGAACTCCGGCCCAAATGATAACTGAATACCTAATATATCAAGAGAGTCAATGGGTAACTGTGATATCTGACAGTTTAAGATTGTTCTAATCCATGTGGTTAGTCCACCAGAGGGTCTACCCCTCTTACTAGGAAGTGCTGGAATATGGAAATTCAGAAACCCAGACCGAAAGAATTGATCCACTGCTTATGTTTCCTGGGAAAGGCAGATTTCGCAATTCTCAATAAATTGGTCAAAAGCTGGCAAGGAGGTAGTAGAACTTAAGCCTGCAACATTCCATGAGACAAAACGTACCCCATCATTATAAGATGCCGGGAGCAACAAAGACGTAGTTGTGGCACCATTGGCTGGGAAATTAACCAGCTGATTTAGCAGTGTCTGGCAAGAGCTGTCAAAGATAGGGGAACTAATACACTCAGGGGCAGGAGCAGGGAGAGCACTAATGCCAGGACCGACTACATAATGACAAGCAGGAACTACTGATGAATGAACTGGAGCAATCTCACATGAAACACTGAGTCAATAATTATAATTTAAACCTGATATACTACCCCCTGAATGAGCATTGTGGTGGATAGGGGGCCTGGGGTATTTAAACTGGATGCAGGAGTTCTTTGGTGGACATGTTCTTGCATCTAAGGCCACCAGATCATCTACCATGCTCATGTACCTGAGTGTCAACTCGATCACATCATGTTGTGTTATAAGGATCTGGTCTCCTGACTGCCCTAATTATGTCCTCACGGTTCACAGATCGACAACCACTCACATAGCGTATCCAATGGATTGCCTTGTTTTTAGTGGGTTCTCCACTCTCTCTAGATGCAGGAGGGTGTAGCTTGGGTACATTAACCATCAAAGCAGTGTTTGTAAATTTGGGCCTATCGAAAACAGAACCTCCCACACAATTAGAGATACCATTATCTACAGGCCCAAATGGTTGGCAATAGTTTCTTGGCTCCTTGACGATGCCTATGTCACTACAATTGGAAACCCGGCAAACATTCCCTAGCCTTCCGTCTGCTGGCCATTTGTTGACACAAGGAGCCAAACTAGCACAAGCAGAGCCAGGCAGAGGGATAAAATTCTTGTTAGCAAAGGAAGATTAGACAACACAGATACTGGACCGGAGGACCTGGACACAAGGCCATGGGTACCAACCAAGGAGGTCATCACGGCCGATGCAGTCATCAGCCTAACCATAGAGATTAATGTAGACACCAAAGATTTGAGCTCAGCCACCTCAGTCTTTAAATCTTACATATGAGAGAGATGTTGTAACTCAGCCGAATTGGGGGCAACCGCTGTGACTATGGGATCACCTGCTATAATATCATGTGTGTCTAGGATGTCTCTTAGAGGACTAAAACGATTACTGTGAAGCAGGACATTACTGTAGTCAAGTGGTGATTTATTCACCCATATCGGTGTAGTGTGAGTACCACGACATGCCCCCCCTTTCCCTTCATATACCACTCCTCCAGGTCTCATACTTTAAACATGTCAGGGATTTTCTTGAATTTAAACCCCATATTTATGAAAGAGCACACACCCTGAGCATTTTCAGGGGCATTATCGGGGGGAGGTCAGTATTTCTTCACATTCAACTAGAAGATTATCAATCCTTGTCATCACACAGTTATCTGGTTTTTACGTTTTTTTTGTTCTGTACTGTCCCAGGCCTACTCTCTGCCGCCTTTCTTTTACCCGTATGCAATATCACTTTGTTGAGAATAGTAAATAGATATGCCCCAGCCAGGTCTGTTTGATCAGTAACCCTCCTGGCAACCTAAAAGAAAACAAAATGTTAGAGGGTGGCCCAGCCCAGCCCTCTTCGGGCTCTGCCCGCATCCCGTGCAGCGGCAGTCTCTGTAGCGCTTTATAGCGCTCACCGCTGGTGCAAGTGTGAGAAGCTGGGCAGGAAAGATGGCCGCCTCCAGGGGCCAAGAGCACTCTGGGAAGTGTAGTCCCCCAGACAAAGTTCAGCACGTCCTGCGCAGCGGTGATTTCAGTAGCGCTTTATAGCACTTGTCGGTGCAAGTGTGAGCAGCTGGGCAGAAGATGGCTGCCTCCAGAGGTCAAGAGCAGTCTGGGATGTGTAGTCCCCCAGGCAGAGTTCAGCGCATCCCTCGCAGCAGTGATCTCAGTAGCGCTTTAGAGCACTCGTCATTGGTGCAAGTGTGAGTAGCTGGGCAGGAAAGATAGATGCCTCCAGGGGCCAAGAGCAGTCTGGGATGTCTAGTCACCCAGGCAGAGTTCAGCGCATCCCCATCTTTTTACATTCACAGCTTTATCTTCAAGAACTGTTAATTTTCACCTGAGCAGAAACCTGTGCCGACATTTCCAGGCTTTCCCTCCTCCTGGAGCTGGGATCGGCAGGGGCAGATTTAGGGTCTGAGGGGGTGGTCTGTGAGGGTCTGAAGATGAAGATAACTGCACAGACAGACAGGGGGTCCTTCTGCCTCTGCAGAAGGCTGGACACAGAGTGACAGGCTGGAAGTGATGTCAGCATCCGCTGCTGGTGCTGTCTCAGGTGCAGCTGACCTGGAAAGGGAAACCCTTCCTCTAAAGCCCTGATACTCAATATGTCTCTCCTCAATACATAGGTCACAGCAGCTACAATTACCACATCTGTGGTTACCCTTCACTTCACCATCAGTCAAACTTAATTATTGTCTAAGTGGGCGTTCCTCCCAGTAGGTGTGTACCAAACTGTTCCTTAAATTCTTATTACGTGTGCATGCATAGAGGAGTTTGCTCAAGGGAGTTTCTCCTTCACTATTTAGGACATGCCAATTCTTATTAATGATATTCTTAATCCTATTGCTAATGTCATTGAATTGACTCCCAAATACTATCCTATCCATGTCCTTTTTCCTACCCTTACTTTCAAACATAGTCTCCCTGTCATAGAAACAAGCCCTCTTAAAAGAACGACTGATCACTTATGAGGATACCCACTGTCTTTCAACTTTTGTTTTAGTACCACAGAATGTTTATAGAAATCATCTAGAGAGGTGTAATTTCTTCTAAGTGTCAAAATGTGTCCAAAAGGGATAATCTCCTTTTGGACTTTAGGGTGGAACCTTGAGTAGTGAAGAAGAGTGTTTTTATCAGTGGGCTTTGTATATAGCTCTACCTCCAAACTTCCACTGTTGTCCTTGATGGAAATATCTAGGAAGTCAACTGCAACATTACTCACATGGGCTGTGAATTTCAAATTAGTATCACCCAGGTTCAACCATACCAAAAACTTGACTAATTCTTGACGGGAACCTTCCCATACAAAGATGATATCATCGATAAAATGATGCCAGGTCAGCAGATTCTCAAAAAACAGGGCCAACTCATTGTATATATCTTTTTTTTCTCAAATTTGCCCACATAAAGACAGGCCAGTCTTGGAGCACAAGTAGCTCCCATACTTGTCGCTTTGAACTGTAAATAAAGATTGTTTTTGAACAAAAAAAGATTATTTCTAAGGACCAGGGTGACACATTTTATAATAAATTCCCCATTGGCCTCTCTTAAATCAACTACCTCTGTTTATCACCTTAATCATATTATCTTGTGGAAAGTTTGTATAGAGTGCTTCTATGTCTAAGGTAACCAGGAATTGCCTATGCCTATTGAACTCCAGACCTTCAATTTTTGATATCATATGGGCAGAGTCCCTGATATATGATCTTTGTTCCTTAACTAGAAGTTTTAAGAATATGCTCTGGGGTTCCAATAGAGACCCAATACATGATATTATCAGTCTTGGTGTGGGATCCCTCATATCCTTATTAATTTTAGGGAGCCCATAAAATGCAGGGATTGTGGGGTTCCTTATACGTGAGGAACTGGCCCTCTTCCTCACAAATCCAACCTTCTGCTAGTCCTTCTCCTATCACCCTTCCTACCTCCCTCTTTAAGATTTCCATCTTCGTCATAGGAACTCTTAGATAATGTTCCTTCACTGACAAAAGTTTCTCTGCTCGTCTCTCATAATCTGGGGTGCCAAATATCACAACCCCATCCCCCTTTGTTAGCAGGGTTTATAGTGACACTGGAATCCTGTTTGAGGGATTGGAGAGCATTCCTCTGTTCATTTGTTAAGTTATTTCAGGGTTTGAAAGGATCCCAAAGTATTCTCTGAATATCCATCTCAACCATACTTTCCAGTAGCTCCACCTCTTTTCCTACTTGTGCAAGGGAGGGAGTAAATGTGGCTTTGGGTCTCTAACCAGAACTATAACGTTCATTTCTAGTAAACTCACGCTCCGCAAAGAATTACTGCAATCTAACTTTTCTATAGAAGGCCTGTAAATCCTTCTGCAATTCTAACCTATCCACCCTTGCTGTTGGAGCAAAACTAAGGCCCTTCTCCAAAACTTCTATTTCCCTCTCAGTCAAAATCTTTTGGGATAAGTTCACTATAGGGGCTTTATCTACCACAAGTATCTTTGGTTCCTTGTCCAGTCAACAGGCATGGATGGACTCACAGCTACCCTCAAGGAACCTGAGACCACCCCCCATTCAAAGGGAACCTGAACTGTCAAGCATTGGTGATCACTGTTGTCTACTGCTGCAACCTGGTGGACCACATTAGGGATTACCTGCTCCTCAGACACCACATGGCAGCAGACAGTTGGTCTCTCAGAGCCTCCACCCGCCTCCCATTGATGGTCACCCACCGCCTGTACCTTTTAGTGTTGTCAGGCATAAGCGTTCCCTGGACCACCTCACACTCACCCAAGTAGACTAGCATCAACTCAGCTGGCTCCCTACCACTAACTGGGGCAAACTGCTCCCCAAGCACCACTCTCGCCGCCCCTGTTGCCTGCCCATTGGTGGGGGGCTGTGCCTGCGTGGGACACTTGGAACTCCCCCTGAAATGCCATTCCTAGCCAGGGGTGAAACACTTCAAGGAACCCTTCCATGCAGTCTTTCCAGAAGGGCACCAACTTTTCTTATCAACAGGGGGTTGGGAATCCTTACCCTGCAAAATGGTTTGGGGCCCTTACTTTTATCCTTGTCCCTTCCTTCTTCTGTTGGGGACCCTGCCCACCCTTTGCTGAGTCTCCCACATACAACTTCTTGTGGACCCTGGTGCTGAGCCAGTGGTCCACCTCCTTGGTAAGCTTCCTGGGGTCAGTAAGCTTGCTGTCAATCAAGTGCTGGTGCAGCTCTGGAAAACAATGACAAGACAAGTGCTCTAATGCAATCAAACCATCTAGTGCTCTGCAGAACGACTCAACATATCCCAAGTTTGAGACCCAAGTTTAGTACTCTCCCTAAACTTTACCCCTTAACTCTGTAGGGGAGACAATACCTCCTGGACAGGGCATCCTTCATGGCAGGGTACACCATCTGATCCTCTGGACCTAATGCCAGCAAGGTGTCCCTCCCTTCCACTCAGAAATACTTCCACAGGCCTGCCCCCTAATCTCTCTCAAGGACCCTGTGCATCCTCAGTGCCATCTCATAATCTTTGAACCACTACTCTATGTCATCCCCCACAACAAAATCCGTCACCAAATCCTTGGGTATATGCACTTTCCCCTCAGACTGCACTGTAGAACTGCTGCCCCTATGTGTGCTGGACCTGCTCTTTGCTCTTCAGATCCAGCTCCTTCAAGCTCAGCTCTTGAGCTAAAAGCATTTTCTTCTCCTCTATGTCGATTTTCTCCTTCTCTACAGTGATTTTATCTTTCTCTGTCTCTCTTTTGAACCTGGCTTGTGCCTACTGAAGCTCCATCTCATACTTCAGCTTGAGCTTCTCCAGCTCCATTTGGAGCCTCCTAGCCTCTCGTCTACCCTCCAGCTGTTCTGGGGTCAGACCTCTTGAGGAAACACTGCTGCTTGCCATGGAAGGTGTCCCCCTACAAAGCTGACACTGATTCTCCACCAAATCATCATACTTGTTTTGCTCCTCTCCCACCAAAATAATATTCTCTTCCCCTGTGTACTCATCAGTCTCTTTGCTGCCAACCAGGCCCTCAGCACCTTTTGCAGCTCTTCCTTTTTAGTGAGGCCTTTAATAGAACATTTGAGCTCCTTGCAGAACCTTTTGAGCTGAGACACTGAATAGGTCTTCAACATCTTACGCTCAAACACCAACTCTGGAGCGCCAACAGATGGCTCACCATACTGAGACATGATTTTGAATCAAACTAAGAAGTTGCAAAAAGAGAAAAATCAAACCACTATGTTGGGGTGCAATGGTCTGCATTATGGAAGTAGTGTACCTCAATCACTGTATGTAAATGACAAATGCAACTCCTATCCTCACCGCTGATCACCAGTGTTAGAAATGGGGTCACTAGTTGGCAGTGGTTTGCACCCTGTCCAAGAAGTGGCCCTCACCTAGTCAGGCTAAGGGAGTCACACAGCTAGGTTAACCTCTGTTCACCCCCTTGGTGGCTTGGCACAGTCTGGCTTATTTCAGAGGCAATGTGTAAAGTATTTGTACTCACATATACACACACACATACACAGTCACACAGTGAAAACACCACAAAATTACTCCACACCAGTTTAGGGAAATAGCAAACATTTATCTGAGTAAAACAAGATGAAAACAACACAAAATCCAACATGCATAATCAAAAATATGAATTCTCAAAAAAGAAATCTTAGTATAGCGCTTAGAAACACAATAGCTCCAACTGGGGCTATCATGACATCTTGACGGAGACATTCCCAACAGTCCAACGCCATTCGCGAGGGAGCGTGGGCCGGTCACAGAGACACACGGACCCCAGGTACAGTACCTTTGAAAAAGATGAGTAATCAAAGATGTTGCATGGAGTCGGAGAGGTGGGGCGTCACTCGAGCCGGTGGGGCATGGCTTCCTTGCTACTACCAGAATGTGAGTTGTCACTTCCTCACTGCTAGGCAGGGGGGGTGAAGCACCGGTGGCTAGACATCAGTTTCCTACAACCCTGCATGTTTGATGAATGCAGCATGTTAAGATGCGAGGCGTCAACTTTGCGGTGTTGTGGTGCTGCGGCAGAGTCGAATGTCATGGGCATCGGTGACACTGCGGTGGCACCAGGTCTGGGGCATCAGGCACGATCGTTGCACTCGGCGGGGCCACGGCTCCGGTGCAGGCAGTGGTGCGGAGTTGGACAGCGGCGCCGGTTCTGAGTCGCTCTGGAGTCGGTGTGCTTGGTTTCTTCTTGGTTGCACCAGAACTCACTTCCAAATGCCCAGGAACCGGATTTGGCACCCCTTGGCAAGTCAGGACTCTCAGCAAGAGAGCCCAGGTGCTGACAGGTGAAGTCCTTGAGACTTCTTAACAGGAGGCAAGCTCAGTGCAAAGCATTGGAGAACATTTGGAAGCGGGATGTGGAAAGCAAAGTCAAGTCCTTTTACTTCCAGGACAGAAGCAGCAAGCAGCAGGCTAGCACAGCAAAGCACCAGGCAGAGTGTCAGACCCTCCTACAACATCCAGCTCTTCTTCCTGGCAGAATGACCTCAGTCCAGAGGTATTATAACTTTGTGGAGTCAGAGGACCAGTACTTATACCCATTTCTGCTTTTGAAATAGGAAAACTTCAAAGAAACATCTTTGTTGTGCACAAGCTCCTGCCTTTCCTGCCCTGGACTCAGACGCACTGCAGGAGTTTGGAGACTGCTTTGTGTAAGGACAGGCACAGCTCTATTCAAGTGTGTATGTCAGCTCCTTCCACCACTGTAACTCAGGAAGACCGATCAGGATATGTAGGGCATACTTCAGCTCCCTTTGTGCGACTGTCTAAAGTGAGTTCACAAACAGCCCAACTGTGGTTCTCACCCAGTCATGTATTCCACAGATAGGCAGGGGCATAGTATAGGTTAATCAGGAAATGCCCAACTTCTAAAAGTGCTGTTTTCAAACTTACAAGTTAAAAAATAACTTTACCAAAATATATATTTTTAAATTGTGAGTTCACATTCCTCAAACTCCCTATCTCTAACTGCTCCCAATGGGAAATTAAGCCTTGTAATAGTTAACACTGAATGTAGCAGTATTTCACTATCAGGATATGTAAAGCACAACAGTACATATCCTATGTTTTAAATACACTGCACCCTGCACATGAGGCTGTCATAGGTCTATCTTAGGGGTTACTTACTGCTAATAAAGGAAAGGTTTTGGCCTGGCAAGTGGGTGCACTTGCCAGGTCAACATTGTAGTTTGAAGCAACATACACCGGCACTGCATTGGCAGGTCTGAGACATGTTTACAGGGCTACTGATGTGGGTTGCACAATCAGTATGGCAGGCCAACCAGTAGTATTTGATTTACAGGCCCTAGGCAAACATGGTACCCCATACTACAGAATTACTGTTGAATCAAATAAGGCAAAACTTTGTAGTTATTGGCTTCACTTTCTCTGACAGTAAGGAGCCTATCCCTACCCTTTCCAGTGAAAGATAGCCACAAAATAGCAGCCCACTGCCTTTGAGGGACCAACTGTACCATACAGGCCCTCTCAAGTGCAGCAAACCACTTATTAATGTCATCCCCCTCCTTCCAAGGGGGGACTATCTTGTGCAGATTCCTGGAATCTTGCTCTTTAACAGGATTGCTATCAGAAATACTGCTGCTGCCACCATGGGGAACTAACCCCAACCTCTGTCTTTCCCTCTCTATGTCTAGGGATTCCCTATCTAAGGCCAGCTGTTGCTGTTTAAGCTTCAGTCTGGTCTCTTCAACCCTCAACTTTTTGAGTTCCCTTTCTAACAAGTTATCCTCAGGGTGGGTGGGTTGGGAATGTTTTGACAAGGAGGAAATGCAGGAGGTTTCAGAGGGGGACCTGTCCCTAACTGTCTGGACCCTAGTAACCTGGCCTCTAGGGATGAAGGATGCCCTACTGTTGTGGGATCCTCTATCACTACCAGCATCACTAGGTGCCCTGATAGGGGGCAGGCCATTGTAGGAACTCTCCCCAGCTTTCTCATTGAACTCTCCTGAGTCAGACTGGGAGCCCATTTTCTAACCTGTCATGTGATGGTCCAGACTGGTTCTGGTCATCTATAACAAGCATGTTAAAGAGAAACTCTTTTGTAGGATTCTTACCTATACTCAAACCTCTTTCCAGACAGAGACCCCTTAACCTTTTGTAGTTTAAACTCTCATATGTTGCATTAACAGTTTTGGTAGTGGGCTCTATAACAGACATGTTTAGAAAAGGTTTAAGGATAGTGAGAGAAAAGGTTTTAGAACTTTAGAAAGCACAGAAAAAACGTTTTCAAACTTTGGGGAAATTTTTAGAAGTTTTCAAAAACTTTTCAGAACTTTGTTAAAAGTTTTAGTATAGAAAAGTAAACTTTTTTAGTTAAGTGTACATATACTGAACTATTTGGTATATGATTCTCTTATGAAAAGTACCAAATGACAAAGTGGTAAAGCAGTTGCAAGTACTTATCCCACCGCTGCACCACCAATGTAGGAGGTTGGCCTGGCTTATAGTGGGTACCTTGTGATACTTACACTCTGTGCCAGGTCCAGTTATCCCTTATTAGTAGAATAGAGGTGTTTCTAGCAGCTTAGGCAGGTAGAAGGTAGCTATGGCAAAGCAGCATAGGCTGAACTAGGAGACATGAAAAGCTCCTACTATACCACTTATATCATATAGCACAATATCATAAGAAAACACAATACTCAGAGTTACTAAAAATAAAGGTACTTTATTTTTATGACAATATGTCAAAAGTATCTTAGTGAGTACCCTCAGTTAGAAGGTAAGTAATATACACAAGCCATGTGTACACAAACCCAAAACAGATAAGTAATAGTAAGAAAAGTAATGCAAACAGTGTAGAATTACAATAGGATGCAATAGGTGAACATAGGTCTAGGGGCAACACAAACCATATACTCCAAAAGTGGAATGTGAATCACGAATAGACCCCAGACCTATGGGAGCTTGTAGAGGGTCGCTGGGACTGTAAGAAAACAGTTAGGGTGTCCAAGATACCCCACCCCAAGACCCTGAAAAGTAGGAGTAAAGTACCCCTGCTACCCAATGGGACACAATAGTCGTGATAGGGGGATTCTGCAAGAACCACAAACAACAGCAAAGCACTGAAGATGGATTCCTGGACCTGAGGACCTGCAAAGCAAGGGGACCAAGTCCAAGAGTTGCGATAGTGCCCGGGGGGCAGGAGTCCAGGAAACCCCGGATGAAGGTGCAAGAAGGCTGCCTCTGGATGGAAGAAGCCTAGGATTCTGCAACAACGAAGAGAGCTAGGAACTTCTCCTTTGGGTGGAAGGTGTCCCATGGTGTACTGGAGGTTGCAGAAGTGTTTCCACGCAGAAATACTGCAAACAAGCCTTGCTAGCTGCAAGGGTTGTGGTTGAAGTTTTTGGGTGCTGCTGGGGAACAGGAAGGACCAGGATGTCGCCTCTTGAAAGAGGAGACAGAGCGGGCGCTCAGCAACTCAGAGAGCACCCACAGAAGCAGGCATCCCTGGCAGAAGTACCAGAGCAGGCACTTAGAAGATTTGTGAACCAGAGCTGGCTCAGAGTCACAAAGGAGGGTCCCACGACGTCGGAGTCCAACTCAGAGGGTTGAGCACTGCAGGACGGAGTGCTGGGGACCCAGGCTAGGCTGTGCATGAAGGAATCCTTGGAGAAGTGCACAGAAGCTGGAGCAGCTGCAAATCACACAGTAAACAGGTTTGCAGTCTAGCGTGGGGAGGCAAGGACTTACCTCCACCAAGCTTGGACTGAAGGATTACTGGACTGTGGGAGTCACTTGGATAGAGTTACTGTGTTCCAGGGACCACGCTCGTCAGGATGAGAGGGGACCCAGAGGACCGGTGATGCAGTCTTTTGGTGTCTGCGTTAGCAGTGGGAAGATTCAGTCGATCCACTGGAGATTTCTTCTTGGCTTCCAGTGAAGGGTGAAGGCAGACAGCCCCCAGAGCATGCACCACCAGGAAACAGTCAAGAAAGCCGTCAGGATCAGGCGCTACAATGTTGTTGGTAGTCGTCTTGCTACTTTGTTGCGGCTTTGCAGGCGTCCTGGAGCAGTCAGCAGTCGATCCTTGGCAGAAGTCAAAGAGGGAAGTGCAGAGGAACTCTGGTGAACTCTTACATTCATTATCTGAAGAATACCCCAGAGGAGAGACCCTAAGTAGCCAGAAAAGGAGGTTTGGCTACCAAGAAAGGAGGATTGGCTACCAAGAGAGGTAAGAGCCTATCAGAGGGGGTCTCTGACGTAACCTGCTGGCACTGGCCACTCAGAGCAGTCCAGTGTGCCCCCAACACCTCTGAATCCAAGATGGCAGAGGTCTGTGACACACTGGAGGAGCTCTGGGCCCCTCCCCTGGGAGGTACTGGTCAGGGAAGTGGTCACTCCCCTTTCCTTTGTCCAGTTTCGCACCAGAACAGGGCTGGGGGATCCCTGAACCGGTGTAGACTGGTTTATGCAGAGATGGGCACCATCTGTGCCCATCAAAGCATTTCCAGAGGCTGGGGGAGGCTACTCCTCCCCAGCCCTTCTCACCTATTTCCAAAGGGAGAGGAAATCCTTTGTTCTGCCTTCCTGGGCCAGGGCTGCCCAGACCCCAGGAGGGCAGAATCCTGTCTGAGGGGTTGGCAGCAGCAGCAGCTGCAGTGGAAACCCCGGAAAGGCAGTTTGGGGGTACCCGGATTCTGTGCTAGAGACCAGGGGGATCATGGAATTGTCACCCCAATACCAGAATGGTATTGGGGTGACAATTCCATGATTTTAGACATGTTACATGGCCATGTTCGGAGTCACCTTTGTGACGCTATACATAGGTAGTGACCTATGTATAGTGCACGTGTGTAATGGTGTCCCCGCACTCACAAAGTTCGGGGAATTTGCCCTGAACAATGTGGGGGCACCTTGGCTAGTGCCAGGGTGCCCACACACTAAGTAACTTGGCACCCAACCTTCACTAAGTGAGGGTTAGACATATAGGTGACTTATAAGTTACTTATGTGCAGTGAAAAATGGCTGTGAAATAACGTGGACGTTATTTCACTCAGGCTGCGGTGGCAGGCCTGTGTAAGAATTGTCTGAGCTCCCTATGGGTGGCAAAAGAAATGCTGCAGCCCATAGGGACCTCCTGGAACTCCAATACCCTGGGTACCTAAGTACCATATACAAGGGGATTATTGGTGTACCAGTGTGCCAATGAGAATTGGTAAAATTAGTCAGTGGCCTGCAGTGACAATTTTAGAAAGCAGAGAGAGTATAAACACTGAGGTTCTGGTTAGCAGAGCCTCAGTGATACAGTTAGGCACCGCACAGGGACACACACAGGGCACATACTATGAGCACTGGGGTCCTGCCTGGCAGGATCCCAGTGACACAAGGGCTAAAACAACATATATACAGTGAAAATGGGGGTAACATGCCAGGCAAGATGGTATTTTCCTACACAACCCACCCCCAAACGAAGAACAATTAGACTAACCTTGTCCAGATGAGTCTTCATTGTCTAAGTGGAACTATCTGGAGAGTCCATCTGCATTGGAGTGGGTACTCCCAGGTCTATTTTCCCCTGTATAGTCCATTCCCTGTAGAGATATGGACCACCTCAACAATTTAGGGTTTTCACCTTTCATTTGCTTTAGCCAAAGTAGAGGTTTGTGGTCTGTCTGAACAATAAAGTGAGTGCCAAACAGGTATGGTCTCAACTTTTTCAGTGCCCAGACCACAGCAAAGGCCTCCCTCTCTATGGCAGACCAACGCTTTTCTCTAGGGGTCAACCTTCTGCTGATAAAAGCAACTGGTTGATCCTGGCCCTCAGAATTCAGTTGTGATAGTACTGCCCCTACCCCTAATTCACATGCATCAGTTTAAACAATGAATTTCTTGGAGTAGCATGGGCTTTTTAGGACAGGTGCAGAGCACATTGCCTGTTTGAGCTCCTCAAAAGCTTTCTGACAGCTAGCTGTCCATAACACCTTCTTAGGCTTTTTCTTGCTAGTGAGATCATGAAGAGGGGCTTCTATGGAGCCATAATTCTTGCTGAATCTCCTTGAGTACCCTACGAGGCCTACGAAGGCTCTCACCTGGGACTGAGTTGTGGGGGGAACTCAATCCATGATAGTCTGGATTTTCCCCTGTAGTGGTGCAATCTGTTCTCCACCAACCAGGTGGCCCAGATAAACCACTTTCCCCTGCACTATCTGGCACTTTGAGGCCTTGATAGTGAGGCCTGCCTTTTGCAGTGCCTCCAAAACTTTCCATAGGTGGACCAGGTGATCATCCCAGGTTGAGCTAAAGACAGCAATATCATCTAGATATGCTGCACTGAAAGCCTCCAAACCATGCAGGACTGTATTCACCAACCTCTGAAAAGAGGCAGGTGCATTTTTCAAACCAAAGGGCATTACTGTGAATTGGTAGTGCCCTCCTATGTTAGAAAATGCAGTCTTGGGTTTAGCATCTTCTGCCTATCTAATCTGCCAATACCCTGCAGTTAGATCAAAAGTGCTAAGATACTTGGCAGAAGCTAGTGTATCAATGAGCTCATCTGCCCTGGGTATAGGGTGAGCATCAGTTTTGGTTACCTGTTTGAGTCCTCTGTAATCTACACAAAACCTCATCTCTCTCTTTCTATCTTTGGTGTGAGGTTTTGGTACAAGCACCACTGGGCTAGCCCATGGGCTTTTAGAAGGTTCAATCACCCCTAAATCCAACATTTTCCACACCTCTTGTTTAATGCAGTCTCTGACATGATCAGGCTGTCTATAACTTTTACTTTTGACAGGCAGGCTATCTCCAGTGTCAACTGTATGTTCACACCAGGATGCTGTACCTGGTACAAGTGAAAAGAGGTCTGAAAATTGGCTTAGGAGATTGATGCAGTTGTCTTTCTGTTCTGCAGTCAGACAATCTGCTAAAACTACTCCCTCCACTAAGGCATCTGCTTCAGGGGTGGAGAAGAGATCATGGAGAGGGTCACTCTCTTCTTCCTGTCCCTCATCTGTTGCCATGAGCAGGGTGAGATCAGCCATGTCATAGTAGGGTTTAGGCGGTTGACATGAATCACCCTAAGGGGGCTCCTGGAGGTGCCTATGTCTACCAAGTAGGTAACCTCACCCTTCTTCTCAACAATTAGATGGGGTCCACTCCATTTCTTCTGGAGTGCTCTTGGGGCCACAGGCTCCAATACCCACACCTTCTGTCTTCGTTGGTACTGGATCAGGACAGCTTTCTGGTCATGCCATTGCTTTTGTAGCTCTTGGCTGGCCTGAAGGTTTTTACTGGCCTTTTTCATATACTCAGCCATTCTGGATCTTAGGCCAAGTACATAGTCCACTATGTCCTGTTTAGGAGCTTTTAAAGGTTGTTCCCAACCCTCCTTTACAAGAGTCAGTGGACCTCTTACAGGGTGCCCAAAGAGGAGTTCAAAGGGGCTAAAGCCCACTTATTTCTGGGGTACCTCCCTGTAAGCAAAAAGGAGGCAAGGTAACATGACATCCCATCTCCACCTGAGTTTTTCAGAGAGTCCCATTATAATACCTTTGAGAGTTTTATTAAACCTCTCAACTAGACCATTTGTTTGTGGATGGTAAGGGATGGTGAACTTGTAGGTAACGCCACACTCCTTCCACATTGCTTTTAGGTATGCAGACATGAAGTTGCTACCTCTGTCTGACACCACCTCTTTAGGAAAACCCACCCTGGAAAATATTCCCAGGAGGGCCTTTGCCACTGCAGGAGCTGTAGTGGTCCTTAAAGGTATGGCTTCAGGATATCTTGTGGATTGGTCCACTACCACCAAGATAAATCTATTGCCTGAAGCAGTGGGAGGGTCAAGGGGGCCAACTATGCCAATCCCTACCCTTTCAAAGGGCACCCAACCACTGGTAGGGGAATTAAAGGGGCCTTTGGAGTGCCACCAGTCTTGCCACTGGCTTGGCAGGTCACACAAGAGTTACAAAAGTCTTTTGTGTCCTCTGACAAATGAGGCCAGTGAAACAAGGGGACAAGTCTTTCCCAAGTTTTTGTCTGGCCCAAATGCCCAGCCAAAGGAATGTCATGTGCTAGGGGAAGAAGAAACTCTCGGTACTGCAGGGGAATGACCAATCCCCTGGCAGCTCCAGGTTTTGGGTCCCTTGACTCTGTGTACAAGAGGTTGTCTTCCCAGTACACCCTATGACTGTCACTGACATCCCCATTTTGCTGCTTGACAGCTTGCTGTCTGAGACCCTCCAAATGTGGGACAGGTGGTTTGCTGTGCCACACTCATGCTCTTCCCTGGCAGGCCCCCCTCCACCCAAAAGCTCAGCAGTGTCTTCTGCCAGCTCCTCTGGTGTAGGTTCTACACAGGGAAGAAATTCCTCTTCCTCAGAAGCGGAATCATCTGTAGATGGAGGGATAGTGGGTAGGGATTTACCCTTCTTACCCCTAGCTTTAGGGAGCACTTGGTCCATTGTTCCAGGATCCAAGTCACCCTGTCCTTTTTGCTTTTTGGCCTGAGCCCTGGTTAAAGCAAAAATATGCCCAGGAATGCCCAGCATTGCTGCATGGGCCTCCAACTCCACTTCTGCCCAAGCTGATGTCTCCAAATCATTTCCTAGTAGACAATCTACAGGTAAATCTGTGGCTACCACAACTTTCTTTGGACCAGTAACCCCCCCCCCAGTTGAGATTCACAACAGCCATGGGGTGGCTAAGAGTGTTGTTATGAGCGTCTGTCACTTGGTACTGCTGACCAAGTAGGTGTTGAGCAGGGTGGACCAGTTTTTCTATCACCATAGTTACACTGGCTCCTGTGTCCCTATAGGCCTGAACCTCAACACCATTGATTAGTGGAAGTTGCTTATACTTATCCATATTAAGGGGACAAGCAACCAAGGTGGCAAAATCAATGCGACCATCAGAGACTAAAACAGCCTCTGTGGTCTCCCTAACAAGACCAACCCCAACTACATTGCCAATAGTGAGCCCAGCTACACCCTTGGATTGGCTATTCGTAGTAGATTTCCCACCACAATCAATCAATCAATCAAGAAATTTGTATAGCGCGCTACTCACCCGGAGGGTCTCAAGGCGCTGGGGGAGGGGGGGACCGCTACTGCTCGAACAGCCAGGTCTTGAGTTGCTTCCTGAAGGAGAGGTGGTCTTGGGTCAGACGGAGGTGGATGGGGAGGGAGTTCCAAGTCTTGGCTGCCAGGTAGGAGAAGGATCTTCCTCCCATGGTGGCTTTTCTAATGCGTGGCACGGCGGCGAGGGCGTGGCTGGTAGATCGTAGCTGGCGGGTGGGAGTGTAGAAGGTCAGGCGGTTGTTGAGGTACCTGGGGCCCAGGTCGTGGAGGGCCTTGTGTGCGTGGGTGAGGAGGCGGAACGGGATTCTCTTGCTGACGGGGAGCCAGTGCAAGTCTCTCAGGTGTCCGGAGATGTGGCTGTGTCGGGGGATGTCAAGGATGAGGCGTGCGGAGGCGTTCTGGATGTTTTGGAGTCTTTTCTGTAGTTTGGCCGTGGTTCCGGTGTAGAGGGTGTTACCGTAGTCCAATCGGCTGGTGACGAGTGCCTGGGTGACCGTCTTCCTGGTTTCGGTGGGGATCCATCGGAAGATCTTTCGGAGCATGCGTAGGATGTTGAAGCATGATGATGAGACGGCGTTGACTTGTCTGGTCATCGAGAGGGAGGAGTCCAGGATGAAGCCCAGGTTGCGTGCGTGGTCCGTTGGTTTGGGTGCGCTGCCCAGGGTGGGGGCCACCAGGAGTCGTCCCAGGCAGAGGGTGATGATCCAAGGATGAGGACTTCCGTCTTGTCTGAGTTCAGTTTCAGGCGGCTGTTCATCATCCACTCGGCTACGTCTTTCATCCCTTCGTGCAGGTTGGTTCTGGCGGTGGCTGGGTCGTTGGTGAGGGAGAGGATCAGCTGGGTGTCGTCGGCGTAGGAGATGATGTTGAGGTTGTGTTGGCGTGCGATGGCTGCGAGGGGGCTCATGTAGACGTTGAAGAGGGTGGGGCTGAGTGATGATCCTTGTGGTACGCCGCAGATGACTTCGGTGGCCTCGGATCTGAACGGGGGGAGGCGGACTCTCTGGGTTCTTCCGGCGAGCAACGAGATGATCCACTCTAGTGCCTTCTCTTGGATTCCGATGTTGCTGAGGCACTGCACTAGGGTGCAGTGGCAGACAGTGTCGAACGCTGCGGAGAGGTCCAGGAGGATGAGGGCTGCTGTTTCCCCGTTGTCGAGCAGGGCTGCTATTACTAGGGGCATTAGAATTTGCAGCAGGGGTTGTGGTAGGTTTGGTGTTTTTCTTTGGACAAGTGGAATCACTTGCCCAATGGCCTTTGACTTTACACAAATAACACCAAGGGGGTCATTCCTACCCCGGCAGGCGGCGGGCGCCGCCCGCCAGGCGGTGACCGCCAAAAGACCGTACCGCGGTCAAAAGACCGCGGCGGTCATTTTGACTTTCCCGCTGGGCTGGCGGGCGACCGCCAAAAGGCTGCCCGCCCGCTCAGTGGGAAAGCCCAAGCAACAATGAAGCCGGCTCTGAATGGAGCCGGCGGAGTTGCTGGTGTGCGACGGGTGCAGTTGCACCCGTCGCGATTTTCAGTGTCTGCTTTGCAGACACTGAAAATCTTAATGGGGCCCTGTTACGGGGCCCCTGCAGTGCCCATGCCAGTGGCATGGGCCCTGCAGGGCCCCCCAGGGGCCCCACGACACCCGTTCCTGCCATCCTGTTTCTGGCGGTGAAAACCGCCAGAAACAGGATGGCGGGAAGGGGGTCGGAATCCCCATGGCGGCGCTGCGGATTCCCTGGGGCAGGGGGAAACCGGCAGGAAACTGCTGGTTTCCCTTTTCTGACCGCGGCTTTACCGCCGTGGTCAGAATGGCCCCTGAAGCACCGCCAGCCTGTTGGCGGTGCTTCCTCCGTCCCCTGCCCTGGCGGTCCATGACCGCCAGGGTAGGAATGACCCCCCAAGTCTTTTTAGGTTGATTATTAGAAGAGGATTTGGACCCACCTCCCCCAGAGGATTTTTGTGGGCCTGATGAAGACTCAGAATGCTTACTTTTGTCCCCACCCTTCTCAGAAGACTTACCATCCTTCTTCTTGCCATCCTGGTAACCCCCTGTATGAACTTTTCTGTTCACCCTTGTTCTGACCCATTGTCTGCCTTCTTTCCCAATTCTTGGGGAGAGGTCAGATCAGAGTCCACTAGGTATTGGTGCAACAAGTCAGACACACAATTGTTAAGAATGTGCTCTCTCAGAATAAGATTGTACAGGCTTTCATACTTACTGCCATGCAACCACCCTTCCAAGGCCTTCACTGAACAGTCCACAAAATCTGTCCAGCCTTGAGAAGACTCTTTTCTGGTGTCTCTGAACTTAATCCTGTATTGTTCAGTGGTTAAGCCAAATCCATCCAAGAGTGCATCTTTCAAAACTTTGTAGTTATTGGCTTCACTTTCTTAGACAGTAAGGAGCCTATCCCTACCCTTTCCAGTGAAAGATAGCCACAAAATAGCAGCCCACTGCCTTTGAGGGACCAACTGTACCATACAGGCTCTCTCAAGTGCAGCAAACCACGTATTAATGTCATCCCCCTCCTTGTAAGGGGGGACTATCTTGTGCAGATTCCTGGAATCTTGCTCTTTACCAGAATTGTTATCAGAAATACTGCTGCTGTCACCATGGGGAACTAACCCCAACCTCTGTCTTTACCTCTATATGTCTAGGGATTCCCTATCTAAGGCCGGCTGTTGCTGTTTAAGCTTCAGTCTGGTCTCTTCAACCCTCAACTTTTTGAGTTCCCTTTCTGACAAGTTATCCTCAGGGTGGGTGGGTTGGGAATGTTTTGACACAGAGGAAATGTGGTAAGTTTCAGAGGGGGATCTGTCCCTAACTGTCTGGACCATAGTAACCTGGCCTCTAGGGATGAAGGATGGCCTACTGTTGTGGGAGCCTCTGTCACTACCAGCATCACTAGGTACCCTCATAGGGGGCAGGCCATTGTAAGAACCCTCCCCAGCTTTCTCATTGAACTCTCCTGAGTCAGACTGGGAAGCTTCCCCATTTTCTAACCTCTCATGTGATGGTCCAGACTGGTTCTGGTCATCTACAACAAGCATGTTAAAGAGAAACTCTTTTGTAGGGTTCTTACCTATACTCAAACCTCTTTCCAGGCAGAGACCCCTTAAACTTTTGTAGTTTAAACTCTCATATGTTGCATTAACAGTTTTGGTAGTGGGCTCTATAACAGACATGTTTATAAAAGGTTTAAGGATAGTGAGGGAAAATGTTTTAGAACTTTTAGAAAGCACAGAAAAAACGTTTTCAAACTTTGGGAAATTCTTTAGAAGTTTTCAAAAACATTTCAGAACTTTGTTAAAAGTTTTAGAATAGAAAACTAAACTTTTTTGGTTAAGTGTACATATACTGAACTATTTGGTATATGATTCTCTTATGAAAAGTACCAAATGATAAAGTGGTAAAGCAGTTGCAAGTACTTATCCCACCCCAGCACCACCAATGTAGGAGGCTGGCCTGGCTTATAGTGGGTACCTTGTGGTACTTACACTCTGTGCCAGGTCCAGTTTGCCCTTATTAGTAGAATAGAGGTGTTTCTAGCAGCTTAGGCTGATAGAAGGTAGCTATGGCAAAGAAGCTTAGGCTGAACTAGGAGACATGCAAAGCTCCTACTATACCACTTATATTATTTAGCACAATATCATAAGAAAACACAATACTCAGAGTTACTAAAAATAAAGGTACTGTATTTTTATGACAATATGCCAAAAGTATCTCAGTGAGTACCCTCAGTTAGAAGGTAAGTAATATACACAAGTCATATGTACACAAACCCAAAACAGGTAAGTAATAGTAAGAAAAGTAATGTAAACAGTGTAGAATTACAATAGGATGCAATAGGTGAACATGGGTCTAGGGGCAACACAAACCATATACTCCAAAAGTGGAATGTGAATCACAAATGGACCCCAGACCTATGGGAGCTTGTAGAGGGTTGCTGGGACTGTAAGAAAACAGTCAGGGTGTCCAAGATACCCCACCCCAAGACCCTGAAAGTTAGGAGCCCCCAGAGCATGCACCACCAGGAAACAGTCAAGAAAGCAGGCAGTATGAGGCGCTACAATGTTGCTGGTAGTTGTCTTGCTACTTTGTTGCGGTTTTGCAGGCATCCTGGAGCAGTCAGCAGTCAATCCTTGGCAGAAGTCGAAGAGGGAAGTGCAGAGGAACTCTGGTGAGCTCTTGCATTCGTTATCTGAAGAATACTCCAGAGGAGCGACCCTAAATAGCCAGAAAAGGAGGTTTGGCTGCCAAGAAAGGAGGATTGGCTACCAAGAGAGGTAAGAGCCTATCAGAGGGGGTCTCTGACGTCACCTGCTGGTACTGGCCACTCCGACCAGTCCAGGGTGCCCCAACACCTCTGAATCCAAGATGGCAGAGGTCTGGGACACACTGGAGGAGCTCTGGGCACTTCCCCTGGGAGGTACTGGTCAGGGGAGTGGTCACTCCCCTTTCCTTTGTCCAGTTTCACGCCAGAGCAGGGCTGGGGGATCCCTGAACCGGGGTAGACTGGCTTGTGCAGAGATGGGCACCATCTGTGCCCATCAAAGCATTTCCAGAGGCTGAGGGAGGCTACTCCTCCCCAGCTCTTCACACCTATTTCCAAAGGGAGAGGGTGTAACACCCTCGCTCAGAGGACATACTTTGTTCTGCCTTCCTGGGCCGGGGCTACCCAGACCCCAGGAGGGCAGAATCCTGTCTGAGGGGTTGGCAGCAGCTGCAGTGGACCCGGAAGGCAGTTTGGCAGTACCCGGGTTCTGTGCTAGAGACCCTGGGGATCATGGAATTGTCCCCCCAGGTGGCAATTCCATGATCTTAGACATGTTACATGGCCATGTTCAGAGTTACAATTGTGACGCTATAAATAGGTAGTGACCTATGTATAGTGCACGCGTGTAATGGTGTCCTCCCACTCACAAAGTTCGGGGAATTTGCCCTGAACAATGTGGGGGCACCATGGCTAGTGCCAGGATGCCCACACACTAAGTAACTTGGCACCCAACCTTCACTAAGTGAGGGTTAGACATATAGGCGACTTATAAGTTACTTATGTGCAGTGAAAAATGGCTGTGAAATAACGTGAACGTTATTTCACTCAGGCTGCAGTGGCAGGTCTGTGTAAGAATTGTCTGCGCTCCCTATGGGTGGCAAGAGAAATGCTGCAGCCCATAGGGATCTCCTGGAACCCCAATACCCTGGGTACCTAAGTACCATATACAAGGCGATTATATGGGTGTACCAGTGTGCCAATGAGAATTGGTAAAATTAGTCACTAGCCTGCAGTGACAATTGTAGAAAGCAGAGAGAGCATAAACACTGAGGTTCTGGTTAGCAGAGCCTCAGTGATACAGTTAGGCACCACACAGGGAACACATACAGGGCACATACTATGAGCACTGGGGTCCTGCCTGGCAGGATCCCAGTGACACAAGGGCTAAAACAACATACATACAGTGAAAAATGGGGGTAACATGCCAGGCAAGATGGTAATTTCCTACACTGGTCAGCAGTTATAAAGTGCCCAAAGTCCTAAAGCCAGCAAAAATGAAATTCAGCACAGGAACAAAAACAGGAGGTCAGGTGCCAAAAGACAGAGGAAACCACACCAAGGTCTGACAGGTATAACAACAGTCCTGGAGAGAACTGCAAGGACCAGAGCAAGGAAGAGGAAAGGTTACAAAGAAGGGATAAAAAGAGTAAGAAGGACCTGATGCAATGTGTGATGATGTTTGGGAAAAACAGGATATTCCTTTTACAGCAAATGCTTTTAAGGGTATAAGCTTCATGGGAGTGAGCTTGGGTGAGTCATATTGTACGGCTGGGAATGTGAAAGGGGAACAGCAAAGGACTGACAGAAAGAAATTGGACAGAAAGCAATGACAATAGGATTGTTGGAGAATATGACACAGGCAAAATCTGGTTGTGCGTCCTCCTGAGACGTTGGGCCCTTCAGGGGAATGTTTTTGATTATGTGTTTCAGGGCATCTAGATGGTCTGAGGTAGCGGAAATAAAGCAGTATGGTGGCCCAGATGTGTATGATGTGCAGATTGAAGAAGTCTGGATGTACATTAGGATGGCAAGGAAGAGATGGCAAGCTTCAGAGAAAAAGGACAGAAAGTTGTTATTGGAGTCAGAAGGTCTCGCTGTATGAACAGGTGAGAGAAGAAAATACGTAAGGAAGAAATTGGAAACACGTTTGTTTCATTAAATGTTTTTAAATGTAACTATGGGCCTTAACTTCAAACATCTAATTTACTGATTTATTATTTGTGATAAATACCAAATCACAACTAGAGAATCAGTAAATAATATGTTCAAGTAGTTACATTTCTCTAATTTTAATTTCTAAGGATTCACATTTGCAAATATCAATTTTATATTAGTGAATCGGAAGCAGTCTCGAATAGAGAGTCGTTAATTTCGAATGTCTCACAGGCTGCATTTGGAAAGTCACTTTCCTGAATCACAGTGCTTGGTGTGCACTTGTAATACACACATCTCTGTGAATCAGGAGAGGAGTTGCGATTTCTCACAATGTCCAGCCACGATCAAGCCAAGGATGACGGTGGGTGCAAAAAGAAATGTAAGTTTTCTGATGTGGATTTGGGGATTCTAGTCGAAGGATGTGCCTCTAACAATCACACTTTTTGGAAAAACTTATTTGACTGTGCCTGAGTCCATCAAAAAAGAAAATCTGGGTGACAATACAGGAAAGCATAAATTATTTTGGTGTCACCAAGTGCACTATGGAGAAGACATGTAAGCACTGGTAAGAAACACTCTTGTACAAAATAGAAGCGGGCACAAAGAATGTGTCATGCGTGACGTTTTGAGATTGACATTTCTTTGTCCTCCCTGCCAATCCAATGAAGGAAATGATCGAAAGCACCTTTGCACCAGAAACTGTGTATGTAGTTACAGACATTGACACTTCAAATGTTTCTCCTTCAAACAGGGGTAAACCTTTAAAATATAATTTTAACAATGTGTTTTTAATACAGCAATTTTGTTTAATTAATAATTGTAAGAGTTATATAAAACCTAAACACACATACTAATTTTGACTTTGAAAAATAAAATTCAATACATTTATATGTAAAACTACAAATCCCATAAGGCAATTAAAAATGGGCCACCTTTCCAAATTATCCACCCCGTTTCTAGTATCTACCTATAAATGTTATGTATAAAAGTGTATCACTCACAATTTCTGAAATCTGTGAATGATTGTCAAAACAGCATTGTATTGTTGTTCATGTAGTTGTATGCAATCTTGTAAACGTAATAGATATATGTAATAATGTCTATAAAATAATATATGATTGATTAATATATGACTGATTCACAGAAAGCACTGCTGAACAAGAATGTTTAGAACATGAATGATAGTGTGGAGATATCTGATGCTCAAGCTTTCACCCCCGACATAGAAAATGAAGAAACTTCTGAATTGGGAAATGAAATGCATGGTTTGGAAGCACTACAACTGAAAGATATAAATCTATTTGGACAATGACAAATATTTCGACTACAAGAAGACTTATTAGTCTAAGCAAAATGTCTCAAAATCATAAAGGGAATGTAAGGCATACAGCAGCTATTCCACTCAATTCAGAAGCAGAATTACAATCTGCTAGAGTCTTTCAAAATATTGTGAATGGGTAAGTCTGTGTTGTTGGTTCAAAAACTTCAACTAAGGGCATACGTTCTTTGAATCAAAGAATTAGCTGCCTAGAGAGGAAGCCGAGACATCAGCTTTTAGTAACACTTGTGATTCTCTACAGCTGCGGCCGTCCCTTGGGGCTCAGAGGTCATGCTCTCACACATTTTGCCCCTCAAGAAGAGTGTCTGTCAGGCTGAGTAAAGGTCAGCCTGACAGTTACTCTTCATCTTCTGGTCAGGCACCGAGGAGCTAGACATGCACCCTCCTGGCTGAACTTTGCTGGGCTGAGGAGGCCTCAGCTCCTGTGGGTGTGATCTCGTCAGCTCAGCAAAGGTACTCGAGGCCAGTAGTATCACTCATTGACTCCGATCTGGACACTTCAGTTTTAAGCCCTAACCACCCAGGACCAACTGTCAATCAGTGACACTTCGTCACATAGTGGGGTGAAGCCAGCATTCCCGCTGACCCCATCCCACTCTGGGACAACCTTGGTACTGTTGTCTTCTCTCATTTGCTGACCTTAGGACAGCCAGTGAGGGAAGGCAGCAGTCCCAACCCTTTTGGGACCTCCAAGGCTGAACTACAGGTAATTGGGTGTGTGTGTGTCTTTTTTTTCTTTAAATTAATGTTTGGTGCTTGCCTGTATGTTTGAATATTTGGTCATTAGTGTTGTGAATGAATATGTGTGTGTGTGCCTTTGTGTGAATGAATGAGTGTAAGTGAGTTTGCATGTGTGAGTGTGTGTCCAGTCCATCCCTCACCCTCCTAAAATTACGGGCCACCACTGTTCTCATATTCCAATGTGTACAGAAATCAGCCTATTAATTGAGGCAGTAAGCACACTATATAGACTAATGAATGCTGATCGACGTGAAGTACAACATTGTCCGAAACACTTAACAGATTGCAAGAATTTGGTATATCTATAGATCCCCTTGTTGCAGCTACAAGTCTTCTATCTTGTGTTTCCTTTAATCTACAAATAGAGTTAGGATATTTCAATGGGGATGTTGCAAAAGGCCTAGAAAATTTATTCAATATCTTAGGCGAGATGAAAACTATACATGCTAGAAGGGCTGAGGGATGTGTTACAGAAGAGAGTAAAGAGGAGTGAATTCACGTCAGTTTACGTGTGCAAGAGTAGGGTGATTTAAGACACAGAACTAGATAAACCACAGATGTGCCTGTAACTACTAGACCTACATCTAGTCACAGAGTGACAGGAATGAAAGCCAGGAAAACGATGAGACATGAAAGTAAGCAAATCTTTATCACTACATTTGTCTTTATTGTAACAGGTATTGAAACAAAGAAAATAGGGCATGTTTTGTGCATAATTACACTGTGGATTTAACAAAGGATATGTTACCACACTTCCTTTTCTTCCATGGAGTGTGAAAAAAAACAGTGAAGACATTTTAACATTTATGTAAGCTTCTAGGAGCAAGTAAAACATTTTTTTTAAAAATAAAACTTACTTTAAAAGTAGTTATTGGTGATTTGTGTTCTTACCGTCTTTTGTTCTGTTACTCTGTTGGCATCTTGATTTTGTAGATGTATGTGAGGTGGATTTATATCTTCATAATTACTGTTGTCAGCTAAGACATCAAATGGTAGTGTGTTTTTTGGTTGACATAATATACAACATACCACAAAATGCCACTATTTTGCAATAAGTGACTGGAGTATACTGCAAAGCCCTACCGCCCTATGCACGCATCTGAACCATCCTTGAGAAGACCAAGTGGTCTTTCAAATACAGGCCTTTTTTGTTTGTGTGCTACATTAAATCTTCTCTCCCTGGCGGATTGTGGATTAAGGTAGGGTGTCATAATGCATGGTCAAGGAGCATATGCACTATCACCTAAAATAAATGTAATTTTTTAATTTTCACTCTGCTTTCTAATTAATAATGTAGCATTTTATATATATATTTAATACTGATATATTGCATACCCAAGAGAAAGACATTTCCAAACTGTCTTGTAGCCAGATGACTTTATAGATCACAGTGGCAGGACATATATGAGTTATTGGTACTGCCACGATAACATGCTACAATGTCCACAATTACACACTCACTTTTACACAATAACTGTATATTTAAGGATTGTTAAATTTTCCTGTTTCTGTAGAAACATTCAGTCCTTGATGGAGGATAAATTCCAAAGCGTGCATCATCAATACACACAATTACCTGAAGGAATTGGGCAATTCTAAAAATGCAAGCTAGGTGTAATGAAGCACCCTTGGTTATTAGGAAATGCAATATAAGTATTTATGTTGAGCAAAATATCTTCCATAAAATTTCGAAATGCTCTAGAAAGAGCACGCTGTGAGATATATCTTAATTCAGACACAGTAGCTAGATAGCTGCCTGATGCAAAGAGCACAGCACTTGAATGTGAGTGGGAATGACCTGGTTTCGACATGTGTCTATTTGTAAAGGATGTAGCTTTTGTATTAAATGAAAAATAACATTACTACCAACTCTGCACATAGTATAAATCTCCTTCTCTCTTTGGTAATTTTGGGAGTATTGTTATAGTTTGCAGCTAGCTTCCATTTGCATCCACTTGGTGGTAAATTGCAAGTGCAAAACGTTTGTTTTGCGACCATATCGAAATTTCAAATGTTTTGAACATAAGAGTACCAAATCCCAAGATGCAAATTGTGAATACCTATTTGTGATTTGATAACTGTTGAACTCACAAAATAGGGATTCTGTAAACATTTAGGGGCTTGTTTACAAGCCCTTTATGCCATTGCTGCTTCATTTGTTTTTTACACAGCGGTGGCGCTAGCAGTGCAACACACTGCTCCATATTTACAAACTGACGCATTGAGCTCAGTGCATCAGTTTGTAAAGCGCTGCGTCACATTTTACCTGAGCCAGGTATAATGTATGCAGCGTAGGCTTTCCCATTGAAGAAGCCACGTAGAATTGACACAGTGAATTTAAAAACTTTTCATTGCGCCATTCTATACTTCACTGCATCAAAATGTTACCTCCTGCAAAGAGCAGTCATAACATTGATGGAGGACTTTTCCTATGGGACTCGCATTGCTGGAGTTGGATGAGTTTAACAGTGCAACTCCAGGAATGCGTTAGCTTAGCACCAACAGATACATCAGAAATTCTGACGCATCTGTGAAAATGTGCACCATGGAGCTCTGTATTGTAAATACAGTGAATGTTTGGCATTGTTATGGGATGTGCAGTAGGCACAAGTAATCTGAAGTATTGATGACGATGCATCAGTTTCTTGTAAATGAGGCCCTTAGATTGCTACACAGTTTTAAGTAATCTATAAAAATAGGTGGTTTGAACACACAGATTCAACTTTTCAGAGGTTGCAACCCATTTTGTGACTGGTTTACAAGACACTACTGTTTTGAACATAAGGCCTTTATATTATCATTAAAAGATACAGAAGAAACTGGGGAGTGGGTAATGTTTAGGCGTGGTGAAGGGGCTTAGTACAATATTGTTATTGCTAGAACATTTGTTAGGAAGTTTGGAGTGCAGCTATGCCAAACAGTGTGAGTTTTGCTTGTTTTCAATAAAGCAGCCTACAACACAAACCATGGGTGTGTCATTGTGTTGTCTCTATCTGAAGACTCAAGCACCAGTTATCAATGTCTTTGTCTTCATTTCATCACCCATGCTGCTGAGACCCTCATGAACGAGAAAAGGGGAAGAGATGTGAACAAGGAGAAAAGGAGTGGGATATTGAAGGATAATGGTTGAAGATAGATGAAGCAACAAAATAGAAAAGATAAACTACAGGACACTAAAACGCATCAAACATAGGTCACCCTGTATTCAACATCCTTCCAACTAAGCACTTGCACTTGCTGTAGCGTGCTATTCATCCGCTACTCCGCTTCAGCCTCTCATCAAGGTATAAGGCTCTATATAAATGTAATTATATTACTTAAAGATCTTATATCAACTGTGTGCATTTCCAAATAACACTTATTTCAAGGTTCAAACACAGGTCTTACGTTATTGCTACCCGGCCATGCAACTCGATCATTCATAGCTTTGGATATCAAAGAACTAATTCAAAAATGGATTAGTCCAGTGAGGCAAAAGAGAGAGAGGGAGAGAGAGTCATACCTGCCAGGATCATAGAACTCCAGTATTTTGCCACTTTGTTAAGCAGAAAGTAGACAGCTTTATTTAAGGGAACTTAAGTGTTTCAGTTGCTTTTCTTAGGTTGTTCCTTTGAAATCCACATGGTTTACTGAGTCGCTGTACTGATCTTTTAAAAGTAGGTATGCATTTAACTTTTGTTAGGTGCAGTGGCTGGGTGTTTGCATCTAAGCAGCAATGGACTATAATATGATGCAACCACGAGATTTCAATAAAGTTTGTTAAAAATGTACAATGGTTTTTACAGTTTTTCAGCACAGACAGCCTAACTTACCCCCACATGTCTAGCAATTGTTTCACAATGGTGGATGAGTGTCGTATTAAACCAGAAAATACATGCCCCTGTCAACTCACACTCATTTGGAAGGTGTTACTGCCAGTACTGGAGCAAGGGGACAATTGGACCTATTGGAAGGAAGGAAACTGGACCCTCATCTCCTAGTTTGGTGTAAGAAACAGCTTTTAATTAGCTAAAGTAGGCTCTCAATCCCACGGGCCCCAGCGCTACTGCACCAGTGCACTACTGCTAGCTACGTTCTGGTCACTCCTCTTTGATTCATGGTAACTCTCCAAAAAGGTAAATGCCTTCCATAGGCTTCAATCAGCCTATGAAACCCATCCCAACCTTCGCAAAAACTTTTCATGCCTATCGATTTCAATGGTCTCCCCACACAAAACTACTTCAGATCATCCTTCTTCGACTCAAATGGTTGAGAATACTGGGAACGTATAGGTCCATCGTCCAGAGCTCCAGCGTTGGAAAGAGCTGACAATGAAATTTCAACAACCCGTCTGCCCTGGAATTCAATTTGAACCCACTCTAAACATCGATGATATTTCCCTATGTGAACCCTCCTCCGTCATGGTGGAGGAACCGTAGACCGAGGACTTCTGGGCGTAAACCACGCTGCCAAGACTTTTCTCCTTTTTGATGAACGCATGCACTGCCTATAAAAAACATTCACAGCCTCCACAAATCAAACAAGTAAATGATATTATACCATACACTTGTGGCAGCATTTATAGGTTTAACTATTCAGGCTGGATAAGAAATAAAAATCAGCCTTGGCAAAAAAAAGTTCAAAGCAGTGTCAGATTGCAAGAAGCCAGAACTATAATGGGGCCAGAAGGCATGGTTGAGTCATGGCAACCCATCCTGCCCTAAAAACAGCCCTTTAACCTGCAGTCCTCCATGCAAATACCAGCATGAAACGATGGCCAGTCCGGCCTTGTAACCACTGGCCATGTTATAAACTATAAGTGATAGTAAAAAGCAGCGGGGATTTCTGACCTGATCTTACCATACCTCTTTTTAGTCAAAACAAAACTGATTACAAAATTGTTAAATAAGAAATATAGCAGCTCTTGAAATTTTGTGGGACCAGATTGAGTGCAAGTGCGTCTGTCTTTGGTGTCTAAGTGACAAATATCCTACCATCGGGCTCATTTACAAGAAACTGATGCATCGCGATCGATGCAGCAGTTTTCGTGCGCCGCCCTGTACCCCCTCAACGATGCCATGGGAGTGCTGTATTTACAATAAAGTGATCCATGGCGCAAAGTGTCCACAACCGCATCAGAAATTGTGGCGCTAAACCTTAACATTGCTGGACTAGCGTCAACATTTTGACGCTAGCCCAGCAATTTTAAGGGGGCCCCATAGACAACAGCACAGCGTCACCTTTAGTGCCTACCCTGAGCAGGTGTTAAAAAATGACGCTGTGCTGGCGCAGCATGGGACAGTGAAATCTTGTAGATTTCACTGCACCATTTCTGCACGGCTTTCAACAGGGGAACGCCTACCTTGCATACATTATACCTGGTGCAGGAATAATGCGGCATAAGGCATTACAAACTGGAGCAATGGTGACATTGCGCCAGTTTGTAAATAACATTGCACCAGTTTGTAAATATGGCGTTTGGGGGGGACTGTTTTGCACCACCTTAGCGTAAACAAATTTCACTAAGGTGGAGCAAAATCCTTGTAAATGAGGCCTTATGTTTTCAGTATCCTTGATTCCATTGTGATGGCAGACGTCCTATAAAACCAATAGTGTAAGGGCATTTCTAATAAACAGTCATCCAGTCAATCAGAGGATGTTTTGGGCATCATCTTTTTTTTGCCAGAGCTGACCCGAGGGTGTCAGGATGGGCAGTCAGTACATCTCTTTAGTTCAAATGATAGCAGTACCATGCCTTCGCCAAAGTAATTTCCAAGGTTACGCTTTTTTGCAAGCCAGAGGCTAACTTGTGCTAAACAGCTGATCCACTGAGGTTTGTATAAAGAGTGTCCCAATGTATGCTAAGCTGATAACAAGCATTTGCAATGCAATGTCTAGCAATTGCTTGAGTTAGAGCTATTGGCGTTGTAAATTCATAACTGGATTTTTCTTGCCACAAAAATTGGTCAACCCTGCCTCATAATTTTGTCTTTTTCTGCCACATAACCCCAATGACCCTGCAACCCTGCATATAACAAAAGCACTTCCATTTACCTTCTTCTGCTATCTGCAGCCAAAAATGAAAATGTTGCCATTTTTGATATTCATTTAAATCTGTCATGCTAATTCCAATAGAAGACCACTTTCACCACTCCACCATTAGAGTTGCTGGCTGGCCAAACTAATTTAAAAAAAAAAGAAACAAGACAGTCACAGTGGAGTAACAAGAGAAATAAACTAGAAGGATCACCCAAACATATCAAGAGTGTTAAAACAGTTATAGTGTAATAAGGATGTTAAATTGGCCTGAATAATGGTCATATTTGCAGTAAGGAGAGATTAATAAAACACATACAATTATAATGTAAACCCAATAATAACCTTTATCATAAATAAACTTTTGGCATTAGACTGAAATGCTAAGAATAGCCCCAAGAGGACGCCACAATGAAAAAAACATTTGTAAGAAACATGGTCATGTAACTCTATAGGTATCCCCAAAGGGCATAATCACATGAAAAGGAAATGTCAGAAAGCAATGCACTGTAACCATATATTTAGCCCATAGAGGGTGTAGTGCCTTACACATTTTCTGAGCTAACAGACCTACTGAAATTATACTACAAACAAGGCCCTTAAAACACAAACTACTCCCAATTACAAAACAAAAGCTGTAAGAGAGCTTAAGCAGACACTGAATGGTGGGAGGGGTTATTAATTTAGGGTCTCCAATAAACTTGTGTGGGGACTCAGAGATGATGTGGACAGAAAGAGCACATTGTAATGAACGGGTGGTGGTACCATTGTCCTAGGACTACCACAGGTTAAGTTATGAGCAAAAATGTTTTCTAGAAGTAATGGCCTGGAAAACACTATGGGGTGAGTTTCCAGAGTGCAGTGACTAATGTAGTATCGGGTCTCCTGCTGTGTCAGGGGAGCCACTTTGAGGATTTCAGTGTTTTTTTACATAAAGCATTTATCAATTACAAGTGTTTTTGTGAAAGCTTTGGAGCGTGAAGGGGAGAGCCAAAAGAAATGATTCTGATTAGGTAACAGTGTGAACAATGTGACCAGCGCTTCAATACTGCTGATGGAGTTTGCGATGTTCTGCACTGTGAGTGCTGTGAGCGCCAAAGAAAAAAATAGTTTGCCCACACTGAAGTAAATCGGCAATCGTGCAATAATCCGTGTAACAGGGTCAGTCTGCAAGGCGGTAACAAAACCGCCCCAAGGGGGGACAAATGTAGAGCAGTTACCAAGGACATCAAGGGATTTTTTAAAGCAAGCCCATGAACGAGTGAAAGTGATGGGCGTGGCTAAAAGCCCACAGAATGCTTACAACAGGTCGAAAAGCGCTTGCGTGCTCAATCTGAAAAACAGACACAGAGAAATCAGGCTACAATGCTCTGTGAAAGGAGGAGTGAAAGAAATGAGAAGCAAATGGATATGTGGGGCAGAGAAGACAGCTGCCCTATACAATTCAACATGCAACAACCTTCTTGGGGCTACCCCTATACAGAGGACCCCAAGTCTGAAGTACCCCTTACATCATACTATGGGAGAAGTGAAGGGTTTCTGTCTTGAAAGTCACCACAGATTTGCCAGGATGGGCTTCCACAACTTGGTCTACAGGTAAAAAGGACCCTGAGTGGAATTTCGGTTGCGCTGGAGTAATCTCTAACAATTTCAGTAATTTCATGTTTTGCTTGTTATGCAAAATTCTTTTATTACACCATTTTTCTTAATTATGGGACGTTCACTGCAACAAATTTAGCATAAGCGTACAGGAAAAACACAAATGACCAAAACGCTAGTGCCGGCTGCTTGTGTTGCCTGTGTATCGTGTTCTATTATTTTTGGTATGCAACATGTTTACTGCGTACATTTTGAACAAGAGGACATATTTCATGCTAAAACATAACCCTAAATACTGGTTTTGCATTTCACAGAGTCGGCAAATTTTGTTTTGTTGTGTATAATTTCGCATAATTACACTAAAGCAAATTACATTAATGTCACACGTATACAGTAAAAGGATCTGTTCTGCCTTGCTACAAATCAGCTTCCACCAATAGTAAGTCATCTTATGACAACACCAGGCACCCAAATAGACTGTAGGTCCATGTTGAGGTGTGCTGAGTACTTTGTTGATGAGCATTCTGTTCCAAAAACACATAGCATCTGCTGGATGGCTAAGGAAATAGCAATGAAAGTATTCAATCTAGTCAGAATTACTGAAACGAGGAGCAGGGAGCTTGTGGTTACCGTGCCAGGTATTTTCGGTCTTGCGGGTTAATTTTAGATGAAATTATGTCTAATCTGGTACCTGGGTGACTTTCTCAAATTCATAAACCTCAGGTAGAAAGAATTTTACTTTCTGAAAAGTAAAGCAAACAAGCAGTGGCAAATCCAGTAGCTCTCTTTGGAGACCTAGTTGTTCTGTCAATATCTTATCTTGATGCTGCCCAGCATCAAATCAGATGCTGTACAGCATGTTTTTTTGGGGGGGTTTTAAACAGTGAAAAAGAACCACAATGACAAGGCTGCTGGGTCGTTTCATTCTGTAGGAATGTACATGCTTTAAACACATATGCACACCTACAGAATGATGCAGACCGGCAGCCCATCATCATGTTTTTTTGTTTCCTTAATAGCTGTTAATGGGGTCCAATAGCAGGCCTGAGAGGACACTAACATGGAGAGGGGAGGACAATAATAGTGAGGAGAGCAGGTACAAACAATAGCAACACGGGTATTTTAGGGGCGTAGGGACCAGAGAGGGAAAATGAACTTGTTAAATGTAAACGGGGTCCGGTAGAGTGTCTGTGAAGGCACGAACATTGAGGAGAGGGTGGGATGCAACAAGTAGAGCCAGGGACGAATCAGAGCAACATAAAAGTGGGACCCATGTGGAGTGGTTCAACAAAGTGAAAACAAAGCTCTGAAAGTATGAGCAGAGGAAGGACAAAGTATTTGGGTCATACTTCAGGGGAGTGTCACACACAAGAAGAGGAAGTGAAGCTGACATGCACTGACCAAAGAGAAGGAAGCAAGTGACAGTAATGAGGAAGTCAACCAATAGACAGTAATGGGAAGCTCTAAGCTCACTGTAAGCTACCAAAATGTCTTGCAAGTAACAGCACATGTGCTGTCTCAAATGAGACTTAAAAGGAATGGCTGATGAATTATTTCTATAGGGAACCCCAGACATTTAGCCTTGCCCAATCTTTTTTTTGGAGTTAAAATAGTGCAAACTGGACCCAAAGGGGTTAGAGTGCTTTACTTTAGCCAAGGGCATAGCTCCATGGGCAGTGCTTGGGGTGTTACACCACTCTACAAAATGTATTTTATACTGACTAGTTGGGTACAAGTGCATCGAGTAAGGTAACGTGAAGTGTCTGTCGGATTTCATCTGGGCTTTTACATGCTAACACTGACAAAAACACACACACTCTGGGGGTGATTCTAACCCTGGCGGTCGGTGTTAAAGCGGCAGCTAACCCGCCAACAGCCTGGCGGTCCAAAAAAAGAAATTCTGACCCTGGCGGGAACCGCCAACAGAGACCGCCACTTTAACACTCCGCCCGCCACGGCGGGACAGACAAACAGGTTGGCGGTCACCGCCAACAGGCAGGCGGCAGACAATGTACCGCCCACACTATCATGACTCACCAATCCGCCACCTTTTCCGGGGCGGGAGCCCCGCCGATAAAAACACGGCGGAAACAGACTACGAACGGGAAAACGCTCACCGAAACACACTCCACGAGGAAGGAGGACAGCATGGAACCCGAATTAAACATCCTACCTGCTCTGGTCTACCTGCTCATCTACCACGAGTACGAACGCCGGCGCAGACGACAACGGTGAGTACTGCACCTACGACACACGGGAGGGGGGAGGACAAAAGGTTACGGCATACACATATGCGACCCCCACCCCCCCCCCCCCAAACCATGTACCCACCAATGCAGAGCAACAAGTCACAGTGACACCACCCAAACCCCCCGGAAAAATGCAAAGACATCATTAAATAGAGAAACAAAATTTATGTAAAAAATAGACTCAGAAAAGTATTGGTTAACTATCCAAAAAAATATAATAAATAAAAACTATATACATTGCAAGGGATAACCGAGGCAATTAGTCCTGCACAACAAAAGAAAAACGAAGTGTCCGTGGGCCAAAGTGTAACAACACAAGGGCAAAGCCCACACAGGAGACCTGAGTCCTTTGGAGAGAACACTTCAGGGGCATCTGATGACAAAACTACAGGCACCTCGGGGGGAAGGGAAGGGGGGGCACCACAGCCACATGAGTCCACGACGCCAGATCCACGAAGGGGCCACCATGCCCACTGTGCCATCCTGGGGAGTGCAAAGCCACAGTCTCTCAAGTCTCTACAGTGGGTGGCTTGCCCACTGTGCCATCCTGGGGAGTGCAAAGCCACAGTCTCTCAAGTCTCTACAGTGGGTGGATTGCCCACTGTGCCATCCTGGGGAGTGCAAAGCCACAGTCTCTCAAGTCTCTACAGTGGGTGGCTTGCCCACTGTGCCATCCTGGGGAGTGCAAAGCCACAGTCTCTCAAGTCTCTACAGTGGGTGGCTTGCCCACTGTGCCATCCTGGGGAGTGCAAAGCCACAGTCTCTCAAGTCTCTACAGTGGGTGGATTGCCCACTGTGCCATCCTGGGGAGTGCAAAGCCACAGTCCATCAGGTGGATCACTGTCTCCACTGGTCAAGGAGGAGGCATGGTGGTCACAGTGAACCGTTAACAGTGCTTGACAGGATGGGCCCAGCGGAGCGGTGCTTGAGACGGCGGGGCCCAGCGGAGCGGTGCTTGACAGGATGGGTCCAGTGGAGCGGTGCTTGACAGGATGTGCCCAGCGGAGCGGTGCTTGAGACGGCGGGGCCCAGCGGAGCGGTGCTTGACAGGATGGGCCCAGCGGAGCGGTGCTTGAGACGGCGGGGCCCAGCGGAGCGGTGCTTGACAGGATGGGCCCAGCGGAGCGGTGCTTGACAGGATGGGCCCAGCGGAGCGGTGCTTGAGACGGCGGGGCCCAGCGGAGCGGTGCTTGAGACGGCGGTGCCAGGCGGAGCGGTGCTTGACAGGATGGGCCCAGCGGAGCGGTGCTTGAGACGGCGGGGCCCAGCAGAGCGGTGCTTGACAGGATGGGCCCAGCGGAGCGGTGCTTGACAGGATGGGCCCAGCGGAGCGGTGCTTGAGACGGCGGGGCCCAGCGGAGCGGTGCTTGAGATGAAGGGCCCAGCGGAGCGGTGCTTGAGACGGCGGGGCCCAGCGGAGCGGTGCTTGACAGGATGGGCCCAGCGGAGCGGTGCTTGACAGGATGGGCCCAGCGGAGCGGTGCTTGAGACGGCGGTGCCCAGCGGAGCGGTGCCTGTCTTTGCGGTGGGGCCCTGTTCAGCGGTGCTCTTCTGCACGGCGGGGCCCTCTTCAGCGGTGCCTGTCTTCACGGCGGGGCCCTGTTCAGCGGTGCTCTTCTGCACGGCGGGGCCCTCTTCAGCGGTGCCTGTCTTCACGGCGGGCCCTCTTCAGCGGTGCCTGTCTTCACGGCGGGGCCCTGTTCAGCGGTGCTCTCCTGCACGGCGTGGCCCTCTTCAGCGGTGCTCGTCCAGTAGGTCAAGGGAGCCAGACCTGGCCTGGACTCCCTGCTCAGTCGCCCTCCGACCGTGCTGTCGCTGGACCCTTCGGTGATGGAGTCCTGGGCCCTTTGGTGTCCTCCCGAACCCCCGGGATGGGGCTTGTGGGGCCCTCCTGCTCCGCGCTCCTGCTGGCTGTCTTCTCCGCCCTGCTGGCCTTTCGCTCCTTAGATGGGGCTCTCGGGCCCTTGCCTCCCCTAGATGATGTGGCTGGTGAAGTGGGCGAAGTTTCCTCCTTGGGGGCAGCCGTGTCAGTCCTCTCACGGCGGCCCTTTACTTTTCTGGTCCTCTTGCCTGGGGGGGGGGGGCTGTCCCCTGGCTGCTGATCTCAGTGTCACTGCTGGCAAAGGGTGGACTCCAGAACCCATGCACCACAGTGACACTCGAAGCTGGGCTGGTGGTGGCTGAGGTGCTCTTGGGACTCTTTGCAGATGGAGGGGGTGGGTCAGGGGAGGGAAAGAGGTTAAGAGTAGAGAGGAACACTTTTTTAGGTCCAAGGTAAAGGGTAGGAGTAGTGGTGATGGGAGTGGAGGAAGAGGATGTGGTTGTAGGAGAGTCAGGTGTGCTGTCTTTGGGTGCAGGTGCCTGTTCTGGAGGCTGTCGTGAGGTGGATGGCTGTTGGGTGGGTGTCTGCCTGCGTTTGTGTGTCTTGGAAGAGGGGGTGACAGACACAGTGGGAGAAGACACAGGGGACGTGTAAATGGCAGTGGGGGTGGTGACTGCACGTGTGCGGACTGTACTGGAGGGTGTGCTGGTGATGGAAGCACTGGCTGATGGTGGTGTGCATGCAGGTGTGAGTATAGACGTCACAGGGAGGGAGGAGGGAGACGAGGAGGAGGGGGACACAGAGGTGGTAGTGACTGTTGGTATGTCTGCATCTGGGTGTTGCTTGGGTGAGTGTTTGTGGGTTCTGTGGTGCTTGTGTCTGGATGAGCTGGCCTTGGGTGTTGAGGTGTGTGCAGGCTGGTCTGATGGTGTGGATGGAATAGGCTGAGGAACAGGAGACAGAGACAGGCTGGAGGCAGTAAGAAGAGGGAGGCTGGAAACAGGGACAATGGCTGCCGTCAGTGCTGAGGCCAGAGCATTGAACGATCGTTGATGGGCAGCCTGACCCGAATGAATGCCCTCCAGGTAGGCATTGCTCCGATGCACCTCCCTTTCCACCCCCTGGATGGCAATCAAAAGGGTAGTCTGCCCAACAATGATGGTCTGAAGGAGGTCAATGATCTCCGCACTGAGGGCAGCAGGGGTGACAGGGGCAGGGGCTGAGGTGCCTGGGGCGAAGGAGATGCCCGCCTTCTTGGGCGAGCGGGCACGGAGCGAAGGCTGAGGGGCTGCTGGGAGGGCGGAGCTGGTGCGCTGGGTGGCGGCTGTACCTGTAGAGGCGGGGGGCCCGGATGTTGCCGCCACCGCTAGGGAGCTCCCATCCGAGGACGTGTCGGTGTCGCTGGTGTCACCACCGGTCCCCGTTGTGGTGCTCCCCTCGCCCTCCGGATCACTGGTGCCCTCGGTGTCTGATCCTGAGCCCACCGGGGCCTTGTGACCTGCAGCTCCCTCGTGCTCCGATGCCAATTCTCCTCCGCCTGATGATGCTAATGCACACATGCACAAGAAGATAAAGAACAAGGGTGGGGGGAGAAAAACAAAGAACAGGTTGAGTGCATGCATTGTCAACACCGTTGGCGGAGAGGACAGACACAGGAGCCTCATGCACTAAGACGCGCAATCGGGGTACACTACTCAGTAATTCTGACTAGGACAACAGGTCTAGAGACAACAAACGCGCACATGTGTGATGCTGGACCATCGATAGCTGTACTTGGCACCCTACAGAGGTGGGGGGCGGGGGCACAGGGCCATGCCTAAAGGAGAGGACTACACTACACAAAGTGCCCTGGCCTAATGTCACCCACAGCCCTCCACCCCCACCCAGACGCCTCCACTGCGCGTAATGATAGCAGAATGTGCTGATACTCACCCCCTTGTGTCTGCTGTGATGTCCTCAAGCGCCCATCCAAATCAGGGTAGGCCACCGCCAGGATCCGGGACATCAGGGGGGTCAGGGTACGACTGGCACCCCTCCTAGGTTGGGAGGCCATCCCCAGCAGTGACTCGGCGGTCTTCCTGGTTCCGCGGCATATGTCCTCCCACCTCTTGCGGCAGTGGGTGCCCCGTCTGATGTGGACCCCCAGGGCCCGGACTTCCTTGGCGATGGCACGCCAAATGTCCACTTTCTGATGGGCGCTGACCTATTTGACATGTACAGGGTGGGAAGGAAAATTTCATGAATTTTCTGCATGTTAGATGTGATTGGCCCCCCCTCCCCAACCTTGCCATATGGCACATGCTCTCATCTGTCGTGCCTTGCACTCCTCATTCGCTCCCCACCCCACCAACTTACATCCACCCCACTCCACACAGGCATATCCCATTCAACGTCCACCCAGTGTACTTACCTGTTGGTCTGGAGGACCGTAGAGCAACGCATACTGGGGGAGGACCCCATCCACTAGTTTCTCCAACTCTTCAGACGTGAAGGCAGGGGCCCTTTCCCCAGTCGCAGCAGCCATTGTCACTTCCAGACCGAGGTCACAGCAGCACTTGCAGTATAGGTCCTCTCCTGTGGATGATCAGGTCTCGAGTGATTAAGCAGATAGAAAATGGCGGTCACGCCTGCGGCGGTGCGTACCGCGGCGGTGCGTACCGCGACCGCCGGCGCACATCGTCATTGGCTCCTGAAACCCATAGGCTTCTATGTTAACCAATGCGGCTTCGTACAGCGGTCTTCGACCGCCTACCGCCACGGTGTGACACGCCAGCGCATTGACCTCACATCCCATTGTCCCACTTCACAGGTCAGGCAGCCGCCATTTCAAGGGCCCACATGGCTTAATTTCAACTGCGTCACACAGGCCTAGGCCTTGCATTGTCACTCATACAAGCCTTTCACTGCATTTAGATTCAATTACTGTGCAAGCTGTGGTTACGTACCTGTGGGTTGCTTGACTCTGTGCTCCATGTTGTCCTTCCTAGGCACCGTCCGCTGGGACTTGCAAGGAGAAGGATGAATCCTCGCGTGTACCGACCGCTGGTGGACCTGTCGACAATGGAAGAACGCCATATAATACTACGCTACAGACTTGACCGTGCCACTATACATGAACTGTGTGCCCAGCTGGAGCCAGCCCTGATGTCCCCCATCCGCCAACCCACAGGGATCCCCCCTCTAGTGCAGGTTCTGTCAGTCCTCCATTTTTTGGCAAGTGGCTCATTCCAGACAACAGTGGCCATGTCATCTGGAATGTCACAGCCTATGTTTTCAAAGATTTTGTCCAGAGTGTTGTCTGCCCTGATGAAATACATGCGGAGCTACATTGTTTTCCCTGAGGAGGCTGATTTGGCCACTGTGAAGGGTGATTTATATGCCCTTGGACATATCCCCAACATCATTGGTGCCATTGATGGTGCCAAAAGACGATGAGCAGGTGTACAGAAACAGGAAAAATTACCATTCTATAAACGTCCAGGTGGTCTGTTTGGCTGACCAGTACATCTCCCATGTAAATGCAAAGTTCCCAGGGTCAGTGCATGACGCGTATGTGATGCGTAATAGCAGCATCCCCTATGTGATGGAACTGCTAAAGAGACACCGTGTGTGGCTAATAGTTGACTCTGGTTACCCCAACCTGCCTTGGCTATTGACCCCAGTGAGGAATCCCCGGACCAGGGCTGAGGAAAGGTACAATGAGACCCATGGGCGAACGAGGAGGATAATTGAAAGAACTTTCGGGGTCCTGAAGGCCAGGTTTAGGTGCCTGCATATGACAGGGGGATCCCTGATGTACTCACCAAAGAAGGTGTGCCATATCATCGTGGCCTGCTGCATGCTTCACAACTTGGCTTTGCGACGGCAGGTGCCTTTCCTGCAGGAGGATGGTCCAGATGGTGGTGTTGTAGCAGCTGTGGAGACTGTGGAGAGTGAAGAGGAGGAAGACGACGGGGACGACACAGACAACAGGGACACAGTCATCCAACAGTATTTTCAGTAGCAGACAGGTAAGAATCACCCACGCAATTTAACATTTCCTTTAAGTCTCCTGCATCTCTACTTTCTGCATTTACCCCCAGTTCTTTTTTAACTTATTTTTGCTTTTCCCTTCCCTTTTCAGTGTTGTTTGACCCACTGCGTGACTTCTGATTGTTTAGCCCATGGACAAAAGCGTATTGACATTGGTATGTTGTCATCACAAATTGTCTGACCATCATTGTACAGTATTGTGTAAAACATTTGTAAATAATACAGGCTGACTCCTGAATATTTTAAGTGCAATGAGTGTTTATTTGTAGTGCTAGATTTTGGTGCATGATATTAATACGGTGATGGGTGGGGGTGGAGTAATGTCCATGGCAGAGTCCAGTTCTCAGTTTCACAGGTGCCTTGTCCATAGGCCTGTGGAAGGATGGAGCAGGGGCAGTTCAAGGTTGGACAGGGTGACAATGTGGGACAGTGGGATGACATCAGGGGGTATCCTTTGCTGGCGGGGGTCTTGGCATCCTACTCTGTCTTCCTGTGAGATCTCAGGTTCCGCTTGCGGGGTGGTTGATCTTCAGCAGGAGGTGGGGTTCTGGTGGCCTAACGTTGTGGTGGGGCCTCCTGTCCACTAGCGCCAGCGGAGGTGGTGGGCTGTTCCTGGTCCTGGCTAGTGACAGGGGCCCTTTGGGGTGCCACATGGTCCCGCAATGTGGTTTCTATCCGGTTTAAGACCTGGACTATGCTCCCCATAGCAGTACCGATGGTCGTGAGTTCATTGCTGAACCCCATGTAGCGTTCCTCCTGCTGTGCCTGGATCTCGCTGAACCTGGCCAGTACCGTCGCCATCGTCTCTTGGGAGTGGTGGTATGCTCCCATGATGGTGGTGAGGGCCTCTTGGAGGGTGGGTTCCCTGGGCCTCTCCTCCCCCCTGTCGCACAGCAGCCCTCCCAGTTCCCCTGTGTTCCTGGGCCTCTGTCCCCTGGACGGTGTGCCCACTACCACTGCCCCCAGGTCCCTGTTGTTGTTGGGGTGTTGGGTCAGCCTGGGTGCCCTGTAGTGGCGGACACACCGCTGATTGATGCGTCCTGGAGACAGAGGCATGGGCCCGCTGGGTGGGAGCTGTGCTGGTATTCCCAGAGGGGGTTGGGTCTGGTGTGGCCTGTGTCTGTGTGTGGGGAACCCACTGTCCAGAGGTCCCCGATGGTCCGGGCTGGTCGTCAGGGTCGAGGTCGACAGAGCTGGTGTCCTCACTGGGGGGCTGTTCTGGGGGTGGGATGGACAGATCTGGACCCTCTGTGGCGGTGTGTTGGCGTTCGGGCCCTGCAGGGGTAACAGAGTATTGTTATAGTTCTTGTGTGTGCCATGGCGTGCATTTTGTGTGTGCCCTTGTCCCCCAGTGCTGGCATTCCCTTGTGGGAGGGGTTGTGAGGGTGGTTGGGGGGGGATGGGTATGTGCAGTGGTCATGCATTGGTGATGGGTGTGTATGGTTTGTGTTGGCATTCAGGGGTTGGTGTTGTTTAGGGTGGGTTGTGCTGGTGGGACAATGGCAGGGAGGATGTGTGCTGGGGGGTTTGAGATTGGGGGTGAGGGTGGGGTTGTGGGTTGGCATGCTGGTGATTGGGGGGGGGGTAAAGTAGTTGAGATTCGACTTACCAGAGTCCATTCCTCTGTGCACTCCAGCGAGGCCGTCAGGATGCAGGATGTTTACTACCTCTTGCTCCCATTCAGTAAATAGGGGTGGAGTGGGTGGGGGTCCGACGCCAGTCTTCTGCACAGCGATGTTGTGTTGCGACACCATGGAGCGCACCTTCCCCCGTAGGTCGTTCCATCGCTTTCTGACGTCGTCCCGATTTCTGGGATGCTGTCCCACAGCGTTGACCCTGTCTACAATCCTTTGCCATAGCTCAGCCTTCCTTGCTATAGTGGTGTGCTGCACCTGTGTGCCGAAGAGCTGGGGCTCTACCCTGATTATTTCCTCCACCATGACCCGGAGTTCTTGGTCCGAGAACCTGGGGTGTCTTTGGGGTGCCAGGGGGTGGTGTGGGTGAGGTGTGGGGTGGTGTTTGTGGTGATGTGCGTGGTGATGTGTGGTGATGTGTGCGTAGATGTGGTGTGGGTGATGATGTTGGGTTCCTGTGTGTGTTGTGCTTAGCGTTCCCTGTGCTCTCTCTCAGTCTCTCTGGCCTTCTCTCAGTAATTGTGGTCGTAAGGGTTTGTGGGTGACGTGGGTGTGTGTTTTATATTGTAATGGGTGTGTGGGAGTGTTGTTTGTATGTGTTTCAGGTGTGTTTAATTCAAATTGTCCAATGTGGCTGTGTTTTGTAAGTGTGTGTGTTTTTTGAGCGCGGCGGTGTGTACCGCCAATGGAATACCGCGGTTGAAAGACCGCCGCGTGGATTTGTGGGTCAGAATGGCATGGGCGTGTTTGTGTTGGCGTGGCGGTGGAGGTTTGGTCATCTCCAGTTTATCGCTGCCCGCTGCTGTGGCGGCCTTCCGTGGATGTCGGGTTTTTGGCGGGTTGACAGTTGGAGGTCAGAATGACCGTGGCGGTTTACCACAGCCGCGGCGGTAGAATGGCGGTCTTCTGAGCGGCGGTAAAGGCCTTTTACCGCCGAGGTCAGAATCACCCCCTCTGTTCTTTGTGTTTGAAAGGCTTCAAAACTACTTTGGAAATGCTTACTTTTTGAGACCAAAACATATTTTTGCTTTTTGTCAATGTTGGTTACACTGGTGAGGGCACAGCTGCTCCCACCACAATAACATTTTACAAAAGCCATGTCAAAACAAGACACACATTGACAAAAAAACAAAGACTGACCACTGATGTCGGACCTGTTAACTTTGCCAATGCTTGTTTATTTTCATGTTTTGACTATGATCTTGTTGAAACTGGTTACATTGATTTTACATTAGGAATATTTTTTGGAAATACTAGCAAGCATCAACATGTTTTCCTAAATGATGCTTCAAAGAAATGGTAGCTAACATTTTACAGTAGTTTAACAAAACATTTTTTTCCTAGTTGTGTTTTTTTGTGAATGTTTTATTTTGAAAGCAAAGTATTCATCAATCTTGCTTTCTTCTTATGCAACCATTTGCATCCAATCGGAGAGCATTTTGGGATCATACGTTGCCTCATATTGTTAAACTTTGCAAACGTGTTTACATTTTTTTTTTTACTGGAACCCACTGTCAGTAGTGCAGGCCAAGCTTTCAACATTTATTTAGATTGCTCACTCTAATAATAAAGGCTTTGCAGTAATGAACCATAATTACAAGTTCGAACAGCATTAACATATGAACCCAAATATTATCTCAACTGCAGACTATTCCCTTCTCTGCTCCTTAATGAGGTACTGTAAACTGGCAGCCTAAGGGTTTGTGCTGAGGGGGGGAGTTGAGCCTACTTGCCCCAAGGGCAAAATAAAAGCTTGCTGTCCTTGACCCCAAACAATATGAATTCCATCCACTTGATTAAGTGGTTTGTCATGGGCAGGACTGGAAACATGGAATCCCTTTCTACACACACCGATTTGACAACTTTGCCATCAAGCTTTCTTGTAGCAGTGACAAAGAAGAGTTTGTGCAGTCAAAATACATTTAAAATGAGTGATCTAGGGCAGCCACTCCAGACTGTTGTGATGTATGAAACCGTGTCAAGAGTTCCCAGGGAGAACTACCAGGCACAGGTGGAATGGGCAGGGTCGTAGTTTGCCAAGAGGTGTTTTGAGAGTGACAACACCCAAAAACATTATTGGCTTTGAGGTTGTATCTGGTGGCCCTGAGTCGGGTTTGCTATTTTTATAGTGTTTTTTTTAATTGTCCTCTTTTTGCTAAGAGCTTTTTAACTTGTTCATTTTTGGAGGTGACCTTAATTGTATATTGTGACCGGTTTACCAAAAAATAGTAATCTGCACCAACAGATGTACTACTTGAATAGCAGCAAATTAACTACTTTTGAGAATTTGCAAACATTGACATTAGTAGGCTTGGAAAGCTGTGCTAGTCTCATATTTCCATGAATACTACTGCCAATCAAACATTCAAAAATTGATGGCATAAATGCTAGCAAATAGTCTAACTAGGAGCAATTACTTGGGGTAGCATTCCAACCCATTGTTTTTCACCCACTGTGGCCCTCTAGACAGGGACTTACCTAATGCAAATCAGAACTGACCCTGGTCCCCAAGGAAATATTCAATCCCAAGCCTTGGTCACATCACCCTTTGACCCTTTAGCCCATTGCTTATTTAGTTGGAAAAGATGAGTTTCACACCCCCTGAATCTCCCTGATTAAGCTATGCCCTTGATGTTGAGATGCAACAGAGGCTCGAATCTGGTGTCGAAGTTTCAAAGTCAACAGCTCTGGCCGCAACACTACGTCCTCTCCCACTCTTCACTGATGCACTCTATTTATCTTCACTAAGCATTCTATTAAATGTATTGCAGCTAGAGTTGCCACTTGGCCGGTTTCCTGCTGGCGACGCCGAACTTGTAATGTCTCGGAGGTACAAAAATAAGAATTAAAAGTGTTATAGAGCTACGTTAATAATTCCCTGGCTAACAGTTAAGTAAACAAATGCATAAAAGTCATCTTACAAATGAATCATAAGGTTTTGTCTAAAGCATTATTTAGTTTGATGTTCAGGTCTTAAAACTACAAGGAGGGGCAGGTATTTGTCTCTTGGAAAGATGACAACTCTAATTGCAACAGTGTTGGGAAGTGCTGGTACTCTCCACTTCAAATTAAAGAAGTGCAGTTACTCAGTACTGGGCAGTACCTGCCCATTTGAAGCAGTGAAGTACCCACTGACAATGTGGACCTAAATGGTCATGACCACACCCGGACTACACTTTCTGTCTGCACATCATTGACAGGAGTGCAGCTTTTGAGGGGGGAGGAGGGTTGCACCCTCCTTAATAAATGAATTTTCTGATATATAGTTGTGCACAGAAGCTTTCAGCGGGGCATGGGGAGATGTCTGCCGGATTTCACCAGGAATTTTTCAAATAATTCAGGCAAAAGCGCACACACTCTCTCCCTCTCAGTTTTTAAAGTCATCCAAAATATTGGTAATTTTACAAAATATTGTGTTTTCCCTCTCTTAGCACCAGGAGTGGCTTGTGGTTCTTTGTAGGGGTAGGGCGGCTTGCTGGGTGGAGGGGTGATTAATTAAAAAAATAAAAAACGCCTGCATTGTTGCCGCCACCACCACCGTGCCACTCCTCTGCTACAGCCTGCAGGCACAGGCTCCCAGCCTGCCCTGCAGCCAATCCTGACGCTGCTCAGAGCAGCATTAGGATTGGCTGGGGGAGCCCAGCCAGGCTGCTCCCAGGCAGACTGGGAGCCTGCACCTGCTCGCTCCAGCCCGGCAACACAGTGCCGGGCTGGAGAGAGCACCGTGGCCCGCCCCTTTTACTATAAAACGATAATAAACATGTTTTTTTATCGTTTTCTAGTAAAAGGTTTGCAGCTGCTGGCGGGGGGGGGCGTTGCTCCTCCGCCCTAGCGGAAGAGCTGCGCCTGCTTAGTACCCTTACCAATCTGCATTCCTCTCCGTTTCCACTGCCCCTGCTCCCCTCCAATGCACCCTGTTTGCATATTATGTATTTTTTCATCATATGCCAGTCTGATCGGCGGAAAATCTGAAGCGCTCACCTCTCTCCCCCCCTCCAATATATTACCGACCAAGCTACGCCCCTGCTCATTGACCAGTGCATTCACGGCCCCAGGCTTCATCCGCCCGTTGCCAGTTATCCCAGTCGCACAAGTTAAATAATAAAATATTAATGATGTTTAAATCTCAGTTTCTCCGCGTTTTCCATTTAAACACCTTCTTCCTATGAAAGGGACCCCTGGGCCCAGGAGGAGGGCGCTGCCTGGGTAATGAAATGGCAATAATCTATGCATAATACACTCAAGTGCTAACGCATTTGTTCTGCAAGTTCAGCTACTCCCCAGTGAGAACGGGTAGGTGGGCACGGGGGACTGGGGTTGAGTGTGAAATGGAGCCATTGACGCATCTAAATAAATAAACGTATTTAGGAAAAAATTCAGACGAGGCCACTGCTAGGAACTGGGTAGAAATGGCCGGCACTCATGGTGAAAACAAAGCTCCCTCGGCTATGGCCCTGCATTATTGGCAAAAGGGCTTTGCTACAGGAAGCTCGTGCTTCTAGTGTTTATGCTGACAGGGCACTGTTATAGGACGCCTACACAGTTTGAAACTCACTTAGCAACGACAGTGTGCCTCTGTAAAAACCTCGTGCTGTTAAATTGGTATAGAAGTATTGGCTTGCTTGCGGAAGCTGTCGCTGCTGGGGGCTGTGATTAAGCGCGAGAATCCACGAAGTGGTGGCTCTAACTGGGTGCTGCTGCACGAGACGAGTACTTCTCTGGGACTTATGGCGTTAGGATAAGGTACTTCAGAAAAGAATCTCAGAGAGCGTGGAAGGTTGTGATGCTCCTTAGACCGGGATTGGCGCTCCCAATTGTACAGCTTGTGCAGTGGTACTGGGGCATAGGGGTTTAAAGGGGTACAGTGCGCCGCAGTTATTACTTTTTTTTTTTTTTACTAACTAGTCAAGCTAATTTTATTTCCCCTGCTCTCGCCGGGCCCAAGCTGAGTAGTAACATTCCCTCATTCGTATAGCGGTGATGCAGGGGGCCGCCAAACTAAGGAGTACACTGAGGATAGCTGGTGCCTGACATCCGCCAGAGGACAGAAGCTTGGGATGGAAAGGGAGAATGGGGCTGAGTCGTCCCATCTAATCAAGGCAGGTTCGATCCACAGAGTTTCGTTGAGGCCCGTGAACCCATGGGAGAGGAGTTGAGGAATTGACGGCCAGGAGGATCTGAGAGAAACAAAGGGTAGGCCGGATGCATGCTGGGAAGGGAAGAAAAGTTGGAAGGGAGCTGCAGAGGCCTATAAGATCAGAACGTAGAGTCTAACTGGTAAAAAGGGCCCCAGTCTGAAATTCTTCATCTCAATTCCCATACCAGGAGGTTCATTGGGAAACAATCCAAAACTGGTCAGTTTTGAGGCCTTTATCTGAAATCATATAGTTGGGTTTGGCCCCCAGATTTGAGCTCAGTTTGTTCCAAACTTTAGGGCCCTGATCAACCACGGTCCTGCCTATGTGTTTGACCTGGTTGAATGTTCTTTGGGTAATAGCATGTACAGAGGCACACTGCAATATCCTATTAGGCTGTAGTGGGGGTGGGGGTGGGGAGAGATGTGAGCTTGTGCCCATAGAAACTTGCTGTGTGCAGTCACAGAGAAATGATCTAACTGAATCCATAGGGTGTCAAGAAATTCAAGCCTATTGCTCTAGCGTGTCAAGCAAGATTTCATGGTTCTTGGCAGAGCATACCTGACAGGGTTTGGCTTTGGAAACACTAATTTGTAGAAGTTCATTCCAGAACTGGAAATCTTGTGTCCTCGTGACTTAGAGTAATAGGGTGTGCCTATGCACCTTGCTCTGATCTGCAACCTCCTACCATAACAATATCTATACCTGGCAAATCTTTTTTGGTGTACCTCAATAGTGAGCTGTAACACTCCCTGATTTCTCCAAACGGGGATCCTTACATTTCTAAATCATCTCATTCTGGCTCAGATTTATACATTTGCATACATAAAAAAAAATCTGATTCAGTGAAGGCAGTGAACTACTTTAAGTTAATAAACCACAATTGCCTACCTTCCCTACCAGCACAGAAAATTACTGTCCCCTAACATTGTAAATTGCAGAAGGTCCTCGGAGCCGGACTGGCCTTTTAGTCCATTGAGAATTTCCCTGGTGAGCTGGAGCCATTGGAGACAGTTTTAAGAGCCAAGGGCCACTGCTGATACCTCTGTCACTTTTCCCAGGTCTTCAAGTCGATTAGAAGCCAAAGGGGTCGAGAAAAAGATAGAAAGGGGTGGAGGAGGGAAAGAAGGATAAGAGAGAGGCTGAGAGATCAGAGTGGGAAAAGAGTGAGAGTGGCTGGATGGAAAGAAAGAAAGAAAGAAAGAAAGAAAGAAAGAAAGAAAGAAAGAAAGAAAGAAAGAAAGAAAGAAAGAAAGAATGAATAAATGCGAGGAGATGAAGGGCGCATGGCTGGTTTGAGTATTTTTGCCAAATCTGCCAGACCAATCAAAGCCAGCCAGTGCCTAAGGTAATGTGGGGAAAGAGAGGAACTAAAAGTCACTTTTTTCTGATTAAGCAACCCTCGCCCACTAGTGTGGCATGCTTCATCATCGAGTAGCATTAGGTGAGGTTTATCCAGGATGGGCTCAACTTCTAGATAGGGAGCTCTTGTTATTAAACATAAGGAAATATGATAGAAAGGGAATTTGCCTAGCGGAATAGTCCTATAATTATGTATTTGGGGCTCAACGGTCGGGTTAACAAAACATTTGTGTGGATGTATCAGGGTCTTAGTATCCCCAACATCTATTCATTGTCAACTTTTCCTTCCCCTCCTTCCTTCTAAAAACCCTAACCTTTGGCTGATTTTGATTGGTCTGGCAGACTTCATTATATGATTATTAATGAGACCCATCATGGTCACAACAGGAGATTTAAGGGCAGATACACAATTTAGGGCCTGATTATGAGTTCCTCATAATATTCTGACCCATGCATAAACTCCTCTTTATGCATGGGTCAGATCTACGAGTTTGAAGGTAGTTAACACATCCGATAGTTATCAGATGCGTTAAATAACTCAACCTTTCGTTATGTTTCGGCAGGTCAAACCTGCCAAAATTTAACAGGGGAAAACATGAGATTTACCGTATTATGCAGATTTTGGAGCATTAAACACCAAAATCTCATGTTATTCCTCGTGATCTCATAATAGATGTAATTCATTGCACCCGACAAATAACGCACCCTGTGGTATCGTTAATTATCAGGAGCGATACATAACTCCTGAGCTCCTAATGAGGCCTAAGTGGTGGGTTGAACTGTGTTGACTACAGGGCATGACTTTGGACTTGTTATGGTTTGTTGATGGCAACATGTGTGCTGGTGATAAACATTGAGTGTGGTGTTCTGCAGGGAGCTGTAGAGCTGTTGGTTGGAAAGTAGTGGGAGTTGGATCGAGGTATATGTAGTTCTGGGCTCCAAGGGCTGCATATGATTCAGACTGGGTAAGCATCAGGCTACAGCTCAGATTATTTCCAGAGTTGCAGGCAGCAAGAATCATTGATAGGTCCTTTTGAGTTTGTTGAAAGTTCCTTCAAAATTTGCCAGTTTTTTTTCAATTGATTTGTAGAGAAAATGGTAGTTGGTGCCACATAGGTGGCAAGTTCTTGAAGTATCTGGGGAAAGTGCCATATCAAACCTATATGGGTGGAAGAACATTTCATAGTGGTGAGTTCCTTATATAGTATTGGATGCTAAGCCTCCACAGTACTTTTGGCGAATAGGAGGTAGTCTTATAATCATTGCTAACATTTGATGTTAGCGGTAGGTGTAAATCTTCCGTTCAAAGGGAATTTTCTGTAAGAATTATGCTCTTCTCCCCACTAAAAATGCAAACATGATAAAACGTGATTATTTTAATTATGCCGTTTCTAGCACCTTGCGGTCATCGTTGAAAAATATTAAACGTGATTAACAGTAGAGCTGTTTACTTTCTAATACAAGGCTTCCAGTCACAATCACACACTTCTTCTAGAATACTTGCTATTGTTTATCACACAGAAACACCATGGTGGTCAGGTTACATACCTGTAGCCAGAGCAGTGCATTTTTTCACTGTCATAACAGCACACCAAAAATTACATAATATCAACTGAGCAGTGAAAAAAGAAGTTCATGCCCTGGTCGAGTCATCAAAATATCATTTGTAGGCCTCGCCACTATAAGCAAAAGCCTCTTGTGGACCATACCCAGTGCTTAATTTGTGCTTGTTGTTTCCGGTTCTGAGCAGCGGCATTTATTTTTGAGGGCCGGGGCTTATTCTTCTGCCTCACGCATTTGCTGCCAGCAAAAGACAGGTATGGGAAAGACGGAGGAAGGGAAAAACGAAAAAGCGTCACAAAGGGAGAAAGTAGAAAGCTGCTAGAGTGAGCTAAAGGGGCAGGGAGGGCTTCAGGATTATGCCGCCTCAGTATTCCCTGCTCGCACAATTAATTGCAGCAGCCGTGTGTTTAGGAGGCACGGCACATCTTTATTTACAAATTAAGCACTGACCATACCAAAAACTCACAATGTGCTTTGAGCCCATCCTCTGCTTTTCATTGGTTGGCTTTGTTGTCTGTCTCCTTTGCTTGCTTCTTATCTGATGACTTCCCTTTCTCTCCTTGTAATTGTCCCTCCTTTGCAGAATTACTGCTTTATCATACGTTTGATTAGCTGACTAGTATCTTTCAACTGCTCACCTTTAGGGAATAACTATTTTTTAATTGCTCTTTAAGTAATCCCGGTGAATGCATGGGTTTACAGAATCTCTCCCTAATGTGCAGCTTCCCATCCAGTTCTTAATTTGTGCTTATTGTTTCCGGTGCTGAGCACCGGCACTTATTTTTGAGGGTCAGGGCTTATTCTTCTGCCTCACGCATTTACTGCGAGCAAAGACACATTTGAGAAAGACGGAGGAAGGGAAAAACGAAAAAGCGTCACAAAAGTAGAAAGCAGAAAGCTTCCAGAGTGAGCTGAAGGGGCTGGGAGTGGCTGTAAATGGATTAAAGATGCCCAAGATGGCTTTAGGATTACCCTGCCTCAGTATTTCGTGCTCGCACATTTAATTGCAGCAGCCGCGGGTTTAAGAGGAGAGCTTTGGGAATCGGAACGCTTTTATTTACATATTAAGCACTGTTCCCATCAGATTCCCACACACCCTTCACCAAGTGCTCCAGGTTGTCCCCTCCTTCTGCTATTTGCTCTCTACCTTATAGGCTGATTTCTATTCCATGTGTCATTGTTGCTCTCTCCTGCCACCACCCTGTCTGTTGCTACTCCCCTTTTGGCTTTTTTATGTTGTTTTTAAAACTATTCTTTCTTCCCACACATACGTTGCTCACCTACTTGCTTTCTATGCTTCCCTCTCACCCGTTCCTACAGTGCCCCCAGGCGATCATTATTAGTTTTTGGTGCACCCATCAGCATGAATGTCGATTCATCAAAATGTGAGGGACAGTGGAACTGACATCACATGCCCTTTAACCTGTAATGACATCATAGAAAGTGACATCACATCACCCCTTGGAAGCATTACAGCAAGTAATGTGATGTGACCTTTGATCATAGTAATATCGTAGGTAGCCGAGGGCATAATTCGTGTAATTTACTCTATCGTAATTATGCAAAATTACAGTGAAATTGTGCTAGATTACACAGAATTACGTGAGTAGCATAATCCTGCTTTTAGCAATATATTTTATCACACAATGCACCCTTGAGGCCAAAATAGACTAGAGGATGCATTTTATGCTAAGAAAATAGAGCTAACTGCAAAAGACTTGCTAAATTCCTTGTTCCTGTACGTCTGCTGCAGGAAGTTTTGTGCCAAATAAAATTACTCATAATTATGTGAACAGGCATACTCACGTAATTTTGGATAATTTTACGTAAACAAAATACCCAAATTACTCTGATTTCTCTGGCATGATTAAAAGTTCGCCCACACCTAATCATAGGTAGATACATCAGCAAAGTTAAAAAATGAAGTACAATAAGAGCAAAATTAAAATGAGGTTTAATAAAATAGAAAGAAAATGATAGAGGAGGTACAAGTCTGTTTTAGTTATTTCACATATTCCAAAAGGGCTGTAATCATATTATGGATGAAGCCATCACATACTCAGGGGTAGACATCACTTGCCAGCTGGCCATTCTGTACTGAATAATTAGAGCCTCCAATGTCCAATTACTGCCCCAATGCCAGTCGCAGCTCCATGTGAAAAGGCACAGCTATAACTCAAAGTCTGAAAAATCAGGAGCAGCACTGGCTAGACTAGTTCAGGCTTCAATCATACTCATACACTTCTGCTAGGAGTGTTTGGGGATATTCTCCCCTGAGAAAACGTTGTAAAAGTGGGGTCAAATTTCAAAGAATTTGTCTTAAAAGCCATTGGTATGCCAAGCCAATGTAGCCTTATGCTTCCCAGGAGCTGACCACGTTTTATTCAAAATGTGAATTGATTGGCCCCTGTAAGTCAAGGAGTACACCCAATATACAATGTGTGCACCCCTCATGCCAAGATTGACATACAGAATGGCAGTGCCAGAGGTTTACCAAGAATTACATATAAATGACAAAAAATGTCATTTTCATTCCTGCTCACACACATAGCGTCATTCAAAATACAGTTACATCAGCATATTTATAAGGTGTCTATTAAGTGTTTCCACACAGAGACTCCCTCTTTCAGCATTGTCAGCTCTATGAAGATAATTTGTTCCTAGTTGAGTTCAGTAAAGTTGACACAATGGCCCTCATTAAGAGTTTAGCAGTCTTAAGACCGCCAGACTTGCGGTGGCAGTCGGCCCGCCATGGCCGTGGCAGTCCGACCGCCACATTACAACTGTGGCAAAGCCGCCACGGTCAGAACTCCGAAACCGCCAGGTTCACGCCAGTCGACAGCCTTGCGGTGTCGGCGGTTGTAATCTGCCAGGGTGGCGCAGGATGCACCGCCACCCTGGCGAATTACGACTCCCCAATCTGCCAGCCTTTTCATGGCGGTTGGACGGTCATGGAAAGGCTGGAGGAATGGGGGTGCTGGGGGCCCCATGTGGGCCCCTGCACTGCCCATGGATTTGACAGCCCGTCGCGCTTTCCACTTCCCAAATTACGGGCAGTGAAAAGCGCAACGGGTGCTGCTGTATCTGCTGCACCAACACATTGCCGCTGGCTCGATTACGAGCCGGCGTCAATGTTAAGGCCCTGTTCACTCTAGGGCCGGCAGGCGGGAACGCCGTTTCCGACCGCCCACCCGCCCTGCGGTGAACTCGTAATAGGGCCAGTGGTGTTCTGGACACACTGGCGGTCAGGTGGCGGAACGAGTTTGGCGTGCGGCCTCCACCACCCGCCAAATTCGCAATGAGGGCCAATGTGTCCAGTGTTGTACCAAATTTCTACACTGCAGGGAAGCTTCCCTGGACCCTGGGGCCTGAATGGTGGGCACAACCCAGATAGATAATAACTGTTTCTATGTATACAACAATTTGCTACCTCAGCCATAGCCTGCCTGTTTTAAAAGGAGAAGTGCAAGCTAGAAATATATTTCTATTTTCCTATTGCTGATTGGTCACTACTGAGGCAAGGGGTTGCAAATCAATGCCAGGGATTGCAAGGGAGAGACCCAGTGTCACAACTGCAACCTCTAGCGACCCCTAAATGAAGTCCGTGACCATCAGCTGACGTTTCTTACTTGGTTGCTTTTCTTTTTTTAAAGTAATTTTACACAGGTAATTTTTTTATTTATTTATCAGTCTCAGTTGCAACAGCCATTTTGGATCCGTGAATTAAAAAAACATAAAGGAAATGCCAACTACGCCAATTGATAGGTCCGCACATAGACAGGCATATGTCATCACACATGCGTGCACCTTGTGAATGACATCTCGCCTGTAGCATATTGACACCTTTGTGCTATGTGCAGGCTTCATCATGGCACACTTATTCAGGCGAATGCTGCACAGCATATGCAAAAAGCATTTTGCCCATACCGATGTCGTACAGCAGTGCCAAAATGCATTGCTTTGCCAACGTTGTTTGGTCAAGCCTACAGTCGGTTTTAGGTCAGTGTATCATAGTACGTAGGAGCCATTGCAACAGGAGTCACTACACGGGGAGTACATATATATATATATATATATATACATATATATATATATATATATAAAATCTACTGGCAGTCGCCAGTAAGTAGTTATAGTTAGGACAATTTTTTCCTTGGACTGGTGTTTTTTGCTTTGTCAATAACTTTGGCGCCGTTTGACTAATCTGTATGAAATTGCCAAATGTATACTTCCTTCGGCTCAGAAGAAGGCAGAGGCCGAGAAAAAGTGGGGTCCCAAAACACTTTTTTTCTCCCATTCTACGTCAATAGGATTAATTTTTTTTTTTAACATGACTACAGCCTGAACAGCTGAATGGAATTACACCAAATTTGGCAGAAACATAGCTCTTGGTCATGAAAAAGTACTTTTTGTGATTTGGTGTAATCTGTTCAGTAGTTTAGAAGTAATTAGAGTTTAAATAATATAGATATGTAGGCATGTGGCTAATCCACGGATCCAACTGACCCTGTGGTGACAGCTGATTGGCTGCCAACACTTCAAAAAGGAGGTGGGCCTGATTCACAAAGGTAAACTTAGACCAAAAGTCTAAGTTTAGACCAAAAGTCTAACTTTACTATGATTAAAGTTAGACTTTTGGTCTAGCTTTACTATGACTGAAGTTAGACTTTTGGTCTAACTTTGCTATGATTAAAGTTAGACTTCTGGTATAAACTTAGACTTTTGGTGTAAGTTTAGACCAATAGACTAAAAATCTAAACTTAGACCAAAAGTCTAACTTTACTACGATTAAAGTAAGACCTTTGGTCTAAACGTAAACCAAAAGTCTAAACTTAGACCAAAAGTCTATTTTTACTATGAGTTAAGCTAGACGTTAGCTCTAACTTTATACTTTTGGTCTAAGTTTACTTTTGTGAATTAGGGCCAGTATTGGCAGCCGTCTTGGGACTCAGCTTCAGCAGAAAGATATCTCTTGGTCCAGAAAGCACCCTTTTTGTTATTTGGTGCAAATCCATTTAGTACTTTTTGAGAAATTAAAGGAAATCCAAATATGTATATTTAGGGTTGTGATGACTTTGCAAATACTCCCAATCTTGTGCAGAGATCTGATTGGCTGACAATACTTCAACCACAAAGTGTTGGCAGCCATTTTGGGATTTACAAAACACAGAAAAAGAACAGGAGGTAGGGAATGAATACCCTAACCCCCTAGAGCCTTGGTTCTTAGATCCCCCTTCGACCCCTACAGCATGGACCCCCTCGGGCCCCAGGGGCCACCACTTCCCTGGGGCTTTTTTTTATACAAATGAAGAGGGCTGCATTAACCACTCTCCTAGGGCGTTATGAAGCTCCAGTGACCACCACCTGTCCGGGGCAAATAGAAAATTATTGTGAGGGGCCCACAGGGCCAATTCCTGCTATCTTCTGAGGTGCCCTCAGGAGATAGCTATTTGCTTTTGCTTGGGCGGAGCTGTGACAGCTCCAGCCAAGCAAAAGCAAACACTCCTCTTCCAGAAAGTGGGGGCTGTCAGAATACTCCCGCTTACTGGAAGCAGAGTTTTCATTGCTGAAAACTCTTCTGAGATGAAAGTATTGCTCCCACACTCAGGGAGCTGCATTTCCAGCAGCTCCCTGTGTGGGAGCAATGCTGGATACTGCAGGAGGCAGAGATGTGGCTGGGACCTCGGGGACCTTGAGGTTCCCCCATGGTCCCTGCGAATGACCAAGGGAAGGTAAATTGTTTTCTCTGGATTTCCACCATAAAAAGTTATATGTAATCCTTAGCAGAGGTGTTTACATCCTTGCTTTTTCGAGAGCAACATCCCATGTAGAGACTGTGATGAGTGGGTTCTTTCTTGGACTGTGCTACTGAGACCAGTCACATTTGAAGACTACAAGTATGTAAAATGGCCTAGAAGTCCTACCCATTTGGCCCACCACATAAACACTAGTGTGAAGCAATGTCTTACCTTACTTTTTGCAAGGATGATGGACAGCTCACTGGAAGGCCCCCGAGCATGTTTTCCTCTGTTTTTGGGAAAGCATTCTTGATACTTTCATATGACCACATCTGCAGCAAACAAGGAAACACTTACTTCTGTAAAGTACAAATCATTGTGTATTTTCTCTGCAATTCCACCTTGAAATGTTATCTGATGAAGAAGCTCAAGGGAAAATCACATTGGCAAAGTTACAGACACACAAGGTCACTGGAGACATTACCTTGGCGTCCTTTACACAGCTGCAATGTAAGAGATGCACTATACATTTACCCAAGATAGCACTTACTAATTAGCCAGTAGAAAGTACTCCAGCTGGGTAAAGATTCTGCACAAAACGGTGTCCTCTTCTTGGATAAATATGCAGGGGAGGATTCATTCTCGCACAATGCTCATTTCACAGAAATTAAACCTCAACAGGAAGCACTTACAGATATAAACAAGGCAGGTGCCCAAGTTAAAGCTCCTCTTCTGTAAAGTACTAATCTTCCTAATTTCTTGTGCATGGTCAAGGCAAAGCAGGTGTTTTTTCATCTGCATTTCCACCTTGAAAAGTTATCTGTAAACCTTGATAGAGGTGTTTGCATTCTTGCTTTTTTCAAGCTCAATATCTCATGTAGGGACTGTGACAAGTGGGTTCTTTCTTTTCATCTGCTGCTGAGGCCAGAGATCGTAAAAACTACAAGTATGTAAAATGGCCCAGAAGCCCCGGCCTTTAGTCCCATCTCATATAGTTTAGTGATATTTTCCCAGGGTGATGAACAACTTACTAAAAGGACCGCCCGAGTAAGCTTTCCCCTGATTTTGCAGACGCGTTCTTGATGCAGAGGAATATGATCACACGTCCACCAAACAAAGAAGCACTTCATGAGTGGCGTAGGGTTGAGTAGTTAGCGGGGTAGGCCGCAGGCTAGGCCCTGTGGCCAACCCCCACTGTGCATGGCCAAAGGCCATGCATGTCGTGTCGTGGGGTTTTGATGGTTATAGGTGGTAGGCCACAGGCTGGGTTGTTGGGTGGGGGTTGGGTGGTTTTAGGGGGTAGGCTGTAGGCCCTGTGGCCAACCCCCACCAAAGCCCGTCTGTGGCACGGGTTTGGGTGGTTAGAGGGGGAAGACCACAGGGCCTGGCCATGGGCTCCCCGCCACACACAGCCAAAGGTTGGGTGGTTATAGGGGGTTGACCGCAGGACCTGGCCGCAGAGGTTGGATTAACGTAAAGTAATTAAAATTACTTAACGTTTAAAAAAACTTAGAAATTCACTGAAAATACCAAAGGTTAGGAGTACGTTATAGATAGGCTCACATCTTAAGTGTAAAAAAACATAGAAATTCAGCAGTTATAGTTACAGTTATTTCACGTAACTATAACTTGTGCCCTAAGGTAACTATAACTCGTGCCCTCGCCATGCACTACTAATTACCCTATATATTACATCACTCATCATCTATGACATAATTGATAACATCACTGGAATATTTGCATGTAAATTTATTGATAATAAACCTATGCTTGGCAGGTGCGAGTTATAGTTACCTTACGGCAAGAGTTATAGTGCCCTAAGGCTACTAGGTCATTAATGAAGAGACTAGACAAGGTACGGGCAAGGACGCACCCCTGGCTGACACCCCTGTTAACAGGGATCGGTTCTGTCGGTTCACCCATCGGCCCACACCTGACTTGTGCATAGTTGTTAAAATAGGTTTTAAAAGGCGAAGAATACAGTTCTGAAAAATGATCCAATCAGTTGCTGCTGAAATGTTATTTTCAATAAGTCAATGGCTGTTGCTGCCTCGAGTAGCAAGAATAATGCTGAAGGTGCGGTCGTCCTTTGCCCTGACTGCCATCAACATTCCTGCCCACCTTCCTTTCTCCCAACCTCTTTCTGCCATGATGGTAGTGGGTTTGTATACCCCTGTGGCTGCTGGGAACTGGGGCCAGATGTAGGAAAGGATTTGCAACTCGCAAACGGCAAAAACTGCTGTTTGCGAGTTGCAAATCGCATTTTCCTATGCAGAAATGCATTCTGCGAGTCGGACCGACTCGCAAAATGCATTTCAGAATCGCAAATAGGAAGGGGTGTTCCCTTCCTATTTGCGATTCCTAGTGGTATGCAATACCATTTGCGACCGCATATGCGGTCGCAAATGGTGTTGCAGTTACCATCCACTACAAGTGGATGGTAACCCACTCGCAAATTGGAAGGGGTCCCCATGGGACCCCTTCCAGTTTGTGACTGGACCCAAAAACATTTTTTCAGGGCAGGGAGTGGTCCAATGGACCACTCCCTGCCCTGAAAAAATACCGAAACTAAAGGTTTCGGTTTTTTTTTTTAAGTGCAGCTCGTTTTCCTTTAAGGAAAACGGGCTACACTTATAAAAAAAAAAAAACTGCTTTATTTAAAGCAGTCACGAACACGGAGGTCTGCTGACTACAGCAGGCCTCCATGTTTGCGAGTGCCCATAGTCGGTATGGGGCCGCAATTTGCGACCCACCTCATTAATATTAATGAGGTGGGTCATTGCGACCCCATACCGACTCGCAGACGGTGTCTGAGACACCGTTCTGCATAACATTTTGCGAGTTGCAAATAGCGAGTCGCTAAGACTCGCTATTTGCAACTCGCAAAATGCTTCTTTACTACATCTGGCCCCTGGTTCCTATTCTTGTTTTTATAGCCTTGGAGAGTGCCTTCTTGGCAAATCTGCAGTGTTTGTAATAGCAAGTAGGTGTTTTTTTTTCTCCCTATTGCCCGCTTGGTTTCCACAAAAGGATAATTCCTTAAAGTCGAGAACATCTGATTTCTGATGTCAGTGACTCTACCCATGGTATCTAGTTGATCTAATGACACCAAATCGGGTGAAAGCATAGCTCCAATGCTGTCAGCTTCCACCTTATTAACCTCTCCCAATGAATGTGGTTTCGGCTCTATAACACTTCATTCAATTCTTTGCGGATTGCTAGTCATTCTAAGCCTTCTATGGAAAGGTTCTATGGAAAGATTCAGTGCATATATTAAATATGATTAGTGCTCCCTGTTTTATGGGATTTATTTTTTTAACATTTTCATCTGTATTTGTCCATATTTAGTGTTTGGCCAGGTTATTGGTATTCATCCATATTTATTTTTTGTTTTGTGAATAATTGGAGACATAAAATGGTGTATTTCTACATTTATTTAACTCTTAGACATGCAGTCATACGTGGATTCCTGTCGCGTTTTAGCAAATTAAGCAGCCACATATGACAAAACACTACACCCATAGGCACATATTAGCTTTATGTTCCAAATACATGTTTACATACCTGTATTTAAGGAAATCTGATCCTGTCTTGTAACTCCCCATGTTATCTATCTGCTCAGCCTTTGTCTGGAATTCATGGACAGCATGGATAGTCTTTCACAAAAAGCAAAATTTTCAGTATTCTTCTGCTTTAAAAAATAATTACAGAGAGGAAACACATTGTTTTCTGTCTGTATCTGTAAAAATCAGTAAAAATGGAAAACTGTGAGACTTAGATATAATTTTGCGTAAGCGTGAGGTCAAGAGCATTATGGTCACTGTCTTGGTGAGGTGTTACAAACATATCACCCAAGGTGGGTCACTGTCTAATATCTAGCAACATATAATCAATGAGGCTAGTATTATGCGTCCTATTAAACTTGTGTATCCCATCCCTGTCTGACGCCATTCTACCATTACAGATTCCAGTGGTTCAAACTTTCAAGTACACCCCCCCACCCATGATTTTATATTCACCAGCAGGGAGATCTTCTAGATGTGTATCCAATAGATCAATAACTGGTGACTCAGATTTACAGCCAACTGAACTACAATATACATTGTAGATGTAGTAGACTACATTGGTTAAGAAGCACAAGCTGCGACAGATTAAGTCTGTGGAGCTTAAATTAATCTTCCTAGTCATACAGAATAAAGTGTTTTCACCCAAATCGTTAACCCCCTTGATGGCCTCCCCTTCCCTGCTGATACAGCAGCCTCAATAAAGTTGAGATGCCCAGTGCAGAACTGGGGACACATAGGCCATGTCCCTTGAAAGAGACAGATGTCAAAGATGTCAATGAACGGACACCAATTTGGACATTTTAATTTTGAGGATAACCCAGCACAATTCCATGATACTAGCTTGGTGTTCAAAACTGTATTTCCATTAACATGTGCCGAGCCTGTGGCAATAGAAGTAGCTAGGCTAGTGCCCTCATTAAAAATAGGTAGCAGGGTAGTGGTAAAAGAGGCCCCTGTTGTCTCTGCCCCTTGATTGATGACAAAGCTATTACTGGACTTTACTGTATTTGCTTGGTTTGAGGGATCGAGCTGGGCTACTTAACTATCTAAGAGAAAAGGGGCCTGTAGCCCCCTACTACCCCTTCTTTGGAATTGGCATCCCAGACCAATGACTCATTTCAATCTACGTCCTCCACATTCTCTAAATGTTGATAACAATTGGTTAGTAATAGGTCAGGTGCAGGGCACTTTGATGGACAACTTCTAATCACAGCGAGGACATATAATGGTAACGGATTGTAGTTGGTTTGTGGTTTGTAGAAATAGCATAGACACAAGTTGGAGACCTTCAGCCTGAACTGCATTTGCATAATAGAATATGAGCATAAAATGCACAAAATTGGGACAATGAAAGTTGATAATCACACATTCCCTTTGGCAGGCTTTCTCTGAGCACCCAATCCAGGCTAGATGTGTAGCCATGATCATTTCATTGTTGAGAGTATTTATGACCTTCAGGTGGAGCCCGAGCCAGTGAACACTTGTTACTTAAAGATTCTTGTGTCTCAGGCATGGTAGGTTTTGGCACATTCTTGACCACCAGCACAAAAGGAGCAGTTTCAGGGGGAAGATCCATGTGGGGCAATGAGTCTTTATTGATTCATTGCTGCAAACTCAAGCTCTTGCTGCAAAATGTGTCCCCCCTCACGGTGGTTAAAAGTGTTGTTTGGCTTGATCTAACCAGAGGTTGTATATATGGCCTTTGCACTGGCTACATGGTGTGATTGGTACACGTTGGTACAGGATTAGGTCTATTCTGTATTGCATTCTCTGAGTAACAAATCAGCCTGTTGTTTTCAGCAGCATTATTGACACCCAGACCAGTGGTGGATGTAGGGGAACAAGACCCAAAAAGTCAGTTTTGCCTGCCTTTATTATCCCTACTAACAACAACACCAAAGATCTGAACTCATGAATTTAATTCTTAAGGGAATGTAGCTCAGTGATTACAGCCTCACAATTAAATGAGTTATCGCCTGGAGGGCTCACACTAGGAGGCTCAGGGGTATGAAAGGGCCTCTAAACTGGTGGATTCTCTCGAAAGTGGATTCACTGCATCTGCCAGGAGATCCATAAGGGACTGGGGTCAGCTTGAGCTAGTGATTTCCCTCTATTACCTGATTTCTGGGTGCCTGCCAAGTCAGAAGAGGAGATACTAGATAGTTTAGGTATACCCCTCGGCATTATACTCTGGTATTGAAGTGTTTTGCTCTCCTTTTTAACATGCTTTTTCTTGGGCTGAGGTTTGTTACTCCATTAGTACACTGTGGGCTTTTCTAAAAATACTATATTGCACTGGGTTTTGGAGGTCTGTTTGTATAAAACTATCTGATAGAAGGACTGTTGGTGAATCAGATAGTATGAGGTCAAGGTCCTCGAAGAGCGAATCAATGTCTCTAACAGAGATGTTTGATACAATACTCTGGGCATTTACTCTCTTCTTACTGTCACTTAATGGCAGTGAGTCATTTGCCCTACGCTTCTCCATTGAACACGTGACGGGTTAACAAACTGTGGATGACAAAAAGTAGGAAATCCCTGGCTATTAAAAATGTTTATCACCGCCTTATAGATGACCGTACAGGGTGATGAATCAGAAGGGTTCAATCAAAGGGCCAAGAGAGGTGGCCCAGCCCAGCCTCCCCCAGACCCAGACGTGCGCAGATGTACCAGCTCTTGGCCCAGCCTTCACCTGTGCACACGCCTGGGCTCGCCCTGTGCACTTCTCACTTCACAGGACTGTGGAATCGCTTAAGAGCACGTGTGAATGAGGGTCCCTCCTTCTTGCGGGCTCTCAGAGGCTGCTTGGGGACTTAGGGCCAGATGTACCAAGGGGTTTTATCCATTCTGTGTCTATGGGAAAATGTGTTCGTACATATGGCACTTAGGGGGTTATTACAACTTTGGAGGAGGTGTTAATCTGTCCCAAACGTGACGGATATACCACCAGCCGTATTACGAGTTCCATAGGATATAATGGACTCGTAATACGGCTGGTGGTATATCTGTCACTTTACTGTTACTTTTGGGACGGATTAACACCTCCTCCAAAGTTGTAATAACCCCCTTAGTCCCACCCCAGCAGCTGCATTCAGGCAGCAAAGTTTCAAAGGTCCTGCGAAGTAGGACTGTAGAAGTGCTTAGGAGCGCATTTGGAAGAGGCCCCCTCCTCCTTGCGGGCTCTCAGAGGCTACTGGAGTAGAACTACATATCTCAGCAGCTGCAATCAGGCTGCAACAAAGTTTCAAAGCTTTCCTTCCCACTTTTAGAAAGCCAAAGTAAGTTACGTTTTTATATTGTATCAACTGTTGACATCAGCACTTATGCAGGAATATGCATCCTCCTAGCAGTTCATAGGTAGTACACCTCTATAAACCCGGATACCATACTCACACCTCTAGTGTATTTCCCAGCTTGGTACCTTCTGAATGACTAGACCATACACGGTGTAAGTCACACATCTTTATTCCTCCTTGTGTACCCGTGGACTCCAACATTCTAAAGCAAGATTGAATTCATTCTCTTCTAATGATTACATCATACACTGATACAGAATCCTCAGGGAGCCAGATAGGTTCTGTTCTAAATCATGCAAGACAGGACAGTACCATAATATACACTACAAACTCGGCCCATGACATACCACACAATCCTGTACAATAACAAATCATAACATACAATCCTGTACGATAACAGATCATACCATAGCATATTATGGAATGTTCAACTATAATATAACGCTTACACTACTATAACAGGTCATACCATATCATACCATATTAGACAATTCCAGTACAATAACAGGCCTTACCATACCATACCATACTGCACAATGGCACACCTTACCATATCATACTCCTCACCTCCTTTTTCTTCTGCCCAGATCAGAACCCTGTAGCCACCCTCATCTTCCTTTGCCACTACCCACCCCTGAACAATGAAATCACTCTTACCTCCCTTTACATCTATATACCCCTGATCGGTCAAGTCACCCTCACCTCCATTTACTTGTTTTCACCCATGAGCTCACAAGTCACTTTCACCTCCCTTTACCTCTACCCACCCCTGAGCCTTCAAGTCAACCTCACCTCCATTCAACTCTGCCCACCCATAAACCCTCAAGTCATTCTCAATTTTATTTACCTCTACCCACCTATGCTCCCTAAACCTGCCCTCTCCTCCCTTAACCTCTAGTCACCCCTGAGCTTCAAGTCACCTTCACCCACTTTACCTCTACCCATTCCTTAGCCCTAAAGTCACCCTAATTTACCTCTACCCACTGAGCCTTCACCTCCCTTTACTCTTACCGACCTCTGAAGTCATCCTCACCTCCCTTTACCTCTATCCACCAGAACCCTCGAGTCACCTTCACCCCCCCTTTATCTCTAACCACCCCCTGAACCCTCAAGACACCCTCATCACCACTTACCTCTACCCACTCCTGAGCCCTCAGGTTACCCTCACATCATTTTACCTCTGCACACCCAAGATCTTATCTCCCTTTACCTCTGCCAAAGCATAAATTCTCTGAACCCTGAAGTCACCCTCACCTCCCTTTACCTATACCCACCCCTTAACCCCCAACTCAACCTCTCCTATATTTACCGCTACCCAGCCCTTAACCTTCAAGCCATCCTCACCTCCCTTTACCTCAACCCACTCCTGAGTCCTAAAGTCACCCTCATGACACTTTACTTCTGCCCACCCTTGAGCCCTCAAGTCACTCACACATCCGTTTACCTCTCCTCACCCCCTGAGCCCTCAAGCCGCAAGTCACCCTTATCCCCTTTGACCTTCAGCCACCCCAGATCACTCAAGTCACCATCACCTTCCTTTAGATCTCATCGTCCTTGAGTCCTGAACCATCAGGTCGCTGTCACCTCCCTTTACCTTGTCCCAACCCTGATCCTTCAGGTTATCCTGACTTTCCTTTACCCCCTACCCACCCCTGAATCCTCAAGTCACCCTCATCTCCCTTTACCTCTACCCACCCCTGAACCCTCAAGTCACCCTCACCTCCCTTTAACTCATCCCAACCCTGAACCCTCAGGTTATCCTGACCTTCCTTTACCACTAACCACCCCGGAATCCTCAAGTCACCATCACCTCCCTTTACCTCTACCCACCCCTGAACCATGAACCCTCAAGTCACCCTCACCTCCCTTTACCTCTACCCACCCCTGAACCATGAACCCTCAAGTCACCCTCACCTCTCTTTACCTCTACCCACCCCTGAGCCTTGAACTCTCAAATCACCCCACCTCCCTTTACCTCTACCCACCCCTGAACCCTCAAGTCACCCTCACCTCCCTTTAACTCATCCCAACCCTGAACCCTCAGGTTATCCTGACCTTTCTTTACCACTAACCACCCCGGAATCCTAAAGTAACCATCACCTCCCTTTACCTCTACCCACCCCTGAACCATGAACCCTCAAGTCACCCTCACCTCCCTTTACCTCTACCCACCCGTGAACCATGAACCCTCAAGTCACCCTCACCTCTCTTTACCTCTACCCACCCCTGAGCCTTGAACTCTCAAATCACCCCACCTCCCTTTACCTCTACCCACCCATGTACCATCAAGTCACACTCACCTACCTTCAATTCTACCCACCCATAAGCCCTGAACCCTCAAGCATCCCTCACCTCCTTTTACCTTAATCTACCCTGAACCCTCAAGTCACCCTCACCTCCTTTTACTTCTACCAACATCTGAGCCCTCATGTCATCATCACCTCTCATTACCTCTACCCACCTCTGCGCCTTCAAATCATCCTCCCCTCCATTTACCTCTACCTACCCATGAACCATCAATTCACTCTAGCCTCCCCTTACCTACACCCAAATCTGTGCCCTCAATCCTCAAATCACCCTCACCTTCCCTTACCTCTACCCAACCCTTCACCATCAAGTCACGTACACCTCCCCTGAGCCGTGAACCCTCATCACCCCACCTTCCTTTACCTTTACCCACCCATGAACCCTGAACCCTCAAATCACACTCAACTCCCTTTATCTCTTTCCAAACTTGAGCCCTCAAGTAAACCTCACATTCTTTTACCTCTACTGACCTCTAAGCAGTGGTTAACAAAGGCCCCCACAGGCCTTGCGGTGCAGGAGGCACCAAGCTCCAGGGGCCACCATCAGCACATTACTCTGGACCCGGAACTCTGGCATGAGTCCAGAGGGGGGCCCTCTATGTACTGTCCAGGAGGGCCCGCTCAATTTTCATTATGCCACTGCCTCTGAGCCCTCATGTCACCCTCAACTCCCTTTATCTCTAAGTACCCCCTGGGCCAACAAGCCACTCTCACCTCCCTTTACCTGTACACATCCCCTGACCCCTCAAGTCACCCTCAGCTCCTTTTACCTCTACCCACCCTTGAGCAATCAAGTCATTCTCACCTCCCTTTACCTCTACTCACCCCTGAACATTCAAGTCACCATCACCTCTCTTTACTTCAACCCACCCCAATCACTCAAGTCACCCTTATCTCCCTTTACTTCTACTAACCCCTGAACCTTGAAGTCACCCTCACATCATCTTACCTTTACCCAACCCGAACCCTGAAGTCACCCTCACCTTCCCTTACCTTTACCCAACACAGAGAGCTTTAGTCACCATCCCCATTTACCTCTACCCACCCATGAGCTCCTAAGTCACCCTCACCTCCCTTCACATCTACCCACCCTTGAGCCTTCTAGTCAACCTCACCTACCTTTACCTCTACCCACACTACCCCTCAATTAACTTTCATCTACCTTTCCCCCTACCCACCCCCGTAGCCTCAATGCACCCATCTCTAAACCCTAAAATCACAAACACAAGTATGTTATTTAAAAATAATACTAACCTGTGTGATAAAGGTATAAATACCTGGGTAGTACTTACCTGTGTGGTAAAGTCTGTGTGATAAATGTCCTGTTTTAAGTCTGAGAAGAAACTGGTGTTTCTCGTCAGGCAGTTCACCAATGTTTTGGGTGCACTGTCAGTTGTCTTATGACCTTCAGTATGTTTGGTGAACATCTTCACCTCTTTGACAGTTAGATAGTTAGCTATACATTTATATTTTCACTGAAAAAAACCAAAGTTATAGTTAGGGTCCGGTTTTATCCACACAACATCATAGAAATTCAGCAGTTATAGTTATATATATATAGTTATATTATTATATCTATAGTTATGGCTGTCTGTGGGGGCTTCGGATCAGGGCCTGGCCGCAGGGGTTCGCAAAGTTGGGTAAAATAATTAAATCTTACTTTACCTTAAAAAAAACCTAGAAATTCACGGAAGAAAAAAACAAACGTTAAAGTAACGTTATAGCTAGGTATAGAAATAATATCTTACTTTAACTTAAAAAAACATCAGAAATGTACTGAAAAAAAACAAAGTGACGTTATAGTTAGGTGGCTCAAGTAACTATAACTTATGTACTTTCCATGCACTGCTTTCACCCTCATCACTCCTGGTATGTTCTATGGCATCTATGATAACCTCATTGATTGCATCTGAAATTACATCATTGATGACATAGCTGTGCATTCCAGAGGCGCACGTTATAGTTACTTGAATAACCACAACTGGATTGCTTTTGCAGCAGCACAAATGTACGTGTTTTATGTACCACACTCTCCATTTGAAGGGCTTAATTGTTCTCCTAATAACTTTGGTGTCATTTGAAAATTCTTCACAAAACCTTCCAAGAAAGATTACATCCTATTTGGGTTCTTCATGACAAGTTTCATGCAGATCTGTCAAGGAGTATGAGAAGGCCAAGGAAAAGGGAGAAGTGCTGTTTCCTGTTTTTATTTAGGGGTGGGCGCAACTAACAGAATTTTAGTCTGCGGAATTCCACAGAATGCATGTGATGCTGCTCACGCTGCGATTCAGTCCCAGTAGCACGTTTCATGTTTAACCCCTTCTGTGCCGCGGACGTAGTGGTTACGTCCCGCGGCACAGTGCTGCTGTGCCGAGGACGTAACCACTACGTCCTCGGCACACAGCCCAGAGGGAGCGCTCTCGCTCCCTCTGTGTGCTTCCCCCCACCCCCCCAAAGTCAGGGATGGAAGGGGAAGCCCTTCCCCTTCCACCCCCGACCCCCCCACCCCCCCATAATGACGTCAGCGCGCGATCGCGCGCTGACTTCATTATGGGGATTTCGCCGCACAGGAAGCCATTTGCTTCCTGTGCGGCGACGAGGAAAGAGGTGAGTTCCTCTTCCCGGTGGGTGGGGGGTTTGGGCTAAAGAGGCACCGGGGGAAAGGAAAGGCTTTTCCTTTCCCCCGGTGTCTCTTTGAGCATTCCTGCTGCCCGATCGCATTGCGATCGGGCAGCAGGAATGCCCACTAGACACCAGGGATTTTTTTTTTTTGTTGTTTGCTCGTGTTTCTTGCTGGCGGGGAGCGGCCCCTTGGGCAAGGGTCGCTCCCCTTGTGGGGGCAATTAGTTACGGCCATTTCTGCCCCCCTTGGGGGCAGATTGGCCTACTTTTTAGGCGGATCTGCCCCCAAGGGGGGCAGAAACCACTAGATCACCAGGGATTTATATTTTCTGTGCAGGTATGTTGGGAGGGGGTGCCCCCTTGGGCAAGGGGCGCCCCCCCCAAGGGGGCAGAGAACTGTTGGCCATTTCTGCCCGCCTATTTTTTTTAGGTCCATCTGCCCCCAAGGGGGGCAGAAGCCACTTAGGCACCAGGGATTGTGTGTGTAGTGGATGGGGGGGCGCCCCCTTGGGCAAGGGTCGCTCCCCTTTGGGGGGCATGTCTTTTAGGGCCATTTCTGCCCCCCTTGAGGGCAGATCAGCCTATTATTTTTAGGTTGATCTGCCCCAAGGGGGGCAGAAACCACTAGAACGCCAGGGATGTTTTTTTATGTGTTTATTTTTGTGGGGGGGCGTCCCCTTGGGCACGGGGCGCCCCCCCAAGGGGGGCATTGACCTGTTGGCCATTTCTGCCCCCCCTGGGGGCAGATGGGCCTATTTTTCTAGACCCACCTGCCCCCAAGGGGGGCAGAAGCCACGTAGACACCAGGGATAGTGTGTGTGTGTGTGTGTGTTAGTGGATGGGGGGGGGCTTGGGCAAGGGTCGCCCCCCACTTTGGGGGCACATGTACCCAGGCCATTTCTGCACCCCTTGGAGACAGATCAGCCTATTATTTTTAGGCTGATCTGCCCCCAAGGGGGGCAGAAACCACTAGAACGCCAGGGATTTTTTTTTATGTGTTTATTTTTGTGGGGGGGGTGTCCCCTTGGGCACGGGGCGCCCCCCCAAGGGGGGCATTGACCTGTTGGCCATTTCTGCCCCCCCTGGGGGCAGATGGGCCTATTTTTCTAGACCCACCTGCCCCCAAGGGGGGCAGAAGCCACGTAGACACCAGGGATAGTGTGTGTGTGTGTGTGTGTGTTAGTGGATGGGGGGGGGGGCTTGGGCAAGGGTCGCCCCCCACTTTGGGGGCACATGTACCCAGGCCATTTCTGCACCCCTTGGAGACAGATCAGCCTATTATTTTTAGGCTGATCTGCCCCCAAGGGGGGCAGAAACCACTAGAACGCCAGGGTTTTTTTTTATGTGTTTATTTTTGTGGGGGGGCGTCCCCTTGGGCACGGGGCACCCCCCCCAAGGGGGGCATTGACCTGTTGGCCATTTCTGCCCCCCCTGGGGGCAGATGGGCCTATTTTTCTAGACCCACCTGCCCCCAAGGGGGGCAGAAGCCACGTAGACACCAGGGATAGTGTGTGTGTGTGTGTGTGTTAGTGGATGGGGGGGGGCTTGGGCAAGGGTCGCCCCCCACTTTGGGGGCACATGTACCCAGGCCATTTCTGCACCCCTTGGAGACAGATCAGCCTATTATTTTTAGGCTGATCTGCCCCCAAGGGGGGCAGAAACCACTAGAACGCCAGGGATTTTTTTTTATGTGTTTATTTTTGTGGGGGGGCGTCCCCTCGGGCACGGGGCGCCCCCCCAAGGGGGGCATTGACCTGTTGGCCATTTCTGCCCCCACTGGGGGCAGATGGGCCTATTTTTCTAGACCCACCTGCCCCCAAGGGGGGCAGAAGCCACGTAGACACCAGGGATAGTGTGTGTGTGTGTGTGTGTTAGTGGATGGGGGGGGGCTTGGGCAAGGGTCGCCCCCCACTTTGGGGGCACATGTACCCAGGCCATTTCTGCACCCCTTGGAGACAGATCAGCCTATTATTTTTAGGCTGATCTGCCCCCAAGGGGGGCAGAAACCACTAGAACGCCAGGGATTTTTTTTTATGTGTTTATTTTTGTGGGGGGGTGTCCCCTTGGGCACGGGGCGCCCCCCCAAGGGGGGCATTGACCTGTTGGCCATTTCTGCCCCCCCTGGGGGCAGATGGGCCTATTTTCTTAGGCCCACCTGCCCCCAAGGGGGCAGAAGCCACTTAGGCACCAGGGATAGTGTTGTGTGTGTTTTTTTTGTTTTTTTTTGTTTGAGGGCTGTCCCCTTTGGCAAGGGTCGCTCTCCATGGGGACACAGTACTAAAGGTATTTTCTGGCTTCCTTGGGGCAGACAGGCCTATTTTTTTAGTAGGCCCATCTGCCCCTATGACAGAATCCACTTAGGCACCAATTTCTAAAATGTTTGATGGTGGGGTGTTTGTCAACTGAAGAAGTCTTTGCATTTGTGATAAAAAAAAATGTCCTCCTTTTTGTTCTAGTTCAAAGCTTTTGCTTTATTTGCTGTGGCTCCCTGCGGTTTTGGCGGTGGTTGACCTGCAGTTTGCACAGTTGCATGTTTTAGGTAAGTAAAAACAATTTACTCCAAAGGAGTATTGTTGCCATGCATGAATGACATGTTTGTAGGGGGTGTACTAAATGCAGGATTGTGTGTGAAATTGTCCTTAGGTTTGTGCACAATGATATTTGTTTTGTCTTATTTCTAATTTGCCTTTCTTTCTTTCTTTTTAGTGGGATATCATTGGTGATTGCTGTGTAGTTGCTGGTGAATCAAGCTTTTTCAGGCAAGTGAGCGGTATAGTTTTTGAGTTTGTAACTCTTACTAACAAAGCTACACTTTGTTACTCGTCTTACACAGTGCTGGTTGTTGGTGGTGAATTTGTCCAGTTAATTTTAGCAGGAGAGATCATGGCTAGCCGCAGGATGACCGCTCAGCAGGTGGTTGGTATGCTTTTTGAGTCACAGTCTGATCATGACTATGAGACGGACTCTGCATCTGAGGCAGAGGAGGAAGTCAGAGATTCTGGCAGTGATGTTTCTGTTGGAGGGGAATCTTCTGATGATGAAGCCACACTCAGTGCAGATGAAGGTTCTGTTTTAGAGGAGGACATTGATGTGCCAATAGTGCAGCAACCTGGGGCTGAAAGGTTTCCCGTTAGAAGACCTGATGTCTGGGTTGCCCCAAACATGGAGCAGCCAGAGTTGCCTGCCTTTACTGGTCTCCCAGGGTGTAACGCCAATACAGAGAACTTTATGCCTATCAATTTCTTTGAGTTATTCATGGATGATGTGTTTTTGGAAGAGATTGTTGAGCAGACTAATTTGTATGCGGAGCAGCATTTGAGGGACAACGCTGCTAGACTTAGGCCACACTCTAGAGCTGCCCAGTGGATTCCCACAAATTTGGAGGAGCTAAAAAAGTTTTTGGGTTTGACTTTTTTGATGGGGTTGATAAGGAAGCCGTCACTGGCTTCTTATTGGTCTACTAGTCCCTTGATGGCAACAGCTATATTTCCAGCTACCATGAGTCGTAATCGGTATTTGCTTCTTCTTAGGATGCTGCATTTTGTTGACAATGCATTAGCCTTGCCACGAGATCACCCAGATTCTGACCGTCTTTTTAAGATTAGGCCTGTCCTTGATCATTTTGTAGATCGGTTTTCGGAGGTCTATGTTCCAGGCAAAGAGATAAGTGTGGACGAGTCTTTGGTCCTCTTCTAGGGTCGTTTGGTTTTTAGGCAGTACATTCCTAGCAAAAGGGCACGATATGGAATTAAATTGTATATGCTGTCTGAAAGTAGGACAGGATATGTGTATAGTTTCCGTGTGTACACTGGTAGGGATTCCAATATTGACCCCCCTGGTTGTCCTCCCACTTTTGGAGTTACTGAGAAAATAGTGTGGGATCTTGGTAGACGACTGTTCAACAAAGGTCACCATTTGTATGTAGATAACTTCTACACTGGTGTGCAGTTGTTCAAGGAATTGTTTAGAGTGGACACAGTTGCTTGTGGCACAATCCGTTCTAACCGGAAAGGCTATCCAAGGGAGCTTGTCTGTAAAAAACTTGAGAGGGGACAGTGCTGTGCCTTGCGGAACGAGGAGCTGCTAGCTTTGAAATTTTCAGACAAGAGGGATGTCTACATGCTAAGTACCATCCATGATGAGAGTACTTCCCCTGTGACTGTTTGGGGCCAGGTTGCTGAAGTGCGCAAACCTGTGTGCATTTTAGATTATAATAAGCACATGGGAGGTGTAGATAGAGTTGACCAGAGGTTGGAACCTTATACTGCTATTCGTAAGTCTTATGTTTGGTATAAGAAGTTAGCACTTCACCTCTTCCACTTAGCAACCTTCAATGCTTTTATTGTGTTTAGGGATAGGTCTCCAGACTCAAAGATGACATTTGTGAAATTTCAGGAGTCAGTGATAGAGAGCCTTATTGTGGTGGAACAGGCCAGAGTTCCTAGAGAAGCAGTGGTGGAGGATGTGGCTAGATTGAAAGATCGCCACTTTGCTGAGCACATTCCTCCCACACCCAAAAAAGACTTTCCAGCTAAGAAATGTAGAGTGTGTTTTCGAAGAGGTATCCGGAGGGAGACTCGAATGTACTGCCCAGATTGTCCTTCAAAGCCTGGGCTGTGTGTCGGTGCTTGTTTTAAGAATTACCACACCCAGAAGAATTTCTGGGAACAACCATGAGTGTAAACTCATGTCTGTTTTGTATTTTCATGTGTTTAGTTTCATGGTTAGCATTTCTGTCATGTTGTTAGTTAGAGCTTTTGTGTTTGTTGTTTTGTAATTCTTTCTACTTAGTTAGGGGTTCCTCTGTTAAAAAAAAAAAAAATATGATGCCATTGTGTGTGGAGTGGGGCTTGGCTGAGACTGTACATATTGACTTGATGTTGGCTACTGCAACACACTGCAAGCCAAACACCAGTCCACACACTCCCATCAGCTGGTGTGATTGTTGTATCAGGCATGTGGGCGTATGTAAGTGATGGGCCCTTGAGTGGCGCTGTCTGTCGATGTGAGTGTTGTAATGTGCTGGGCCCGTGGCTGGCGGTGTGAATGGCCTTGTGTGTGTCATGTATGAAAGTTGTGTGAATGGACTGTAAAGCGGTTGGTGCCTTGTCGCGGCTTTACAGCTCACGAGCTGTGAGTCATTGGTTCAGTTTTTTGCCTTTCAGTTACTAACAGTGCTTTTCATTTTTGTGAAAGCTCTTGTTAGTAAAATTTGATCCACTGAACCATCACTCACCCTCGTGCCAAATCCAACCAGTATGTGTGGTAAAAATGACCAAACCTGCTCCACTGTAATCAGGCGTCGCAGCACACCTATGACACGCTCGGTGCCTCAGGTGGGACCCCGATGATGAAGCATGCCACCAACTTGGTTGGTGGGTGAGGGGTCTTTTTCACATAACCTAAGTGTGTTTCTTTTCAAAATTTTAGTGTTTGGCACATCACGGACGTATGTGGGCACATCAAAACGATATATTACAAAACTACCTGTGTTTGGGGGGGGAGAGGGCACCTATGTTTTTGGTCCTGTGTGCGGCCTTCATCTAGGGAAACCTACCAAACCCAGACATTTTTTAAAACTAGACACCCCAAGGAGTCTAGGGAGGAGTGGCTTGCGTGGATCCCCCAACATTTTCTTACCCAGACTCCTCTGTAAACCTCAAAATGTGCTTAAAAAAAGCATATTTTCCTGACTTTTCTTCGTACGATCACCACTCCAGCACAAAATTCCTACTCCCCAGTGTTCCCCTCAGTCTCCCAAATAAAATGACACCTCACGTATGTGGGTCCCCAAAGCAGAGTCAGTCTAAAGATGTATAAAAGAATATGTCCTTATAAACTCGCAGTACTATCCCCTGTATCTCTACAAGTTTTGGGCCTTATTCTGTTGGAGGCACCTGGCCCACCCACACAACTGAGGTATCATTTTTATCGGGAGACTTGGGGGAACGCTGGGTGGAAGGAAATTTGTGGCTCCACTCAGATTCCAGAACTTTCTGTCACCGAAATGTGTGAAAAATGCGTTTTTTTAGCCAATATTTGAGGTTTGGAAAGGATTCTGGGTAACAGAACCTGGTCAGAGCCCCTCAAGTCACCCCATCTTGGATTCCCCTAGGTCTCTAGTTTTCAGAAATGCACAGGTTTGGTAGGTTTCCCTAGGTGCTGGCTGAGCTACAGGCCAAAAACTACAGGTAGGCACTGTTTTCAATGAAAAAATGTGATGTGTCCACGCTGCGCTTTGGGGCGTTTCCTGTCGCGGGCGCTAGGCCTACCCACACAAGTGAGGTATCATTTTTATCGGGAGACGTGGGGGAACGCTGGGTGGAAGGAAATTTGTGGCCCCTCTCAGATTCCAGAACTTTCTGCCACAGAAATGTGAGGAACATGTGTTTTTTTAGCCAAATTTTGAGGTTTGCAAAGGATTCTGGGTAACAGAACCTGGTCCGAGCCACACAAATCACCCCATCTTGGATTCCCCTAGGTCTCTAGTTTTCAGAAATGCACAGGTTTGGTAGGTTTCCCTAGGTGGCGGCTGAGCTACAGGCCAAAATCTACAGGTAGGCACTTTGCTAAAAACAGGTCTGTTTTCTGTGATGTGTCCACGTTGCGCTTTGGGGCGTTTCCTGTCGCGGGCGCTAGGCCTACCCACACAAGTGAGGTATCATTTTTATCGGGAGACGTGGGGGAACGCTGGGTGGAAGGAAATTTGTGGCTCCTCTCAGATTCCAGAACTTTCTGCCACAGAAATGTGAGGAACATGTGTTTTTTTAGCCAATTTTTGAGCTTTGCAAAGGATTCTGGGTAACAGAACCTGGTCCGAGCCCCGCCAGTCACCCCTCCTTGGATTCCCCTAGGTCTCTAGTTTTCAGAAATGTACAGGTTTGGTAGGTTTCCCTAGGTGCCGGCTGAGCTAGAGGCCAAAATCTACAGGTAGTCACTTCGCAAAAAACACCTCTGTTTTCTTCCAAAATTTTGGTGGTGTCCACGTTGCGCTTTGGGGCGTTTCCTGTCGCGGGCGCTAGGCCTACCCACGCAAGTGAGGTATCATTTTTATCGGGAGACTTGGGGGAACGCTGGGTGGAAGGAAATTTGTGGCTCCTCCCAGATTCCAGAACTTTCTGCCACAGAAATGTGAGGAACATGTGTTTTTTTAGCCAATTTTTGAGATTTGCAAAGGATTCTGGGTAACAGAACCTGGTCCGAGCCCCGCCAGTCACCCCTCCTTGGATTCCCCTAGGTCTCTAGTTTTCAGAAATGCACAGGTTAGGTAGGTTTCCCTAGGTGGCGGCTGAGCTACAGGCCAAAATCTACAGGTAGGCACTTCGCTAAAAACAGGTCTGTTTTCTTCCAAAATTTTGGTGGTGTCCACGTTGCGCTTTGGGGCGTTTCCTGTCGCGGGCGCTAGGCCTACCCACGCAAGTGAGGTATCATTTTTATCGGGAGACTTGGGGGAACGCTGGGTGGAAGGAAAATTGTGGCTCCTCCCAGATTCCAGAACTTTCTGCCACAGAAATGTGATGAACATGTGTTTTTTTAGCCAATTTTTGAGCTTTGCAAAGGATTCTGGGTAACAGAACCTGGTCCGAGCCCCGCCAGTCACCCCTCCTTGGATTCCCCTAGGTCTCTAGTTTTCAGAAATGCACAGGTTTGGTAGGTTTCCCTAGGTGGCGGCTGAGCTACAGGCCAAAATCTACAGGTAGGCACTTCGCTAAAAACAGGTCTGTTTTCTTCCAAAATTTTGGTGGTGTCCACGTTGCGCTTTGGGGCGTTTCCTGTCGCGGGTGCTAGGCCTACCCACGCAAGTGAGGTATCATTTTTATCGGGAGACTTGGGGGAACGCTGGGTGGAAGGAAATTTGTGGCTCCTCCCAGATTCCAGAACTTTCTGCCACAGAAATGTGAGGAACATGTGTTTTTTTAGCCAATTTTTGAGCTTTGCAAAGGATTCTGGGTAACAGAACCTGGTCCGAGCCCCGCCAGTCACCCCTCCTTGGATTCCCCTAGGTCTCTAGTTTTCAGAAATGCACAGGTTTGGTAGGTTTCCCTAGGTGGCGGCTGAGCTACAGGCCAAAATCTACAGGTAGGCACTTCGCTAAAAACAGGTCTGTTTTCTTCCAAAATTTTGGTGGTGTCCACGTTGCGCTTTGGGGCGTTTCCTGTCGCGGGCGCTAGGCCTACCCACGCAAGTGAGGTATCATTTTTATCGGGAGACTTGGGGGAACGCTGGGTGGAAGGAAATTTGTGGCTCCTCCCAGATTCCAGAACTTTCTGCCACAGAAATGTGAGGAACATGTGTTTTTTTAGCCAATTTTTGAGCTTTGCAAAGGATTCTGGGTAACAGAACCTGGTCCAAGCCCCGCCAGTCACCCCTCCTTGGATTCCCCTAGGTCTCTAGTTTTCAGAAATGCACAGGTTTGGTAGGTTTCCCTAGGTGCTGGCTGAGCTACAGGCCAAAAACTACAGGTAGGCACTGTTTTCAATGAAAAAATGTGATGTGTCCACGCTGCGCTTTGGGGCGTTTCCTGTCGCGGGCGCTAGGCCTACCCACACAAGTGAGGTATCATTTTTATCGGGAGACGTGGGGGAACGCTGGGTGGAAGGAAATTTGTGGCCCCTCTCAGATTCCAGAACTTTCTGCCACAGAAATGTGAGGAACATGTGTTTTTTTAGCCAAATTTTGAGGTTTGCAAAGGATTCTGGGTAACAGAACCTGGTCCGAGCCACACAAATCACCCCATCTTGGATTCCCCTAGGTCTCTAGTTTTCAGAAATGCACAGGTTTGGTAGGTTTCCCTAGGTGGCGGCTGAGCTACAGGCCAAAATCTACAGGTAGGCACTTTGCTAAAAACAGGTCTGTTTTCTGTGATGTGTCCACGTTGCGCTTTGGGGCGTTTCCTGTCGCGGGCGCTAGGCCTACCCACACAAGTGAGGTATCATTTTTATCGGGAGACGTGGGGGAACGCTGGGTGGAAGGAAATTTGTGGCTCCTCTCAGATTCCAGAACTTTCTGCCACAGAAATGTGAGGAACATGTGTTTTTTTAGCCAATTTTTGAGCTTTGCAAAGGATTCTGGGTAACAGAACCTGGTCCGAGCCCCGCCAGTCACCCCTCCTTGGATTCCCCTAGGTCTCTAGTTTTCAGAAATGTACAGGTTTGGTAGGTTTCCCTAGGTGCCGGCTGAGCTAGAGGCCAAAATCTACAGGTAGTCACTTCGCAAAAAACACCTCTGTTTTCTTCCAAAATTTTGGTGGTGTCCACGTTGCGCTTTGGGGCGTTTCCTGTCGCGGGCGCTAGGCCTACCCACGCAAGTGAGGTATCATTTTTATCGGGAGACTTGGGGGAACGCTGGGTGGAAGGAAATTTGTGGCTCCTCCCAGATTCCAGAACTTTCTGCCACAGAAATGTGAGGAACATGTGTTTTTTTAGCCAATTTTTGAGATTTGCAAAGGATTCTGGGTAACAGAACCTGGTCCGAGCCCCGCCAGTCACCCCTCCTTGGATTCCCCTAGGTCTCTAGTTTTCAGAAATGCACAGGTTAGGTAGGTTTCCCTAGGTGGCGGCTGAGCTACAGGCCAAAATCTACAGGTAGGCACTTCGCTAAAAACAGGTCTGTTTTCTTCCAAAATTTTGGTGGTGTCCACGTTGCGCTTTGGGGCGTTTCCTGTCGCGGGCGCTAGGCCTACCCACGCAAGTGAGGTATCATTTTTATCGGGAGACTTGGGGGAACGCTGGGTGGAAGGAAAATTGTGGCTCCTCCCAGATTCCAGAACTTTCTGCCACAGAAATGTGATGAACATGTGTTTTTTTAGCCAATTTTTGAGCTTTGCAAAGGATTCTGGGTAACAGAACCTGGTCCGAGCCCCGCCAGTCACCCCTCCTTGGATTCCCCTAGGTCTCTAGTTTTCAGAAATGCACAGGTTTGGTAGGTTTCCCTAGGTGGCGGCTGAGCTACAGGCCAAAATCTACAGGTAGGCACTTCGCTAAAAACAGGTCTGTTTTCTTCCAAAATTTTGGTGGTGTCCACGTTGCGCTTTGGGGCGTTTCCTGTCGCGGGTGCTAGGCCTACCCACGCAAGTGAGGTATCATTTTTATCGGGAGACTTGGGGGAACGCTGGGTGGAAGGAAATTTGTGGCTCCTCCCAGATTCCAGAACTTTCTGCCACAGAAATGTGAGGAACATGTGTTTTTTTAGCCAATTTTTGAGCTTTGCAAAGGATTCTGGGTAACAGAACCTGGTCCGAGCCCCGCCAGTCACCCCTCCTTGGATTCCCCTAGGTCTCTAGTTTTCAGAAATGCACAGGTTTGGTAGGTTTCCCTAGGTGGCGGCTGAGCTACAGGCCAAAATCTACAGGTAGGCACTTCGCTAAAAACAGGTCTGTTTTCTTCCAAAATTTTGGTGGTGTCCACGTTGCGCTTTGGGGCGTTTCCTGTCGCGGGCGCTAGGCCTACCCACGCAAGTGAGGTATCATTTTTATCGGGAGACTTGGGGGAACGCTGGGTGGAAGGAAATTTGTGGCTCCTCCCAGATTCCAGAACTTTCTGCCACAGAAATGTGAGGAACATGTGTTTTTTTAGCCAATTTTTGAGCTTTGCAAAGGATTCTGGGTAACAGAACCTGGTCTAAGCCCCGCCAGTCACCCCTCCTTGGATTCCCCTAGGTCTCTAGTTTTCAGAAATGTACAGGTTTGGTAGGTTTCCCTAGGTGGCGGCTGAGCTAGAGGCCAAAATCTACAGGTAGTCACTTCGCAAAAAACACCTCTGTTTTCTTCCAAAATTTTGGTGGTGTCCACGTTGCGCTTTGGGGCGTTTCCTGTCGCGGGCGCTAGGCCTACCCACACAAGTGAGGTATCATTTTTATCGGGAGACGTGGGGGAACGCTGGGTGGAAGGAAATTTGTGGCTCCTCTCAGATTCCAGAACTTTCTGCCACAGAAATGTGACGAACATGTGTTTTTTTAGCCAATTTTTGAGCTTTGCAAAGGATTCTGGGTAACAGAACCTGGTCCGAGCCACACAAATCACCCCATCTTGGATTCCCCTAGGTCTCTAGTTTTCAGAAATGCACAGGTTTGGTAGGTTTCTCTAGGTGGCGGCTGAGCTAGAGGCCAAAATCTACAGGTAGGCACTTTGCTAAAAACAGGTCTGTTTTCTGTGATGTGTCCACATTGCGCTTTGGGGTGTTTCCTGTCGCGGGCGCTAGGCCTACCCACACAAGTGAGGTATCATTTTTATCGGGAGACGTGGGGGAACGCTGGGTGGAAGGAAATTTGTGGCTCCTCTCAGATTCCAGAACTTTCTGCCACAGAAATGTGAGGAACATGTGTTTTTTTAGCCAAATTTTGAGGTTTGCAAAGGATTCTGGGTAACAGAACCTGGTCCGAGCCACACAAATCACCCCATCTTGGATTCCCCTAGGTCTCTAGTTTTCAGAAATGCACAGGTTTGGTAGGTTTCCCTAGGTGGCGGCTGAGCTAGAGGCCAAAATCTACAGGTAGGCACTTTGCTAAAAACAGGTCTGTTTTCTGTGATGTGTCCACATTGCGCTTTGGGGTGTTTCCTGTCGCGGGCGCTAGGCCTACCCACACAAGTGAGGTATCATTTTTATCGGGAGACGTGGGGGAACGCTGGGTGGAAGGAAATTTGTGGCTCCTCTCAGATTCCAGAACTTTCTGCCACAGAAATGTGAGGAACATGTGTTTTTTTAGCCAAATTTTGAGGTTTGCAAAGGATTCTGGGTAACAGAACCTGGTCCGAGCCACACAAATCACCCCATCTTGGATTCCCCTAGGTCTCTAGTTTTCAGAAATGCACAGGTTTGGTAGGTTTCCCTAGGTGGCGGCTGAGCTAGAGGCCAAAATCTACAGGTAGGCACTTTGCTAAAAACAGGTCTGTTTTCTGTGATGTGTCCACGTTGCGCTTTGGGGCGTTTCCTGTCGCGGGCGCTAGGCCTACCCACACAAGTGAGGTATCATTTTTATCGGGAGACGTGGGGGAACGCTGGGTGGAAGGACATTTGTGGCTCCTCTCAGATTCCAGCACTTTCTGCCACAGAAATGTGAGGAACATGTGTTTTTTTAGCCAATTTTTGAGCTTTGCAAAGGATTCTGGGTAACAGAACCTGGTCCGAGCCACACAAATCACCCCATCTTGGATTCCCCTAGGTCTCTAGTTTTCAGAAATGCACAGGTTTGGTAGGTTTCCCTAGGTGGCGGCTGAGCTAGAGGCCAAAATCTACAGGTAGGCACTTTGCTAAAAACAGGTCTGTTTTCTGTGATGTGTCCACATTGCGCTTTGGGGTGTTTCCTGTCGCGGGCGCTAGGCCTACCCACACAAGTGAGGTATCATTTTTATCGGGAGACGTGGGGGAACGCTGGGTGGAAGGAAATTTGTGGCTCCTCTCAGATTCCAGAACTTTCTGCCACAGAAATGTGAGGAACATGTGTTTTTTTAGCCAAATTTTGAGGTTTGCAAAGGATTCTGGGTAACAGAACCTGGTCCGAGCCACACAAATCACCCCATCTTGGATTCCCCTAGGTCTCTAGTTTTCAGAAATGCACAGGTTTGGTAGGTTTCCCTAGGTGGCGGCTGAGCTAGAGGCCAAAATCTACAGGTAGGCACTTTGCTAAAAACAGGTCTGTTTTCTGTGATGTGTCCACGTTGCGCTTTGGTGCGTTTCCTGTCGCGGGCGCTAGGCCTACCCACACAAGTGAGGTATCATTTTTATCGGGAGACTTGGGGGAACATAGAATAGCAAAACAAGTGTTATTGCCCCTTTCTTTCTCTACATTTTTCCCTTCCAAATGTAAGACAGTGTGTAAAAAAGACGTCTATTTGAGAAATGCCCTGTAATTCACATGCTAGTATGGGCACCCCGGAATTCAGAGATGTGCAAATAACCACTGCTTCTCAACACCTTATCTTGTGCCCATTTTGGAAATACAAAGGTTTTCTTGATAGCTATTTTTTATTCTTTATATTTCAGCAAATGAATTGCTGTATACCCGGCATAGAATGAAAACCCACTGCAGGGTGCAGGTCATTTATTGGCTCTGGGTACCTAGAGTTCTTGATGAACCTACAAGCCCTATATATCCCCGCAACCAGAAGAGTCCAGCAGACGTAACGGTATATTGCTTTCGAAAATCTGACATTGCAGGAAAAAGTTACAGAGTAAAACTTAGAGAAAAATTGATGTTTTTTTCACCTCAATTTCAATATTTTTCTTTTTCAGTTGCTATTTTCTGTAGGAAACCCTTGTAGGATCTACACAAATTACCCCTTGCTGAATTCAGAATTTTGTCTACTTTTCAGAAATGTTGCGGTTTATGGGATCCAGCGTTGGTTTCATGCCCATTTCTGTCACTGACTGGAAGGAGGCTGAAAGCACAAAAAATCGTAAAAATGGGGTATGTCCCAGTAAAATGCCAAAATTGGGTTGAAAAATTGGGTTTTCTGATTCAAGTCTGCCTGTTCCTGAAAGCTGGGAAGCTGGTGATTTTATCACCGCAAACCCTTTGTTGATGCCCTTTTCAGGGAAAAAACCACAAGCCTTCTTCTGCAGCCCATTTTTCCAAATTTTTTTAAAAAAATGAAATTTTCACTGTTTTTTGGCTAATTTCTTGGCCTCCTTCTGGGGAACCCACAAAGTCTGGGTACCTCTAGAATCCCTAGGATGTTGGAAAAAAAGGACACAAATTTGGCATGGGTAGCTTATGTGAACAAAAAGTTATGAGGGCCTAAGCGCGAACTGCTCCAAATAGCCAAAAAAAGGCTCGGCACAGGAGGGGGAAAAGGCCTGGCAGCGAAGGGGTTAAAAAACAGCGCAAACTGCAACACGTGGGGAGCAAAAGCACACAGCCATTTGAGATTATTTTGCTGCGACCCAAGTAGAAAATCTACTCGAGAAGCAGCCCTATGACCATGACCACTCCTGTAACCACTCACTTTAGGAAATTGCGACGGAAGGATTTCTAGCAACTGGAAATCGTGCTTGGGGATATCAAATCTTGGTCCACAGCTTGCTTGCTGTAGTCTAGCTTTGTTACTGCTGTCATTGCATTACTTGAATGGGAGAAAAATTCTCCCATGAGGTGACTAGCAGAATTTGTCCAGACCTCCGCATTAAAAGAGTAGCATAGAGTCATAAAATTCCTCTAAGTATGTGAGCGCAGTTCCTCTTGGGCCTATTTTAATTCCCATAGGATTTGTTTTTCTTCAGTACAGAAAAAACACAGCAAAACGGAATTCCACAAAATTCATCCTGAAGATAACACTTTGCTCAAGAAAGTATCTTTGTTGTTTTGGTGTAAATCAACTCTGTAGTTTTTAAGAAATTCACATTTAAAAAAGCTTGCTTTTGGCCTAAAGAGGTAAAATGCTAGAGGCATCGGGACATTAATTTGAAGATTTCCGAAAGCTTGGGTTCCCAAGGTCTTTGAACCCCAAATGTTTTTAAAGTGCTCAAATCTGATTACTTTTCTTCCATTGATGATTTGGGATCATTAATACAAAGTGGGATTCGCAAAATCAAAGCAATTAGGGTGAAAGGTCGCAACATCGGGAAAAAATGCATGAGCAGCCATTACAGGAAGTGTCGACTCTGACTCCCTCGTCCTGAAAAAACTGTCAAGGACACAACCCGCACCCTAGACCAGAGATGGGGGGTACAACAAAGAGACACCTCCAGGGTCAAAAATTGAAAAACGTTGATTTTTCTGCAGGGCTCGCAGTTACCATCGCAGGATTTGCAGTCCCACATATGGCTCCCGTTTCCTCAGACTCCAGCTGGGAACTTCGAGCCAGGTTCAGCCTTCAATGGCATGAGACAGAGCACCCTGGCAGGCTCAACTGACCCACTCTGACATATTGTTGAATTCGTTGGTTTGGTTCCAGAACCGTGGATCTGACACAGCTCTGTGAAGCTTGCCCTGTCTCACAGAACTTGGGCCAGATGTAGCAAGGCTTTTACGCCTTGCAAACAGCGAAAATCGTTGTTTGCGAGGCGCAAAACCCACATCGCGATGCCCATTCCCATCTTGCGAGTCGGTAACCTGGTTACCGACTCGCAAGATGGGACTGCGAGTCGCAAATAGGAAGGGGTGTTCCCCTTCCTATTTGCGAGTCGCAGCACGATGTAAGATTGCTTTGTGACCGCGAACGCGGTCGCAGAGCAATCGCAGTTACCACCAGTGTGACACTGGTGGTAACCCATTCGCAAAAGGGAGGGGTCCCGAATGGCCTTGAAAAAAAAATTTCAAAGCAGGCAGTGGTCCTATGGACACTGCCTGCTCTGAAAAAAATGAAACTGACACGTTTCATTTTTTCGTTTGTAATGCAACTCGTTTTCCTTTAAGGAAAATGGGCTGCATTACAAAAAAAATAAAAAAAACTGCTTTATTTAAAAGCAGGCACAGACATGGTGGTCTGCTGTCTCCAGCAGGCCACCATCCCTGTGAGTGCTGCGACTCGCAAGGGGGTCGCAAATTGCGACCCACCTCATTAATATTATTGAGGTGGGCCTTTGCGACCCCCTTGCGACTCGCAGATGGTTTCAGGGACACCATCCTGCATCCAGCATTGCGACTCGCAAATTGTGAGTCGCTCAGACTCGCAATTTGTGAGTCGCAATGCCGGAGTTTCCTACATCTGGCCCCAAATGTTAAATCTTGCTCAGGGCCTTGCTAGGGGCCGCCAATCTGATTTTGTGATCCTCGACCCTCATGCTTCTGACGGTTGAGCCCAGGTGACTGTTTGGTGTAGCATATGATAACAAAAACTAACTCACAGAAAGTTCCAAACGTTAAATTGATGTTATAGTTAACTGGTTATAACGCCTTAACATATGTTTAAAAAACTCAGAAATTCACCTAAAACAACAAAAGTGCAGTTAAAAACACTGAAAATCGCAAGTTATGCTTAGGATCAGTGATCACACAGTGGTGTGCGAATTATGGTTTGCGTGGCTATTGTGTGAGCTTATATTTGTTTTTCTTTAATGTTTGTATGTTCACTTCTTACTGGGTCTATTATGTGTAGAGGGCCTCGCTGTAGGTCCTTGGGAACAGTATTCTCCAAGCTTCTACAGAGCAATCTAGCTCCTGTTTTTGAGTGGGCAGGTAGGAAGCTCCAGGCGTAGTTTTCAATATTGGATTACTTACATTATCACATTTCATGTTCTCCAGCAATCACTTGTTTAACGTATTTCTCTGCTCTGATCTTTTGTCAAGATTGCGAGTACTCGGAATTAGGCTAAAAGCTGCTAGCAAGTGTTTGATAAGAAAATAAGGCTGTAATCCAACGGCCATAGTCCTTTATCCTTTGTTAATGAGATCAATGAATTTGGCTAATTTTATTTTACATTAACAAAGAAAATACGAACTTGTAACTTTGAGAATTTGATGGATGTACCCAGCATTCCATGATATGTAGTAAGTCTGTTATTTGCACATGTCTTTGTCGTAATCATAATGTAAGAGCCTCTTGCTGTAGGCACTCACCACCTCATTGCTGGCATACAAAGGTTCACACCCCCTAAGCGGATCTCTGTTCATCTGCTCCTCTGACTGAACTGTTCCGAGCAGTGAGCCACCTCACTCCTTATAGATTGTTTGACATTATACTGTGAATGTCCTTTCTTTAAGCCATCCATACATTATAGTTTGATTCCTAATTACGTCGACATCTAAGGCACTCAGCTTCCATCAAAGTTTGATAGACCGAATGATGACCCATTAAGAAACTAATGCTGAAACAAGGTTGGCACACACTGCTAATGAAATCTATCTGGATCCATCCATCTACTGGCTAGCAACATTGTATATGCAGGAATACTATCTATCAAATTCCTGTGGACTCATTTCTAGTCTATTTCTCCTACTCACTGGACTTTGATCACTGATCATTTTGTGAGCACCTATGAGCACCTTCTTCCCTTATTTCTCTATTTGTGAAGCAGTAAATGTTACATTATTGCAAAGAATGTGTTCTTCTCGTTTTTATTAATTATTGTACAATAAATTTGTTTGGCACATTAGCTGTGTCTCAATTTGCCTAGTGTGTTGCCACATTAGACATTTGTCGTCTTTTAATGTGTTAATTGCCCCCTGGTTCCAGGTGGTGTTTATAAAGGGAATTCTCCTCTCTTCACATCATTATAAGCGACTGCAACAGAAATTCAAAATAAAATCTGACCGTCCAAATATAAACTCTGATCTCTAATTGTAATAACGTATGCCGTATTAAACCCATTCTCATGTTCTGTTAAAGGCACAGCTACTACTCCCCTTCTGTCTTAGGACCGGTGGTCTGCTAGTTCAAGGTTTATCCAATGTAGGAGTTCACATTCGTCCTTAAAAGTATTTCTAAATCTAAATCTCATTAGGAACTTAAATTCAGGATCAGATGATGATAAACTGTCCTCCTAGAATTCTCCAAGTTCCCCCGGACCTGAATGCGACCTCCCTGGAAATATTCTTCAATTAAATATTGTCTACAGGAGCATTTCCTCAATCTTGGAAGGAGGCAATAGTCTTCCCCCTCCTAAAAAAAGCTTAATGGGGACCCTGAGGACCTTAAAAATCTGCGCCTAATTTCTCTGTTGCTGGCACAAGCAAAAATTCTAGAAAAATATTTAAACCAAGAACTGGCTAGGTTGGTAACTGTCCCTGATTTACTGGATGCCTTCAGAGAATGGATTTCCCTGTGCTCATAGCACTGAGTCGGCTTTGGTCTCCGCTGCAGATTCCGTAGGTTGTCAGGTGGATCAGAGAGGTGCTGCTATTTTGGTAATGTTGGATCTGTCAATGGCATTTGACACATTATCCCCATCCCACTTGGTGCAGAGAGTGCATCAGGCAGGGGTGAGGGATATGACTCTGGACCTCTTAAGGTCATTTTTGGCAAGTAGGACTCATACAGTCAGCTACGGCAGCTTGTGGGCAGAACCATTCCAGCTTCCCTGCGGGGTCCCATAGGGGTCCTCCCTCAGTCCTACCCTTTTAAACATGTATGTTGTCCCTCTAGTTAGACTGGTGAGGTCAGATCTCTGGTGGCCTTAGATGTGTGCCCATTAACTTCCCCAGTGGCCTCAGCTAAAAACTTAGCAGTCATCTTTGACAACCTTCTCACCTTTGACACTCAGGTTAATAAAATCTTAAGTTTCTGCTTTTACATCATTGAAATTCAGAAAAAGGTTTACCACTCATTCCGGCAGAGCTGACCGTGCCAGTGGTCATCGATTTAATAACATTGCTCCTTGATTATTGCAATGCCGTATATTTAAGCCCTCACCCAACAGACTGCAGATCATTTAGAATGCTGCTGCTCGCTTGGTTCTAAATGTTCCAAAACAAATCTCAGTGAGGAAAGCCTTGCCCTCCCTACTGACTTAGAAACCATGTGATATATAAGGCGCTCTGCGTGGTATTTTTGGCTCATCATTACCAAAGGTGGTGCCGCTGAGAACAGCTTTACACTGGAGCACCCCAAAAAGGCAACTTAGATCATCCTTTCTTAGGAAGGTGACCATTCCAGGATTTCTGATGCCAGATAGGGAGGTCACTCCTTTTCAGTAGCTGCTGCTAAACTGTGGAGCACTCTGCCCACTCACATTACGAGTCTGGACTCTTTCCAGAAGCAATTGAAAACTTGGATCTTCTCCCTCCCGTGATGGCAGCTCTTTGGGTAATAGCATGTGTTTCTCACCTTGGCGATGTCAGCACTTTGCCGCCTTCTTTATAAATTCCTTTTCCATTCTATTTTTCCATTCCATTCCTAAAGGTAAAGGTGCTTCTGAAGTTATTTTGTGAAACATGTTCTGTGCTTTATCTCCTCACTCCCTTTTTATTTGCAATAAAAACACTTTCACCTCACAGGTGTATGTTGTCAGAGTTCATGTTGACAATATACAGGTCTGCCAGAGGGTGACCAGTTGGACTGCTCAAGACTTCTAATTCTTCAGCAGCTTAATGTGGATTTGAGTTCCTTAAGCTGGTTCCCTAAGCTTCATGCAGAAAAACGGCAATTTGGCATTCCATACCAACTGACTGCAAGACACAGGACTGACAGCCAAACAGCAGGACAAACCCACAGAAAACCTGGTCTTCTCCTAAGAAGCACGGAGGGCTGGAGGAAATCAAATCATTGGAGCAAGGTTAGTTTATGTATGCTATGCTAGATGTACGTATATAACACACATTCAGCCATTAATGTGGCCTCACAGGTCTATGAGGTCAGCAACTTCTCGCAATGATGTGGACAATTCCAACAAAGAGCAGATTCTGGTTGGGTTTATGAGCTATAGTGTATTTGTGGTTCTGTTTTAAATAATTGCATTTTAGTTAGCGTCACATCAGTAGGTTATGGACTTTAGTGTGAGCAGTGGAGATCTTTCTTAAACATATGTGATCTTTGGCTTGTAAATTGACCAGGCATGAGTGTATTGACTCGTGTTAGTAGTGGTGTTATGGAGCCAAGATGACTGTTCACTGGCCTCTCTGGGCTGTGTTGAGTGATTGTAGGCTCTTCTGTGAGTTGGGGTAAGAAATGCTAGGAACAGTGTATGTTGTTCCAGGCACAATGATACTCCACAACTTCACATATCTTACTCCGTTAGGTGAATGTAAGATGGTCTGTCAACATGCTGTGTTGGATGGTTCCTAAGTTGGTTATTAATGTAAAGGGCTGTTAAGAAATACCCAGCAATGCTACACATCCGTACTGTGCAAGGTGCTTTGTCAGTGTTCTCCTCCCCAACTGTAGCATTGTTGAATTTTAAATATACAGCCTACTGATGTCAAAGTGCATTTTCAGGGACTTTATTGGAAACAAACTAGCAGACCTGACTTGATAGAATGAAATGTATATTCCCATACAACCCAGTCAGAGGAAAATCACTCTTTTTGAGTGCATAGCTGTTCTGGCATTTAAGAGGGCCATGGCAGAAAGTGGAATCCACAGGATATTGAACAGACCTAACCTCATGTTATGCAATATACTGCTCCAAAAAGGTACTAAGACCCTGATTTATACTTTTATACAATTGTATTTTGTAAGCTTGCGCCGCTTTTGCGTCAATAAATGACGGTAATGCGGGGCAAAAAAAGTATAAATCAGGGCCTTGGTCCATAATGTGAGGTGACTCCACAGGCAACAAACCAGGGAACGCATTTTGTATCCTTCTACCCAGCAATAACAGAAGGGTCTGATGAGGGCACTGATGTTTTCATCCTAGAAATCTCTAGGAATAGGCTAGTAATGAGATTTGGTTGTCTCCCTTTTGTTTCCAGGTCCCTTTGGCGTGCTCTTTAGCCTCCCAGTGCATGATTTCTTTGTGAAGCTAAGTGCACTGTCAGATTGGAATCTTCATTCAAAGGAAGGAGGTTTTACCATAAAGGGCAGAACCCAAATTAGTTCCAGCAGGTTAGAGTTTGAGCTACCAGTGACACATCTACGCACAGTGACTGTGGCCTGGAGTCAAGGCCAAGATCCACATATCCTATACAGGGACATGGGCTGTCTGCCTGTCTCCCGTATCCTGTGTTATTTTGTGACTGGCATGGACTGTTTGGAATACACAAAATGCAAAGAACAGTTTCACCTGAAACTGGTTTCCATGGAGGTGTGGCACACACAAAGAGAAATACACTTTAAGTTAATTGGTTCCCCCACCAACGTTTGGGGCTAACTATGACATTGACTGGCGAGATGGTTTGCACCAACTGACCCACGCCATGGATATAAGATGGACCATGTAATACATGTTGGGCCTGATTGACGAAGGTAAACTGAGCTTTAGAGTAAGTTTACAGCAACAATGACTGCCCATGCTGCGGGAAGCCGCTGGCACTATATAGCACGTGTCTTTTGTCCTGGCCCCTGGGTGTCATTGGTGCTGTTTCCCTGGACACATTTGCCTCACCTTTCCTTTGGAGTCCTGCTGGGGTGGGACTACGTCCCTCAGCTTCCCATTGCTGGAGGACGGGCCAAGACTAATGGTATGCGCTACATAGCGCTGGTGGTTTCCTGCAACGTGGGAAGTCTTCGTTGGTGTTTCCCTCCTCGCATTTGCCTTACTTTTCATTCGAAGTCCTGGTGGTATGGGACTATGTCCCCCAGCTTCTCATTGCTACAGGAGGGGTCAGGACTAAAGGCATGCACTGTATAGTGCCGGCGGGTTCCTGCAGCTCGGGGAGTTATTGTTGCTGTTTCCCTACTCACCTTTGCCTCACCTTTCATTCAGAGTCTTGCTGGGATGGGACTACATCTTCCAGCTTCCTATTGTTGCACGAGCGGCCAAAGCTAAAGGGACATTTTATATAGCGACTGGTAGCTTCCCCCAGCGCGGAGTGTCATTGATGCTGTTTTCCTGCTCGCATTTGCTTTACCTTTCATTCAGAGTCCTGCTGGGGTGGGACCATGTCCTATGTAGAGAGCCATGCAGGCTCTGCAATTCTTTGTTACCCCGCGAGGTCGCGAGGGCGGGCGTTCGCCCCAGTTATTACATAAAGGTCAGAAATATCGGGTAGGCAGTTCCGGAGCAACCATCACAATGTTGAGTCCCTCTGTGCCTCTGCGTGTAAACTTACAGTGGCGACGAGGTGGGATCGGCACTATGACGAGAAAAAAAATATATACTTATATAACCAAACCGCGACGAACACTGTGCGGAGCCAGCGAGGAGTGTGTGCACTGCGTGTCTGCTCACCTGTCCTCTGAGGAGCACGCGTGATTTGCGGTTCGTGAGCAGATGGACGACAGCTGTCAGGCCCGGCATCGGCTCTCCAGCTGAATGGTGGGCATCGCACCATTAAGGTCAGGCGAGGTGCGTGGGTGGAAGGACGCTCATCGGTCGTGTGCAGACAGCCGTCATGGAGGTGGCAAGCAGCCCGACCATGCTGAATCCACGGCCCAGAGCACGAGGACCCAGAAAGCAGGCTTTAATAGTGCCTGCATCATCAATACAAAATAAAAAAACAAACAAGACAAAAGAACATCGTGCAAATGGCACCGGTGTGCACACCAGGTGAGGGACTACCCACAGTCTACCAGAAGGCCACAGTCTCTCGCTGTGGGCTGCAGGTGCTATACTAGGCTGCAGGAACAACAAAAAAAATAGGAAAGAAGAGGAGAAGAGTCCGATAGACGTGTACCGTAACGTATCTCAAGGTGCAAGAGGCTTCACCCTGAGAGTGTGTAGCGGGTGAGGGACCAGTGAAATGTATTCTCAAGGGCACGACCCCACTAAAAGAGAAGAACAAGAAACAATGAGTGATGCAGAGCAACACCCCACGACTGCTCCTGCAGGAGCACACTCGTCGGTGGCTGCACTGCCCCCATTCAGCCAGCTAGCAGACCCGGCGACAGCAGCACCGAGGTGGCGCCTTTGGCTTGTGCGACTAGAGATCTACTTTTGAGCAACGAGGGAAAGAGATGGGGCGGTTCGCAGGTCACTGATGCTGCACATGGGAGGTGACGAACTTCACGAGTTGTTCGCCTCACTACCCGACACGGGGGACCCAGTAGATTTCGATGCTGCAGTGATTGTACTGAACAAACAATTTGACCCGCAACTTAATCCCGATTACGAACGATTTAAACTGCGCCAGGCCCAGCAGACGGAAACGTAGTCAACATGTTCTATGCCAGACTGCGAAAACTTGCCAGAACGTGCATAGGTCTCAACCAGCATGAACAAATACGGGCACAAATCATCCAAGGGTGCCGTTCAAACATGCTGCGCAAACTAATAATGTGGCAGCCTGGGATATCCCTCAACGAGATCCTCATTCTAGCACACTCGCATGAACTTTCCGCAGTTCGGGCGATGCAATGGTGGCAGTAAGGGGACAAACCATGTCAGTGGCACCAGCTCCAAGACAACTTGCCATAAAAGAAGAACAACTGGACGCCATCCACACCCGCAAAGGCCCGGGGAGGCAGCTGAGTGCCTCAAAACAAGGAGAATGGGCATGTGGCAGCTGTGGGTACGAAGACAAGTCAATGGGCGGATGCCCTGTGATGGGCAAAGTGTGTAACAAGTGCGGCAAGGGAAACCATTTCACTAAAATGTGACGGATGGGGAGAGGCAGACCACAGGATTCCAAAGGGAAGAAGGCCACAGTCAAGAACATCAAAAGAGAAGAACGTAATCCCCAAACACAAGGGAAAACAAACATGCCAATGTATGACGAGGAAGAGGACAATTTTGTCATTTCCTTCACAGGATGGAGGCAACACAAACGGCGACCACCCCCCATGAGCACAGTCAGGATTATCAACACCCCTGCCACTGTGCTCATTGACACGGGCGCCTCGGTCAATATGATGGACAATCCACTGTACCAACAATTGTCTCCTAAGCCACTTCTGTCGCCCAGCAATACCAAAATTTACATGTACGGAGGACACGATCCTCTTCTGTTGCAGGGTGCGATAGAGGTATCCATCACCAAAGATGAGCACAGCACCCAGGCCAGATTCTATGTTGTCAAAGGACTCCGTGGCACTTTGCTAGGATGTCACACTGCGGAGGACCTGGAGCTCTTCTTCTTTGCACGCCAAGTGTATGAGTTGCACACGGAGTCCCTTCTCAGGGATTTTCCCCAGCTGTTCGCAGGACTAGGAAAGCTCAAAGACACAAAGTCAAACAAGTCAAATTACACATCAACACAGAGGTGACACCAGTGACGCTGAGGCACCGGAGAGGGCCCTTTCATCTGCGACCGGCAGTTGAGAGAGAACTGCAGATGTTTGAGAGCCAAGGGGTTATTGAGAAAGTAGGCGGACCCACCCCATGGGTCTCGCCACTGGTGATCGCCCCTAAGCCCAAATAACCGACGGCCATCCGTCTCTGGGTGGACATGCGCCTACCCAATCGGGCGATCAAAATAGAATGACACATTACGCCGACAATCGACAATATCATCGCAGACCTGAATGGAGCCCAGTGGTTCACGAAGCTGGATTGAAATTCAGCTGGAATTGGTCCCTGACAGTCGGAATATCACCACATTCTCTACCTACGTGGGGCTGAGATGGTTCCGAAGGCTGAGTTTTGGCGTAACATCGGCGGCAGAGGTGTTCCAGAACGCCAATAGGGAAACGCCGGGCTGGCGTGATCAACCTGAGCAATGATATCCTGATATTCTCAGAGACTCGTGAGGAACATCATCACTGTCTACGGGCCACTCTGCAGAGACTGCCTGATGCAGGCCTCACCCTTCATAGGAACAAGTGTGCATTCTACCAGTCTTCGATTGACTTCTTCAGGTACATCTTTTCGAAAGATGGGTTGCAGGTTGACCCCAAGAAGGTGGAAACCATTCGACAGATGCAGACCCCTCAAACCGCCACGGAAGTTAGGAGTTTCCTGGGCATGGCAACATACTGTGGCCGGTTCATTCCCCAACTGGCTACGATGGCAGAACCACTCAGACAGCTCACGAAAATCAACTGCAAGTGGTAGTGGAGTTCAGAAGCAGACAAAGCTTTCCAGGAAATAAAAGGGGCGCTGCTGGACAAGGTGACTATGGCGTACTTTCACCTGGAGAAGCAGACAGAGGTGGTGGTGGACGCAAGCCTGGTGGGGCTGGGAATGGTGCTGATGCAGGAGCAACGACACTAGGAGTGGTCCCCGGTAGCGTATGCAAGCAGGGCTCTGTCGGCAGTAGAAACCTGGTATGCTCAGGTTGAGCACGAGGCGAGAGCAATTCGGTGGGCGGGCAAACACTTCCATCTGTACCTCTATGGCCAGGAGTTTCAAGTTCTCACAGACCACAAGCCGCTGGTATCACTATTCACCAGGTCCATGAGGCTTGCTCCCCCGAGAATTGAGAGATGGGCTGTCTTACTCCAACTGTATCTCTTTAAAGTCATATACCGCCCCGGGGCGAGCAACCCGGCTGATTACCTATCAAGGCATCCCCCGACAACACCGGTGAACACATCTGAGGACGATGAAGAGGGGAACGTGGAGAGTTTCATCAACATGGTAACACAGGCGGCCTGCCCCGTAGCCCTCACTGTGTCGGAGCTAGCAGAGGTGTCGGGAAAAGACCTGACAGCAACCCATTGAAAGACGTTCTGACCCAGTGCCAGTGGAAACATTTCTTAGAGGGTGTCAAGTCCCTTGATCCAGAGGAGAGGTTAGCCATGCAAGGCATGTGGAAAGTGAAGGAGGAGCTGTTAGTGGGAGGGGACGGTCTCCTTCTCAGGGGACAAAAAATAGTCATTCCCCACAGTCTTTAAAATCGAGTGGTGGAGTTGACCCATCAGGGCCATCAAGGAGCAGCCAAGACAAAGGCATGCCTACGTGCCAAGCTGTGGTTCCCAGCCACGGATACTAAGGTGAACACCTTTTTAGGGAACTGCTACTCTTGCATCATCACATCTCTTGACCCGCCTCCCAACCCCGTGATCACTGAACCTCCCAGCTGCCACCCATGGTCGAAATTAAGCATGGACTTCGGGAGTTTCCCCGATGGGAAGCTAACCGCGGTTATAATCAACTCATACACGAAATTACCTCTGGTGGAAACAGTGGTCTCCACCTCTTTCGCGAGCATTAGACCAGTGCTTGAGAGGACTTTTGCAACCTTCGGCCTCCCGGACGAGATCAGGACAGATAACGGTCCCCCATTCCAGGGGCAGGACTTCAAGACCTTTTTGGATGGACTTGACATTCACCATCACAAAATCACGCCATACTGCCCGCAGGCAAATGGCGATGTAGAGAGATTTTTGCACACCCTCAACCGAGCACTGAGAATAGCTGTACAAAGGGGCGAAGATGTGGAGAGTAGTATGCAACAATTCCTGCAAGCATATCGACAAACACCTCACAGCACCACGGGGTGTGCCCCAGCTGCTCTGATGTTTAAAGTAGCTCCACTTGACTGCATCCCAGCTGGCTGTCAGTGGGAATCTCCTGAACTAGATATAGAAGCCACACAGCAAGGAAGGATGCAGACCAACGATAAGGCCACCGTCAAAAGGCGGACGCAATGGCAGAACTTTCAAATAGGTGGCAGGGTAGTTGTGAGAAGGAGGCATCTGGGAGGAAAGTTCTGATCCCGTTCGGACCTGAGATTTGGAAAATGGTGAGAACCAGGGGGTCCATGGCAACAGCATGCCGTGGAGAATGACAGGTCACAAGGCACAATTCACATTTCAAATAGGCAGTAGTGTCTGAGGAGGCCCGAGAGAGAGAAGGGGAAGATGAAGACATTGGAGGAGGGGAAGAGCGTGGGACGGAAGAAAGATCGGAGAGTCAAAAGGCCCCAAGTCCCAATATGATCAGCCCATGGATGAATGTGTGATGTAATGCCAAGTGGTCGGAGTGAGAAGTATCATCTCCGGCCACCCCGCTCTCAGTAAGAGACTCCAAGACGTTGTCTGCTAACTGAGGACAATAAACAAGCAGCCTGTGATCTGTCTAAAGAAGGGGGCACGGCGGAAGCACGGATGGCTCGGTCACCCAGGACACCCACATGTTGACGGTGTTAGCTGTAACTACCAGATAATTTTCGAGATCTGGTGTTCTGGATGTTTCTATATTTCTCTCCATCTGTATCTTTCTCTCTCTCCCTCTGCATCTCTCTCTCTCTCCCTCGATGTCCCTCTAATTTCCTCTGCCATAGTGTAAGGAAATGCCTCCTTGGCATGGTTACCCCCTGACTTTTTGCCTTTGCTGATGCTATGTTTTGAATTGAAAGTGTGCTGAGGCCTGCTAACCAGGCCCCAGCACCAGTGTTCTTTCCCTAACCTGTACTTTTGATTCCACAATTGGCACACCCTGGCATCCCGATAAGTCCCTTGTAACTGGTACCTCTGGTACCAAGGGCCCTGATGCCAGGGAAGGTCTCTAAGGGCTGCAGCATGTATTATGCCACCCTAGAGACCCCTCACTCAGCACAGACACACTGCTTACCAGCTTGTGTGTGCTAGTGAGAACAAAATGAGTAAGTCGACATGGCACTCCCCTCAGGTTGCCATGCCAGCCTCTCACTGCCTATGCAGTATAGGTAAGACACCCCTCTAGCAGGCCTTACAGCCCTAAGGCAGGGTGCACTATGCCATAGGTGAGGGTACCAGTGCATGAGCACTGTGCCCCTACAGTGCCTAAGCAAAACCTTAGACATTGTAAGTGCAGGGTAGCCATAAGAGTATATGGTCTGGGAGTCTGTTTTACACGAACTCCACAGCACCATAATGGCTACACTGAAAACTGGGAAGTTTGGTATCAAACTTCTCAGCACAATAAATGCACACTGATGCCAGTGTACATTTTATTGTAAAATACACCACAGAGGGCACCTTAGAGGTGCCCCCTGAAACTTAACCGACTATCTGTGTAGGCTGACTGGTTCCAGCAGCCTGCCACACTAGAGACATGTTGCTGGCCCCATGGGGAGAGTGCCTTTGTCACTCTGAGGCCAGTAACAAAGCCTGCACTGGGTGGAGATGCTAACACCTCCCCCAGGCAGGAGCTGTAACACCTGGCGGTGAGCCTCAAAGGCTCACCCCTTTGTCACAGCACCGCAGGACACTCCAGCTAGTGGAGTTGCCCACCCCCTCCGGCCCCCACTTTTGGCGGCAAGGCCGGAGAAAATAATGAGAATAACAAGGAGGAGTCACTGGCCAGTCAGGACAGCCCCTAAGGTGTCCTGAGCTGAGGTGACTCTAACTTTTAGAAATCCTCCATCTTGCAGATGGAGGATTCCCCCAATAGGATTAGGGATGTGACCCCCTCCCCTTCGGAGGAGGCACAAAGAGGGTGTACTCACCCTCAGGGCTAGTAGCCATTGGCTACTAACCCCCCAGACCTAAACACGCCCTTAAATTTAGTATTTAAGGGCTCTCCCTGAACCTAGAAATTAGATTCCTGCAACTACAAGAAGAAGGACTGCCTAGCTGAAAATCCCTGCAGAGGAAGACCAGAAGACAACAACTGCCTTGGCTCCAGAAACTCACCGGCCTGTCTCCTGCCTTCCAAAGAACTCTGCTCCAGCGACGCCTTCCAAAGGGACCAGCGACCTCTGACTCCTCTGAGGACTGCCCTGCTTCGACGACAACAAGAAACTCCAGAGGACAGCGGACCTGCTCCAAAAAGACTGTAACTTTATCCAAAGGAGCAGCTTTAAAGAACCCTGCAAACTCCCCGCAAGAAGCGTGAGACTTGCAACACTGCACCCGGCGACCCCGACTCGGCTGGTGGAGAACCAACACCTCAGGGAGGACCCCCGGACTACTCTACGACTGTGAGTACCAAAACCTGTCCCCCCTGAGCCCCCACAGCGCCGCCTGCAGAGGGAATCCCGAGGCTTCCCCTGACCGCGACTCTCTGAAACCTAAGTCCCGACGCCTGGAAAAGACCCTGCACCCGCAGCCCCCAGGACCTGAAGGACCGGACTTTCACTGCAGAAGTGACCCCCAGGAGTCCCTCTCCCTTGCCCAAGTGGAGGTTTCCCCGAGGAAGCCCCCCCTTGCCTGCCTGCAGCGCTGAAGAGATCCCTTGATCTCTCATTGACTTCCATTGCGAACCCGACGCTTGTTCTAACACTGCACCCGGCCGCCCCCGCGCCGCTGAGGGTGAAATTTCTGTGTGGGCTTGTGTCCCCCCCGGTGCCCTACAAAACCCCCCTGGTCTGCCCTCCGAAGACGCGGGTACTTACCTGCTGGCAGACTGGAACCGGGGCACCCCCTTCTCTCCATTGAAGCCTATGCGTTTTGGGCACCACTTTGAACTCTGCACCTGACCAGCCCTGAGCTGCTGGTGTGGTAACTTTGGGGTTGCTCTGAACCCCCAACGGTGGGCTACCTTGGACCAAGAACTGAACCCTGTAAGTGTCTTACTTACCTGGTAAAACTAACAAAAACTTACCTCCCCCAGGAACTGTGAAAATTGCACTGTGTCCACTTTTAAAATAGCTATTTGTGAATAACTTGAAAAGTATACATGCAATTGAAATGATTCAAAGTTCCTAATGTACTTACCTGCAATACCTTTCAAACAAGATATTACATGTTAAATTTGAACCTGTGGTTCTTAAAATAAACTAAGAAAAGATATTTTTCTATACAAAACCTATTGGCTGGATTTGTCTCTGAGTGTGTGTACCTCATTTATTGTCTATGTGTATGTACAACAAATGCTTAACACTACTCCTTGGATAAGCCTACTGCTCGACCACACTACCACAAAATAGAGCATTAGTATTATCTCTTTTTACCACTATTTTACCTCTAAGGGGAACCCTTGGACTCTGTGCATGCTATTCCTTACTTTGAAATAGCACATACAGAGCCAACTTCCTACATTGGTGGATCAGCGGTGGGGTACAAGAACTTTGCATTTGCTGGACTACTCAGCCAATACCTGATCACACAACAAATTCCAAAATTGTCATTAGAAATTGATTTTTGCAATTTGAAAAGTTTTCTAAATTCTTAAAAGTCCTGCTAGGGCCTTGTGTTAGATCCTGTTTAGCATTTCTTTTAGAGTTTAAAAGTTTGTGAAAGTTTGAATTAGAACCTAGAACTAGTTTTTGTTTCTTAAAAAGTATTCCAACTTTTAGAAGCATAATGTCTAATACAGATGTGAATGTGGTGGAACTCGACACCACACCTTACCTCCATCTACAGATGAGAGAGCTAAGGTCACTCTGTAAACTAAAGAAAATAGCAATGGGCTCCAGACCTTCCAAACTACAGCTCCAGGAGCTGTTGGCAGAGTTTGAAAGAGCCAACCCCTCTGAGGATGGCAACACAGAGGATGATGATAGTGACTTGGAGGGTGATTCCCCCCCACCAGTCCTATCTAGGGAGAACAGGGCTTCTCAAGCCCTGACTCCACAAATAATAGTCAGAGATGCTGGTTCCCTCACAGGAGGGACCAACAACTCTGAAATCACTGAGGATAACTCCAGTGAAGAGGACATCCAGTTAGCCAGGATGGCCAAAAGATTGGCTTTGGAAAGACAGATCCTAGCCATAGAAAGGGAAAGACAAGAGATGGGCCTAGGACCCATCAATGGTGGCAGCAACATAACTAGGGTCAGAGATTCTCCTGACATGTTGAAAATCCCCAAAGGGATTGTAACTAAATATGAAGATGGTGATGACATCACCAAATGGTTCACAGCTTTTGAGAGGGCTTGTGAAACCAGAAAAGTGAACAAATCTCACTGGGGTGCTCTCCTTTGGGAAATGTTCACAGGAAAGTGTAGGGATAGACTCCTCACACTCTCTAAAAAAGATGCAGAATCTTATGACCTCATGAAGGGTACCCTGATTGAGGGCTTTGGATTCTCCACTGAGGAGTATAGGATTAGATTCAGGGGGGCTCAAAAATCCTCGAGCCAGACCTGGGTTGACTTTGTAGACTACTCAGTAAAAACACTAGATGGTTGGATTCAAGGAAATGGTGTAAATGATTATGATGGGCTGTACAATTTATTTGTGAAAGAACACCTATTAAGTAATTGTTTCAATGATAAACTGCATCAGCATCTGGTGGACCTAGGACCAATTTCTCCCCAAGAATTGGGAAAGAAGGCGGACCATTGGGTCAAGACTAGGGTGTCCAAAACTTCCACAGGGGGTGACCAAAAGAAAGGGGTCACAAAACCTCCCCAGGGGAAGGGTGGTGAGACAGCCAAAAATAAAAATAGTAAAGAGTCTTCTACAGGCCCCCAAAAACCTGCACAGGAGGGTGGGCCCAGAGCCTCTTCAAAAAACAATCCTGGGTACAAGGGTAAAATCTTTGATCCCAAAAAGGCCTGGTGTCGAAACTGTAGTCAGTCTGGACACCAAACTGGAGACAAGGCCTGTCCCAAGAAAGATACCACTTCTAACTCCCATCCAGCTAAAACTGGAATGGCCAGTCTCCAAGTGGGATCAACAGTGTGCCCAGAGCAAATCAGGTGTCACACTGAAGCTACATTAGTCTCTGAGGGTGGGGTGGATTTAGCCACACTGGCTGCCTGGCCCCCTAACATGCAAAAATACAGGCAGCAGCTCTTAATTAATGGGACAAGTGTAGAAGGCCTGAGGGATACAGGTGCCAGTGTCACTATGGTGACAGAGAAACTGGTTTCCCCTGGCCAATACCTGACTGGACAAACTTATCCAGTCACCAACGCTGACAATCAGACTAAAGTACATCCCATGGCTATGGTAACTTTAGAGTGGGGAGGGGTCAATGGCCTGAAACAGGTGGTGGTCTCCTCAAATATCCCAGTAGACTGTTTGCTTGGAAATGACCTGGAGTCCTCAGCATGGGCTGAGGTAGAACTGAAAACCCATGCAGCCATGCTGGGTATCCCTGAAGTGGTGTGTGTCAAGACTAGGGCACAGTGCAAGGCACAGGGTGAAAAAGTAGAGCTGGAGTCTGGAAAGATGGCCCAGCCTACCAAGAGACAAGGAAAGTCAGCTGGGAAACCAGCTGCAACACAACACCAAAAAGAGAACCTCTCTTCTCAGGAAGAAGTTCTGCCCTCTGAGGGAACTGAGCCTATGGAGCTGGAACCTTATCAGGTTGAGCTCTTGGGCCCAGGGGGACCCTCAAGGGAAGAGTTGTGTAAGGGACAAGAAACCTGTCCCTCTCTTGAAGGCCTTAGGCAGCAAGCTGCTGAAGAGTCCAAAGGCAAGAAAAATGGAACACATAGGGTCTATTGGGAAGATGGACTCCTGTACACTGAGGCAAGAGATCCCAAACCTGGTGCCACTAGGAGAGTGGTAGTGCCTCAGGGTTTCAGAGAGTTTATTCTGACCTTAGCCCATGATATTCCCCTTGCTGGGCATTTGGGACAAACCAAGACGTGGGAGAGGTTAGTCAACCACTTCTACTGGCCCAATATGTCCCAGAAGGTTAAGGAGTTTTGCCTCTCCTGCCCCACCTGTCAAGCTAGTGGTAAGACAGGTGGGCATCCAAAGGCCCCCCTCATTCCACTTCCAGTGGTGGGGGTCCCCTTTGAAAGAGTGGGTGTGGACATAGTTGGTCCACTAGAACCTCCCACAGCCTCAGGAAATATGTACATCCTAGTAGTAGTGGATCATGCTACTAGGTATCCTGAAGCTATTCCCCTTAGGTCGACTACTGCCCCTGCAGTAGCCAAGGCCCTCATTGGTATCTTTACCAGAGTGGGTTTCCCTAAGGAGGTGGTTTCTGACAGAGGTACCAACTTCATGTCAGCTTACCTAAAACACATGTGGAATGAGTGTGGAGTGACTTATAAATTCACTACACCATATCATCCACAAACTAATGGCCTTGTTGAGAGATTCAACAAGACACTAAAGGGCATGATCATGGGGCTCCCAGAAAAACTCAAAAGGAGATGGGATGTCCTCCTGCCATGTCTGCTTTTCGCTTACAGAGAGGTGCCTCAGAAGGGAGTAGGATTCTCACCCTTTGAACTTCTGTTTGGCCACCCTGTAAGGGGACCACTTGCTCTTGTTAAAGAAGGCTGGGAGAGACCTCTTCATGAGCCTAAACAAGACATAGTGGACTATGTACTTGGCCTTCGCTCCAGGATGGCAGAGTACATGGAAAAGGCAAGTAAAAACCTTGAGGCCAGCCAACAACTCCAGAAGTTGTGGTATGACCAAAAGGCTGCACTGGTTGAATTTCAACCAGGGCAGAAAGTCTGGGTTCTGGAGCCTGTGGCTCCCAGGGCACTCCAGGACAAATGGAGTGGCCCTTACCCAGTACTAGAAAGGAAGAGTCAGGTCACCTACCTGGTGGACCTGGGCACAAGCAGGAGCCCCAAGAGGGTTATCCATGTGAACCGCCTTAAGCTCTTCCATGACAGGGCTGATGTAAATCTGTTGATGGTAACAGATGAGGACCAGGAAGCTGAGAGTGAACCTCTCCCTGATCTCCTCTCATCAGACCCTAAAGATGGCTCAGTAGATGGAGTGATCTACTCAGACACCCTCTCTAGCCAACAGCAGTCTGACTGCAGGAAGGTCCTGCAGCAGTTTGCTGAACTCTTTTCCCTAACCCCTGGTCAGACACACCTGTGTACCCATGATGTGGACACAGGAGACAGCATGCCTGTCAAAAACAAAATATTTAGACAGTCTGACCAAGTTAAGGAAAGCATCAAGGTGGAAGTCCACAAGATGCTGGAATTGGGAGTAATTGAGTACTCTGACAGCCCCTGGGCTAGCCCAGTGGTCTTAGTCCCCAAACCTCACACCAAAGAAGGAAAGAGAGAGATGAGGTTTTGTGTGGACTACAGAGGTCTCAACTCTGTCACCAAGACAGATGCTCATCCCATTCCTAGAGCTGATGAGCTAATAGACAAATTAGGGGCTGCCAAATTCTTAAGTACCTTTGACTTAACAGCAGGGTACTGGCAAATCAAAATGGCCCCTGGAGCAAAAGAAAAGACAGCATTCTCCACACCTGATGGGCATTATCAGTTCACTGTTATGCCCTTTGGTTTAAAGAATGCCCCTGCCACCTTCCAAAGGTTGGTGAATCAAGTCCTTGCTGGGCTGGAATCCTTTAGTGCAGCTTATCTTGATGATATTGCTGTCTTCAGCTCCACCTGGCAGGATCACCTGGTCCACCTGAAGAAGGTTTTGAAGGCTCTGCAATCTGCAGGCCTCTCTATCAAGGCATCCAAATGCCAGATAGGGCAGGGAACTGTGGTTTACTTGGGACACCTTGTAGGTGGAGGCCAAGTTCAGCCACTCCAGCCTAAGATCCAGACTATTCTGGACTGGGCAGCTCCAAAAACCCAGACTCAAGTCAGGGCATTCCTTGGCTTGACTGGGTACTACAGGAGGTTTGTGAAGGGATATGGATCCATTGTGACAGCCCTCACAGAACTCACCTCCAAGAAAATGCCCAAGAAAGTAAACTGGACTGTAGAATGCCAACAGGCCTTTGACACCCTGAAACAAGCTATGTGCACAGCACCAGTTCTAAAAGCTCCAGATTACTCCAAGCAATTCATTGTGCAAACAGATGCCTCTGAACATGGGATAGGGGCAGTTTTGTCCCAAACAAATGATGATGGCCTTGACCAGCCTGTTGCTTTCATTAGCAGGAGGTTACTCCCCAGGGAGCAGCGATGGAGTGCCATTGAGAGGGAGGCCTTTGCTGTGGTTTGGTCCCTGAAGAAGCTGAGACCATACCTCTTTGGTACTCACTTCCTAGTTCAGACTGACCACAGACCTCTCAGATGGCTGATGCAAATGAAAGGTGAAAATCCAAAACTGTTGAGGTGGTCCATCTCCCTACAGGGAATGGACTTTATAGTGGAACACAGACCTGGGACTGCCCATGCCAATGCAGATGGCCTTTCCAGGTTCTTCCACTTAGAAAATGAAGACTCTCTTGGGAAAGGTTAGTCTCATCCTCTTTCGTTTGATGGGGGGGGTTGTGTAAGGAAATGCCTCCTTGGCATGGTTACCCCCTGACTTTTTGCCTTTGCTGATGCTATGTTTTGAATTGAAAGTGTGCTGAGGCCTGCTAACCAGGCCCCAGCACCAGTGTTCTTTCCCTAACCTGTACTTTTGATTCCACAATTGGCACACCCTGGCATCCAGATAAGTCCCTTGTAACTGGTACCTCTGGTACCAAGGGCCCTGATGCCAGGGAAGGTCTCTAAGGGCTGCAGCATGTATTATGCCACCCTAGAGACCCCTCACTCAGCACAGACACACTGCTTACCAGCTTGTGTGTGCTAGTGAGAACAAAATGAGTAAGTCGACATGGCACTCCCCTCAGGTTGCCATGCCAGCCTCTCACTGCCTATGCAGTATAGGTAAGACACCCCTCTAGCAGGCCTTACAGCCCTAAGGCAGGGTGCACTATGCCATAGGTGAGGGTACCAGTGCATGAGCACTGTGCCCCTACAGTGCCTAAGCAAAACCTTAGACATTGTAAGTGCAGGGTAGCCATAAGAGTATATGGTCTGGGAGTCTGTTTTACACGAACTCCACAGCACCATAATGGCTACACTGAAAACTGGGAAGTTTGGTATCAAACTTCTCAGCACAATAAATGCACACTGATGCCAGTGTACATTTTATTGTAAAATACACCACAGAGGGCACCTTAGAGGTGCCCCCTGAAACTTAACCGACTATCTGTGTAGGCTGACTGGTTCCAGCAGCCTGCCACACTAGAGACATGTTGCTGGCCCCATGGGGAGAGTGCCTTTGTCACTCTGAGGCCAGTAACAAAGCCTGCACTGGGTGGAGATGCTAACACCTCCCCCAGGCAGGAGCTGTAACACCTGGCGGTGAGCCTCAAAGGCTCACCCCTTTGTCACAGCACCGCAGGACACTCCAGCTAGTGGAGTTGCCCGCCCCCTCCGGCCCCGGTCCCCACTTTTGGCGGCAAGGCCGGAGAAAATAATGAGAATAACAAGGAGGAGTCACTGGCCAGTCAGGACAGCCCCTAAGGTGTCCTGAGCTGAGGTGACTCTAACTTTTAGAAATCCTCCATCTTGCAGATGGAGGATTCCCCCAATAGGATTAGGGATGTGACCCCCTCCCCTTGGGAGGAGGCACAAAGAGGGTGTACTCACCCTCAGGGCTAGTAGCCATTGGCTACTAACCCCCCAGACCTAAACACGCCCTTAAATTTAGTATTTAAGGGCTCTCTCTGAACCTAGAAATTAGATTCCTGCAACTACAAGAAGAAGGACTGCCAAGCTGAAAACCCCTGCAGAGGAAGACCAGAAGACAACAACTGCCTTGGCTCCAGAAACTCACCGGCCTGTCTCCTGCCTTCCAAAGAACTCTGCTCCAGCGACGCCTTCCAAAGGGACCAGCGACCTCTGACTCCTCTGAGGACTGCCCTGCTTCGACGACGACAAGAAACTCCAGAGGACAGCGGACCTGCTCCAAAAAGACTGCAACTTTATCCAAAGGAGCAGCTTTAAAGAACCCTGCAAACTCCCCGCAAGAAGCGTGAGACTTGCAACACTGCACCCGGCGACCCCGACTCGGCTGGTGGAGAACCAACACCTCAGGGAGGACCCCCGGACTACTCTACGACTGTGAGTACCAAAACCTGTCCCCCCTGAGCCCCCACAGCGCCGCCTGCAGAGGGAATCCCGAGGCTTCCCCTGACGCGACTCTCTGAAACCTAAGTCCCGACGCCTGGAAAAGACCCTGCACCCGCAGCCCCCAGGAACTGAAGGACCGGACTTTCACTGCAGAAGTGACCCCCAGGAGTCCCTCTCCCTTGCCCAAGTGGAGGTTTCCCCGAGGAAGCCCCCCCTTGCCTGCCTGCAGCGCTGAAGAGATCCCTTGATCTCTCATTGACTTCCATTGCGAACCCGACGCTTGTTCTAACACTGCACCCGGCCGCCCCTGCGCCGCTGAGGGTGAAATTTCTGTGTGGGCTTGTATCCCCCCCGGTGCCCTACAAAACCCCACTGGTCTGCCCTCCGAAGACGCGGGTACTTACCTGCTGGCAGACTGGAACCGGGGCACCCCCTTCTCTCCATTGAAGCCTATGCGTTTTGGGCACCACTTTGAACTCTGCACCTGACCAGCCCTGAGCTGCTGGTGTGGTAACTTTGGGGTTGCTCTGAACCCCCAACGGTGGGCTACCTTGGACCAAGAACTGAACCCTGTAAGTGTCTTACTTACCTGGTAAAACTAACAAAAACTTACCTCCCCCAGGAACTGTGAAAATTGCACTGTGTCCACTTTTAAAATAGCTATTTGTGAATAACTTGAAAAGTATACATGCAATTGAAATGATTCAAAGTTCCTAATGTACTTACCTGCAATACCTTTCAAACAAGATATTACATGTTAAATTTGAACCTGTGGTTCTTAAAATAAACTAAGAAAAGATATTTTTCTATACAAAACCTATTGGCTGGATTTGTCTCTGAGTGTGTGTACCTCATTTATTGTCTATGTGTATGTACAACAAATGCTTAACACTACTCCTTGGATAAGCCTACTGCTCGACCACACTACCACAAAATAGAGCATTAGTATTATCTCTTTTTACCACTATTTTACCTCTAAGGGGAACCCTTGGACTCTGTGCATGCTATTCCTTACTTTGAAATAGCACATACAGAGCCAACTTCCTACACATAGTATCCCAGGGTTTACAGATGTCGTGTTCTGTTTTGTTTGACTATTTGAGTAAAGTCCTGGAGGGATGTAGAGAGCCAAGCAGGCTCTACAATACTTTGTTGCCCTGCGAGGTCTCGAGGGCGGGCGTTCGCCCCAGTTATTAAATAAAGGTCGGAACTCCCTCTGTGCCTCTGCGTGTAAACTTACATCCTACAGCTTCCCATTGCTGCAGAAGTGGTCAGGACTAAAGTCATGCGCTATACAGCACCGGCGGCCTTCCGCAGCTCAGCAAGTCATTGTTGCTGTTTCCCTGCTCGCATATGCCTCTCCTTTCATTCAGAGTCCTACTGGGGTCGGACTACATCTCCCAGCTTCCCTTTGCTGCAAGAGGGACCAGGGCTTAAGGCACGCGCTATATAGCACGAGCAGCTTCCCGCAGGGCAGGGAGTCATTGCTGTTTCCCTGCTCACATTTGTCTCACCTTTCATTCAGAGCCCTGCTGGAGTTGGACTACACCCCCCAGTTTCCCATTGCTGCAGGAGGGGCCAGGACTAAAGGCATACGCTATATAGCGCAGGTGTCTTCCCGCAGCGTGCAACATGCTCAGACATGCACCCAGTCCAAGACTTGGCCAAGGCTGGGCCCGTCTTTGCCAGTCATCACCCGTAAGAGTCCAGGCTGGGCCACACCTCTGATCTGTGTGTGGCTGATTTTGAGTGAGTCTTTCTGTAATTCCATTTTTACATTTTACTCTCCTGGCTGTGTTTACTATGGGAAAGCGAAAGACGACTCTCTGTGTTCCCAATTCCTCAACCAACACGTCCGTGGATGTTTTTTTCAACAAGCTGTTGGCATCCTTAATTAGGAGATTGTGTTGGCAAAACGCCGCTTATCCCTCTCCCAGTATCCTTACCAACTCCAGTGGTAGTCAATGCCTCCCTACCTGCTCGGGCCCCTCCGGGAGTGGAACAGGCGAGCTCTTCCTTGACGGTTGTGGTCCGGCCGGCCACTTTACTCCACCTCCTCCACCTGAAGCCCCTTTACAGTCCAGGTCTGTACCCCTAGAATCAGTTGTGCAAGTGGTTCCAAATGGGAGCATTAGGGCCACTGGCATAAGAAGAGAGTTGAGACAACTGGTATAGCCAAATGACCAAGAGTTAACACCAGGTTACCAAAGGACAATGGCCCCCAAGTTAGGGAAATGGACAAGATGGAAGATTTACTGGCTAACCTTTATTACAAATTGATTGCTACCCTGGATTCTAAGATAGAGCCTATTCTTGCTTGATTAGCCATATTTGAATCTGAGCTCAACAATCTTAAGCTGCCCATGTATAATCAGGGAGCCCCAGCAACTATATCTTTTTTCACTTTCCTACCCTCATCACATAGCCCTCCAAGTGAACATGAGGTGCCAGGGGGAGGGATTGCAGTTCCAACTAGCACCCACAGAACTAATTAACTTTCCAACCTGAGTTCTTCTTTGGTGTCCACTGAGCAGGCTCGTCCAACCAGCCAACTCATAGAGGTCAGAAGTATCTCCTCCACTACATTGGGGCAGGCAACCTTAAACCTGGTGCTTTGCATGGACCACAAGTGAGCTTTAAGTACCCTTTCTTCTGGAACTGAGCTTTTACCGCCCTTGCCAAACTCTGTTGTTCTTAATCTCCCACTGGAAGCTGTGCCATATGTAGAAGTGTAGGGTAATGTTTCTCCATTAAAAGCTGGCACCTCGGAAAGTTACATCAAACTGAAGAATAAAGTAACACACACCTGGACCTGGTCAGTGCATTGCTCTGCCTCCTGTGGCTCCACCCTGTAAGTGGAACCATTTCCTTGGCTCCTCTGAACTCCTGACCCCTGTCAGGAGTATGAGGCCCTCTTCCCCCTGCAGACTTCTGCCTGCACCTCGTCCCTGGTGTCTAGTGGAAGAGCTCTGCTTTCCTCCTAGGCTACCTTCTTCCTCTCTCCTCCTTTTGCTTTGCTCTTGCTTCCCTACTTTCCCTTAGTGCTCCTTTTCCTCATTTCTCTCTCACTCCACTCTCTCTCTCTCTCTCTTTCGCTCTTCCCCTCTCTCTTTTCTCGCCGCTGCTGCCCCTGTGGCTCTGCCCCTTTTTTTCAGCTCTGCCACCTTTTTCGCACCATTTTCCCTCCCCCTCCCGCCTCCCAGCTGTCCTCTCCTCCCCCCCACCTCCCTATTTAATGGTGGCCGCGCAGTCGATGTGCGCAGCAGGAGTGCCAAAGGCAAGCCTGTCTGTGTCCGTCCATGCCTGGACCGCACCAAGCGCCAGAACCCCTGGCTCCCGTCCCCCCCACCGCCGCCACACACATCTTCATTGCGACGCTGGCACCCTCCACGCCCTCAACACCGGCTGCTCTCCCGCCTGCCTTCAAGCCTCCCCACAGACCACTGGCGGACCCTTCTCCTGCCGGAACTGCACCTTCACCAGCCTCCACACCAATGACCCACCCACCAAGGCAGGATGCAACCATCTCAGATGTATCCTCCTCAACTCCCGCTCCGTCCACAAGCACGCAGTAGAGCTATGAAATCTACTCAACTCAGCCTCCCCAGACGTTGCCTTCCTGTCCGAGACCTGGATGAACCCCTCCTCAGCACCTGACATCGCCACAGTCATCCCGGACGGCTACAAGATCACCCCCAGGGACCACTCCAACAAACCAGGAGGAGGCATTGCCATCATCCACAAGAACACACTCAGGATCATTACCAACACAGAAGACACCCTCAGCACTGCCGAACACCTGCACTTCCAAATCCACACTGACCCAAACACCACCCTCCGAGGGACCCTCATCTACAGGCCCCCTGGCCCACGACAGCAGTTCAACGACTCCATTACTGACATCATCCGCATGCACGCTCTCGCATCCACTGACTACATACTCATCGGAGAGTTAAACTTCCACCTCGAGAACACCAACAACAACAAAACCATCACCCTGCTCGACAACCTCTCCAACCTCGGCCTCAAACAGCTCGTCAAGACACCAACCCACTCTGCAGGACACACACTCGACCCTATTTTCTCCACCAACAATCACGTCTCTTTCAGCCCCACCACCGAACTTCACTGGACAGATCACCGCTGCATCCACTTCTCCTCCAAGAAACCCACAACACACCACAACCCACAACAGATCCCCCACCGCAGTTGGAACAAGGTCACCGAAGACCAACTTATCACGACCCTCTCCCAGAACCCACCCATCGACACCACTGACACTGATGCACCTGCCCGCAACTTCAGGCAATGGGTCAACACCTGTGCCAATACTCTCGCCCCAGTCAAGAATCTCTCCAACAGACACAGAAAGGCCTTCTGGTTTACCACCAAACCTCCACGTATCTAAGCAAAGCTGCTGAAGACTCAAAAAACGCCAAGATCAGAATCTGGACAACCTCACAGTCTTCAAAAACGCCATCCGCAGACACCACCAACTCATCCAAGCTGCTAAGAGAACTCCCTTTAAAGAATCAACAACAATGCACACAGCCACAAGGAGCTCTTCAACGTCGTGAAGGAATTCTCCAACCTCAGCTCCAATGCTAACGACATCCCACCATCCCAAGACCTCTGCAACTCCCTAGCCTCCTACTTCCACTGCAAGATTGCAGACATCCACAACAGCTTCAGCACCCAGACCCCCCGGCAACCACCAACACCACAGATTGACCTCCGACCAACCTCCTGTTCTCCTGGATCCCCGTCAACGACAACGACACCATCAAAATCATGAACACCATCCACTCCGGCTCTCCATCTGACCCCTGCCCTCACCACATCCTCAACAAAGCAAGCTCCGTCATCGCACCCCAACTATGGAAGATCATCAACAGCTCCTTTGAGTCCACCACCTTCCTGGAGAGCTGGAAACACGCTGAGATGAACGCCCTCCTAAAAAAACTCAAGGCGGACCCAAAGGACCTCAAGAACTTCCGGCCTATCTCCCTGCTCCCCTTCCCAGCAAAAGTCATTGAGAAGGCTGTCAACAGACAACTAACCCACTTCCTGGAGGAGAACCACACCCTGGACCCTTCCCAATCCGGATTCCGCAGCAACCACAGCACTGAGACTGCCCTCATCGCCGCCACCAACAACATCAGAGCCGTACTGGACAGCGGTGAAGCCGCGGCCCTCATCCTCCTGGACCTCTCGGCCGTGTTCAACACTGTATGCCACCACACCCTACGCTCACACCTCAGAAATGCTGTAATCCGCGACAGAGCCCTGGACTTGGTCACCTCCTTTCTCACCGGCAGAACCCATAGAGACCGCCTCCCCCATTCCGCTCGGAGGCCACCGAAATCACCTGCGGCATACCCCAGGGTTCGCCCTTCAGTCCGACCCTCTTCAACATCTACATGGCCCCACTCGCTAACATCGCCCGATCCCACAACCTCAACATCATCTCATATGCCAATGACACCCAGCTCATCCTCTCCCACACCAAGGACTCTGCCAAGACCTACCTCCACGAAGGAATGAAGGCCATCGCCGACTGGATGAAGAGCAGCTGCCTCAAACTCAATTCCGATAAGACGGAAGTCTTAATCTTCGGCTCCACCCTCTCCACACGGGATGATTCCTGGTGGCCTGCCACTCTCGGAACCACTCCGAATCCCACCTACCACGAACGCAACCTAGGATTCATCTTGGACCCCTCACAATCCATGACCCAGCAAGTCAACGCCACCTCCTCCTCCTGCTTCAACACCATCCGCATGCTCTGAAAGATCTATAAATCGATACCCACCGAAACCAGAAGAACAGTCACCAAAGCCCTCGTAAGCAGCAAGCTGGACTACGTCAATGCCCTCTATGCAGAAACCACAGACAAACTCCAGAAGAGGCTGCAACGCATCCAGAACGCCGCCGCACGCCTCATCCTGGACATCCCCCCCCACTGCCACATCACAGACCACCTGAAAAACCTGCACTGGCACCCCGTCAACAAGAGAATCACCTTCAAACTCCTCACCCATGCTCACAAAGCACTGCACAACACCGGAGCAGAATACCTCAAAAGATGACTCTCCTTTTAGACCCCAACCCGGCATCTCCGCCCGCCGACCTCGCCCTCGCAACCGTCCCACACGTCTGCAGAACTACAACCGACGGTTGATCATTCTCACACCTCGCCGCCAAAATGTGGAACACTCTTCCCACCCACCTGCTCCAGACCAAAGACCTCCTTACCTTCAGGAAACTTCTCAAGACCTGGCTGTTCGAGCAGTAGCAGCCCCCACTTCTCCCTCCTCTCCTCCTCAGCGCCTTGAGACCCTCACAGGTGAGTAGTGTGCTTTACAATTCCTGATTGATTGATTGACTGGCTAGGCCTGTATTCCTCTTTTGGGTCCAACATTGGCAGTTGTATCAACATGGTACGAAGGGTGAACTGGCTGGGAAAAGATGTGAAAGCCCTAGAGGGGCACTGTGTTATAATCAACTTCAACAGGCCTTTTGTTGTGGAGAAAGTCCTTGCCTCTATATGCTTCCCCCCCGCTTGTCACCCCGCAGCCTTCATTATAGCTCTACCCCTGTGCTTTTTTTACAGACCTGTACCAGTAGATAGTGCTCCCCAGCATATGCATAGGAAGGTTCCATGACAACAAGCCTGGAGCAGAATTGTTTGCTCGCATCCTCCTACCCGTATGCAACTTCCTACCAGGTGGATGTTTCCAACAGATATGCCTGCTGTCCTCGCTTGACCTCTGCAATTGACTGGAAGGGCAAGAGATTCTGGATGATGCTACCTGGACTCCCTTGGCCAATGACACTGGGGCTTTACCAGTATACAATCCAGAACCTAATACTAGTTGTTCAGTGCTAAAACTCATCAGTTGGAACATAGTGAGGCTGGCGGCTAAGTTTAAGGATTCTAAGTGGCTGGGCTTCATGAGGTGCTTTGGGGTGATTTGCCTACAAGAGACCTGGGCTACATTCAACTGTGTTTTTCTTAAATGGTACAAGACCTTTTTCATCCCTGCTACTGAATCACATAGGGGTGGGCTGAAAGGCAGTCTGATTATCTGTGTGTCTCTGGCAGTGAAGGGAAGACTCAATGTACTCCCTTTGAGAATTCGCACACTTCAGGTGTTAATCTTCTCAGCTGTTGGACCTTGCAAGTTGATGCTGGTTAACTTTTACAATGCCAAATCCCCACTGCCCAATGTTTGTAGCATTCAAACCATATGCCTCTATGGTTGCAAATTGTCTGCAGCTAATATTGTGCCTGTGGGTGATTTTAATGTTCATCTATGAGGGGACCCCAAGGTGGAAGGGAGTGAGTTCCAGGGTTGTATGTTTCCACATGGGCTGCATATGGAACATTTGCATCAAGTCTCTACTTCAAATGCATTCTGTCTTTTAAAACAATATATTGATTTTTAGATTCAGTAATTACCTTATCATACCAAGCAGACCTCCTAAAAGAAAAAAGCCCATCCTGAAATCCATAAAAAACAGCAGCAGAGCAGAGTGAAACACAATATATATATTTTTTTAAAGTATTAAGACCGAGTCTGCAAAAAACTGAATGGACCAAGGCCCTTCAGGGCTAAAGTGCTTGTCCATAGCAGCAGTAGATACATTTCCAGATAGCAGCATATTAAAGCCCTCCTAAACTCAACGATCGATAAAGTGCAGGTTCATTATTCCTGTCATATTATCTCTCTCCCCTCAATGCATTCCGATCCAAATCCATTGATTGATACATGATGATTGTCATACTCTCCCTTCCCCCTTAATGCATTCCCATCATATGGACCACTCAATCAACTTGGTGAGTGGAGCCAAAGTTCTGGCCACCCACTGTTACCTTTTATGCCCTTTAAATCTATACAAGTTAATTTCCATATTATGAACTGCAAGATCTCCACATTAAAAATGATGGGAGGTGTCAGCCATTCAGAAGCAATGCACAGGCGAGTGACTACCATAGCAATAAATAATAAAAATGCTTCTCTCCTGAGGACCTTGTTGTCTTCTGAGCTGTCAATAACGCTGAGGATCATCATCACTGGAGAGATTCACACCTGTCCGCCAATGACTGAACCAAAAAACTCTCAAGATCCTTCTTCAATAATTCTAACTTAGGGCATGAATAAAACATGTACTTTTTCAGTCTGGTCTGAACCACACCTATTGTACTTCCCCCCAAATTGATCCCCCACTTAGCCACCTTGGCCGCGGTGTAATAGAAATTAATGTCTGTCTTAAAATGTTGACTTCTCAACCCGGCTGATAGTAAAATCTTGTTGCTTAGCTATAAAGACTCCTGAAGATAAAGCCGCTCTGAGCCAAACCTAGTCTCCCACTTAGAGTTCTGGAGATCCAAATCATCACCCTGACCTTGTATAAACATCTCATAAATGTGTCGACTTCTATCCCACCGCCTCAGCACTTCGATCAAGGGGATCTTTGTTACTACCTCTAATTCCCTTTTACTCTTGAAAAGAAAATCTCTTATCTGAAGGATTTTTTAAATAAATCACACTTAGCTAATCCAAAAGCCTCCTGCAATTCTGCAAAATAGCAGAGGGTGCACATCAATCCATAATCACATCATGAAAAACATACAGAAAGATTGACAAGGCTGAGAGAAGTGCATAAACATTAACCTGACTTTATGTGCTGCCCTTAAAATCTTGAACCTTGTTTTCTTATAGTAACTGGCTTCAACTCTTTTGACAAGGCAAGCCCTAGTCTTGGCTCCCAAAACCATCTCATAAATGGCTGGAAACAGCTAAGCTCAGACCACCCAAGTCACCAGTAATAAGAATACTGAGATGCTGCAGTATGCAATACAGAACTGACCATCCACCTCGTGAATGAGGCAGGATCATATATTTTGCTGCCCTCCTTTGTCTATCATACCCCCACAGAAAAGTAAAACAGGCCCTTTCTAACTTATCCAGCCATACTTTACTAAATTCCAGTGGGACTGTCCTGAGAAAATATAGCACCCTTTGAAAAATGGTCATCTTTAATAGATAAGTTCTCCCAACTAGCAAGAAATGCAGATGATCAATTCTCTCCAGATCCCTTTAAAAACCATTTAATAGTAGTGCCATATTCAGATACACTAGTCCACCCCCATCTGCTGTAATCCAAACTCCAAGGTATACTAGATCACTCAGCACACACTGGTCTTTTAATTCAACCCCCTCAGTACATAACACTTGGGTTTTAGTTTAATTCAATCTATATCCTGAATAAGCACTCAATTGCTTGGCTATACCCTCTATTGCAGGAAGCTCTGCCGAGGGATTTATGGTGACAACCGTAACGTCATCTGCATAAGCTAATACCTTATACTTGATTTGGTTAAGAATAACTGGTCTGATATGGAAGTTATTCTTAAGTTTCACTATGAAAGGATCTATATATACAACAAAGGTGAGCAGGGGCAGCATTGCCTGGTGCTTCTTAATATCTGAATAATGTCTGACTCTAGGCCCATTATGCGTAATGTAGCCCTCAGGGTTTTATACAGGGCCTTAACAGCTTTAATAAAATTTCGACCAAACCCTTTCCACTCTAACGCTGCCCACATAAATTCCCAGGAGACACTGTCAAAAGCTTTTTCAGCATCCAGTAAGGGGAGCCCCATTGGTGTTTTTAAGGCTTTGGCCACGTCAAACAAAGTGATCATCCTCCTGGCATCATCAGCTGTGGCAACGCCAAGGAATAAAACCGTGTTGCTGAAGCGATACTAACAGGGAGATGACCTTTCCCAGCCGGTTTGCTAATAATTTGGCATAGATTTTCCCATCTGAGTTTATTAAGATCAGCCTATATGACCTAGGGAGCAAGGGTGGTTTGCCTTTTTTCTTTAAAACAATTATATTAGTTATCTCCCATGATGGTGGAATTAACCCCGCCTGAGCCCTCAAAAAGGTATGACGCATATCCTGCCGAAGTACCCTGAACATTGCCTTGTAGAACTCCAGCAGGAGATTATCAGACCCTGCAGCCTTACCATCAGCTAACAAATGTATTGCCATACAAATCTTATCAGTAGTTATTGAGCCATCTAAAATCCCTTGATCTTCCAAACTTAATGTGGCCCTAATTAAGCCTCTAAAGAAGTCCTCATACACATCAGTAGGCGGTTCCATACCTAGAGGCCTTTTATCAGGCCTATATAAGGCCTGATAAAAATCCCTAAAGACCTCAACAACATTAGAAGGGGATTCAACAATCACCCCCTCCTAATTTGAAATAGCTGGAATCCCATTTTCTACTTCCTTCTACCGGATTCGTTTGGCTAATAGTCTCCCAGTTGTTTTCCCATTTTCACAGCATTCCGACATATGCTGGTGAAATTTGGCAGCCACCTCCCTACTGAAATACTGATTGGTCTTTGACTTCAAAATATCTACTTCTTGCTGGGCGCCCTGGAGATCCATCCCCCTAGTCAGCCTCCAAACCATACCACCTCCAGGGAGCCCAGGAAGAATCACATTCCATTCTGAATGAATTGAATTTGGTCTCTTCACTGGAAAAGCTTGCTTATAATGTTATGGACATGAATCCACCTTTCACATGGAGGGGAAGTGAGTCTTTTATTGACTTTATCTTTTTCTCCACACCCTTTTTTCAAAGTATTTCTCAGTTTGGGATTCCTTCTAGCCATTTTAGTGATCACAATCCTGTGTGCATCTGATTACAGGGGTCGCAGTTGGTGCAGGAGTTATTGATAGTGGCCCAAGAGGTTATCAAGCCTGCAAGTCAGGGTTGGAGGCTAAGGTGGTACCAAGTGGTACTTGACAATTTTTGCAAGGCTTTGTACTCTCGTTGTGAGAATGCGCTTAGATCCTGTACCTTCCTTAGCTCCAACCCTGAGGTAAGTTTGGGGGCTTTCTCAGTAATCTCCAGAACAGTGTTTGCCCTTCTGGGGGTAAAGGTGTCCCGAAAGCATGACACAATGCCTAGGTGGTTTAGCATAGCATGCTCTTGGGCATTTATAATTTTCAAGTATGCCCCGAATGCCAAGCCTAGGGACCCTGCTTTTGTTAGGACCTATTTTACGGAGTATAAACAGACACTTGCATGGCGCAGGAATGAGGCCTGGGAAAATGTACTGGAGGCAAGCACACTGAAGTGTAGCTCCAAGTTATGGAGTATAGTAAATACCCCCTTTCTGGCTCTAGAAGCTCCTGCTACTATTGGCCCACACATCATTGAATATAGCTGGGTTTCCCATATTGAGGAGTCCTATAATTTCCCATCTAATAATGTTGGCAGCTGAAGGTCGGTGGTGTCTGGGAGTTCTAATTTGATAGTCACTCATGATGAAGTCAAGAAGGGTATATTCGGGCAGACCAAGAACAAGGGTCCTGGACCAGATAGTATTTCTCCTGATCTTTTTATTCATGATATAGATGTCTGGGCCCTGGTATTGTGTAGCCATTTTAGTTATAGCTTCATGCACGTTATTTTAGCATACTAGGCCTGCCGCTGTGCACTTTAACCTAGATATATTTTATTCAGCTTCACTTTATTATTGTTACAGTAGCCACTTTTACGGTCTTGTTTTATTTCCTTCTATTTAACTGTTTTTGCCTAGGCCAGCACTCTGTTCAACAAGACATTCTTGCTCACTCTGTGCTTCTTCCAAGGCTGCAGTAAGATAGGTTGCCGGTGAACGTGGTATAAAGTTTTGTCTCTGACATTCATGGAATACACACATCCTTACGTAGGGACATTTTCTCAGAACATCTTTTATTATAAAAACACTTCCCTGTCCCTTATACGATTGAGGGAGATTCCAGCCAGAGAACCACAACTGTATGCTGATTGCTGAATGCTTCGCTACAGCTGCTCTTGCAGACTTTAGGCCTTTGCTCAGGTATGGAGGATGATGTCTTCCCAGGGGAACCTGAAGGGCAGAATTAGAGCTTAACACCCTGTGCTCTATTATAGCCTAGGTAAGAATTTGTTTATTGACTCTATGGTAGCATTATTTTTATTTTTTACTCTTCTTGTCACAATTTTAGTCTTGTCATGTTGAATCGTCCTGGTTATTGCAGCCCACGCGTTGCTATCTAAGATGCAGTCGCTTCATGAAAAGCATTACTGAAACATATACTGCCTCTGTTTGTCATTGTGTATATGAGACTAATGTAACTGATAGAAACAGATGGGACCTGAGTGACCACGGCTGCCCTGAGAAACCAGTTATGTCATGCGCTCGGCTGCCCAATCACCCCTGCCCTTGGGTAGAGGTTAGGCACTGCTAGTTAGCCGGAGCAAAACCCGGATTGGAGTGACAGGTGTCACAGGTAGTGGGTCAAACAGTCTCCCACAACGCACGCGATTCTGCTGCTCGAAATCCAGTAGTCTCCTTAGAATAATGAGAGCTTACGCGACACTGGTCTTGACCTTTACAATTAATGCAGCGGTTTTGGCAGGTCCTCTGCAGTCCTGGTCCGCCTCTATAATTGTCCCTCTCTTCAAAAAGGGAGACATGGATAACTCCTCAATGCTACAGACCTATTTCTTTGCTTGACTCAGTCGTGAAAGTTGTGGGATGAGTCCTTTTGGATAGGCTAGTGAAGTGAGCTGATAAACATAATGTGCTAATGGAGGTGCACTATGGATTTCGCTCTGGGAGGTCTACAGTGGACCAGTGTTCAAACCTGTGTATGGTCCTAAGTAAATATACCATCACACGCTCAGGTTCTATCCATTTAGCATATATGGACCTTATCCTGGCGATCGAGTAAATAGAGACAAACTTTGGCAGAGCATGCTATCCCTTGGGATGGATCGGACATGGTCCTCTTTCTGAGAGACCTTCATTCAAACACCTGTGCAACTGTGTAATTTTCTAAACATCTTAATTGCACATGCTGCTTTCAAATTTATAGAGGGTACGTAAGGGTTGCATCTTAGCCCCCTTTTAATTTAACCTGTATATAAACAACTGGAGCAGTCCTTGATCGTTGCAAATGCAGATTGTCCTCAGGTGATGACCTTATATGCAGACGACGCGATTTTCATGGTCAAGACTGCTAGGGGACTGCATTCCCTTTTGAATTTGTTCTCCTCTTTTATGGAGGATTTGGGCTTATCAGTAAATGTAAAGAAATCCTTTGTAAGGGTGGTTGGTCCCCATTCTACTAAGACAAGCATGTTTTACCTAGGGAAGAGCATTCTCCCCAAGATCAGAATGCTCTCTTATCTGGGCATGTTATTTGACTCCTACTTGAGTTGGAGCCCCTTGGTGAGCAGGAAAAGAGAAGAACTCACTTAGGCTAACACTGCCATCTTCAGCTTTGCTTCAAGGCTTGGTAGAAGACCAATTAAGACCATACTGAAGGTACATCATGTCTAATGCGTCTCTAAGGAAGCTTATGAGAGTGAGGTCTGGGGGTACGTCAAACAGGCACAGTTGCAGTCGGTCAAAAATAATTTCTTCAGGCGACTGTTATGTGTTCTGCACAGCGCTCCAATGTATTCAGTGCTTGAGGAATTGGTGTTGCTTATGTAACGGATGGGACAGCATTTCACCACCTGTCTCTCTGATTTAGTATTTGGTCAGGGGCTGAGACTAATCTAAATAAGGAAGTCCTAAGGGATTTGTCTGTCCCTCGATCATTCACTCTACATCCCTTGGCTCAAATATACCAGGGACAGCTTTCAGAGCATAGAGAGGGCTGAATTATTGACTACACCAGAGATAATCGTGAAGGCTGATAGCAATATATTAAAGAGCTCTTTTTGCAGCTGAGACTCATGGACAGAGAATAGGCAGCCCTACGGATGGCCTTTGTATGTAGTTATGTTCTGCTGAAGACTGTTCCAACTATGGAGCCCTAGCTTTCAACTGTTAGGATCCCGTGACCGTTTTTTGCTCACTAGGTTCTCGATGAATTGTCTGCACTATTTGCTTGCTTTTCCCATGGGCAGGTGTGGGGCTCACACTCAAGACCCCTGCAGCTGCGACAACTTGTCTCCGCAGGACACTTTGCACTTTGTGCTATTCTGTCCTTTTTATCTGGTTCCTAGAAATGGTTTTTATTATTTCGATATTGAAACGGGCGAACTTTGGCGGTCATTCCAAGTCTGGCGGGCGGCAGTAGCCGCCCGCCAGGCGGGAACCGCCATTTGGCCGCTACGCGGCCAAAAGACCACTGCCGGCATTCCAACCTTCCCGCTGGGCCGGAGGGCGCTAACCATGTTAGCGCCCGCCGGCCCAGCGGGAAGGAGGCCTGCAACACAGAAGCCGGCTCCGAATGGAGCCGGCGGTGTTGCGGCCGTGCGACGGGTGCAGTTGCACCCGTCACGCTTTTCACTGTCTGCTAGGCAGAGAGTGAAAAGCCAGCCGGGGCCCTGTTCGAGGGCCCCTGCACTGCCCATGCCAGTGGCATGGGCAGTGCAGGGGCCCCCAGGGGCCCCAAGACACCCGTTACCGCCAGCCTCTTCCAGGCGCTGCCATGGCGGATTCGCCCAGCCGGGGCAAAAACGGCGGGAAACCGCCGGCCCCGGTTTTCTGACCGCGGCTTTACCGCCGCGGTCAGAATGGGCTATGAAGCACCGCCAGCCTGTTGGCGGTGCTTCCGTCATCAGAATGACCCCCTTTGTCTAAATTTGTCCGGCCCTTCTGTATCTTTAAGTGCTCCCGAGAGATGTTATTAATGTTGTTAGCTTTTTGAGAGCCGCAGTGAGACTGAGGAATAGCTGAGACCAGAAACTTTGTATGTGTTGTGGCAGTTAGGCCTTGTCAGGAGGTATTTTTTCTGCCTGTATTTTCTTTTGTCTGATCCTCATTAAATCTCCTGGTGGTCGTTAGTTGATCTTAATTTATTTTACGTAAGTTTTAATTCTATTAATTTGACCAGTTCTATGATTGTTTATAACTCAACTGTACGATACTTGGGTGCTTTTATGGTTTGACCAAACACAAAATAAAGCTTATCTTGAATTTGAATTCGAGTAGGTTTACAATTCTGAGTGAGTTTACTTTTCTGCTATTCATAAACTGCACTTTTGCAGTAACTTACACTTTTGTAGTAAGTTCAGCACTATACATGGCCAACTACTTGCACTGCAACACCCTCACATATGTTTTAAAATAATCTATAGGTTATTAAATATTATAAAATAATGTTATATAAATAAGTAATACATATGTACTAGTTTTATATATTATATTAGCATTAATGTATATTTATTTATACTTTAACAATTTTAAATAATCTAATTTAATGTAGCATTGATTACTATGGGATTTTGTTTTAAGTCCCTAGCGCCATTATTTTCTGTGGGAGAGTGTTGTAGTACCAGTGGATGACCATGAGCAGTGATGGACTCATTACAAAAGCGTAAATTACTACAAAGTGCAATTTGTGAATACCGAAAAGTAATAAACTTACCTAAAAGTGTAAACTTACTCAAAAGTACAGTTTGTGGTTCAGGTCTACAGTTTTTACCTTTTACCTCTAGAAGCACTGTGCACCAAAATCCTGGTACTGAAGAAGAAACTCGGCTGGTGCTGTTGAGCCTGCTGCTGCTAAAAGGCTGAAGGAGTAAACCACTGATCCTGCGTCTAGCTCTAAAACTGATTTCCTGGACCTAATGAATCTTTTTCTAAAATCCGAGGGGTGAGGAGAAATACACTTAAACCATTCAACTTAAATTACAGTTTAACCCATTTGGTCACACTTTAAATCTCGGAGGCAGAATGAAAGTTCAAAAGATTTATTACAAATTCAAAGCCAAACTTATGTAAATGAGTCTCAAAAACATGCCATACAAATACAAGATTAACAAATGTGAATTAAAGTTTTGAACAAAATTTAAATGCACCAGCATAAGACACACCAAAACTTCAGTAGCATCAATACAGAAAATAAGGAATAATATTTAATGTCCGAAGTTCAAGACTTGAGTCTATTGCATAATCATTGAACCTATAGTTGTTTAACCATACTATAAACTATAGGAAACCCTAAAATGTTCTACCCTGAAATATTAGGAATTAATCAGAATGTCACCACTACAGCAACCTCAGTAGAAGTTCCTGCAAGAGAGATGTGCATAGCATAACGTCACATCAGGGAAGCAAGACGAAAAGCAGAGGCCTGTAGCCTCCTAAGTTTCAAAATGTCCACTCTAGTCAAAGGGCAAGAATTATCTGAATCTCTAGCTATTAACACTCGTATCCCCTCAAACTTCAGCTAGTCAATGTCATTGACAGTAACTTAACATAGTCCATGCACAGTTGTAAATGGAATCCTTTTAATTATGCTTTCATCCCTTGGTTCAGCCATCAGGACAACCTTGTATCTTTTCTCGTCTTCAGGAATCTGGAGGGGAGTTCTCCTGCACAACTCATTGTTAACACTGACATCCTTGGCAACCTTTCTCCTCATACCCCCCTTATCTATAACTAACAATACGATTTACATTTTAAAAAGGCTTCTGTTAACGCTACTGTAAATAATGAAATTCAAAGCAAGAACAGACTTTCATGTTCAAGATTAGACACAAGGAAATATCCTAGGCCTTAACTCATGCTAATTTAACATCAACCTTAATGCACATTCCGATACATGGTTATACATGCATTTCACTTAAACAGTATAAATGAGGCATAACTATGAAAAGGTAAATTAACTAGGAAATCATACTATTCATATATGAAATAATGCTGTATACATGTGATTTGCACATGATCATTCTATGTTCCTACTTATAAATCCATTTCAGTTCACAACTTTCAATCTGCTTTGTTTACTTGAATACATTTAAACATACATTATATATGTTGCTGAGTGCAAATCATTTCCATTTCTGGAACACATAATGGCACAGCCAAGTTATGCGTTTTTAACCCCCCCGATGATTTATTAAATCATCACAAACCTACTTTCTTCTCGAATAAGACTCTCTAGAAACTTTTCATTTCCATCAGCTTTCATCTAGCCCCCTCCAGCCATTTCATATCATCATAATATTTACACTGACTACCTTCCGTTTCAACATCTGCTCTCTTCCTCTTTCTTCAGAATTTACACTCTCTGGGAACTTTATATCCTACTACTACTTCTACTGCAATTATTGCAAAAACCAACAATGACTTCAGAACAAGACCTACAATTCCAGTTCCCAATCCACCTACCTATGCCAGAAAATCTATCTCCAATTGCTTCACATGCACCTTTCGCTTCCAGCTCCTTCAAATCTTTTATCAACCCTGAAATACTCCAGATATACTTCTGCAAATCTTTACTCTTATCTGGAATCTACGTACAACATTGTTAAACCCAATAAATCTAACATGTCTACTTTGCAAAACCATAGATCTTATCGCTACCATCTCTGTGTTCACAAGCAACAAAGAATTTGCTGAAGTAGTAGACAGTTTGTCCATTATTGTAGGCAACTTTCTTATTTTCAGATCATTCAGAATCACCCCTACAGATGGGATCAATGTACCAAAAAGATCTCCCACCATTTTGGCAGCACTAGCTCCTCGTCTAGTTCTAGGTTTTGTTCTCTACACAGGACCCTTAAGATGTTCCACTTGATAGATCATTGGAAACACTATTGCTAGATAACATGTAACATGCCATCCTTTCAGCAACTTAAAATGAGCATACTGTCCACAGATAAAGTACACTCCAGGAATCACAGGATCCTTTCAATCCAGAAACAACTCACTCTTGCCTCTAACATAAAAAGCATGTTCACAATCACTCTTGCCTAAAAACAATGGATCTATTTAACTCTGACCAATGCGTATGCATAGTTTCCCTTCGTATTGTCATCTAAAGTTAAAGCTGGCAAATCCCGTTGCACTTGGTGTTCCATCACCTCCTTTTTTCCACCTGTGTTGTGCTCTAAGATCCTTGTCTGTTTTTCATTTGGATTATATTTCCCTTCTTCTAGTTTCCACAATATTTGAAAATGGCTTTTCTATCTTTGTCATGGAACAGGTCATGTTATGTCTGTGTGCATATGCAGTATCTGAAGGCTTTAGTGTTACAAAATATTTCCCTGATACTTCTGCAACTTTACAACGCGTTGGCTGCTGCATTGTTTGTTCTCACAAATTTATTGTGACACCAAATGTCTCTGATGAAATAAACCCTTTGGGAGAAACCTATGGAAACCTTGTGTCACCATATGTTTAACAAACTGGGACTCTTCTGAATTATTATTTGTGATTGACAACTGATAGTGGTGCACAACCCATTTTCTTGTATAGGGATTTACTAGGATTTAGAGTCAGTCCTGAGGCCTCCGAGAAGAGGCCCAGGATTTGCAGGATGCGAGGGCCACTTTTGGCCAGGCCAGGTTAGAGATATACAGGAGGACATCGTCCGCATACAGTGCCACACGGTCCTCAGGGCCGGCGGGCCAGGACCAACCTTCGATCAGGGGATCCTCTCGTAGCAACTTTGCCAGGGGCTCTATTGTTAGCGTGAAGAGTAGGGGGGATAACGGGCATCCCTGTCGGGAGCCACGGCCAATGGGGAACGGGTTGGAGACCACTCCATTCACTTGGACCCGGGCTGTCGGGTTAGAATAGAGTAGTCTCACCAGACCTCGGAATCCAGGCCCAAGTCCATTCCCTTGCAGGACGTGGTCGAGGTAGGACCAGTCTACTGTATCAAAAACTTTTTCAAAGTCGAGCAGGAGTAAAGCCAAGGGGGAATGAGACAGGGTCCTGCGATGCGCCAAGGCCAGGTGTAGACGTCTAATGCAGTGTCTAGTGCTACGCGAGGGCATGAAGCCTCATTGGTCAGGATGTATCAACAAGGGCATTACGTCTCTCAGCCTGGAAGCAAGAATTGAGGACAGCACTTTTATCTCAGTGTTTAGAAGCGAAATGGGCCGATACGCCGAGCAATGTCGCGCTGGGGGTTGGGTCTTAGGGATCACTACAATTGTGGTCTGTTCGATTTCAGTGGGGAAACAGCCCTGCCTCTCCGCTTCCTCATACATACAGAGTAGGTGGGGACCCATTATATCGCCACATCTACTGTATAACTCTGCTGGGAATCCATCTGGCCCTGGGTTCTTACCCGATGCAAAATTGGCAATTGCCTCAGTGATTTCCGCAAGGCTGATAGCCTCATCCAGGCTATCCCTTGTCGTTTGGGAGACTCTGGGGAGAGTGATATCATTCAGAAGAGGGGATTCCCTTTCAGCAGGAGGCCAGGGGTGCTCCGCATAAAGACATGCATAATAGGAGGCAAAGCTCTGTGCAATCTCGTTTGGGTGTCCTAGAGAGAGTGCCCGAGTCCTCCATGATTTCGGGTATGACTCTATTAGCCAGTGGGCGGGTGGCCAGCCAGTGCAAAGGCTTCACATTTTTATCCCCCCAGCCATACACTCGGGCTACTGATGCTCTCCAAATGTGCTTTGCTGATTCTAACACTAGGTGTTTGATTTCGTCTCTGACAATGGTGAGTTGCCTCAAGCTAGAGGCCGATGCGGAGGTCATTTGCTGGTGCTCCAGGCATAACGCTCTAGCTTCCAGTTCTGACACTTGCAAATTACGAGCGCGCTCTCGTGAGCAAAGGAGATATTTGGCACGTCCTCTAAGAGTAGCTTTACATGCGGCCCACACTAAGCCTGGAGACTGAACCGATCCCAGGTTCTGTTCAAAGTATTGAACAAGATGATCTCTAACCTCAAGAGTGTAGTCGTTATCTTGCAGATACCAAGCATTCAGACGCTACACCGGGCGTCTGGTGGGGTCCGCACCACTCAGCCGGATCCGCACTGGCGTGTGGTCTGAGACTCCACGCAGCAGTATCTCCGCCCCAGTGACGTTAACGATGTCTAGGGTTGGCATAAACACAATATCTATTCTGGCGTGCGCCTGGTGGGTGGCTGATGTGTGTGTGTATTGACGCTTCCTAGGGTGCCAGGTTCTCCACATCTCGCATAAGCCAAGACTCTCAGTCCAGTCACTGAGGAGGGAAGCACGACGGGATCTGCTAGCATAACTCTACCGGACAAGTCCAGTTTGGGATCAAGAACAGCGTTAAAGTCCCCTCCTATTAGCGTGGCTCCCTGAGGGAGTCCCGTCACCACCTGACAGAGTGCAAGTAGGAAGGTATCAAGTCCAGCTGGGGGAGCATATGCACATACAAGATTGAACGGTAAACCGTGAAGCGACCCCGTGACTGCTACAAATCTACCCTGCGGGTCCGAGTGTGTGGCAGTAATCACCATGGGTAGCGAACGGTGGAGTAGAATGGCCACCCCTCTAGAGCCCCTGGAGAAGCCCGCGTGAAAGACCCTATCATATCCTCCTCGTGCTAACATGGGGCACCTAGACCCAAGGAGATGGATTTCTTGCAGTAAGACCACCGAGGGGGAGTACCTGCGGAGAATACTAAATACTGCGGACCTCTTGATCTTATCTAACAGACCGTTAACGTTCCAGGAGATGACCTGTGTCAGTGAGGGCCAGGCGTGGGCTGCGTGGATATCAGAGATTGTCGAGTATCTGTCAATAGGTGTAGGGACGACCGTTTCAAATTTAACATTAAAATGCTAAAACAACAAAGGAAACTTATTAAAACACTTCTGTGTATAACCCCGTTTCAAACTTCCCACCCCCCAACCACCCCCACCGCATACTTCTACCCAGGAAGCATCTGTCGCCCAATTACCCAACCAAAACAACACAGTCAGAAGGACTGTCGTTGGGGTGGAGTGGTGGACCCCTCCGTTCAATCGGATCATCTGCAATCAACAATCGGAAGTCAAGCCATATGGGACCAGCAACAAAGAGACAATAAGATGCGGATTAGGCTTCTTCCTGGGTCCGGGGGTACGAACACCCGGCGGCGCCTGCCAATCTCCATGCACCCCGATATGGGCCAAGTGTCTCATGTCAGCCGAGCGCCGGGGACTGACTCAGATGGTCGTCATCTGCGGCCCGTGTCATGTCTCGGGTCTCCGGAGCCCCAGCGGGGACCTCTTTCATCTGAGAACTGGGGTCCCGGACCACCCCTCCGTCTAAGGGGTTGTCAGAGCCTCCTCGCCTCCCTCGTCGAGACCTTGTACATCTCCGGCTCCTCTGAGGTCCCGTCAGAGGGGGGCCCTCCTCCAGGAGATCTCCCCATAGGTCCAAGGGGTCCCCTCCGAGCTCCAGCGCCCGCCTCGGTCAGCCAGTCCCATGCTTCCTCGGGGGATTCAAAGAAATACGCCATTCCTGCCATAAGGACTGTAAGCCGTGCCGGGAAGAGGAGCATGTATGAGAGCTGCATCGCTCTAAGTTTTTGCTTAACCTGTTCATATGATCGGCGACGGGTTTGGACTTCACGCGTATAGTCTGGGAATATTAAGATCTTGTGGTTATCCCAGTGAAGGTCTTCTGAGTGCCTGGCTTCCCTAAGGACATTGTCTCGGTCTTTAAAGTTGAGAAAGCGTGCAATCATCGGTCGTTTTGGACCACTTGGAGGAGGGCGAGGAGCTAGGGCCCTGTGGGCGCGTGCAATTGCAAACCAAGGTGAGAGAATTTGGTCTGGCATCCAGGTCAGGTTTTCTTCTTCTGCTCCAATGAGGCGCAGATTGTTGCATCTTGAGCGATTTTCTGCGTCTTCGGCGCGGCGGTGCAACTCACCGGTCCGAGTCTGCAATTGGGCCACTTTAGTTCTAAGGTCGGCTAGTTCATCCTCGGTCTGGGAGACCCGACCTTCCACCTCAGTGATTCGGCCCACTGCGTTTCTAAGGTCCTGCCTGATGAGGCCCACATCTTCCCGCACCTCCCTGATCCTGGTCTCCACAGCCGACTGCGAGGATTGAACTGCCTGGAGGATAGCACTCACTCCATCCAGCGCTGGGGCCCCAGCTGCCGCGTCTCCCTCCCCTCGTGGGCCTGCCGGTGTAGTGAACTGGTCAATCTTCTGTTGGGAAGCTGGAGGTTGCTTGGTCGCTCTATCCTTCCCCATCTCGCCTCAGGTAGCCAGGCCGGGTCTGAGATGTATCCTGTGGTAAGTATTGTGGTAAGTACTTTCAAGCTCCAGCCACCTCAAGCTCCCTCGCACTCCAGGGTCTCAAGGGGGGTGCCCCTAAAGGGGGGGTTCACTGATATACTCTCACCTTCATAGGCGGCTTTACCGAGTCCCAGATCCCTGTGTGGGGCCCAACAGCTGCTCGTCCGCCCCCGGCCCGGTCAAGCTGCACCTCCGAGTAGGGCGAAAGGGTCCCGGAGAGTCAATCGGCCCTGCCCAGTTCCGTCAAGTTCCACCAATTTAAGAATGCCAAGAGACTCTGGTGCCGGGAGCCCCACCAATCTAGTAGTCCTCGAGAGGGAAGTTAGTTAGTTGTGTTTGGCTCCCCTGCGTGCCGCTAACACATCTTTTGTTACTTGTGTAACCAGGTAGTCCTCTGATTTAGCCATTTGGGGCCTGGAATTGGGTAGATGCAGGAGAAAATATTAAAAGTGGTATTGATAAGTTATTCTGTTTTTGTTGATGCAGTTCTGGAGATTCAACTTTTAAACTCCAAACAATGCTGCTATTTAATGAAATTAAATTCACCCAGGATTTTCTCACCGCTTGCGGCGCCGGTTGGTTGATGCAGCTGGGTTCGGGGCCCGGCATCTCGGTCCTGGTCGCACCGGGCGGCCCCCAATTTGTCATACGGAAAAGGGGGAGGCTCCCCTCCCTCGGTGTAGTGCGCGGTCGGCTCTCGGACAGAGCCCGACCGCAGCAGCACTCAGCACTCAGCCCCGCCGGGCCAGAACACATGAAGGCGGCTCGTGCAGTCTGGATCCCCGCTCCGGATCCCTCAGCGCCTCCCCTCTCAATCAAGGGAAGTCGCGCTCCGGAGAGCAGCGCCGGCTCCTCTCCTCACCGCTCTCACCGCCAGCTGGTCAGCATGGCCGCATTCGGGACCCGGCGTCCCAGCTAAAGCCGCGCCGGGCGGCCACGGCTTCCGCCGCCATCTTGATCCGCGGGCCGGATCAGGTCGTGGCGAGCGCTTAGTCGCTGCCTCTCGTCGCCTCACCGCCCGTCGGGGTCCCCAAGGATCGGGGAGTCCGCAGGAGCGGCCAGAGGGGCACCGCCAGGTCAGCAGTCGACAGTTTCTTTGGGCGGATGACGGAGGGGTCCAGAGCACTCTCAGAGTGCGACCGCCATCTTGATGCCCGAAGCCACACCCTAATCCTCACTTTTGCTTAAGTCAGAGTTGTCAGTCTCTTCTGAAATCGTCTGTAGCACACGCTCTTTAGGCAAGCTCTCTTTCCCTCTCTCTTGGCTTCTGGGTCATCGGTCTGCAGCTTCCATTAGCCTTCTTCCAGCACTAGGTCCTTCGTCAGGGTCTGATTTTGATTTTGACTCATTCACCACTACAGGACAAGGTTTGGTTGGTTTTGCTTCAACTTCATGCATGGCTTATTCAAGATACCTCTCAGACCGTTTGAGTGCTGTTTCAAGCTCAGTTTGGCTCCTGACAGCTTGACTAACCTGTCCTGGCACCTTTCTTTCACTACCGGTTGTTCTGGAACAGGCGCTGTTGTTTCAAGTGGACATTCAACTCTGCAAGTATGGGAAGCCTGAATCCAGTTGGGGAGACCCCCACAGTTCACAGCAGTGGTGGTAACCAAGATGACTTAGTACGGCCTGCACCAATGAGGCTCCAAACACATCTTCCTTATGTGTTTCTTCACCAGGACCCAGTCACTGAGGTCATGGTACTGTTTTTGATGTGGAGGAGTCGTAACTACTCCAATGTGATGAGACACAGAACGCACCACGTCAGCTAATCCTTTGCAATAATCTAGGACCATTTAATCTGTAAGGTTCACAAGTGCATTCACAGGAATCTCTGTCATTCTCATCGCTCTTCCCATGATGATCTTGTGAGGAGACAATCCAGTCTTTCGATCAGGTACACTCTGAAGACACATCAACACAAGAGGCAAAGCATCAGGCCATTTCAGAGAGGTCAAAGCACATACATTTGCCAGTCTTGATTTTAGTGTGTCGTTAATACAAGAGGCAGAGCATTAGACCATTTCAATGATGCTGAAACACTTTTGCAAGTCTGGATTTCAATGTGCCATTCACCTGCTCTACAAGACCCAAAGCCTCAGGTCTATATCTGAAATGTAATCTCTGTTCCATTTGCAATGCTGCACACATCAATTTTAGGGCCTCAATATTGAAATGAGTACCTTGATATGATTCTAAAGAAGTCAGAAAGCCAAATTGAGGTATGAGTTCCCTTAGCAGCAATTTTACTACAGTGAGATGATCGATCCTTCTAGTTGGATACGCTTCAACCCAACAGGAAAAGATACAACAACGATTAAAACATACCTCAACCCATTGCACACAGGCATTTCTGATTAAGACCAACTGCATCATTTTAAAGGCCCCCCGATCTTCCTATGTGACTTACTGTGACTACAGTTCTCTTCCCAACGTTGTTCTGTTGACACACAATGCACTTATGACACAATGCTTCTGTCATCAATCTGAACTTAGGGTTAAACCAAGTCTGTCTGAACAATCTCACTGTAGCCTCCGTGCCAACATGAGCTGGACAATGGAAATGTCTAGCCACAGGAGATAGAAAACTATTTAGCAAAACTGATCTTCCATCCATTGAAACCAAATTTCATCATCTCTGTTAACACATCCTGCTTTGCATCATTTTAAAGGCCCCCATGATCTTCCTATGTGACTTACTGTGACTACAGTTCTCTTCCCAACCTCGTTCTGTTGACACACAATGCACTTAATTTTCATCTCTATTAACACATCCTGCTCTGACCCAACTATGCTGTTCCTCCTCAGACACTTCCTCTTGAAGCCTCTTCACCTCTTCCCAGGTATCAACTGTTGTCAGCAAAATGTTGTAGTTAGTCTCATCCATCTCTTCATTATTGCACTCCCCGTTAACAAAATAAATATTGTGGGCACAATACTAGCCAATTTTCGTCTACATACCTATTGCCTAAGGTCAAATGATCATCTCCAGAATAGTGCGCAGGGCATTTAACTACTGCAACTGCAATGCGTCAAGGTGGTTTTTCATTCATTTTCCATTCCAGATCTGACATCAAAAGGACCTCATAAACTCCCTCTGAGACAATAGTTGTCCGAAGTCATGAATGACACCAAAGCCGTACTGACTATTGGTAAAGATTGTCTCTTTCAGTTGATAAGAGACACAGCATGATCTAGTAAGATCAATCAATTCAACCACGTGTGAAGAGAATACTCCTTGAATCAAGGAGGCTTCAACCACTCCAGAAAGAGTACAGACAGCATACGCCGCTCTCAGGCTTTCTCCACTGTCTCGTAAAAATTAACCATCAATATAAAGAAAAAAATCAGATTCAGGTAATGGTTCACCTCATATATCTGGTGTCGGTTTGGCGCATAGTTCACTAATATCGAGACAATCATATTCATCATTACATTCCTGACCAAGTATAGGTAAGAGCCTTTAATAGTCACATTTTCAGCAGCCAATATGATTTGCTCATAGTTGGTAAGACGGCCTCTTAACAAGTGCTGAGTTCTTGTTCTGGTCAACAATAATTCTACAGAGTGTGGAACATACACAGTTAACGGCTGACCCATAACAATGTTTTCACATCTCTCTATACTTGTGCTAACCGCCGCCACCACTTCAAGGAACCCGACAGCGCAGAAGTTCCAGAATCTAACATAGCCGAGAAGTAAGCTACAGGTCCCTTAGCATTTCCATGTGTTTGTGTTAGCACTGAGAGAGGGAAGGCCTCCCTCTCACTGCAGAAAAGTGCAAATGGCTACTATAATCAGACATTCCCAGTGCCAGGGCATAACAGAGACTTTACCCCAGCTCTAGGAAGGCAACAAGACAATTGTTATTCCATGGTACTGGTTCAGACACATCCTTGTGTATCAGCCTCCGTAAAGTCTAGGCCACAGTGAAAAGTTGGGTATGCACTGACAACAGTAGCCCACCATCTAAAGAAACATCCTGACATTTCTCTGTGTGGTTGTCAGGCAAATTCTCAAAATAGCTGAAATTCTCTGTTGTGACCCTTTTCTCGCTCCCTTCTCAATGTGGTGTCCAAGGTATTGAACCTCTTTTTACAATACTGAAACTTTCTTGGTGATACCTTATGTCCCTTCTCAGCCCAGTGGTTCAACAACACAATGGTGTTCAGTCTGCAAGCTTCTAGAGCATTTGACACGACCATTAGGTTGTTGATATATTGTATTAAAACGGAATTACAAGGCATGACCAAAAAGTGGTTGAAGTTGGAAGGACTCTCAGTGTACCCTTTTGGGACTCAGCACCATGCCAAAACACGATTTCCATACCAAAATGTGAAGAAGAATTGGCTATCCTCATGCAACGGTATCAAAAAGAATGCCTGGTACAGATCAATGACACTGAAGCACTCAGCCTCACCTGGAATCTAAAACTATACCACAGCTGTATTGAGCACCACAGGGCAACAAGGAGCAAAAATGTTGTTAATTGTATGAAGATCCAGTAGAATCCTCTATTTACCACTTGTTTTTTGAATGCTCATAATGGGAGAGTTACAAAGGACCGGCCATTATTTCCTTCAATATTCCCTGCTGAATCATTGACTCAGTTACAGGAGTTGTCTCAGCAATCGGTTCAGGTGTCAGATTGTATTGGGGTGTTCTCAGCAATTCAACATTTGGTTTGACAAAAATTCAGATAGGCTCAACACCTTTAATCAGTCTGATGTCCTTTCCTGAAAAATCCCACACTTTATGTTTAACTATTGCCTTCAATCTAGGGGCAAATCATCAACTGTCAGCAGAGTCAACAAAGTACAATGTGAGCCATTTCTAGATAATTTAAATGCAGCATCCTCATCATGTGTCCTTATCTCAAATCTTGCTGGTGTACAAAAGATGATACATTTCAATTTGAAAAGCAAATCCCTGCCTACGAGGTTCACTGGACTCGAATCACATATTATAAACTTGTGTTTATCCTCGAAGGACCCTATTTTCACTGAACCTGTGACAGTTTCCTGAGTTGTCATCTGCTTGTTCTCTACACCTCTAACTTGGACTGTTTTTCCCGAGAAGGGTAAGTTTGGGACTTCTACTGTTCTCAGAATAGAACATATAACACAAGTGTCAACAAGAAATTACATAGGGCGTGCATCCACCTCGCTATCTATAAATGGTCTGCTTTGGTCTACCTCGAAGGCTGCGCCAAGCATGCAGTCTTTCTCCCCTCTCAGGCACTGTCAGGCTGACTGACTGGAGCCATAGCTCTTGTGTAGTTCAAACAAGGGAAACTGTTGGCAAGGATTATTATATTGAGTCACATTTGCATTCATTCTCAAACCCTGATTTACATTTTGCCAAGGCTCCACAGCATTCTGCTGTGGCATCTGGAGTTGTGGGACTTGCATCCCTGGAGCTTGGGGCACATTTAAATCTTGAATCCTGGGTCTCTGCACACCTTGCATCTGAAATGTCATGACCTGCTGATACTTTTTCATCACCAACTGTGAGGGACCTTTGGTTACTGGATTTCTGATTTGTTCCATCTTAGGCCACTGAACAGCTACCTTGTATTATGTCCTTCAATCACGCGAAACAATAATGTCAACCAACCTGTTCAAATCAACTCACAACACCTATGAGATTTTCACAAACTGTTTGACTTGTCTATACCATTCCACTGGTTTCTCGCTCAAGTTTGGAAAATCATTGACTGAATGATTCAAGATCACTTCTACTCCATGGTACATGTAGGTAACCTCCACCAGGCACCTCTCTTAATGGGAAAGTTGTGACATACCCCCTCTCCTGCTCCCGGAGGCAGTTCTCCTGGGGATTTCTTTACCTTTTTCTTTTTCGCCCATTTATCTTCCTGCTTATCTAATTCATTCCTTTTCCTAATATTTTTAATTCATTCTCTAATTGGAATTTTCATTCCCGGGATGCTCATGTCTCTAATGTCTGTTTCATTAAAGCACATTTGGTAATTCCTCTGTAAAGCCTTTGTTTTATTCAAATTCACTTCATATTTTTGGGGCAATTCTGCTAATTTATCATGAACTAGTCCTGCTCGTTTTGATTATATCCCTACACATGAATGCAAGTTTATCCTCATGATCAGTCTCTAATCCTTCTAATTCAAGACTCCCACTGATGATTTCATCCTATTCCAATTTAAGTTTCATCACATTCACCAATCTCTCTGGGATGACTGAATCATTCCCTGACTCACCTGCATACTCACACTTTTTCTGGAAGGGATACCCTTGTTAAAAACCTTTACCTAATCATCTAATTCCTTAGCACTGAGAGCTCGCATCACCACAAGAATGTTAACCATGGACTAATTTCTCTGTGCGCCATTTCCACAACTTAAAGGCAGTTCCCATATAGGGGTTCCAGTGTTGGGCATTTTCTGGTAAGTAGTTTTAGATGTACATCCAGAAATATTCAAACTTGAACCTGCACTAGCTACACATGGAGCACTTGTATGTTTCGGAACCAGAGGAACAAATTCTCTAGTACCAGGAAGACTAATTCCACTCTGTCCATCTTCAGTATTTGGTGCAGTCAAATAATACGTTTTCTTTCCAGGATCTTCAGACTTATACATAGGAACTACTAGGCCAATAGTAACTGGAACAGTGAGTGAGAACATCAGCAGTATTCACAGTAGCGTCAACTGGGGTACACACTCCCGAACCCTTACCTTTAGGTCATAAGATACATTAGTTGAAGTTGCTCCCAGAGGACTAGGAGTCACATTGATCGGACCTGTGGCAATTACAATCTTTCAAGTATCACTAGTACCACCATTTCCACCTTCCTCTCTAACTTTACTAAGTGGAATTGGATGCTCAGGCAGCAACACCTCATAAACACAATCTCTAGAATCACTGTCACTAACTTCACTCATGTCATCTAGTTATTTTTGTTTATTCTCTTTCTGTTTCTTAGTATTTTTCTTTTCCTTTTCTCCCTACACTGTTTCGGTAGTTAAGGCTGGAACGGGCTGAACTCCCTCCATCTTGTTGGTTCTCCACCTTTTCTGTTCAGCGTTCCCTTTCTACTGGGAATATGAACATCTCCTCTGAACAAATGCTGCTTGACTGTTAATATTGAAAACGTCGATGTTGATGTGCACAGGTCATGAACTATCCATCAACCCCAACTCAGAAAATATGTGGTCAGCCAGGCTCTGAGACCTAGGCCTGAGGTTACTGATTGACAGGTCACAGTTAGGGTGGCACGTAGCCAGAAGAAAAGCACCCATACAGGAAACTCAGATCAATATCACAGATAGGCACAGCATCACTGCAATGGTCCAAGGAAATTGGCCCCAGTAAAGCACACATGGCTGGAGGGATGCGCGCCTTTCCAAAGTGAAATGCCACATGAAGATAGGAAAACTCAGCCAATCAGAATATGACACACACAGTAACATAGAGTGATCACGTGCCTCTCATGCTGGACATCTGGACACATTACCCACTGGCCCTTATTGTGTCCACACAAGGTCGAGGCCCACCTGCATTTGTTATCAGAGACCTCATTTATGACTTGAAGACAATGGCCCACATTCTTTACCTAAATGGCAATGCTGAAATTGTTTTATGATGCCCAGAGAAATGTATACAACACTGCTCAGATCGATTGTACTTTGAGACAGACAGAACCTGTTTCTGTAACTGTTCTGCTGGCCATAGTGTTTAATTAAACCAACTGTTCCTGTTTTGTCAAACACCTCTTGTCTTTTGTTTTTCAAGGTAAATTCACATTTGGGCAACATTTGGCGAGCCAGCCAGGAGTTGATTGGTAACTTGAACCTGACTGCAGCTGAAGTAAGGGGACTCCACCTGGACGGATTCACAATTATGCAACAAGGAAGGTGAGCAGACAATGCAATGGATTGGAAGTTGTGCTGAATCCACAGGAAGCTGCCGTCAGAGGGTAAGAGTCTACATCAGAGCCTTAGTCCCTGCATTTGGCATATGGCAAACTAGGAAGATGTGTAAAAAGTTAACCTGAGTAGTCTGCCACTGACAAAAATCTGGCATGTTTCTACGGAGGTCGCCTTTTTTTTATAGTCCACACGCTAGGAAAAGTGAATGTTGTTTATCACTTGGACCACTGAGCGTAACACAGATGGCACACATGGGCCCTGGGTGTGATATAGGGCCGGACCCTCAAAATTATTTTTTAGAAAAAAGAGCTTTGCCAGTGCCACTGGTTACTAACACAGTTGGTGTCTGAAAAAAGTGAGAGGTGTTGTTCGCTTGGACCACTGGATGTCACACAGATGGTATGCTTCTCCCCTGGAGGCCTCAACCTTTGAACCTCTGGGTGTAATACTGATGGTTTGCATGGGCCCTGGGTGTGGTATAGGGCCAGGCACCGAATCTTATTTTTTTAGTCTAAAGCAGTGGTTTCCAACCTGTGGTCCGGGGATCCCTGGGGGTCCGCGAAGCCTCCTCAGGGTGTACCCAACTGCATAGAAAATTAAATATTATTAACAGATTAGGTCCCCAGCTTTCAGTAATGACTCAATAGGGGGTTCTAATAATGATTCAGTGGGGTCCCCGGGTTCCAGTAAAGATAAAGTGGGGGTCCACAGATGTCAAAAGGTTGAGAACCAGTGGTCTAAAGGGTTATCTCAGTGCTACCAGTTTATTAACATTGTTGGTATTTGAAAGAAGTGAGAGGTGTTGTTCACCTGGACCAACGGGCATCACACAGATGGTACACCTGACCCCTAAGTGTGATATAGGATGTGATACGGACATTAGGGAAAAAGATTTGAATCTGGGAGATTAGGTGTAGCTTGTGTTTGGCCAAGAAGGGCATGTGCTTGTCGAAGTATCCCATTTCTCCACATAAATTGTTATTATCTTTGTCTCTGTGCCAATATTGACAGACTATCGGGCTCACTTAGGGCCATATGTACGAACACATTTTCCCATAGACACAAAATGGGTAAAACCCTTTGCTACATCTGGCCCTTAGTCCCGTGTGCCACGCAGAACTTCCCCTGGTCACAGGATAGCAGGTGCTAGGAGCGGGCTAAGGTATTTGTGACAAAGTTGTTATTTTTTCTCTGTCAGTTATTTATTTAGTATAGTTGAAAATTTATGTATCTTTGATGTTGTGGTGCTGGTAAATGAATGCAACTGCATTTTGTCTTGTGTATTGTGTTTTGTCGATGACTGAATGGGCTATATGAAGGCGTTCCTATTTCCCACAATCGCTATGTGATACCAAAGTAAAGTTTGCTATTTGATGCCAAATGTCATGATTTTTTAAATAACAATTGCACTTTCTTCTAGGTTGTGACCCTCCATATGCATTGCTATTTGTGTTTGTGAAATGTTCATGTTAATGCATCTGTTTATTACTGTGGTGCTGTAACTTAGGGCCAGATGTAGCAAAGTATTTGCACCTCGCAAACGGCAAAAATCGCCGTTTGCGAGGTGCAAATGCCTCTTTGCTATGCAGAAATGCATATTGCGAGTCGGTACCGACTCGCAATATGCATTTCAGAATCGCAAATAGGAAGGGGTGTTCCCTTCCTATTTGCGATTCGGAGTGGAATGCAATACCATTTGCGACCGCATATGCGGTCGCAAAGGGTATCGCAGTTACCATCCACTTCAAGTGGATGGTAACCCACTCGCAAATTGGAAGGGGTCCCCACGGGACCCCTTCCAGTTTGTGAATGGACCCAAAACATTTTTTTCAGGGCAGGTAGTGGTCCAAGGGACCACTGCCTGCCCTGAAAAAAAAACGAAACTAAAGGTTTCGTTTTTTTTTTTAAGTGCAGCTCGTTTTCCTTTAAGGAAAACGGGCTACACTTAAAAAAAAAAAAACTGCTTTATTGAAAGCAGTCACGAACATGGAGGTCTGCTGACTACAGCAGGCCTCCATGTTTGCGAGTGCCTAGACTCGCTATGGGGCCGCAATTAGCGACCCACCTCATTAACATTAATGAGGTGGGTCATTGCGACCCCATAGCGAGTTGCAGACGGTGTCTGAAACACCGTTCTGCATACCAATTTGCGAGTTGCAAATTGCGAGTCGGAATGACTCGCAATTTGCAACTCGCAAATTGGATTTTTCCTACATCTGGCCCTTAGTGTGTTCCGTGTTATAACTCTGGTGCTGTGGTAATTAGGGTTAAGCCGCCCCCGTGGTGCTGTGGTGAAAGATATTCCTGTATCACCCGAGGCTCTGGTTAAACATGTCCTTTCCTATCACTTGGTTGTGTTCGTTGTTATCGCCTTGGCACTGTGGTGCACGCGTTTTATTCTGTCACTCTGGCACTTTGATTAAGTCATGTAAGGCTGCCACCACCAGATGAAATGAAGTGAATAATTGGCTGCCCTAGCACCGCTATCCTGTCGAAGTAACTGGGTGTGCGTTGAAAAGTATATTTATAATGTGCGCAGTTTTTATTTATAGACCCTCTCCAGATTAGAAGACATCAGACTCGGGGGTCCAGACTTCTCTGTGTTTTTTCACGGGGCAAGCATCTCAGCTTACACCCTCTGGATGATTACCTGAGTGTGCGTGGATCGGAGGCTGGCATTTTTTCTACCTCCCTCTCGAGGCATGGCACTGCACACCCAGACGACTGTAAATAGTCTTACCTGAGAAGATTCTATTAAAGAGTGTGAAGAAATCCAGTGAAGCCCCCAACCCTTGTTCAAACACTCTCACTTTCAAATAATACACATTTGCGAGCATTCTACTGGTGTACATCTGCCTAAAAGATATTCCGTCGAATGAACACACTGGTTTATTTAAGACTGAATCCGATTATATTACTCAATTATTTTAAATTGAGGGACTGTCAGTGGGCTGCTGGATTAAAGAAAAACGTAACCGTTATTGCACATACATTACCACGTTTTAATGCTAATCAATGCCATGGTGATGGTTGTCATAGTATGTCATACACTTTCACAGAATCAGTTAACATTAACTTCGAATGCTGCCTGTTTTTTGCGTCTCATTAATGCCACAGGAGTGCAGGCAGTCCAACAGGGACGCCGCTTGGTTTAGACTCAGGTTCGCCAAAGGTTGCATCATTTGTGCAGATTCTTGTAAACTGGACATTTTCGCTCAAGCAATGTGTCAACTTTTACAAAATCTTCTCGGCGCACTTCCGGGGAGAAACGTATGGACCGGTGCATATAAATATATGTTGTCTTCATTTTAGCAAAATGCCTTTTAAAAAACGCAGTTGCAGGGTTGATGCATCACAGTTGAGATACTTGTGTCTATAGCGATATTACATTATTGTGAGGAGAATGTGTACTTGCCGGCACATATAAGGCAGACCTTGAATTTACGCGCATCGCAGTGGCACTAAAATACGCCTCTCTGCTGACGGTTCTTGACTTGTTCTTAGTATCACAGAAAACAAGTGAGGCTCGTGAAGCAGGCACTTTTAGTTTATTCATTCAGTCATGCTTGACAGATGCGATTGCCCGCTTGTCACCAAGGCTCAGCACCAGACTGCTTTAGAATGGAGGGTGATATCGCTAGATTGTATTTCTCTTCAGAAACGAACACGAGGCCTACGAACAAATAACATGGAGACAACAGAGGGTCAAGTGGCTTGGAGGCTGTATGTATTTAAAGTTTTGAATGACTGTACGATGTGTTAGACACAGCTCCTCACTCAGACGTTTGCCCTCAGTTGTATTTATTTTTTTTTTATTTTTTTTTTTACTGCTGAATTCTGTCTTTGAAGGCGTCATGGCCGAGTTTGACCAGTAGGGGCTCTACTAACCTCGCATCACCACGCCTGCCTTGAACTTGATATGAAGGGCCAGATGTAGCAAGGCACGAATTTGCGAATCGGAAATTGCGAGTCGGTGCGACTCCCAATTTCCGATTCGCAAATTTGAATGCAGAATGGTGTCTCAGACACCTTCTGCGAATCACAAGGGGGTCGCAAAGACCCACCTCATTAATATTAATGAGGTGGGTCGCAATTTGCGTCCCCCTTGCGATTCCCTGCACTCACAGGGATGGTGGCCTGCTGGAGACAACAGACCTCCATGTCTGTGACTGCTTTTTCAATAAAGCAGTTATTTTTTTGTATTGCAGCCCGTTTTCCTTAAAGGAAAACGAGTTGCAATACAAAATAAAAAATGAAACCATTTGGTTTCGTTTTTTCAGAGTAGGCAGTGTCCATTGGACCACTGCCTGCTCTGTAAAAACATTTTGTGTGACATTCACAAAGGGGAAGGGGTCCCATGGGGACCCCTTCCCTTTTGCGAATAAGTTAGCACCCACTTCAAGAGGGTGCTAACTGCGAATTGGTTTGCGACCGCTTTCGGGGTCACAAAGCAATTCTGCATCGCGGTGCGACTCACAAATAGGAAGGGAACACCCCTTCCTAATTGCGAGTTGCATTCCCATTTTGCGAGTCGGTACCGACTCGCAAAATGGGAATGTGCATCGCGATTGCCGTTTTGCATGGCGCAAACTGCGATTTTCGCAGTTTGCGCCATGCAAAAAGGTTCGTACATCTGGCCCGAAGTTCGGTACAGACCATGTCACTTCACTCTAGCTTCCGATGAACGCGTCTTAGGACCTCACAAACACAGACCTTCTAAATCATCAACTCTAGTTACTCACGGCTGGTGTGGCTACAAGTGGGCTCCCATTTAAAACAAATAAACCAGTGGTTCCCAACCTTTTGACATCTGTGGACCCTCACTTTATTATTACTGGAACCCGGGGACCCCCACTGAATCATAATTCGAACCCGGGGCCCCCATACTGAGTCATTACTGAAAGCTGGGGACGTAATCTGTTAATATTATTTAATCTTGTAAGCAGTCGCGGACCCCGTGAGGGGGATTCACGGACCCCCGGGGGTCCCCGGACCACAGGTTGGGAACCACTGAAATAAACCATACCATGAACTACATTTGCATTAGTAAGGCTGTGCCGAAATCTGGAGGGAATCTATCATTCGAATGCGAACTATATATGATGGCGAGTGCAGATTTGCTAGGCTATGTTCTGCAAAGCTACTGCAGTGTATGTGCCAAATTATTTCTGCCTTTCCAGGAAATGAGAAACATGCCTCCTGCAGTTCACGGCTAATGCATGTGTGGAGTTAGAATATAGTCTGTGTTATTTCATGGGTGACAAGATTTTGGGCCAGATGTAGGTAAGTATGGTTTTGCGAGTTGCAATTTGCGAGTCATAGAGACTCGCAAATTGCAACTCGCAAAACCACATGCAGAAAGGTGTCTCAGACACCTTCTGCGAGTCGGTATGGGGTCGCAATGACCCACCTCATTAATATTAATGAGGTGGGTCGCAAATTGCGGCCCCATACCGACTATGGGCACTCGCAAACATGGAGGCCTGCTGTCGTCAGCAGACCTCCATGTTTGCGACTGCTTTTCAATAAAGCAGGTTTTTTTTTCAAAGTGCAACCCGTTTTCCTTAAAGGAAAACGAGCTGCACTTTGAAAAATAAACCGAAACCTTTTGTTTCGGTATTTTTCAGGGCAGGTAGTGGTCCATTGGACCACTGCCTGCTCTGAAAAATTATTTTTGTGATCATTCACAAAGGGGAAGGGGTCCCATGGGGACCCCTTCCCGTTTGCGAATGAGTTACCATCCACTTCAAGTGGATGGTAACTGCGAGTTGATTTGTGACCGCTTTTGCGGTCACAAATCAACTTACATCGCGGTGCGAGTTGCAAATAGGAAGGGAACACCCCTTCCTATTTGCAAGTCGGAAACACATTTTGCGAGTCGGTTCCGACTCGCAAAATGTGTTTCTGCATCGCGCACAGGCATTAGCGCCTCGCAAACGGCGTTTTTCGCCGTTTGCGAGGCGCTAATGCCTTGCTACATCTGGCCCTTTGTTCTTTATAAAACGCTGCGTACTTTACCCCTGTGAATCAGTGATGAAGTGCTTCTGCTCCTCCTTTCAACGTGGTAAAACTGGTATACTCCTGATTGATATATTTAACTAACCTATAAGTCTCTAGTATATGGTGCATATGCATACCCAGGGACTGAATGTTAAATGCCACAAATGGAATGATGCACCCACTTTGTCACCCAGTACAGTGACAATGTAAACATGACTGTAGGCCTGCCACCACTAGCCTGGCTGTGCAGGTCTAAATGCAAATTTGACTAAAAACTAAACCCCCTTTGACAGACCTAAAACCTTCCAATTAAAATATTTATAAATCACCCATAAGTAAGCCTCACTGCTCATTAAGGTAGTTTTCATCATATTTAAAACTGGGATATTTAAAGATCAATGTTAAACATGTTCTCACAGTGCCTGGCACCTCACACTATTTTCACAGCAGCAGGGTAGGCTGTTCCATAGGAAAGCAACAATAACCAATGGGGAAATTATTGGGGGTTGGTCCAGCCAGTGAAAGCTTGCACCACAAGGCTCCCTGGAGAGCAGTGCTGTGACAAGAAGGGCAGGTCAACTTGAGCAGGTTAGTGACACCTGCCATTTTCCTGGTCCAGGCGTGGCATCCTGCCCAGCGGGAAGCATGACCCAAGTTACACATAATGACCATTTTTAACACCTCACAATGACAAGCACAAGATACAGGATATTACCAAAGTCCTTCCCAGCAGACTTCTCCCGCATTTCTTACTCCAACTATGCCTGCCCAGGACCGTAACCTGTAACAAAATATTCCAGAATGGGCAACCTAGTGCAGTAAAATGTTAAGTGGACTATGATCAAAAGAAAGGCCATAAAGGGACCTGCAGAGCTACTCACAGTTGCCAGGTTCCTGAATGCCATAAACTGAGCACATCTCCCTCACACCTCTCCATTTATCACACTGCTAAGCACTGTGTCCGATAACACGATAACTGCACCCTGAAACACTTCCACATAGGATCGAAACAAAAGCAACACACTTCCAATGACACACCCCACATGGTGTAGCATGCTACTCATGTGAGCTAACACTTCAGCACTCCACATAGGGACAGCAAATATATAAATGTTGCAATACATTACTATAAAGTTAATGCAACTAAAAAGCATGATGGGGCAAGGTTTAACATCTAGTCTGCATCTAGGCAGATTTCCCGATGCCCTGGGAGAACCAAAGAACAGGTTATAATGTGCCTAGAGCCAGTCGTCCTTACGTGGACCCTGGAGAGCCACTTTAATGTGATCTGAGGAGGTCTGGCTTGGCATGTGCCCAAGAGGGTTTTGAATTGTGTAGGCAGCGCGTGCCAGCCACCTATGGGCCCCTGGTGTATCTTGTGATATAGGGCCAGATGTAGTAAAGAAGCATTTTGCGAGTTGCAAATAGCGAGTCTTAGCGACTCGCTATTTGCAACTCGCAAAATGTTATGCAGAACGGTGTCTCAGACACCGTCTGCGAGTCGGTATGGGGTCGCAATGACCCACCTCATTAATATTAATGAGGTGGGTCGCAAATTGCGGCCCCATACCGACTATGGGCACTCGCAAACATGGAGGCCTGCTGTAGTCAGCAGACCTCCGTGTTCGTGACTGCTTTAAATAAAGCAGTTTTTTTTTTTTTAAGTGTAGCCCGTTTTCCTTAAAGGAAAACGAGCTGCACTTAAAAAAAAAAACGAAACCTTTAGTTTCGGTATTTTTTCAGGGCAGGGAGTGGTCCCTTGGACCACTCCCTGCCCTGAAAAAATGTTTTTGGGTCCAGTCACAAACTGGAAGGGGTCCCATGGGGACCCCTTCCAATTTGCGAGTGGCTTACCATCCACTTGAAGTGGATGGTAACTGCAACACCATTTGCGACCGCATATGCGGTCGCAAATGGTATTGCATACCACTAGGAATCGCAAATAGGAAGGGAACACCCCTTCCTATTTGCGATTCTGAAATGCATTTTGCGAGTCGGTCCGACTCGCAGAATGCATTTCTGCATAAGAAAATGCGATTTGCAACTCGCAAACGGCAGTTTTTGCCGTTTGCGAGTTGCAAATCCTTTCCTACATCTGGCCCATAATTCCATTTTGCAGAAATGCCTCCACCCCGTGTAATTAATCGCAGCCGAGGGTGAGGGGCCTGGTTTCTCTAAGCTCTGGAGCTACAGAGTCCCAATCTCTAAAGTAAAGGCAGATTCCTCCAGGACCACCTGCCTAGTAAACCCACCTTATATCAGCTGATCACAAGCTCAACAGGACTACTCTGCCCAGGAGCACACTCCCTATCTGCCGAAGTGAGTCCAGTGTTCCAGCAGCAGTCAGATGCCCTTCCCATTTGGTCCGTCATGGGTCCTGCTGCCACTGCTTTCCCCTCTCTCTGACACACACCATATCAACCGCTTCCCACAGACATCACGCGCCAGTGCTTTCTCATTCTCGCTGCGCCTCCAAACAGGTAAACCTTTTGCCTCGGAATCCACATTCTGCAAGGCAACTGGAGCCTGGGGCGATGTGGCATCTACATTTGAGCAAGTGCAGCACTTTGTTTACAGGCCAAGGATCAGAAAAAGATGCATTAATGGGTCATGGGGCACCTGGCAGCTGTAAGTGAAACTAAGAGGCTACCAGCACCCCACCAGGGCTTTCCCCATAAGGGCGGTGCTAAAAGGCTGGGCCAGAGGGGAGGAGAGGGCACCAGATGACAGATCGCCAATCCAATTCCACATTTTACAGGGTTTGATGGTTTGTATTCATGAGGCAATTTACTCTGCCCACAAGCCATCCCCTTCCCAGCAGCATTCAGTCTGGCAATTTTGGGGCCTTTCCGAGTGAGCAAGTTGGTATCCAATTAAAAAAAGATGAAACAAAGGACACACTATGCATACAGGATCTTAATGTGCAAGGGGGCATCTCACAAATAATGCTGCGAAGATCCCAAACTGATCAGATGGGAGCTCGGAAAGTCCATAGTGCTGCACCCACTGGGCATCAGAACCTACTGTTCTATTGCACTGGTCACAGCTTAGCTGGTGGTATGCCCTCCCCCCAGTGGGGTGTTAGCTGTTAGTGCATGGGACCATCCCCCGACACCAGATCCCAGTGTGGGAAGGTTTCGAAGTGTTGTTTGGAACTGTTAGGGAACACAGGCAAACATTACTCAACACACTTTTCAGGATAGAGGCAGCAACTATAGCTTACAAGGTTGGGCTCCCACCGAGAGAATTAGGAAGCTGGGCCGGTGGGGTTCAGATTGTTACTGATTCCATACCCGACCTTGATGGGTCAAGTGGCACATGGGGGAGGTTAACACAATAAAACATCCATCATGTAAATATTGAAAAAATGTGTAAAAATATATGGGTTGGTTTTCTCTAGGAGAGTTTTGCATTCAGCCACAATGATTGGTGATTAGTGTATCCTGCATTGTGCAATTTCAGGTATATATGTTATGATGTGGTGCTACTAATTAAAACAGTGTATACAAAATGGGTATTTCTTTAATGTGCTAGGGTGCATGCATGGGTCATTAATCGCTACAGTGGTGAAATGGGCAAAGAGGCAGACCTATAAGCACAGTTTCACCCACACGTGGATAGCATGACTGGGGTTTTCCCAGCATGCATTGGTGCAATACAAGCACCAAACTGCTGCATATACTAGCAGGGGGTGGGTCCCTACCTCATAATTTTGCAGTTCATCCCAGTGGCAATGACGTCACCTCTCTGGGGCACTGTGAGCTAATCAAAGCAATGAAGTCTAATGTGGGTGAAATCAGCAAATTCAGGGGCTATGTGATTTACGGTAGTCTAAGATAATCCCGCACAGGGTATGGCACGGATCCAGGTTGGGTGATGTCGTTAAACTTTCCAGCAGAAGGTTAAATAGCACCATAAGCAAATTTACCGAGCAGAGGGGTTTTGGTTTCATAGGGCATGGCCTAATTAATGCAAGCAACGTGAAGATCTTTGATAAGGACGGGGTACACCTGTCAGAGGTTTGTATGGGCTTGTTCCTCTTGAACCTGCAAGAAGCACTGAAAACTGTGGGCTGCAGGTCACTAGGATGCCTGCCATGGTGGGTAGGTCCTGGGTGTGAAGGTGGCCACATATGAGACGTTGGTAGAGTTACAGGGTGATCTGGAGGCCGTTTGATACATAAGGGCACCAGCTCAGGGAGCACAGCAGGGGTGCTCAATTTTAAACCCCAGGATTCTTTATGGCAGGACACTGGGATGCAAGTGACAGTGCCCCATTAGTCCCTCGGGCGGTTGCAAGCCTGAGCAACTGGGGGCTTGCCTTCGTGACGCTCAGCCCTCAAAAGGCATGAGTTCTACCCCTGGACTGGTGGACCACAGTCTTTAAGGGAGGAAAACTCCCCAACTAAAAAAACTGTAGCATCAAATGGGTTGGTCCATGGTGCCATTCTGGCTCATCAGGTGGCTGGGCAGGTTAGGATACTCATCACTGCCTGCCCTTCGATCTCCTGTAAGTTAACCCATCATGTTGACATATTTAAATTTTGAAATAAACATGCTTTCCACCAATCCTTGTGTTGTCTGAATTATTTAATTCCTTGTGGGTTAAGTAGTCATTTCACAATGTTTGCTGGGGGAGGGTTGCCAATATCGGCACTATGAAGGGGCAGCCAGAGGCAAGGTACACCAAGTCTTACAGAAACATTCAGCAGCCACAGGAGCCCTACTGCGGGGCAGTCCTTTTCACAGGGTGGGGGAACAACCATTCTGCTTCTCTTGTTCAGTGATCTAAGTCAGTGGTTCTCAACCTGTGGTCCAGGGACCCCTGGGGGTCCGCAAAGCCATCTCAGAGGGTCCGCGAGAGGCTAGAAAATGAAAAAGTATTAACAAATATTGACAAATTAGGTCCCCAGCTTCCAGTAATGACTCAGACGGGGGTCCCTGGATTCCCATGATGATTCAGTGGGGGTCCCTGGCTTCCATTAATGTTAAAGTGGGGTCCACAGAAATCAAAAGGTTGGGAACCACTGATCTAAGTGACCCGGTGACTGCGGCCCCTGCTAGTGTGTTTAGAATGCCAGGTTATAAAATTACTTCTAGGCTGCGCGGTAAACATTGTGGCAAGTATAAAAGGTCACTAATTCTTTACTGTGAGAGAGTGGAAATATTCTGCGTTTTCAATATTCTTCCAGACACTGGGACTGACAGAGTGTGTGAGAATGCTGTTGTAGTGCTGAACAAACATTGTGACCCCCAAATTAACCCTGATTTCGAGCATTTCAAACTCTGCCAGTCTTCCCAGTGGGAAGGTGTATCTGACGATGTATTCTACTCCAGGCTGCATGAGCTCGCCAGCAAATGTACACAGAATGGCCCAGAGAAGGAGGTGAGAGCTGCACATATCCAAGGCTGTAGGCCTAGTGCTTTGAGGCAACACATCCTTAGGCAAACTGGTATCAAACTTGGGGCCATTTTACCGCTGGCACGCTCACATGATCTTTCAAATGACAGCAAAAGAAATGGCGATGTTAATCTCCAAGCTAATGTCCAAGGCAAAATAGGGAGATCCCAAGCCCATTAAATCGGAGGCGGTTGGAAGACAGTGTAGATTTTCCTAGTAATTTATGACGGAAAGTCTTAATTTTATTAAAGACACGGAGGCGAGTATTATGCTTCTCTTACTTGCTTTAATTTAAACAGCAGCAGTCAAGAAACTACAACTCCCAGAAGGCTCATAACACAGAGGCCAATGGGAGAACAAAACGTAATGATTCCTACACCAATCAGAGATCCTAACTGGTATGAGTAACCAAGCTTGACTGCGACCAGCCCTCTTTCTTGATGCGAGAAGGCTAGGAGTTACGAGAAAACAGAGGAAAAATTGCAAAGATTATAGCAATTGCCAAAGTCAGAGAACAGAAGTCCTGAATCAAAGAGAGACAAAACTGTAGCGAAGTAGGCGTCCTGGTGGAAATCAAGGAAAAACTTCTAGGGGAGTCCGCTCGACCAGCAACGAAGTTGGAGTTTGACCCAAACATCTTCCGATCATGTCGAAGGTTGAGCTGGAGTGGAGGTAACTGCAAGGGAGGGAAAACAAGAAAAAATCAGAGATATCCCCTTGTTGAGGCGGGATAATACTCGCCTCCGTGTCTTTAATAAAATTAAGACTTTCCGTCATAAATTACTAGGAAAATCTACATTTTATGTCAAGAACGGAGGCTCCTATTATGCTATTTTAAAGCATATTAATCACAATTGATGTAGCCGTATGAACTGGTTTACAATAGAATGTTCTGAACACATTATCATTGGACCAATCAGCAGATCTCAGAATGTCCTCTAACCTGGAACCAACCCAAAAGGCCTTGGAGGCCATTGCACCTCTAACTGAGTGAGCTCCAAAAGTAGAGGTATCAATGCCTGCGAGGGACATAACCCAACGAACCCATCTGGCGAGTGTTGCTGCAGACACGGGATTATGAGGTTTCTGAAAAGAAATCAAAAGTTGGGAAACCGAGGACCTTCTGAGATCAGCTGTTCGTTCCTCATAACATTTAAGACATTGACCTACACAAAGCTTAGGTTGATCTGGAAAATATGGATAAAAAACTGTACGTAAATTGGTTTTGGTACGCTTATTAATAGAAAACAAGACCCCGGTGGGGGCAAACTGACGGGAAGTAACCTCAAGTGCTCTAACATCAGACAGACGTTTAATAGAGACTAAACAGAGTAACATGGTAAGTTTTGCAGAAAGCATTTTCAAGGACAAATCGACATTGTCTTGCCAAGACAACAATAAATTCAGCACCAAGTTAACATCCCATAATTTAGAGTATTTAGGTAGAGGAGGAGATGAAAAACGTACTCCCTTCAACAGTCGACAAAGTAAAGGGTGTTCACCAATCGGTTTTCCGTTGACCTGGGCGTGATACATGGAGATAGCAGATCTATATAGATTAATTGTCCTGTAAGACTTACCTGTACTGGCTTGCGCCGCAAGAAAGTTTATTACATAATTTAAATCTGCTGAAATGGGATTGAGGTCCCTTCCCATACACCAGCTAGCCCAAAGAGACCAGGCGGAAGAGTATGCTTTCCTGGTGCCGGGAGCCCAGGCCTTATTGATGAAGTCGGAAGCTTCATCCGAAATTGGGATGGAAGGTGGGGAATCCCTGAGACCTTCCACCCGGAAAGGGTGAGAGTGTTGTTGAGAACCAACGGGTGAGGATTCCCAAAGGGATCCAACAAAAGGGAAGGAAAAGAGGGGAGGAGGATGGGAAAGTCGATTGCCAGTTCTAGAAGAGGAGGAAACCAAATTTGAGATTGCCAAAAAGGTACCACTAGAACAAGGGTCGCTCTCTGGCGTCTGACTTGGGCCAACACTCTGGTGATCATGAGAAAAGGAGGAAAAGCGTAATTGACTGCTAGGGACCAATCCTGAAGGAATGCATCGGAATCTATCGCAGAGGGGTCTGGGCGCCAGCTGAAGAAACGAGGAAGTTGGGTGTTGAGACGTGAGGCAAAGAGGTCTATACTGAAAGGGCCCCATTTGTGAAGGATAGATTGGAACATTAATGGATGAAGTCTCCAATCGCTGAAGTCCCTGAGAAAACGAGAGTGCCAATCCGCCGTCTGGTTTAAGGAACCGGGAAGATATTCTGCTGTGAGCGATATTTCGTTGTTCAGACAATATTCCCATAAACTTTTTGCGAGGTCTGCTAATGGTTTTGACCTGGTGCCTCCGAGATGGTTTATGTATCGGACAGCCGAAACATTGTCCATACGGAGGAGGATGGAACACTGAACTCTGCCTTTTGCTAGACTCCTTATTGCAAAGGAGCCTGCAAGCATCTCTAAATAATTGATGTGCAATCTGGACTCCCTTAACGACCATGTACCTCCAGTCGAGATTGGTCCACACCGGGCGCCCCAGCCCGTCAGACTTGCATCGGACTCTAACACAAGATCTGGGGCTGACGGAAAGATAGTTCTGCCATTCCAGGCATCTAAATGGTCTATCCACCATTGAAGCTCTAAACGGGATTCCTGATCTAGAAAGATCACATCTGAGTAGGCTAGCCCATTTTTGAGGTGGCGTATTTTTAATCTCTGAAGAGCCCGATAATGTAAAGGACCGGGGAATATGGCCTGAATCGAAGAGGATAAGAGGCCTACAATCCTGGCTAGAGATCTTAGAGAGATCTGAGATTTTTGAAGTGTTCTCCGAATCTCCGATTTGATGGAGTTCACTTTTTGAAGGGGAAGGTAAAGGGAGGCAGACGAGGAATCTATTTCGAACCCCAGGAACTGGATTCTTTGAGAAGGAACCATACATGATTTTTCTTCGTTGACTTGGAACCCCAATTGGGAGAGGAGAGAACAAGTCAGTTGTAGATGGGAAAGTAGAATGTCGCGATTCTGGTGTAAAAGAAGGATATCGTCTAGATAGATCAAAAGTCTGATGCCTACAGACCGGAGATGTGCCACAATGGGTTTCATTAATTTTGTGAAGCACCATGGCGCGGACGAGAGACCGAATGGAAGGGAAGAAAACTGGTACGTCAGACCACGCCACTGAAATTGAAGGAACTTGCGATGATCCTGGTGAATGGGAACGGAAAGGTATGCATCCTGAAGATCTAGACGTACCATAAAATCTAGTGGGAGGAGAATGTCTCGTAAATGGAGAATAGTTTCCATTTTGAAATGTCGGTAAACGACAAACTGGTTGAAGTATTTGAGATTTATGACTGGTCTGAATTTTTTGTTTTTCTTTTGGACAAGAAATAATGAACTGAGGAAACCGGAGGGATCTGGAGGAGAAATTTGAATAGCGTCCTTGGACAGAAGGGACTTTACTTCTTCTGAAATGAGGAGACACATATCCGCTGAGAAAGCGGGTGGAGGGGGTAAATGGACTTGGAGGGGTTGAGAATAGAATTCTATTTGATACCCCTGAACCGTATTCAGAACCCATGGATCGGTAGTTAGAGAGTGCCATTTTTGAATAAAAAATCTCAATCTGCCCCCTATAGGAAGAGGGCCAGAGGTAAGGCTTACCTTGGGTTTTGATGTGTCTGAATCCACGTTGTCCACGACCCCTGTATCCCCTGCCTCTTTGAGGGTAGAACTGGGGTCTGTAGGACTGATACCAGTAGTTGGAATACGAATATGAGGAGCCTCGGAATCCTTGGGGATGAGAGAAGCGGCCGGTGGAGCGGCTCCTGCCTGCACCGGCCCTGCCAAAAACCCGTTGATCAAAGACTTTTTTAATATTTTGTTGAGCTTTGTCGATCGAAGAGAAAGTTGCCACAAACTTTCCCAAATCTTTAATAAATGAATTTCCAAATAGCTGACCTTCAGCTTTCATACCAGGATCCCTGGATGCTAGATTAGATAATTTGGGGTCTAATTTGAGCAATAGTCCCTTCCTTCTTTCATGGATAATGGCAGCATTAGCATTGCCTAGTAAACAGAATGCTCTCTGAATCCAAAGGGATAGTTCTGAAGGATCAATGTCCGTGTTATCTGATTTAGCTGATTCCGCCAGATCGAAAATACGAGCTAGAGGACCCACCAGATCGAGAAGCTTGTCCTGGCAATTAGACCAGGCCTTATCAACCCCTTTCCGGGGGTCCTTGCCAAATTTAGAAAAGAAAGTCAATAGAGATTCGTCAATTATAGGTGTAGAAGTGATGCTGGCAGGTAAAGAGGGTCTGGGACACTCAGAACGTAGCTTGGCTCTTGTTTGTTTGTCTAAGGGCAGCCGTAACCTGGCCGCAATATATTGTCCCACATGATCCGCAGGCGTCCACTCTGTAGAGTTGGGATGATGTAGATAAGAAGGGTCGAACATAGGATTACCTTCCGCATCTAGAATGAGCTTAGCGGAAAAAGGGGTAGGTTTCTCCAATTTCGGCTTTTTGAAAGGAGAGGCTTGAGAGAACGAACCCCCTGTGTCGGACTCATCATCGTCCTCGTCCAAATCACCAAAATCATCATCAGTATCAGAAACATGTGTAATTATAATTTGTTTAGGTGCTGAAAGAGAATTCTTCAATTTGGACTTTCTTTTACCAGAAACGTTACCATTATCATTATCATTGTTATTATTATTCTTATTCTTATTCCCCTCCTGAACAGGAGGCCTGGGAGGAATACCATCCTCAATCAAGGGTGAAGAACATTCACCAGTCAAAGCACCTTCTTTTTGCATTATTAAATCCTTGTTTTTTCTTTTTCTGCTATCCCCCGCAGAATGGGCCAAAAAGGATTTAAAAACCATATCTTGAACTGAATTTTCAATGTTCTTAGACATTTTGCTCATAGTGACTGACATAGCCTTAGATACAGCCTCATTAATAAAGGCTCCAATTTCCTTAGAATTAGGTAAGTCTGAAAAAGGAACCTGCTCCTCCATGTCCAGATAACAGAGAAACAATGAACTCGAGAAAAAAACCTGCCAGGAAGGGGTTAAAATATGAAGAAGGCTGAGGAAGGGAAAGAACACGCCCAGGAAAGGCGTGTCCTATCGACGTCTGCAGACCGGAGCGTTTCTGCCTCGGAAAGCGATGTCGGGAGACCGAAGAGTTTCTGCCTCGTAATGCGAGGCCAACGAAGGATTAAAGCCGACGGCCGAAAGAGCAGAAAACAACATCCAAAGTGAGCCGGTAAGACTGCGAAGCACTACTCGTTCAACGGACGTGTCTTGAGAGGAACGCGTCCGTTAGAACGTTCACAAGACAAACTGTGCAAGCGGGCGCTAAAGCAAAAAACTGTAACCGGGAACGAAAACTCGGAAAAAAGAGCAGTGCGTCGCCGGGCACACGAAAAGGCGATAACAAGAGCATAAACTGAAACGAAATATTAAACAGTTATAATAAACAGGCACCCCAATAGAAATAGCAATGTAAGGAAAGGAAAACAGTGACTTATCTTGACTGCGAGCAGCAAGAAAGAGGACTGGTCGCAGTCAAGCTTGGTTACTCATACCAGTTAGGATCTCTGATTGGTGTAGGAATCATTACGTTTTGTTCTCCCATTGGCCTCTGTGTTATGAGCCTTCTGGGAGTTGTAGTTTCTTGACTGCTGCTGTTTAAATTAAAGCAAGTAAGAGAAGCATAATAGGAGCCTCCGTTCTTGACATAAAATGGTGTGATTAGACTCCTATGTGCCACTCGCCATACTGCCTGAAGCACTGCCACTGAAGAAAACTTGTGGTTATTGCAGCTACACCATGGCCTACAAGAGGTATAAAGGTTACCTGAATCAGTTTGCACATGTCTGCAGAGGTTGTCATTGGGCCAGCCATAGTGTGCCAGAGGCCCAGTTCGTCATCAGGGTATTCAAGCAATATCCTCTGTGCAGAATCCCTCACTGCCAGACTGGGATGACCCAGGTACATTTGATGCCTCAGAAAAGGTTGACAGAGATAGTCTGTTCCTCGTCTCATATATGATTGAGAGCCAAGATCTTCACAGGCGACAGAGCCCAACTTGCTGCATCAAAGGTAGATAGAACGTCTATGACATCCTTAATTGATTAAGGAGCATCAGTCAACCTGATGAGCAAGAAGAAATATGATGTCCTAAAGCCAAATTCCTGCCAGCATCATTTCAAGGCAAATTTATTTTTATATGGGGATAACATTCCTATTCCCATGGAAGGAATATTAAACTTCTCTGTGCCTCATGCAAGCACTTCATGTAATGCTAGGTTATTTGATGCCACCAATGGTATCGAGACACTGCTCAACTGCTCCACAGTAGAAGAGCTCAAACTAATATAATTTGTTTCAGCATTCCAATCCAGAGACGTAGCCAGTGACTTGGCTCAGTTTCTGCAAATCTTCAAAGGGTTTTGAAAATTATGACCACTACCAGCATTTCCTCACCTAAATAAGACCATTTACCCAGTTGCTCTCAAGCACTGCAGGATACTGCAACTCCTATGGCCAGCGGTGGAAGTTGAGCTGCAGAAACTAGAAGATCTGAGGGTCATTGAGAAGGCCCATGTTACCACCGTGGTAGCCCTCAAGCCCAACAGGTACATATGACGAGAGATGCACATCACACCAACCATCAATGACTTGATTAACCACCTCAACAGAGCCCAATAGTTTTCAATGCTCAACCTAAATGCAGGTGATCATCAGTTGGAGCTAAGGGATGAATGTCACTATATTACCATGTTGTCAGTGCACTAAGGTCTCTGACAATACTGTTGCTTCAATTTTGGGAACTTGTCGGCCACAGAAATATTTCAAAATGCAGTGCTGTAGATGTTGTCAGGCTGTGACAGTGTTATGAATGTTAGTGATGGCATCCTCATCCATGCCATGTATCATCCACTGAGGAACACCAACAACAGCTAACAGCCAGCTCCATCCAATGGCAGACATGGACCTGACACAATGACCAATTCCTGCTGCAGGAATTGAAGTTTTATTGCTACGTTTTCAGTGGAAGGCATCTGAGATGCAACAGCCAAAGTGGTCGATATCAAAGAGCCGGGACAAACTCAGTCCCCTTCTGAAATGAGAAGCTACTGTGGCCTTGCTACCTACTGTGAGAGGTTAATTCCCAACTTAGCCACCTCCTTCAGCCCACTGAGCGACCTCACCAAAACGACTGCTCTGGTGTGTGTCACAAAAGAATGTATTCTGAAGCATAAAAGCCTTCCTCCTGCAAGACCTGATAATTGCTTTTTTTGATCCAAACAAGGTCCCTGAACTGATTGTTGATGCCAGCCCCATTGCACTCTGTACAGTGTTAGTGCAATACACTGCGTGCAATGATCAGCAGCCCATTGCTTTGCAACCATAGTGCTTTCTAGCACTGAGAAACGCTACACTAACATCGAAAAGGAGGCACTGGCTATCAAATAGGGATATGTCCATTTTCACTTACACCTCTATGGACACATCTTAAAGGTTACCACAGACCACTTTTTGTAGGATCAACACCTCACTCAACACCAGGAACTGAAAAATAGTTCTTTAAATCCAGAAATATCAGTTGACACTAGAGTAGAATCCAGAGAGTACTAATCCAGTGGACTATGTATCCCATTATCTTAATGAGCATTATGATGCTGGGGGTGTTGATGACGGTGCAGATGACTAACAGGAGTGGGTTGCCTTGGTGAGCTGCTGTCAGCTGATAAGTCTGCAGGACATCCCAAAAGCAGTGACATCTTCCACATGTCCACAGTATGCTTCCCGCACTCTCGAGTAACATCAGTGGAAAGACTTTGTGAGAAATGTGAGTGACTGTGACAATGCCAGTATTAGTCAACACACAGCCCTCCTAATGGTTCGGGATGAGCTCAGTGTCACAATAGCTGTATCCTCCTCTCATGGCACCTGATAAACAACAACCACGCTCTGCAACACCAAACATTGGATCTTGCTCACATAGGACATCAAGGAACAAATAAGACTAAGGCCAGATTCTGGAGCAATGTGTGTGTTCGAAATGGGGTCTCAAGTTGGCAGTGGTTTGCAACCTGTCCAAGTAGGGACCCTCGCTCTAATCAGAGTAAAGTAGTCATACACCTAAGACAACCCTTGATCACCCCCTTGGTAGCTTGGCTCAACAGTCAGGCTTATCTCAGAGGCAATGTGCAAAGTATTTGTACACACACACACAGTAGCACAGTGAAAACACCACAAAAGTACTCCACACCGATTTAGAAAAATAGCCAATATTTATCTGAGTAAAACAAGACCAGAACAACAAAATTCCAATATACAAAAGTAAAGATCCAAATTTGTAAAGATTAAATCTTATTGAAGCACTTAGAAACACATTAGCTCCAACAGGGGCTATAACGGCATCTTGACGGAGTCATTCCCAACAGTCCGACACCATTCACGAGGGTGTACTGCCGGTCACACGGCCGAACAGACCCCAGGTACAGTACCTTGGAGAACAATGAAGAAACAACAATGTTGCACGGAGTCAGGGAGGTGAGGAGTCGCTGGAGACGGTGCAACATTGGTTCCTTACTGCTGCCAGGGAGGTGAGTCATCAGTTCCTTTCAGTTGCAGGGGAGGTGAAGTGGCACTGGTGGCAGGGCGTCGGTTGCTTATGACCTGGTGGGGTTAATAAATCCAGCAGGTCAAGATGTGAGGCGTCAACTTTGCGATGTCGCAATCGCACCACGGGGCCACAGGTGCTGCAGCAGAGTTGGAGTCAGGTGTCACGGACGTCGGTGACACAGCACTCAGAACTCACGTGATGGTGGGACTTCAGAGGTGCTGCGGCGGCATCGGGCCTGCAGTGGAAGTCGCAGTCATTGCGCTCAGCGTGGAATACGGCTCCGGTGCAGGCGGCAGTGCGGAGTCAGCGAGTGCCATCGGTCCTGAAGTCATTCGGAATGTCGATCCACTGGTTTCTTCCTTTTTACACCGGAACTCACTCCCACGGGCCCAGGAACTGGATATGGCACAACTTGGCAAGTCAGGACTCTCAGCAAGAGAGCCCAGGGGCTGGCAGGTGAAGTCGTTGATGTTCCTGAGACTTCTATCATGAGGCAAGCTCAGTCCAAGCCATTGGATTACCTTTGGAACAGGATAAAGAAAGCCAAGCCCAGTCCTTTCACTCCCAGGACAGAAGCAGCAAGCAGCATGTCAGCACAGCAAAGCGGGAAACATCACGGTAAATGCAATGAGATACATTTACCACAATGCCTTCACAATATATATTTGCATTTACCATGCATGGCTTTACCACGCACGGCTTTACCACGAATATTCCTTAACCATGCATGCCTTTACAACACATTACGTAGTAAAGGCATGAATGGTAAAGGTGTATGCGTGATAAAGGTTTTAAAGGTAAGTACAGGTAGGTATTAAGTGGGTTGAGTGATATGTACATATATATATATATATATATATATATATATATATATATATATATAGAGAGAGAGAGAGAGAAAGAGAGAGAGAGAGAGAGAGAGAGAGATATGTATAGATATGTATATATATATATATATATATATATATAGTGTTTAGGGTGGGTAATGGTTATTGGTTGTAAATGCATTTTTAAGTTTTAGGGTGGGTATAGGATTTGGGGTGGTGTGGGCATTTTTAGATTTTAGGGTGGGTATGGGTTTTGGGGTGGTAAGGGCATTTTTAGGTTTTAGGGTTCGAATGGGTTTTGGAGTGGTAAGGGCATTTTTTGGTTTTATGTTGGGTATGGGTTATGGGGTGGTAAGGGCAGTTTTAGGTTTTAGAGTGGGTATGGGATTTGGGGTGGTAAGGGGTGTTTAGGTTTTAGGGTGGGTATGGGTTTTGGGGTGGTAAGGCAATTTTTAGGGTTTAGGGTACGTAGGGTTTTTGGGTGGAAAGGTGAGTTTGTGTGTGTGTATTTATATATATATATATATATATATATATACACATACATATAGAAAAATATATATTACATATATATATATATATACATATATACATGTATATACACACACATATATATAATAAATATATATATATATATAAATATATATATATATATATATATATATATATATATATATATATATATATATATATATATATATACATATATAATGTATATTATACCTACCTTTACTTTTTACCATTCATATGCCTTTACCAACTATGCCTTTACTATGAAATGTTCGTGGTAAAGACATGTGTGGTAAAAGCGTATGCGTGGGAAAAACATTTTGTGGTAAGTGCATGCATGGTAATGACCATGCATTGTACTTCCCACGTTGTGAAGGCATGCGTTGTAAGTGCATGCATTGGTCCATCATACATCCCAGCAAAGCAATAGGCAGAGTGGCAGTCCCTCCTACAGCATTCAGCTCTCCTACCTGGCAAAATGTTGTCAGTCCATAAGTGTTCTAACTATGTGGTGTCAGAGGTCCAGTACTTATATCCATTTCTGTCTAAATAGGCAAACTTCAAAGAGAAGTCTTTGTAGTGCACAAGACCCTGCCTTTCCCTGCCCTGGCCCCAGACACACTCCAGGGGGTCAAAGACTGCTCTGTGTGAGGACCGGTACGGTCCTATTTAGGTACAAGTGTTATCTCCTCCCACCATTCTGGCTCAGGAAGACCCATCAGGATATGCAAGGCACACATCAGCTCCCTTTATCTGACTGTCTAGAGTGAATTCAAAAGCAGCCCAACTGTCATCCTGACCCAGACATGTATTCTACAGTCACGCAGAGACATAGAATGGTTAACCAAGAAAATGCACACTTTCTAAAAGTGGCATTTTCAAACTTACAATTTAAAAACCAACTTAACCAAAAAAAACATTTTTAAATTGAGAGTTCAGGGACCACAAACTCCATATCTCTATAAACTCCCAATGGGAAATTACACTTAAACATTATTTCAAGGCAGCACCGATGTTAGCCTATGGGAGAGATAGGCTTTGCAATAGCGAAAAACGAATTTAGCAGTATTTCACCATCAGACATGTAAAACACACCAGTACGTGTCCCAACTTTTGAATACACTGAACCCTGCCCATGGGGTTGCCCTGAACTACCTTAGGGGTGAGTTACATGTAGTAAAATGGAAGGTTTGGACTTGGGAAGTGGGTGCACTTGCCAGGTCTAAATGTCAGTTTAAAACTGCCCATACAGACACTGCAGTGGCAGGTCTGAGACATGTTTACATGGCTACTCATGTGGGTGGCACAATCAGTGCTGCAGGCCCACTAGTAGCATTTGATGTACAGGCCCATGGCACACATGGTGCACTATACTAGGGACTTACTAGTAAATCAGATATGCCAATCATTGATAAACCAATCACCAATACAATTTAGACAGAGAGCATACACACTTTAGAACTAGTTAATGGCCAGAAAGGGTCAGACAAAATATGAGGAAGAAGGCAAAACATTTGGGAATAAACCTGCAAAAAGGGCCAGATCCAACAGTGTGGTCCCATAATTGGATGGCAGTGTGGATGGCCTCGTAGCAACCTGCCTGTGGTGTCAAGTGACAAGCCTACCTGACCGTCCATGTCCCATCATGACCAAAGACCCAAGTGAAGGGCCGTGACATGACCTTAGCACAAGTCTCCAGTGGTGCAGGTATTGGTTTTCATCTCCTTTGAGCAAACCAAAGATAAGCTAGGAAAAATATTTTCCATGTTTAGGTTTCAGAAGTCAGTAGAAACTGACAATGGGCCCCTTTTTTTATTGAAAAAACATCTGATCCCAGACTTATGAAAACATCGAGAGTATGATTTGAGAAAGTAAATGTAAGAGCCATATCTGAAGCGCTTTTTTGGCTTACCTCGAATAGTTGTTACTCCACATAATACTGACAATTGTTTTGTCTCTTCCTGTGAGAGTTCTCGATAATATCTGCCTCTGCCCCTGCCACGATCATTTCCCTAGTCACCTCCCTATGTTTTGTCCTTTTCTGTCTATACCTAAACAATAAGGGTTAAAGGGATTACACCAGGAAGAAACAAGGAGTGAGAGTATTTCTGAGGCCTCAATACCTCCAGTTACCACAAAGCTACATATTAGTGACCCCAGTTTTTCCTTGTACTTTTTAGGGTTCATCCACAATGTCCTGAGTAAGATCTTTATAAAACTTTAGTGGTAGTTGAAACATAGATTAATCTTCGGTTTTGGTATGGATTCAAATACTCATTGTTGAATGGTCAATTTTTAACAATGGAAAACTTGCCCTGGCTAACATCGAATACCCCAGACAATAACTGCCTCACTGAGAGTTGTTCTATGTCACTTCCTATCACTCTTTCCACAACTCACATTCGGTGCACCTTTTCACATTTTGAAGCATCTTTCTATGGCTTAGATATTATTTTCTGCAATAATAGCACTGGAACACATGACTTTGAGCTGTCCCAATATGTTCTTTTGAATAGGTGTTGTGATGGACTCATTAATTCCCTTGAAAGAATGAAACATTGTATTGAATGGTTGCAAAGGAGCCGTCGTTTTATTGTTATTTGGTGCAGAGCTGATATGATGGGAACTATTGTTGGATAATGGAGCGGGGTAGTCAGAGAAGGGCCTGGGCTGGTACCCTGGGTCGTAGTAAGACAGTGAAGTACAATGCCAGGGTGGTGGTTGTCAGGCTTTGGTAAGAAATATGAGTGGTCCCGAGAAAAAAGTTCTGACTCTGAGACACTGAGATTAAATCCATAACCCTGGGTGCCAGGACCTACCCACGAATGTTCCCGTCTATAATGGTGAGTTGCAGGCTGGGTGGTAATTGGCAAGGTTGGTGTTGTGAATGACGACAATGCAGTGGTAAGATGTAGGGCTGTCACGGTGGGGATGCTGCTGGCACGCTGCAGGACCCATCCTTCTCTCTGCCCCCACTAAGTTTTTACCCTAACAGACCTCACACGCCTTCCTGATCAGATACCTTCCTTTCGGATCTCGCCTCACACTCTACGACATGTTGCACATTTTGCACACAAGGCCGCACGCAGGTCAGTGTGACTTCGAACTGCTGGGTCTCATGATGGTGTAAGCTGGGTGAGTTGCTGTGCTGTTGGAAAATGCAAAGCGCTGCTTTTCCTCACTGCTTTGTGCAGTTACCATAGAACAGAGCTAAAGCAGTATGCGGCCCTGGCAAGCTGGTTATTTATAGAAAAGATTGAGGAATTTAGCAATGAGTCAGAGGCAGGGAGGGGATACCAATACAAAAAAAGAGGGGGAAGGAGAAAGAGAAGGGCGACTGGAGAAGAAAAAGATGGAGGAATGTGATAAAAGCGGAATGTCTCAGATCAGGGAGGAAGCGGATAAGGTGGGATGGGGAAAGATGTAGTGGCCAGAAGTGGAAGATGTAGGGGTGTGGGGTCAGGAGGGCAGATAGGGGCTGTCCTTCCGAGCTGTGGCCTGTAAGGCTGACAGGAGGCGTGTAACTAGCCCACACTCCGCAGATGAGAGGACAGCTTCAGCAAACAAACCGAGGCACCGCTCGAAATAGATCTCCTCTGAAACCAGAGAGCCGAGAACAGCTGGACCTGCACAGCACCAGTTCGTTGTGTGCGCGCGACGCGTCACAGTCTGACACTGTGATTGCAATCACTCCACACGGTCAAAGGCCACAAAATAGCACACAGCTAGATACCACAACACTGCCTTCAGAGTGGGACTGCTAGCATAGAGATGAAACCAAAACACCTTCGGAGTCCACAGAACAGCTGCAGCATTGGATGTTCGACAGTTTACCCAGACGGCAGGCGCTCATCAATAGAGCCTGCAGTCCAGTGTTAACAACCGACCGAGAAATTACCCATTCTACACCCATAACAAAGGAACTCAACTCTAACCCCTTCCAGGGATCACATCCTAGCGAAGAGCCAGAGAATTCAACACTGCCTACAGCAAAATCATACAAGACACGTACTACAAGTGTCTATAGCAGAGATCTGAGACCAATCTATAGCCAGGGCAACTGGAATTATGCGGCAAGGTACGACCAAATTATGCGGCAGGGTTCACTAAAGTAGGTGGCAAGAAATGGCAAATTATGTAGCTTAATGATTCACAATTTGTGATAGTATCACATCAATATGCTGTCATTTTAACCCTTCTTAACATTGTCTGGGAATAGGTTTCACCTCATCAGTACCCGTTTACACCCAAATATAGCAATAAGCAACAGAAAGGTGAAAAGTCCACCATTGCCAAGGGCATTCCTTTGCGAGGCAACATGTGGGTGAATGAACTGCATTTGTATAGCACAACCGCTGCCCTATGGGGCTTCCCTGCTTTACATAGCAGGCAGAGTAAGTCATTCTTAAGCCACTTGAAATAACCAACATTTCAGCGAATTCTTAACAACTTGATTGTGAGGAACAAAGCCGAAGGAGTAGTGGGGGTTTATTGCACAGTTTAGAAGCTTGAAACGAAAAATATCGTCCTCCTTTTCTAATGCTGTAAACTCTGGGGATGTTTAACAGCAACCTGATAGAAGACCTAAGCGATCGGTTGGGCTTGTAATGGAGAAAGATTTAATATTCAGGGTCAATTTCATATAATGGTCTATATGTCAACACTGTGCGTGGGAAATGGATGGATTTGAACCATTACAGGTAACAGGTAACCAATGCCTGCCTTTCAGATGATGTGCATTGGGCTGCTCACACTAGAGATTCAATTGTAACCTAGCTGTAGAATTTCGAATCACCTATGGCCGGGGTAGAAGGTGCTGAGCCAAAACCAGCTATAGAGCATTGGCACAGACCAATTTCAAGGTGATTAATGAGTGGACAATGCTCTTGCGAATGTTTCCCGGGAGCAATTTAATGACTATTCTGAGAGAGAATAGAAGCCCAAAACAATCTTTGGTCAATGACCACTGACCCTACTTGTGGACAGAAAAACAGCCTGCTATCAAATTTAATGCCCAGGTTTCTCTCTACAGTGGATGGTGAAGCTGGCACTCCCAGTTCACTTGGCCACCAAATGCTAGAGCAAGTAGGCTACACATTTGCTCATTTCAGTTTTAGATTCTGACAACTTCTCCTCATCCATTCTACGACCGTTATGAGGCAATATTTAAGAGTCTCTTGCGATACGATATTCTCTTTCTGGGAGGAAAACGTAAGCTGGGTGTCATCAGCATATGACAGTGGCTTGGTGACATAAAACTATAGGCTTGTTGCAAGAAGGACCATGGAAACATTGAATGATGTAGGGCTCAGAGACTGTGGCGCACCGTGTCTCTATAGTTTAGTAGACAAGGAGAAAGGGGAAAGATAAGATGGTTGGCCTCTGGCTGGCCTCTGTTAATTAAGAAGAACTGAAGCCAGGGCTAGCATATTCCTACATCACTCAGCTGTTCCCATAAAATGGAATACGACACAGAGTCAACGGCCGCAAAGAGGTCTTTCAATACCAAGGCACTGACTGGTCTTGTCTAGTTTTACCTTCATGAGCTCAGACACTGAGAGACGTATTGATTCAAGTCCCCAACTTGTTTGCAATCTTGGTTGAGTACAATGTAGAAGATCATGTTCCTCAAGGTACGGGGAGAGTTGCTTATTCACCAACTTCTCCAACATTTTGGAAACTGTGCGAATGAAAGCTATATGTCTATAATTTGTCATAATGTTGGGGCCTGCTGTCCTGTCTTTATGTCCTGAGCCTGCTTCCCATCTTTAGGCACCGTGGCTGACATCAGAGAATGACTGGACAAATGATTCAGTCTGGGATTGACTACTGAGACTACATTAGAGAGAATGGGCCTGATTCACAAACCGCTCCTTTGAGTACATTTTCACTTTTGAGTAAGTTTACTGCTTTTCGTTATTCACAAACTGGACTTTTGTAGAAAAGTAACTCACACGTTTGTAGTAAAGTCTAACCACTGTTACCGCACAGTGGGGTAACGAAACTGGAGGCAGGCCCCTGCAAAAAACAAACATGGAAGAAGACCCCCTCTGGACTTACTCAGACTAGGTGCTGTGCTGTGAGGGGCCCCCTGCTCTGCAGGGGCTGTGGGGGCCTTTGTCAAACCACTGATACTGCAACACCCTCTCACACAAAATAATGGAGGTAGGCAGTGAAAATAAAACCCAATAGTAAAGAATACTAACTTAAATTCATTTTTTCAATTAAATATATAAATCAATTTAAATTAATGTTAGAAAAGTAATAGAAATGATACATATTTATTATAGGGCATTTATTATTTAGGTTATGTTGGTTATGTATTATTTAGGTCATATTTATTGCATAGGTTTTTATGATTATTGAGTATGTATTCATTAAACTTATATATATATATATATATATATATATATATATAGAGAGAGAGAGAGAGAGAGAGAGAGAGCGCGAGAGAGAGACACATTAAAATCATTTTATAATTACTTTTATTTCTACATTTTTAATACCCACAATAGCCTAGTATCATTGAATATTTCATAGTTAAGTAAGAAATATATACTGTTGTTATATTTTTAACATTAATTTATATCTGATATATTTTTAACTGTTGTAAATAATTTAATGTAACTTAACGTTATTCCCTATGTTTTTTTTATTTTTATTTTAAGTCCCTAGCTCCATTATTTGAAGAACCAAACCGTGTGGGTGGTGGACCATGGCTGTTCTTATTTGGTAGAACAATTTGTATGTCAATTTTGATAATGAATGAGACTCCTCCATGGTAACTAGTTACCTCACCCCCAGCCTCCCACATCACTGACTTTTGGTAAGTGGTGTGAGGAGGTACCCTATGATGAAGCATGCCACCTAAGGGTGGGTGAGCGTTTTCACCTTAAAAACAAAGACTTGTCATAATCAAGATACACTTGATTAGAGACCATTGCAAGGCGACAAGATTCTTATACTAGAAACAATGCATTTTAGTTGGGTATTTGCAGTTCTCAGCTGACTCAAAACGCTTTTGGAAACTTATCAATAATATTGAAAAAAGTTCCAAGTGCGGCCCATACAGCAAATATAAGTAAGAATGCCTTGGTCAGTCATTTGAAATCTCACTTTAAGAAAAGCACTCAGGGTGAAAACATGCCAGTTCCTGGGGAGAGTGGCAACTGGACTACAGAGGCGCAGCCCCTCTTAGCATTTACTCCCAGAGAAATATTTAAGATCATTGAAAAATCATGAACTGATTGTGCCCGAGGACTGATGGGCTTCCACAAGAGCTGTTTAAACACTCAACATCAAGATGGGCAACCTTTCTTGCAGCAATGTTTAATTATAGTTTGACACCAGGGTTTATCCCGGCCAGTTTGAAGGGTTCAATAATACATACCACTTATAAGGAGGGTATCACCAAATATTTATCGCCTAATCGCTCTGCTGGATGTTTATCTTAAGTACTTCTCTATGCGCCTTTTTCAAGATCTAGAGACATGGGTTGTAGACAACAGCAGATTACCCCTTAATCAAACCGGCATCACAAAGAACCAAGGCACACTAACAAACATTCTGGCACTGGGTCTGACTCTCAATAGAGCAAAGGCCACCGGGACTCCAAATTGCATGTTCTTCATGGACTTTAAGGCAGCATTTGGCTGTGTCCCTCATGGTTGACTCCGCACAAAACTGCAGCAATGGTGGTTACCTTAAAATATTTTGAGTGCTATTATGCTATTATATTCTGACGCGTGGGTCAAGATCAAGCTCGGGGAGGGTTCATATCTGTCAAGGGAAGTCAAGACATTAGTCGGCCTAAAACAAGGCTGTGTTTTAGCACCACTTCTCTTTAATTTATACATTAGAGACCTTAACGGTCAGTCAGCGCATGCGCCTAGCTTTGGTGCTCAGCAACTTTCCAAAATGCTGTATGCAGATGACTTGTTGTTCCTCAGTAATACAAGAATAGGCCTACAAAGACTGCTGAACTGTTTAGGGATGTATGCAAAGAATAATGAGCTGGAAATAAACTGCAAAAAACAAAAGTGATTGATTTTAATCCCATGATTTCCAACCAGTGCAAATGGTACCTAAATGGGAAGACAACTAATGAAACCTCAATGTATACGTATCTGGGTCAGGATAGATACAAGAGGCATGTATGCACCCCAAAGTCAGGAGATAAAGGGAGAAGCTCAGGCTCTTAATCATGCCTTTATAACATTAACAAGAACCATTCAGGGGCATAATCTTAAGCTGTTGTCATCAGTTATGAAGGCTAAACTTCTACCCACCCTCTCGTATGGTTTAGAAATAATGACTAGTGCTGAAATATCCCTGTTGGACAAGCTAATGGTAAGAGTATACAAGCAAGGCTTTTAGCTACCTAGGTCAGCTTCACCTGCTCAAGTCAGGCTGGAATTTTCACTAGTAAGGCAGTCGATTGCTAGGCCTGCAGCATTCATAAAATGCTGCCTCAAACTGCTGGAAGCTGCTGAAAGAATGAAATTAATCTTGAATGGGGTCTGGTGATTATAAGAAACATCTTTAAAAAAGCATAGAGCTGCATGAGCTGGGCAGTTTGTGGGACCTTAACATGTCTGTGCCAGCTTTTAGGAAAGCAGTAAACAAATACATCAAACTGCAAAGTTGGACAGAAAACAAGAAAGTAGGATCTAAGCAGTCGCATGGGTGGCTGGTCTTAAAACCTTATAAAACTCACAGTCATCTATTCTGGATGCCCCCTACTCCCTGAAGGAAAAGCAGAGATTTCTAACACTAAGATTTGGTGATATTCCAACATTAGATCTTCAGCCAAAATGGAGGGAAGAAGTCCAAAGAGGAAATCAGAAATGCCACCTATGTGGCCAGGGCAAGGAAACGTTGCTGCATGTTATTAGTATATGCCCAGCTCTGGCCCACCACCGAAGAAGTATGTTGAAAAAAAGAACTCAATGCATTAGGGATCAGATCCTATAGACCAGCCCGCCTAGAATCACTTGATCCAAAGAATATTATGTTGAACATCAAGCTGGTACAGTTTCTGGAAAAACTTAAGTTACTCACCTGGTGTTATAAATGAATAATCAAGAAGGCCCTGGATAAAACTATTAGCGTTAGTTTATACACAACAATTTAGCCAGCCAACAGCTTGGTCCACTGTTAGATTTACAAAACTAAGATAAATGTCTGCTATGAGGCTCAAAAGTCTATGCTCCAGCTTTTGTTTCTACACAATTTGTATAAACCAGTGTATCGCAAACTCGCCTGGTCAAAATTATGACTCTCAAATTGAAGTTTTACGTAAATGTCCATAAGACTATACACTGGCTCTCTTGCACAATCTGTATAAGCCCAAGCACTGCATGAAGAGTGGTTTATTTGTGCCACATTGCGTAACTTTGCACATTGTATTTGTCAGTGACCCCTCTAATATTGACAATCTATACTGAACTGTACACAAACTCTGGTTGATGGCATGGAAGGTAGATCTCCCAGCATGTCATTTGCACCCCTTGCATAATTTTGCACATTGCCTTAGTTAGTGAGTACATTAATATGGATGACTGGGCTGATCTGCACATGATCCAGGGTGGATTGTGTGGAACCTGGGCTCTTTTAATGTCGCCTAACTGTGCCGGTTAGTAGGGGGTTGGCACTCATTGATACATAGCCACCTTGTGCCATTTCGTGATACTAAGTCACTTTGTGCTATTTTGTGCTGTTTTGTGCTGTATTTGCGCACAAAATATATTTCGTGCTCACTCAGTACTGCCGTACATGACACTTTGAGCCTTATTACAATTTCAGGAGACAGAAAAGCCCGTCCGCCGAAATCCCGACAGAAAGGTTGCCGCCATTGTGGCTGCCTCCTTGCCGGCTCATTACGAGTTTCCCACTGGGTCAGCCGGCAGAAACCTTAGTTTCTGCCTGCTGGCCCAGTGGGAAATGGCCAACAGCATTGTCTTCGGCTCGTAATCGAGCTGGCGGCAATGCTGTAGTGCGCAGGGTGCACTAGCACCCTCGCAAGGTCCACTGTCTGCAAAGCAGACAGTGAACATTGCGACAGTTCTGGCCAGGCGGGCCCTGCACTACCCACACCAAGTGCATGCCCCTGCACCAGTTCTCTGCCAGCATTTTCAGGGTGGTGCTGCTGCCATGGAATCACGGGTGGAAAACAAAGTAGTAATCCCCAGGGCAGCGCTGCTAGCAGCGCTGTCCTGGCGGATTAGGATCAACGGGACCACCAGAGTACCAGGACGACTAATCCTGGCGGTGCTGGCGATCCGATCGCAGCGCAACCACCACGGTCGTAATGTGGCACTCGACCGCCACCGCGAACCTGACGGTCATGAGATCACCAGGTTTGTAATCAGCCCTTTTGTGTCATAAAGCGAGGCTTAGCATAACAAGAGTGCCCAGGCTAAATAATACATCTGAGCCTCATTTTCATGCAGTTCAATACACATCCAGTCTTCTATGCTTATAGACAACCAATGTCACTTAACCCTTCTTAACTCTGTGCATAAGGCGGCAAATAGTCATGCGCATCAACGGGCATTAATGTGCAGCAGAGAGCTCTGACTGATGTGTAGTGGGGAAAATATTGAAGTACAATAGTAGGCACATGTCAATGTACTGGTGTTGACACTCCAACCCAATTAACATAAAAGAGGGTCAATATGCATGAAAGAGATAAGCCAGTGCCTAATTACTCAGCCAAGACATCAAAGACAAATGTGCACAATTAGGTTTCTCCAGTACTGAATTATGCATATTTATTAAATATCAAAGGTAACAATTGACTTATAATCAGGAAATTTGTATAAATCTAATTATAATAATAAATCTTACATATAAAATAATCATGTGTGACTAACCTGCTCTACCTCAAATAAAACAGCAGTTCTTTCTATTCTGAACAAAGCTAGCAGAATAGAATAGTAACATGAGCAATGCCTCTCTAAAATAAAACAACAACACTTCTAAAATGAATAATGCTACAATGCAAAGAATACAAATATCGAAAGTCTAGTAAATTGTCTGAATTTGTAAGGTAAAATATCTAAATACTGAAAGCGAAAATCTTTAATTCTCAATCCTAACAACATAGTGTTTGCACATCCTTAATAATGTTTTAGATAACAACAGCACACAGATTTATGCCATACTAATATGCTACTGGCATATCAAACCAGTCAAAATGTTAATTTGTAAACCACCTACTTGCAATTGATTTTCATTGAACAAAAAAATTAGAAATGCAACTTAATGCAATGGTCTGTTCTGCACTTTCACAACAATTAACATAGCAACTGAGGTTTAACACCTTAATCTTTAAACTGTTTGAAATACATCTCAGCTAAGGAAGTTAATAATGGTACTTTTGCACTTACAGAGACACCAGGACTGGGCCTGAATGTCAATGCTTTTTCTGAAAAGCAAATGAAAAGAAATGCTTGTGCACAACATTTGAACACATTCGTTCAAAATTCTACCTAGTTATGTTAACTGAACCATAGCTGTATTAAGCATTATTTTTCTAATGGAAAAATCAATTTGCAAACAGGTTCATAACAGATAGGTCTAATGTTTTTTCATATTAGGTGTGAGCAGCTTTCCAAATCCTAAGTGTTTTTATTGGCAGAGCTACAAGTACCAAAATAAAAGAAAAATGGAGACTGGATAAAAGCTTCCCCTTGATGCTTTTTGCTGATAGATATCATATTTCAACCAGTGACACAGAACACACTACAGGATACATAATGACATGCCCAGCTCACATACGTGCAAACCTACATAGCTGCAAGAGGCCCCATATCACGTGTGAAAACATCCACCAGTCCTGCTGTTTTGGGTATTTTTATTTGGCATGTGAGATTTTATTTTAATCTTCACTTTTGAAGATAAAGCAAAATTCTCTTCAAAGGAATTTACTGTGGCTATGATGCCAGAAGTGGTCGCAGATATCAGACCTGTCACTGGTCACTTGGGGGCTTATTCATGAAAACGTTACGCAGCGCAGTGCTGCAAGTCACCTTGTTGCACTGCACTGCATGCAGGGAAAGGGCAGGAATGCCGCATATTTAAGGCAATATACCACATTCCTGCCTTTTCCTCTGTGCTGGGGCACTTTTGGTAGCCCCGTGCCAAAGCAGGCACCCCTGCACCATGGTGCAAGGGTGCTTTCATTGCATGCAGGATTGATGTGCAGGAAGAGGCACGTTCCTGCACAAAAGCAATCCTGAGAGGCATATCCCCCTATCAATGTGTGCTGCATAATGCAGCACACATAGAAAGAGGAAGTAGCGAGGAGAAATAAAGATATATTCTCCTTCTTAGGCCTCTCCTGGGAACACATATCTTTTTGGCACTGTCCTATGCTTAATAGTTCTTGTAAATTTGGGAATGTGTCAAAAACAATGGCAGTTGCATCACAACACCATTGCAATCCCCATTAAGCGCTTTTCCAGGGTTCAGTAAGGTAACGCAGCAATTTGCACTGCAGTGCCATGCTCCAAATTTATGGAGCCACTCAGGTCCATGGAAACTGGCCTTGCATGGCTTCATAAATATGACTTAAGGTTTGCGTCACTCTTGCACCACGTTGCATGGTGCAAGAGTGATGCAAACCAGATTGTAAATGGGCCACTTAGAATGCATGCACATTGATAGGCAAAACATGAAAAAATATCCTCTTCATGATGTTCAAACTTGTAATGGTTTGTTTCTTTGACATATTCTCTGCTAATGTCACTCATTTTCTTGTACAAACGTCCTCTTGAACTTGTTCATAGACAGTTTTTCCTTTTCAATTCAGTAAAGATGTTTTCCATGCAATCAATTATTGTAATCGAATGAACAAAAGAAGAGGCTTATTCAGCTCTGGAAAAGTAATGCACTGCGGGACTCAAATTATTTTAGTGAAGACTGAATTTCATCAGATGTCAAATATGTAAAATTGGGGAGAAACTAAAATCCATTCCTGAAGCATGACTGGTAGATCAGTCAATTATAAAGCCAACAATTCTACTTCTCGCATCATGGTCCTTATTACCTCCATTAGTCTTTGGCATACAAATACCACTGGCAACTTTCACAAAACCAGACCTAAAAATCATTAATGATTCATAGTGTTCTGAACGCCTATTGTGTGATGAAAGCTGTGCCTCAGAAATCTAGTATTCCGGAAAAGGTTTTATTCAGTATATTACAGACCTTCGCCAAGGAAAACATGTGGTAAAGCATCATAATTCTAGATATCATCCCAGTCATAGGACCGAGACTGTCCTTGTGTCTGTGCTAGATATCTTAGCTTTTGAAAGAAAAGGTGATTTATCGCTACCCCTTTCGTTAAAATGTTATTCTATCCTTCTGGACCAACTGGTGTCAGCGACTAATGCACATGAGTGAGGGACTAAACACTGGGCATGGCCAGTGGCCATGCACTGTAATACAAGGGTCAGTCCCCACAGGCAACACCATCTACATGTATCTGACCCTGGAGGCTGTACCTCTGAGATTTCTTGGTTCTGGTCTTCTGACTGATGTCGGGGTGGGGTCTAGCACTCTCCTTTGCCCAGATAATAGCAATTGCACTTGGAAGCCAAGTACTTGTTTTGCACATATCTGAATTGTGAAGGCCATAAACACCCACCAGACATCTATTCCCCTTTCAAATATCTACTTTCTTCCCTCAGAAAGGAAAGAACCATGTGAAAATAGCCCCCGATCTGCTTGGCAAGGGACTCTAAATTTCAACACGGCAACACCTGAACATTCACTCCCCAACACTGGCCTGAATTTTGGATCAGCACTGACCCTCTGAAACCAGTCCTTGGTAAAAAGTGTAGAAACCAATTAATTAATTTTAACACTATTGATATGGGTTCTATTTTAAGTTCCTGTCTTAATTATTTTCGATAGGGGAGTGATGCAGTACCAATTGTAGGCCATGAGAGGTGCAGAGCGTACTCCAGGTTTAGGCTGGAGTACATTTACAACTGTTTTGGGTCCTTCTTATCTGTGGTAAATTTACACCTGTAAACTCCGCTCTTTTAGAGGATGAAGACATCTAAGTCTATACTTTATAGTACATTTACACGTGGACATGTTAAATGACCAATAGTAGTACATTTACCTCAAAGTGTAATACATTTACACATGTAGATTTACTCCCATGTAAACTTACTTTGGTGAAAAGGCCCATGGGTCATTTGCACTTTTTTGTTGAAGTATGTTTTGGAAATTTGAAGTTAACAGCAGCTGGCGCCACATCAGCAATGCAGAACTTTTCGACGGGTCAATATTTATGTCGCTACAATTAGCTGAACAACAAAACCCTTGGTATTTCTAAATCAAACCAATACAATCCCACCTGGCAAATCATTCAGGTAGTGTACTTAATGCCATGGGACAGAAAAAAGAACAATATCATTCAATGAAGGGCCCAGGCGTTCAGAGGGAATAGCCTTGCTGGGATACTGTAGCATCCACCAGTTCATTACTACAAAACTGTTACTAAAGGCGCAGATTTAAAGTTGCTGGGACAAGATTTGGAGTTGTATATATCGATCAGGAGATACAAATATCAGAAAACAATATTGCAACACAAAAATATTGTGATGCAAAAATATCGTTGCCAAGAAAATCATTTTTAGGTAAGTAACATGGTTTTTAAGAATGTTGTTTTTAAAATCGTTTTCAATAATATAGCTGCACAAAATATTGTATTTTAAGGTGTTTTAGTTCATATATTAATTTCTTGTGTTACTATTATATGTGCAATTGTTATTTTTTAGGTATTGTTTGTAATTTTAAGTGATTTAGAATTTGTATTAATTTATAGTGTCATAACAGGTTGTTGGGTTTGTAGTGGGGTAAGAATTTAACTAAGCAAAGACGAACTATTAACTAATGAATACGTTTTAATTAATTATGTGATTAGTGATCAGTATGAAATATGTAAATTAAGTCATACAGATTGATTTTAGTTATATTTTAGGTGCAGGTTGCTAGGTTTGTAGGGGTATGGTGTAGGGAGTTAATTAAGTTATAATTTATTAACAATTAATTATTCTAGTATTAATACTTATTTAATTGATGGTTGAGTATATAAATTGGGTAACATACAGTATATATATGTTATGTTTAGGCGTGGGCTGATGGGTTTGCAGGGGTATAAGGTGGGAAGTTAATTAAGTGATAATTAATAATTTGTTACTAATTCATTATTTAATTGATTATAAATTGTGTAAATTGTGTTACTATTATTTATTTGAGTTACATTTTAGTTATTGGATGCTAGACTTGTAGATGTATAGGATGGCAATTCATTGTTAATTCATTATTTAATTTATTTTAAATATGTAAGGAATGGAATAGTTATTTTTAGTTATATTTTAGGTGTGGATTGCTAGGTTTGTAGGGGTACAGGGTTGAGAGATAATTAATTAATAATTGAATAACAATTATTTATGAATTTATACTTTTTTGGTAGTAATTGTGTTAATCAATTAATTGTTTTTAGTGTTTCAAATATATATACATATATATATATATAAATATATATATATATATTTTTTTTTTAAGCTGCTTAATTGTTTATCATTAAGAGTTTATAAATTTTTCTACATCCACAGGGTTACTCATATATGTGATCTGTTTGAAGTGAAGTACTTTTCCTACTCTTGCTTAGACTGCAGTAGAAATAGTAAAGTTAACATCTTTGCTGTTCAACACTTTCCCTACTGTTGCGCTGTTTGGGAAGGGAATAGTAAATTTAACCCAGCTGAAATCCAATGCTTTCCCTACTGTTGCAGAGACTAGAGTGTGAATAGTAAATGTTACCCCTAGAAATCCAACACTTTCCTCACTGTTGCGCTGACTGGAGTCAGAATATTAAAATTCACCCCTAGAAATCCAACACTTTCCCTACTGTTGCACAGACAGGAGTGGGAATAGTACATTTTACACCTCTAAAGTCCAACACTTTCCCTACTATTGCGCTGCTTGCGGTGGGAGTCGTAAATTTTACCCCTCTGAAATCCAACACTTTTCATATTATTACTTAGACTGGACTGGAAATAGTACATTTCACCCCTCCAAAGTCCACTTCTTTACATTGCATTGACTGGAGTCGGAATAGTAAATCTAACTCCTTCAAAGTCCAACACTTTCCATATAATTGTGGTGACTGGAGTAGGAATTGTAAATCTAACACCTAGCACAAAAACATAACATTCAAATGAAGCATATAAAATGAGGGTGCTATAGGTAACCATGAGAAGATGGCAGAGTGCTCATGTGATTAGAGCATACAGACAAAAATGATGTGTAAAAACTCATGAACCTGATGGCACATTCCAGTTCATGATTTCTGATATAGTGGTTACCAGGTGCATTCAATCCAAACCTAAATCTGCAAGAGTTTAAACCACTCAGAAGGTATTTTGTTTTTTTTTCATCAGGGCAAAGTCTGTGACCCCCAATAGTAGCTCCCACATATGGCGTTACTGTGAGGAAGCCTATGGAAAATAGTCAATCTGCAAGTAAAAAATTCATAACTTCAATCAATGTACTACACAAAGACTGACATGTGTAAATCTGCAACATAAGATAGGCTTGGAATAGAGTTCCAGGGCACCGTTCCTGGTAGAATGATGACAGAGATGGTGCTCAGGATGTGTGCCTTGCAATCTAAAACATATCTTGCAAACTTACACATGCCCCTAAATTACTTCTGAGGAGTAAATTAAAAATTATAAGTTACCTCTAGGGTTTTGTCTACAAAGGTCTCCTACCGGATTACCTGAGGTACACTGTGGCTCTTGGCTTGCATACCTTCTAGCTTCGCAAATAAGCTCCTTCTCCTTCAAGTGACCCTCTTCAGGTTCTCTGACTTCTGACTCTTCACTTTCTTCCAAGTGCCCTAAATTACCTCATTCTCATCCTTCCACTTGTGACATTGCAAGAGCTGAGCCTAGCCTACACATGCACTTTCTAAAACATCTGTAATGCAAATAAACAGACTAAACCAAATATACACAGAATCCTGGCTTGACAAATCATTCAGTATGTCAATAAGACTTGTTAGACCTAAGTACATCAATATTAGTCATGCTGTATCAGTTATCATCTTCTATTAAGTGTGTTACCCTCACTTGAATTAGATCTCATTCTAAATTGTTACTGCACTTAGTTGTTACACACTCCACTAACACAATTGGCTTTCGTTCAGGTCATGGTTCCATAGTTGAGCAAAAGTTAACTCATTGAAACAGGTTTACTTCTGCATTGGTACACCGTGGGTAACGTGAGAGCCCGGACGAAGCCCCCACAAATACTTTGGACCCTCTCCACCATAGCCTTAGAGACAAATCAAGCCTCTTATTGGAGATCACAGAAAAAAAGACAAAAACAATGAAACAGGCTTACCCATGTGAAGCACCAACATTTTTTAACCAACTCCCAGAGACCCTAACACTGATACTGATTCTGCTTTGCTTCTGAATGGTCCTAAAATGCCACCTTTTCAAATTATACCTAGCTATCTATATACAGCCATAGCAAAATTATTATTCAAATGTGTGCTTGTTATCAAGAACTAAGGTTACTGTTTATCATCATTATTTGTTACTTATAAAGCACTCTGTTGGATGTGCAGCTGAGTGGAATTGAAAATAATCTTTAATAAATATATAGCTTGGTCACAAACCTCCTTAAATTCACATCAAGCAGTGGAAACCAGGTGTATATATGTTATCAAAACGACAGCGTTTGCACCAAGTTATAGGGTTTTGCCAATTTTAATTATACATTTTTTATTTAGATTTTTGTAATGCTGGAGTTGGATCTGGCTCCCTTGGATGGTCTAAAAACCTCAGTTCTGGGAATGCTGTGCAAGAAGGGAGGGCTTCCTTATGGCCCTCAGGGTTAGTGGGTAGAGCTGTAGGGAACCAAGAGATGTGGAAAGGGGCAACACTAGTCCAGGAGAAGGCCCCCTGCAGAAAGGTGGTCTCTGAGAAGGGGAAATGACAAAAGCCACCTCTTTTCAGGAGGAGGCCCTTGAAAATGAAAATACTGTAAATCTACATCCCTCCTTGAATCTTCCAAAGCTGGTATCAGAGCCTTCTAAAACAGCCACTGTGCCAGTGAGCTGTCCATGCAGAAAAGGGCTGTAGAGTATCAAGTGGTCATAAGAGCTTAGAAACTCTCCCAGCCATAAATGTCAATGTATTGAGGGGTCAGAGAGACTTCTGTGGAGTTCTCTGGCTCCAAGCCCAGGAACTGTTGAATTGTTCTGTGTTAGGTGTGGCAGCATTTGTATGCAGTTACTCAAGGGGCCACAGGCGGGAGCACTGAGCTTGGACCTTTTGGCAGAGAGGCAGGAGAGTTTCCCTAGACTGGCCACTTCTGGGAGGTGTTGGCTGATATCATTTGTGGAAATATCCACCCTGCTTGGTTCAGATGCTAATGCCACTTTTAGGCCTAGCGACTTGCCTGAAACTGTGCATATGGGCTACAAGGGAAGCAAAATATGACATCAGAAATGCAGTGATTTACTTTAACTTACTTAGTCAGGTGCTGATTGTGAAGCAGAGTGATTGGCCTGAGCCTCTGCCTTTGGGATAGAGTAATCCCCATTTGAAGATCAAGAATGATTAGACTATCTTACGTTATGGAGGTAAAGTACTGCACACATTTTCCCTACTGGACTGCTCTGTGGAGTCAGTGGAAACAGGGGAAGGTGGGGGCTTGGGCTTAGCACCCGTCCTTTTTTCCGATGTCCAGGGCTGGGTTTGCCATTTATGCCACTGGACACTCGTCAGGGGCTGGGGCCACTGGAGGGCATTTTTTGAAGGTCGAAGCATAATCCCTCTATCTTCAGCTTACTGGACTTTAAGGTAGCAGGCAGGGCAGGCAATATGAGAGATAGAGCGATAGAGAGAGAGAGAGAGAGAGAGAGAGAGAGAGAGAGAGAGATAGAGAGAGCGCTGTATATAAAAGTTACCGTACAAAGTAATAACAAGAACAACAACTGAACCTTAGAGATGGCACACATCTAGATTCGACAGATGAACCAAATTAATTTGTTGTTAATAACGTTTGTTATCACATGGCACGCTAACTATCCCTCCAATTAGAACAGCATGTTTAGACTCCATGAAAAAGTAATTTAGTCAAAAATAAATTTGGAAAACATCTAACTAGGGCTCTAACAAAACAGCGGTTGGTACCTAAAGAAGGATCAAAAATTTATAACAAAAACAATAGCATTTTGTTATACCTCTCCTGAATGGATCAGCAAGCTGTGATTTCTTTGTCAGTTGGACATCTGTCTGGGCAGCTTCAGCAAAGGACAGTGAAAGGGATTGGTTCAGCTACGGTTGGGTTCTAAGCTAACTGAACCAACTTAGAAAATGCATCAAGTAAGAAACAGCATCAAAAGCATTAAACACAGTTAAGCTTTAAGGCTGAAGTATTGAGGAAAAGACATAAGAAACTGCTCTGCTCCTTGAACTGGACTAGAACAAGAATAGAATGAGTGTTTCTGCTAAGTGTAGTTGGGATAAACTAAAATCCATAAAGTACTTTCTCATGTCGCTATTGGTCAGAATATCATGTGTTCACAGTACAACCAATAAACATTAATTTCTAAATCTATGATATAACTAGACAGTCTTTCACACGTCCATGATTGTCCCCTCTTCTCCCGTTCCCATCACCAGTTTTGTCGAATAACTTTTTAGTTGCAATCAAGGTGTCCGTTCTGGATTGTGGCATGTATATACAAAGCTTTACTATATGTTGCACATCTAAAGCTAATTTCCTTTGTGTTTTAGTTTCACTAAATGCATGGTCATTTCTAAATGTCCTTTTCACTAAGCATTTTTCTATTTTCTCCTTCAATGCCTCTCTCCTGTCATCAGTCTGATCTAGAAAACTCTTTTCTACTGGTGTAAGCAAATATGTAAGGTTATTCCTATGTGTGTAAGCTGTGCTAAAGGTTAATGTATGCTCAAAGAAATCTCTCACTAATTCTATATTATTTTCCCTAGCCAACCTTTCAGGGATTTAATAATAGGAACAAAAGAAAACATTAAATCATGATTTGAGTAAAAATACTGAATGTATTCCTGGTTATACCTTGTTAATAGAAGACTGCCAATAATTCCATTCGTTAGTGGCAAGCTGTGGTAGGTTATACCTTCCTCTACTGGTGAAGGAATTTGCATGCAAAGATAACATTCTCTCACATTCATTGTTTCAACATCTTCATTCAGCAAGTGATAGAAAACATTAGAAAAAAAGATCTCCCTGTGAATGATCTAAGTTCAAATATTGCTCATCCTGCCTAAACTTATCTAATTCTGTAAGTGTAGTGGTTTCTACAAAAAAAGGAATGATTAGTTTCATCTTTATTAAGATAGCTCATGCTAACGCTCAATAACAAACATACTATCGTGCACACAATTGCTGATCCAATACCTAAGGAATTACAGCACCTATTGCTTCTAACCTGCTTGTTGTGGTTATTCATGATCTGTAAACAATCAGAAAGTAGAAGAGAAAAAATTTAACTATTCAGCAAAACAAAAATATTCTTTGAAATTATTTACAGCTTTCAGTCTCTTTTTTTCCATAACTTCTCGTCAAAATCCATTTATTTCAAAATATTTTCAAATTGTTTCAATGTCTCTTTTCATCTCTTCAATTTCTCTGAATCTTTCACAAAGATCAGTTCATGGGCCAACTTCACGTGCCAAAGTATTTACGGGAATTTCATGATAAAAATAAATGACAGAAATTCACTCTATCAATCACTAGTTGCTGTGTATGCCCATTCAGGCCCTGCATACCTTCAATTTGCAATTCGTTTTCTTTTCAGTCACCGATCTCCATTTATAATCCACAACTCAAGTCATCTTTTCTTGTGGTGTCTGACACTGTGATTGATTCTTTTCTTTTAGCTTGTGATTTTGGCCATTTGTCTCCTTTCGGCGTTCCTTTGGTTATTGCTCTTTTCAATGCTGGACTCTCAGCTTCTCCTTGTTCTGCAGGGTTTTGACTTGTAGTACATGCAATTGCTCTTGTGGGAGTCAGATCGGTTTGACTTTGCACTAACTCAACTCCCTCCACTGTGGGTTGCTCTGCTTGCCTTTTGAGACCGTCTGCTTCTGGGAGAGCCCTCCTCTGACTAGACTCTCCTGCTACCTCAGTTGATGCTAATTCAATGTCCTGAAGGTCTTCTATTTTGTCTCTCACGGGAGTGTCTGGAGTTTCCTCTGTCTGCTCAGAATCTGTTTCTGATTCTCCAGTTTCCTTCTCTGTTTTTGGAATTTGGATGTTGTTGGTATTCTCAACAACTCTTCTTCATTGTCCAAAGGACAGGGTACTTTTGAGTGTGACTGCCATGTATCCAGCTCAGAATTTCTACACACTTCACAGCAGTCGTAGTAAACAGTACTAGTTGGTGAGGACCCTTCCACTTGGGCTCCAAACAAGACTTTATCACATGTTTTCTGATCACAACCCAGTCTCCAGCTCTCAGGTTGTGACTGTTATCTTGGGATGGCAGCACATTTGTTGCTTCCACCTGATGAGAAAAAGAGTGAACCACTTCGTAGCCCAAAATTATATAATCTGTTATGTTCACAAGAGCATTGGCAGGAATCACTGGCAACTTCATTGCTCTGCCCATGAGGATTTAATGCGGCGACACTCCAGTTTTCCTGTTGTGGGTGTTTCTTGTGCTCATCAGAACTAACAGTAGTGCATCTGGTTATTTCAAATTCATTGATACACACATTTTTGCAATTTGTCACTTAGGGGTACCATTCATTTGTTCTACCAGTCATGAGGCTTTAGGTCAGTAACTACAGTGCAACTTCTGCTCAATGTTTCAGGCTGAACATAGTAATTCAATTACTTTGTTATTTAAGAGACTCCCTCCATCTGATTCTAAAACGAACAGAAAACCAAAACATGGTATCTGTTCCCTAAGCAATAACTTTGCTATGGTAAGGCTGGCATTCATACGTGTGGGGTATGCTTCAATCCAATGACTAAAAATGCAAACAGTTACCAGCACATTTCTCAATCCTCCACACATCCATTTCAAGGAAATCCATTTGCATTCTACTAAATGGACCTCCCGCTCTTCCAATGTGGCTCATGTTGACAACTGTTCTTTTACCCACATTCATCTGTTGGCAGATGATACAACGGTGGCAAATTGCTTCGGCAACCTGTCTAAACTTTGGATTAAACCAAGTCTGCTTGAAGGTGCAAATCATAGTATCCCTCACAACATGTGCTTAACCATGATAATATCTAGCCACATGAGCCAGCAGGCAATTAGGCATAACTACTAGGCCTTCCCCTGACACCCATATGTCATCATCTCTCTGTACACATTTAATTTTAACCCACGTTTTCTTTTCTTCTTTTTCAACATTTTCCTGGAGGCTTTTTAGCTCTTCCCAGGTACCTACAACAGTCAAAGCATGACTTGTACAAATTTCTTCTTCAGGTAACAGTTCCCATTTGTCTTACAGAGATATACAATTCAATGTGCAAAACATTGCAACTTGATATGCCTATCCATTTCCCATTGACACAAAATCTTGCGATCTCTGGTGTGCACTACATTTCACCACAGCAATCTTTTCATACATTTGTAAAGCTTCTAACAAATTATGGATTCTTTTACCATTTCTAACTGGCGAACCAGAAGAGGCTGTGAAACCTCTATGTGACCATAGCTGACCAAAATCATGCACTATTCCAATTCCATACTGGCTGTCTGTATATATGTTAACTTTAAGTTGTGCAGAAACATGGCATGTTCTAGTAAGAGCCACCAATTCAGGTATTTGTGCCGAATACACTCCCCAAAGCCAGGAAGCTTTGAGTATACGAGATATTGTGCACACAGCATATCCTGCTTTTATTGTAACATTAGACATGGAGCCTCTGGAGTCCTCAAAAATGGGTTAGGACCTATGTCTGATCTATCCGGATTATTCAGTGGAGTCTTGGAATAACCCAAGTCAACTAATGGACCTGTGATGTCAAATATCTGTTTCATCAAAGTCATTACTCCTGTATTTACACTGAATCTCTCTCTCTCTACACTTGAATTCATAATTTTCTGTTCACTGCTTTTATTATTTCCCTGGGCGAACAAAGGTATGACAGCACCAATGGTAACGGGTACTGACACAGTGTCTGGACTTGGTGGGATGTTCTGATCTCTGGGGAACTGACTTCTGTATTTTGACTTGGCATTGCAGATGTATTTGTGACACTGTTATGGGGGTGTATCTTGGGATTGTCTGGGCTTGCATCGGAGATATTAAATTTGGGGTAGACTCTATCTGGATCACTGTCGGCTTTCGATAAACCTGTCTCATCTGTGGAACCTGTCCTGTTGGCACTAACATGCTTGGTGTAGAATTTACAGTAGGAACATCTGGATAAATTCTGGGTATGTCAACCTGCGGCATAGGCTTCTGAAATGTGGAGGTGTTTGGGACAATATGGTTAACCTGTACTTTTCTTTGTGTAATTTCAATGGGTACCGAAGCTGTAGGATCTGCACTAGTACTTTGGCCTGTCCCATGTGCTGCGTAAGGTAGGGGACGACTTCTCAGTAACTGCAAAATAAACTCATCATCATCTGAGTCTTTATCATAGGTCAAAGACTGTGTAGACTTTGTTGATTTCAGCTCCTTTTCCTCAGAAGGATATCAACCCTTCTTCTTGGCATTCTATTTGGCATTGCTCTCGTTCTCTTGTGTAATTGCAGGAAACATCTCAATTCCCTGTAATGTCTCAGTTCTCCAGACTTTCTGATCACTATCCCATCTAGCCTCAGCTAAAGTTTTCTCAGGTTTTCTCATTCTCCTCTCCAATTTCTGTTGCTGTTGCTCTCTGGCCACTAACTCTCAAATAACTATTGTTTCAAATTGTGAAGGTCTCAGAGGAGGTTTTGAATCGTACAATACTCTGCTCAAGTTCTCTAAGATTCTCAAATTAAATGTTCTGTGGGCAGGAACCTCTAAGCTCCCTTCCTTTTCTGTATCTCTGCACCATTGTTTTAATCAAAGACATGGCACAGCACCTTGTCCTTCAAATACAATATATGGGGGTGTACCTTTTGACTGTGCAATGTCTCCTCCTCTAACTGTAATGAACGCATCTCCCCTCAGGGAACTTTTTAATGCTTTGAAATTTTTCATTTCTGTACTTTAAGCTACGCTTCAATCTAATCAGGAAGTGAATTTCAATCCCAAATTGTTTTCGCTTGCCTTCTCCACCAATTACGCTTCACGGTTCTCCACCAATCCGTTTGAGGCTTTTCTCACCAACCAACCTATCCCAGCGCAGCTCTAGTTACGTCACACTCACACGTACAGCAGCTGACAAAGCCCTCTGGCTTGTCTTCTGCAATTCAGATGCGCACCAAACTAAATGCAAATATTGCAAGCACTAAATAAAATCAATGCACAAACTTGTCTGTTTACTACAGGTAGGAACACAATAGCTTCGGAAACCTTACTGAATTTTCTACTGCGGCTTTTAGCTCCAACAGATACTCCTTCGATCTCAGTTTCCCTGACTCGCAAGTAAAATTTGACCAGCAAATTTTACCCTCAACTGATCATCAGTTCCTCCTGGTGCACTTAGGATTCACCAAATCTTAGTCAAAACTAACACTTGCTTTTAACACACTCTGAGTTTCTCAACCACGCCCAACAGACCTAATAAACAGACAAATTACAACATAAACCAAGTATCTTCTATACTTGTAAAATACTCCAGAGTACTAGACCATGCAGGGTGCGTATACCAACAACCACGTGGTCAATTTGTGAGCACAAAGCAACACACACATGTGAAGTTTGATGAATCCCTACACACAGTCTTTGGAGTATGCAAACTCCCTAAACTACTTCATTGGAGTACGCAAACTCCCTATTTACTCCCAAACATCACATTTCACCTGCGATGTGCTTAAGCAGTGAAAGCGCAAAGCCTGTTCCATTCACACTCTCACTAGGAACACTGACAACATCTTCAAACAAGCATTGGCAAAGTCCACGGTTTTGGGAAAGTCATGGTAGGCTCTTATTGAGACATCACCCTTTACTTTCTTATCTATGACTGGGAAATCACGATAGCCTTTTAGGGAGACGTAACCATCCGTTTCTTCCCTATAACTGGAAAATTATGCTGGCCTTTCAAGGAGACGTAACCATCCGTTTTTTACCGATTTCTGGGAAATCAAGGCGGCCTCTTAAGGAGACGCAACCATCCATTTCTGCTACCAATTTCTGTGAGCACGTCTGGCCTTATTTGGTCTTTGGTAATTTATTTATAAGGGGACGCAGTAGAGGTTCGATGGACCTTTTGACTACTCTTAGAGTAATTCCACCACGTGAACAAACTTTACTCATAACCTCACCAACAGCAATATAGCATGTTTAACAAATCAACTATCAGAAACTTTGAGTCAGTAATCTTCATGCACCATGACCTTTGTGGCCATGAATAACTATGCCTTTTAATAAAGTTAGAAAGTTTATTTCCCTAGATTAACAATGTTAATATCACATAAATTAATCTCAAAACCAAATGATATCCATATACGAACAACACAAGCTGACCAAAGCGGCGGAAGAATCTCAATTTAACCAAAGCATTTATCATTAACCATTCAAGAGTTACCATACAAATTAATAACAACAATATCTGTACAATAGAGATGGCATACATCTAGATTCGACAGATGAAAAAAATCAAATCTTTGTTTGTAACGTTTGTTGTCACATGGCACGCTAACCAACCTTCCAATTAGAATAGCATGTTTGGGCTCCATGCAAAAGTAATATAGTCAAAAATAAATAAAATACATTTGGAAAACATCTAACTAGATTTCTAACAAAACAGCAGTTGGTACCTAAAGAAGGAACAAAAATCTATAACAGAAACAATAACATTTTATTATACCTCTCCTGAATGGATCAGCAAGCTGTGATTTCTTCGTCAGTTGGACATCTGTCTGGTCAGCTTCAGCAAAGGACAGTGAAAGGGATTGGCTCAGCCACGGTTGGGCTCTAAGCTAACTGAACCAACTTACAAAAGGCATCAAGTAAGAAATAGCATTAAACACAGTTAATCTTTAAGGTTAAAGTAAGGAGGAAAAAACATAAGGATCTGTTCTGCTCCTTGAACGGGACTGGAACAAGAATAGAATGAGCATTTCTGCTAAGTGTAGACGGGATCAACTAAAATCCATAAAGTATCTTCTCATGTTGCTATTGGTCAGAATATCATGTGTTCACAGTACAACCAATAAACATTAATTTCTAAATCTATAATATAACTAGTCAGTCTTTCACATGTCGATGATTGGCTCCTCTTCTCCCGTTCCCATCACCAGTTTCGTCGAGTAACTTTTTAGTTGCAATCATAGCTCCAGTCAGTGAAGCCATTGGTAAGGCCTGAGAACATTTGCTTCTCATGCATCAAGGATTCAATTGTATCCGTAGGTACTACACTACATTTCAGCAGACAGTTCTCACAAGAAAGTTTAAGACAGCAGTGTTGTAATCAGCTTAGGAGACACCGAGGTGAGCGTTTTCTGCTTTTTTATTGATATAACCAAAGTATATCCCAAGCGCCGCAATCGCGTCTGCCTGGCAGCTTCATCTCCGTCCAAACTCTCAACCGTCTCTTGTGCCGCGCGCACTCCACACAGACGCGACCGAGGCAGCTCGGGTTCGGCACGCAGCAGCGCACGCCGAACCTGGGCACAACATATTATCTCTCTTTTTTTTTTTTTTTTTACAAAAGACCACTTACAAAAATAGGAACAGAAACATAACAGCATTGGATAACCTATGCTTAACTTAACATTTAACCATTACATCAGTGTGTTCATGAAATATACTTTTTTTTAAACACGTAACACATTCTTGCTAAATACTATGATATTCCCTGAGTTTGATCGGTACCCGTTTCACACGGACAGACCTCCTCAAGGTATCGGATTCTAACAAATGATTGTCTAACACCTTGCGTTCCCGAAGAATGCCCTCTGACCCAGGGGAGTCACATCCTTCCTCACCACGGTGACTGACATCCTTAACCTTAACAACCTTCCCCATATTCCACCATTGACCCCCCTCAACCATGATGGCATTACCACATACTTTCTTCATCCTCATAGGCGAACCATAGCAGGCTTCTCCTTTCCTCACAAATGTCTGTAACTTGACACGCACCAGATCTCCAGGTTGGAAAGAGAGATTTCTTGTAGAATTCTGCAGATCATACCTAGCTTTTACCTTTTCTTGATTTTTATTTACTTTACCCCACTCCCCGTCCATATTCACAGAATCAGGAATCTTACCAGAGACTGCTCTGGCTAACCACGCTGGAAACAGTCTTGAGGTGCTACGTCTTCCTTTAAGCAGTTCAAAAGGAGAAATTTTTGTCACAGTATGTGGAGTGGTGCGATAGAACCACAACATTGAATTGACAGCTTCTTCCACATCCAGCTTACTCGCTTTGACCCATTTGATACATTCCACAACCACCCTATTCATTCTCTCTACTAAACCATTCGTTTGAGGATGGTATAGAGAACTTTTCAAATGTTCCACACCAGATTCTTTCAGAAACATTTCCATGTCATAACTCACAAACTGCACACCATTATCCGAAATCAAGGTTTCCGGAAAACCTTCCCTCCAAAAGATCTCTTTGAGAAACTGAATAGCACTACCAGCCGTAGGCTTTGCAAAAAAACGCACTTCTGGCCACTTACTGAAATAATCCATTAAAACAAAAGCATAACGCATCTGGCTGGGGAGAAAATTGAAAGGTCCAACCATATCAACCCCAACTTTGACCTAAGCCTTGTCCGGTAACGAAATGGGTTGTAATGGAGGTTTTACAATCTTCAACCCTTTTTCTGCACCATTACACACCACACACCTACCAATCACTCTTTCTACATCCTTGTCCATAGAAGGCCACCAAAAGTGTGCTCTAATACGCCTCTTAGTCATAGTGGCACCAAGATGACCCTCATGAGCATGGTCCACCAACCTTGTACGAATCTCACACGGGGAACACATTTATCATTCCTCAAAATGATACCATTTTCAATTGACAACTCATCTCCCACCTTGACATATGGCTGAACTTCAGGATTCACATTTCTTTCTTTAGGCCAGCCATTGATTATATGCTGCTTAACAATGGACAACACCTCATCGCTGCTTTCAGCTTCCCTCCACACAGTCTCCGTGCACACCTTGGATTCATCTGCATCAATTGCAGCTATGAAACAATCTTCTACATCATCCTCCCAATCAAGTTTACTTTCTTCACTTATAGGTAGACGAGATAGAAAATCTGCCGTGAAATTATCTTTCCCCGGAATATACTTGACCTGAAAGTCATACTGCAACAATTTTGTGGTGAGGCGTGCGATACGAGGAGTCGTATAGTTGATTTTATCCCCATTTAAGATGTAAACCAACGGTTTATGATCTGTTTGAATTACATATTTTCTGCCCCAAACATAACTCCTAATTTTCTCACTAGCCCAATAGCATGCTAGCAACTCTTTTTCAATCACTGAATAATTCAGTTCAGGATCACGTAAGACTCTAGAAGCATAACTAATAACCTTCTCCTCTTCTCCCAGACCTTGCTACAACACAGCACCCAAACCATACCTACTCGTATCCACCGTAATAGTACACAGTTGGCTAGGGTCGTAAGGACACAGTGGTCTAGCATCCACCAACTCTCGCTTCATCCTTTCGAAAATGGTTTGACATTCATTGTCCCATTTAAACTGAACTTTGCTTTTGAGCATATTTGACAAAACTTTCATTTTACTAGCATAGTTGGAAATGAACTTTGAGTAGTATTCACACATGCCAACAAAAGATCGTAACTCATCTTTATCTTTAGGATTAGGGGAATCTACAATCGCCTTTACTAACCCCGGACGAGGTGTAATACCTTCCCCAGACACACAATGGCCCAAAAATTCTTTTTTTTTTTTATAGAATTCACATTTTTCCTTCTTTACACAGACACCAAAGGACTGAAATTTTTTAAATACTGATCTAATTTTTTCATTGTGATCACCTAAACCCCTAGTGTGAATCAACACATCATCCTGAAAGATTAAAATACCTTGGATTTCCCCCAAAATTTTGTGCATGATGCGTTGGAAAGCTGATGCAGCAGAAGCCAACCCAAAAGGCATCCTGCAAAACTGAAAAGTGCCAAAGGGTGAATTGAAAGCAGTGTAATGGCGCAAATCCTCTTCCAGTTCAACCTGGTGATATGCAGAAGCCAGATCAATCTTTGAAAACCATACTGAGCCCCTACGCCCATCAAGTAGATCACTGATCTTGGGTAAAGGATACGAGTCTATCCATATTTCCTTATTGAGACTCCTGAGATCAACACATAAACGCAGGTCTCCACTGCGTTTACGGGCAACAACCAAAGGAGAAAGCCACAAACTGGACTCAATTGGCTCAATTACACCATTCTGTTGTAGCTTGTTCAATGCAGATTTGCAGATCTTCTCTCAAACTAAACGGTACTGACCTGACTTTATGTCTTACAGGAATGGCCCTATCCTTAACCTTTATTCTATGTTTGAATCCTGTAATCTTCCCCAAGCCCTGGGCAAAAATACCAGGAAACTCATCCACAAACGGTGTCTTGGAATCTGCACTCTCCACCACCAAAACATGCTCTTTAGTTCCAGGTTTCAGCACCATGCCAAACAGACCCTGATGATACCACCCCAAAATATTCAAACCCTTATATGCCACATAGATTTTGCCAAAAATCTTCCGACCCTTGAACTCCAAACTGTCTTCTATGTAACCTTCTAACTCAATTTTCCTGCCTTCATACGAGACCGGAGACCTATCGGGAGGGAATAACTTTCTGTCACCCCAAGTGTTATGGAACAGATCTGATGAAATCATTGTAATGCGAGCACCAGAATCCACCAATAACCGAAGCATTTTATGCCCAACCCAAATATCCACCATGGGATCTATGCATTGGTTATGTTCCTTGACCCCTAATACTTTATCTGTGACCACAACAATCATGTCCTGGAAGGCTTTTACAAAAGATTCTTCTCTATTTTCTTCTCTATTCTCTTCCCTGTCCTCCACAATGCACGTGACATTAGCTTGCTTATTATTAGTGGATTGACAGACTCTAGCAAAGTGACCAGTTTTACCACATTTTCTACACGTAAGATTTTTCGCAGGACAAGGCTTGCCATCTTTAAAATGAGGCATGTTTCCACATCTAAAACAGATATTCGAAGATCTAAAAAAAGGATTGTCACTTTTCTTCATATCAGCATTCTTTGCTGCACCCCTTTTTGCAACAACATTGACATGAAGAGGATCCGAGTCCTTCACAGTAGAGCTGGAAGAAAGTTCCATCAACGAGATCTGGGCAAGCTCTACGCTTTTGGCTACTTTGATAGTTTCATCCAACGTTGGATTACCCATGGTGAGTAATTTCTGCTGAATATGTTTATTTGAACAATGACCAATGAACTGGTCCCTTATAAGTTGATCTTGAAAATCCCGAAATTCACACTTGGAAGCCAGTTGTCTTAGAGCACTGACATATGCATCAACATCCTCGCTATGAAATTGCTGACGCTTGAAGAATTTGTGCTGCAAGACTACTAAACTAGGTAAAACATCAAATCTTGTGGACAACTTTTTGGTAGTCATCAAATATTCATCCAGTTCTTCTTCATCCGATTGCGGTAGCTCAGGTAAGTGTTTGAAAATCTCTCTCCCTTCATATCCCAATGAATGTAAAAGCAAACATTTCTTTCTTTCTGGGCGAAAACGAGAGGATCCTATGGCACCCAGATAGGTTTCAAAGCCATCAAACCACTGTCTCCATGGAATAGGAGGAGCACCAGGAGTTTCCAAGAACGGTGGTGGGGGATTGACCTACTGCATCACTTAAGACCAGACGTGACGTACCAAGTCAATGTGCTGTACACAACGTAGCAACAAAATAAAACTGGTGATATATTTGAGTAAATGTTCATGCCAGAAGTACTTCCAAGATGGCGGCTGAAATGGCCATTTCAAGCAGAAGTAAGTATACGTTCTATATCCCCAACATAACTCGCAGAATCACAAACCTCCTGAAGAACATGCCCAGTACACGCCTGTTTTCTTCTGAAAATTGCTGTGGAGGACGCTCCTCCCGAAGACAGTGAAGGGTATGGTGTCAAACTCTTCACAATGACCGCGTGGTCCAAAACCAGCTCGTCGCCACAAAGTTAATGTTGTAATCAGCTTAGGAGACACCGAGGTGAGCGTTTTCTGCTTTTTTTATTGATATAACCAAAGTATATCCCAAGCGCCGCAGTCGCGTCTGCCCGGCAGCTTCGCCTCCGTCCAAACTCTCAACCGTCTCTTGTGCCGCACGCACTCCACACAGACGCGACCGAGGCAGCTCGGGTTCGGCACGCAGCAGCGCGCGCCGAACCTGGGCACAACAAGCACCTTGTTTAAAATTGCAAGGTTACAAATCTATTTGGTCAGCACTGTGTGAACAATTAATACGTGTTAATTCTCTGCTTTTACAAAAAACATTTACAAACATTTATTTTATGCCATGAAGTTTAGCATGAGGCTCTGTCAACTAGGACCAAAATCTCATAATTACTCAACGCCTAATATATTTAAGCAAATACATATCATTAATACATTAGAATGATCCACAAATACATTTTATTCTACATGTGCACATTAATATCAGTTCTTTATTAATGTCATACATGTTATGGTGGGCACTTCAGTGGGCACATTTTCCAGGACACTCGATTTTCTCTGTGTTAGCATAATTCCTGTAAATTCTTACCTATTAATCAATGCAAATTTATTAGTAATGAATTCAGCTTTCACAGTAGCAGTAAGAAGCAGTAAAGGGGTTTTAGTATTCAGCAATAGGTCAATGTAAGGAAGAGTGAGGTGTTTTTAGGGATCATAGCTGGGTAGAGATAATGAGTAGTAAGGAGTTTTTGAGAATGAGGAATGGGTAGTGAATAGGGCTAATGAGATGATTATGGTATGAGGTTGCAAAGAGGGTTTAGGGTTCATGGGTGGGTGATGTAAAGGGGTGCAAATGTATTTTTTAGGGTGTAGGGATGGGCAGTGCAGAGGGGTGGTAAGATGCTTTTAGTGTCCAGTGATTCGTAGTGGCAAGGAGAGGGAAATGGCTCGTAGGTTACAGGGATAGAGAGCGGTAAGGGTTTGTTATGGTTTTTTAGAGTTCCTGGGTGGTAGAGCATGAGGTCAAAGGGGGTTTTAGGTTTCAGGAGTGGGTCAGGTTCAGCGATAGTAAGGGATTTTTAGAACTCCTGAAGAAGTAGCGTTAAGGAGTAGTAAGGTATTTTTTGGGTTTGGGAAAAAGTGGTGCTAAGGAGTAGTAAAAATGTGTTGATATATATATATATATATATATATATATATATATATATATATACACACACACACATATAGATATATATGTATGTATTTGTAGGTTTTATAGGTATATATATATATATATATGTGTGTATATAGATAGATAGATAGATAGATAGATAGATAGATAGATAGATAGATATAGATAGATAGATATATAGGTATGTGTGTATTTGTATGTGAAATAATATGTTGTAATGGTGCTGCAGGTGTGGTAACAGTAAATGTAATTGAAGTATGTAAACGCATTGTCAGTGCAATTATTGTTGTGTGCATATGTTGTGTATGCATAGTCCGGTCTTGTGTGGTGCTGCTTTGCATTATAGTCTCAGTAGGAGAGAGGTGACATTTAGCCACGGTACTGATGCCAAGCATTCAAAAGAGGCTGAATTCACTGTGACCCTCTTATTTACGTTTACTTATGGCAGCTTCAGCATCCCGATGCTGCAGCATTGGCCCCCTGCTTTTTGTGACCACACTGTCTTCAATTGTCCCCTGTACTGTATGTGGAAGTGGGTGGGCGTTTGAAATCTCGAGCCTGGCTCCAGTCAGATCCCCATCTCTCGCTCAGCTTGGGGGTCCTCAAGATCCCTCAAGAACAACATGATCTCAGCCTGACCATGTAAAAACCATCATTGTGAAACACACGCCCAGAATCTTTGTCTATTGACACTATTTGACCAATAGAAAATGCATCCATGTTGGTGCTTTTTAGAGTTTTAGCAAAATTTTGTTTTTTACGGGCAGTGAAAACCAGCATTATGTTAAAACTAAAGAAATGCAACACAAACGTATTGCCTTTTTGCACGCCTGATTAATAAACAATGTGCCTGTGTTGGTGTTTCTTATAATTTTAACACAAAGGGGGTTATTACAACTTTGGAGGAGGTGTTAATCTGTCCCAAAAGTGACGGTAAAGTGACGGATATACCAGCAGCCGTATTACGAGTCCATTATATCCTATGGAACTCGTAATATGGCTGGTGGTATATCCGTCATATTTGGGACGGATTAACACCTCCTCCAAAGTTGTAATAACCCCCTAAGTTTCTTTTCAAAGGCTGTGAAAACCATCATTGTGGTAAAACTCCAAAAACATAATCAACACCTTTGGGCCGCCTCCAATATCTTCGCATCGGAAACAAAAACAGAGGGAGGGAGGAGACGAAGCACTATGCTGGTATTTTCCCCCCTTATCAGTACATAATTTAAACAGAAAATAGAAGAAGAAAGCATTTCAGAATATGCTCTAGAGCTGCCCTAATGATCCCTGTGAATAAAAAACAGAAAGGTCATGTTACAAATGAAAATAGACTTTATAGGACGTTCTCATTGGAAAGGTGGCAACTCCTGGAAGCTGTTTGAAAGGGATGCTAGGTGGAATGTGACTTCTCAGTTATGCCCTTGACCCACCACCCCCTCGGTTCTAGACAGTGTGAACATTGTCAGTGATGGGCCTCAACATGGAAATCAGATTTATCCTGAAGGAACTGATAGACAAAAGAAATACCAGCCTTCACAGAGCACTTGACCCAGCAGGAAACCTAAATAGGATATAACAGGCCAGCCATAGTTCTCCTGCGTCACCAGCACATCCAGATACTGGAAGTATGTATTCAACAACCCCTCCACTGGTGCAACTGAAATGGAAGTGGGGTGTTGGAAGTTGGGAGGGGACAAGGACTGGGATGAAGGTGCACCTCCCTTTAACCCTACACCTTTCTCCTAGTTGCTCTCCATTTTGTCATGTTGTGCCTGCTGATTCGTACTTGGGAATCTACAATTATTCCAGAACCCAGTCTTTCTTGGCTTTTCCCATAAATTTTCTTGCTCGCTCACTCTGACTGTATGTGCTCCAAGAAGTTACACCAGAGGCCGGGTAAACTACAAACTTCTGTTAGCCACTGGCTATCTTGAGTCTTTTTATTTTTTTATTTTTATTTTATTTGGTCTAGAGTTAGACTATTAAAAAGCATAAAAACAAACCATACATCCAGAGAAAAACAGAAATACAGTTGATACACTCCTTGTCCAACAGACCAAATGTTAAAAATGGTTCTCCTTAGTTGATGGCTCCTAGCTTATTGGATACCATCCACCAAGGCAATTAAAAAAAAAAAAACAGATAATATACTGTATCTTTTCTAAAATTACCTATATAAAAAAAAACAGTTCTAAAACAATTTGTACATAACCAGTGGTTCGTAGTACTCCATAGAATATTTCATACTTATAAGAAATTAAGAAACCAGACATTTAAAAGGGTAGCATAAAATTAACCTCAGTTCTTGAATAAAATATTCCCAAGAAAAAAATAAGGACCTTACCATTTACAAGGAGCTATACGCTACGCTGTTAAAAATCAGGTATGTAAAAAAAAAAACAGTAAAATACACAGACATGGATAGAATCTAATGTCATAGGTGAGCCGACCCAAATAATCAGGTTTAAGTTCCCTAATCATCTAAAATCCTCGTCCACTAACTGCTGGTCCTCTCCTCAGTAATTAGACTAAGATCTGGAAAAGTCCTGCTACGAATTGACCATGCTGCTGACAGATATTTGGAGACAGACCCTACTATCAACGTGGAATTATCATATTTACATAGCCTATAAGTGGCGGTTCGATCATGCAGTAGCAGTACTGTGAACAAGGGGATAATCCACTTTCCTCTAGGGCGTTTATACAAGGGGCAGAAAAATAAAACATGCTCAGGAGTTTCCTTACATAGATGGCAGTTTATGCATTTATCAGACATGGGACTATTGGTCGACCAACGGGCCGTATAGCTGTTGGTTGCCAGTGTCCATATCTGAACTGAAGGAATAAGGCTCGGGCACGTGCTGGTATAGGGAGATCCAAAAAATGTCGGGCCGGGGTTCGTGTTTGACCCGCAGAAACTCTGTTGTCAGCCGACCTAGCCCAGTGCGGTGGAAGCACTCATCATAAATTGTTCCCCAATGTCGCTTTTTGATCAACAATCTAGCATTAGCAGGGATTGTCTCAGGACTCTCCCAATAATGGGGGAAGCCCAGCTTAACCCAGGATGATTTCATCTCCCTCAACCAACTAACTTTTGCCCATCCCTGTGAAGGTGGTATAAGATCTTTGATTGCTGTCCTAAAAGGCTCAAGTTCTTCGATTTTCCATAGTTGAACCCAATATAAAAGTGGCCTTAGAGTTGCTGTATCTTTGATGCTATTTATACCCAGGTCTAATCTTAGAGGGATCATAGGTGTGCCCTTCCCTAGTCTAGATATGTGCCTGAAAAAGTTGTTTTCTTTGGTTTGGAGAATATCCAATTGTCTGTATGAACCCCAGAGTTTCGCTCCGTACAGGGCTGCAGCACGGATTTGGACTTTATAAATTTCCGAAATAGGGACCAGGGGCGGGGGGCTGCTGTGGTGTTAGCCTTTCGTTCTAGCACTCCACCTCTTTGGCTGATAATAACTGCCCCTTTTCTTATGGCTGCATCCCAAGTACCCTTATCCGATAATCTAATTCCCAGATAATCATACTCCGTTACCCTCTCCAAAAGGACTGAATCCATTGTTATGTTTGCTTTTATCTTCTTATTCAAGGTGCTATATACCATAAATTTTGTTTTCTTGGCATTAATGTCCAGCCCATAATCTCTACAAAATACACAGAACTGATTAACCAGATTTTGGATTCCCGTAGATGTTTTGGCCAGCAGGATAGTGTCATCCACATAGAGCAGGCATGGCACTTTGTCCCAGCCAACTTAGGGGAATCGTTGGTGCAGTTTGCTAGATAATTGATACAATTATTTATGTATAGGAGGAAAAGGGTAGGGGCTAAGACACAACCCTGTCTAACTCCTCTTTCAATGGCGACTGGATCGGTTAAATCGCCGTCCTTACCACTCCTAATTTGTGCGTAGGTATACTCATGTAGTCGGACCATAAGTTTCAGAAGACCATTGGGGATGCCCATATCGGCTAATGTCAGCCATGGCTGGTTCCTGGGGACCAAATCGAATGCAGCTCTAAGATCAATAAAGACACAAACAGGTTACCCCCTCCTACTTCCACGGTCTTCCATTTGATTGTCAAAAATCTTAGAACTTGATCTATGGTGCTGACTGCTGGCCTTAACCCGGCTTGCAAATTAGAGATAGCATCAGTTTCTAGGATCCATTCTTCAAGATGAGACAGGATTTGCTTTGCAAAGATTTTTTGAAAGTTGTCAAGTAGGGAGATTGGACGATAGTTGGCAGGATCAGAGGGACTGCCTTTTTTAAAAATGGGAACTATCTCCGCTCCCTTCCAGGAGCTCGGAACAGGTGCTCCTGCAGCAACTGCATTAGAAACCAAGTTCAAGTATGTGGCCCATGTATCCGGGTTTGACTTGTACAGGTCACCTGGAATTTTATCGAGACCTGGGGCCTTTCCCCATTTCAGTGAAACAATTGCAGCCTTAGTTTCTGCGAGAGTAAATTTAGTTGGGGGGGCCTCGGAGGACATAATATGGTTAAGTTCCCCAGTAATAACATCTGTAGGCCCTGAGTATAATTGGCCAAAGTGATCTGTTCACTCTACGGGGAGTATTGAGGAGCCAGGCAGACGGCTAGGTTCCCCGCTGGCGTCGGCCATCAGTTTCCAGAATCTCGAGTTGTCATTACCTTTTGCAGACTCCACAAGTGAAACCCATCTAGACTCATCCCATCCCCTGCGGGCCCTGCTAAGTGCCTGTTTATATTCTTTCCTTGCTTGCCTAATAGACTCTGACTAACCCCCTCTTAGGGCTCTGAGTAGTTTATGCTGTGCTTCCCTGCATGCAACACTAAAGCACCTTGCATTACACTTCTTTTTTGATTTACTGGCAAATTCTTTAGTAAAAAGTTGTTTTAGGGAATTAAATAATTGTGTATGGGCTACTAGAAGCCCTTCAACATCTTCTGAAAGCAGGGACATGCACTCCATTTGATCAGCCAACAGGGTGTACAAAGTTGTCATAGTGCCTATGTCGATGTTTACAAATTCCCATTTGACATTCCGTCTGTTATTTGTCAGTGCAAGTTGTTGTTCATAGATCTTAGGACAGGGGGCTTCGAGTCAAGGTAATAAACCCCTGACAGATAAGATCAGTGGCTCGTGATCACTTTCCTCATGTTCTAAAATCTTCATATCAGCCATGTGACCCCACAACCGAATGTCAAGCAAAATATAATCTATCTGGCTCTTCTGGGCTCCACGCCTGAATGTGGGATGAAGATCAACATCCGAGCGGGAACAACCATTACAGGCCCGAAGACCATGTGCCAGTGTGATGTCCACGACTTGGTGTGTTAATCTGTTCATTCTCGGTCTTTTGCATGACACCAATTGAGGGATGCCCCAGTATGCGTCCTGTTCTTTATATAGTTCCTGGGCCAGCGAGTAGGGCTCAAAGGTAACATTAAAATCCCCTGCAATAAGAATATGATGGGAAGAGGTTTTGCAGGAGAGAAAACTATCCAAAATAGCCAGGGCGTCTGACTCGTATTTACTGCCCAGGCTCCTATTGTAGATGTTAATTATTAGGAGCGGTTTCTCCTTAAGGGATGATATGATCAGACCCATCAGATCGGGACAGCCCATATCTACTGCTTCAACCCGACATTTGAGGGAGCAGCTGAGCCATATGAGCAGCCCGCCTGATGGTCTCCCGGAGGACACCTTGGATGCTGGGACCCAATAACTTTTGAAGCCAATTCTGTATTTAGGCTCCAACGCCCACGTTTCTTGAAAAAGGCATATTTTGTGTTTGTCTATAAATTTGCCCCATTCAGTGATACCTATTTTATTCTCCAGCCCTGCGACGTTCCAGCTAAGAACTGTGACTGAACCATCTGTTCTGCCTTGTGGGGTTTTAACCGTCAAACACCTTCTAGCGAGTGAAGTGCCATGGGAAGGTTTCATACCCCTCTCAATCGTAGCTGGACTAGCCTTCATTAAAGTTTCCGCTGTATTGTCGCCCGAAGAGTTACTCGCCCCACTTAAGACGGGGCCTGGCATAGTCAGTTCAGGTGCCCAGACCGATTTGGTAGACCCACGGTTGTTGGAACCTAATAATTCCAGGGCTGGGATACTCTCATGAGCCACGCCCTCCTTACTGGCTCCCCAAGTACAGATCTCCCTAATCTGACCACATAGGGAAGGAGGGAGGCTATTTTCCGTCCTAGAGAGTTCTGTCTGGGCTGGTGAAAAAAATGGTGTGGGGTCTCTGATATCTACAAAAAAGATCTGATCAATCTCAGGACTATTTGTACCTGTTCCTTGTGTTCCACTAGTTCTTATCCCAATTTCTAGTTCTTTGAGGCTTAGGTGGACCATAGGCGGGGCTATCTTTTAGTCAATCAATTTCGGAAAGAGAAGGTAAAAGGGGGCTGCATTATCTCTGAGGGACAAACTGCTTCTGGAAACTAGTGTGACCACTGGGTGGCAATGACACCCCCTTACTAGCTGATGTAATTGTGCGAGGATAGAATGCATGGAGTCTACACAAAGAAACTTCTTCTCCTAGAGGGTTGGATTTGGACACATTTGAGGAGAGCTGCTGAACGAGGGTGGGTGAATCAAAGTTGATAACAATACAATCCCCCGTACCGGGGTCCTTGATTGGACCCACCCAACCCACCCTCCTCACCATTATTATTGAGGATACCATATGAAATGGAAATCTGGCATTGCTGTGTAACCAATGTATAACCTTGTTTTTCAGTTCTATATAAGATTCAGAAAAGTTGGGTTTAAGTTTAGGGACACTCGTGATAACAAGGACATATGGGCAAGATTCCGGCGGTAGGTGTAGAATTCCCAGGTTAGTTCCTTCATCCCTAAACATCCGATCCAAAGATGGATAGTTCTGATCTGGAATGACTTTATAGGTTTTCGTTCTCATAATGGTGGAAGGAGCAGCCCCTCTATTCCCCCTCGATAGGGAAATGGCGGTTTTGGGACCCTTGTCCTTTGAGGCAATGGCCAGCCTGCCAGTTAAAGCCATCTCTGGTTGATACCGAAGATCCGTTTCGTTCATTGGAGGATTGTGATCCATACCCAGAGGTGAGGGAAGGTTACTGGCGCTATTGTCCAGGGGGCTCGAGGGAAGAATTTGGCAGGGGAGCTGGAGGTCCAGTGGGGGGGGGTGTAGCCAACTGCTTGGACTCGATGAGACCTCCCAGTTTCTCCTCAATGGCTTGTAGGCGAGCTACTATAGGGTGTAACCTCTTAGAAAACTCATTTTTAATGTGTTCTATTATATAGTCAATTGCTGGACGATCATCAATAGGTGCATGAGCTAATGAGTGACCCTTACTCCGGGTTGATACATTTGGCACAGCATAATTGGGGGAGCTCTGGATACGGGCCCGTTTGTTCCTTAGACTTACCTCACCTCGTTTTATTTTGCCCTTTATATTGTGCTCTGGATTAGGTATGGACCTATCTAGAAGCGGCTGTGTCAAAACCGGTGGCTGGGTGGGATTTTCCTGGATCTCCTCAGTAGACTCTTGAGAGATTGGAGGTGAAATAGCCGGAGCAGACTGAAAATCGGGTGGGTGAAGGGATTGTATTGGAGCTTGCAATGCGGGTAAAGGTGGGCAATTAGCTGCCATCGATGGGGGGGCAGTTAGACGGCGCTCCACCAGTTCAATTTCCTGTTCTAATGCTCCGACCGCTTTCTGGAGAAATCCATCTAAGGTCTTATTGTTACCGGCCTTTTCCTTCTGCCCATCTTGTATTCTTAAGTTCCCTTTAACAGACGGATGTTTTTTTGTTTTTTTTTAAACTCCTCGGCCAGTCTTTTGCTATGGGCACTTGCCTCCCCTGTTCGCGCCCTGTTTGCACCCCACTGGGGCCTTGTTTGGAGGGCTGAAGTGACAAGAAGGAAAATACAGCTCACCTATAGCGATAAATTGTCCTCGCGTCCGCGGTGGGTTCAACCGCTGGTCACCAACCCCAAACACCAAGAGAAAAATAGTATGACTGGGTCTCCTCCGGGCTCCACCGGGGGCACAAAAGATCTTGCAGCCACCTTCAAGAGCGTTAATTTAGTACTCTCGGGTAATATCCTTGCTATTTGGGAGCTTGTAAAGTGAGTACTATGTTCGTGATGAGGGTCTCGGAGGGGTGGCCCAGCCTCTGCCAGCCGCTGAGGGCGCGCCCTTGGCCCGGGCGCGTCCCGCGCCCGTCCCGCGAGGCGGGAGCGCTAGGCAAAGTTTAAAGGGCTCCTGCCCTTCGTAATGATGGTGCCGCCTCCTCCCGCTGTGATCGCGAGGCGGGAGCGCTAGGCAAAGTTTAAAGGGCTCTTGCCCTTCATAATGATGGGGCCACCTCCTCCCGCTGTGATCGCGCGTCCCACGAGGCGGGAGCGCTAGGCAAAGTTTAAAGGGCTCCTGCCCTTCGTAATGATGTTGCCGCCTCCTCCTGCTGTGATCGCGCGTCCCGCAAGGCGGGAGCGCTAGGCAAATTTAAAGGGCTCCTGCCCTTCGTAATGATGGTACCGCCTCCTCCCGCTGTGATCGCGACTATCTTGAGTCAAATGGCGTGTCTCTGGGCATGCCAGAGTTGCAGAATAAAAAGAAACAGTGAATATATCGAACCTATTGTATTGAAAGACATATCCCACTTAAAGGAACACTTCAAAGGCAGAATAGTGCAGACAGCTTTGCCGAAACATGGCCAGAGAAATGCCCAATTAAACTATTTACACTTTCATGCGAAAAATGTGGTCTAAGGGCTTGGACTCCACAGCAACAAGGTCGTCATGCAACAACAAACCAACCACCACCGTTTCTATTCAGACTCACTTTCTTGCTGTAATCGCCATGCCTTTTCTAGTGTCTTACTTAGAATGCTTGTATTAACAAGCACAGCTAGGGAAACAATGTTAATCATTTTTCATAACATATTACAGAGACAAAAAAGAAAAAAGTTTCGGGTTAGAACGAAAAGGGTTAACTGTGCGTTATGTTTTGTGTCAGCAAATCTTCAATGATCATATTCTTGTTTGATCGTAGTAATTACATCTCTCAAGCATATCACACTGAACGACAGGAAGTGACAATCTAAATATGTTAAGAACATTTATGCTTATGCAATTTATTTGAATTAATGTACAATGAAATAATCCTTTTAAACCAAATTTGTCTGTCTGTGAGTCCTTCATTTGGGGGCATATTTATACTCTGTTTGCGCCGGATTTGCGTCGTTTTTTTTACGCAAATCTGACGCAAAGCTAACTCCATATTAATACTTTGGCGTTAGACCCATCTAGCGCCAAAGATCTTGGAGTTTGCGTCATTTTTTAGCGTGGACACCTACCTTGCGTTAATGATATGCAAGGTAGGCGTTCCCTTCTAAAAAATTACTCTAAGGCATGTGCGCCTTATTTAAACTCCCGTGCAAAAATGACGCACAGGAGTGGGCGGACCTTAAAAAATGACATCCAGCCGCTTTTGCGTAATTTTTTAACGCCTGGTCAGGGCAGGCGTTAAGGGACCTGTGGGCTCGGAAGGAGCCCAGAGGTGCCCTCCCATGCCCCCAGGGACACCCCCTGCCACCCTTGCCCACCCCAGGAGGACGCCCAAGGATGGAGGGACCCATCCCAGGGAACTTAAGGTAAGTTCAGGTAAGTATTTTTTTTTTTTTTTGTGGCATAGGGGGGCCTGATTTGTGCCCCCCTACATGCCACTATGCCCAATGACCATGCCCAGGGGACATAAGTCCCCTGGGCATGGCCATTGGGCAAGGGGGCATGACTCCTGTCTGTGCTAAGACAGGAGTCATTTCAATGGGGGTTGGGAGTCAAAAAAAATGGCGCAAATCGGGTTGAGGCCAATATTTTACCTCAGACCTGACTTGCCCCATTTTTTTACGCCCAAGCTCCATTTTCCCCTACGCCGGCGCTGCCTGGTGTGGGTCATTTTTTTTGACGCACACCAGTCAGCTGCGCCGGCTAACGTCATTCAATAAATAAGGCGCCCGCATGGTGCTTTGGAATGGCGTTAGCCGGCGTTAAAATTTTTGACGCACAACTGCGTTGGCGCAGTTGTGCGTCAAAAAGTATAAATATGGCCCTTGCTATTTTCTCAAGGTGTGTGGCATACAAATTGACTCCATCTTTTCCTATGGGTTACATCCCCATTTAAGGACAGTGAAAAGGTGAATAACTAGCAACACGGGACAGTTGTCATGCAGATTTACCTGAAGATCTTCAGCAAAAACATGTAAAAGTGATGTGCGTGAAGTAAAGGAGTCAGCAGACAAGACTACTGTAGTTGGTACTGTGTATAATGACAAGATCAAACACAGTACTTTGATAAAAGTTTTATTCTTTTGCCAAAATCATTGACAATTTAGGAACAAGTTCAGGTGTGTAACATTCACTTAATTACCAATAGGTTTCATGCTGCATATCCATCTTAATTTAGACAATGAATGTGCACCCTAAAATGGGGGCATCTCACAGTGTACCCGAGGATTTGATGTAGCAATGTGGGATGACCAAGTCGGTGTTGCAAATCGTTGAAATAGTAACCAAGGATGTAATTGCTCTATTTATGAAAATCTGCTCTCTAAGGGCCAGATTTACAAGGCCCCAGCGCCACCAGAGCGTCACTTTTTGCAAAGTTCTAGTGGCGCTAACCACTTTTCCATATTTACAAGGCAGTGTAACGCCACTTTTTGTGGCTTTGCGTCTCCTTGTAAATATGGGCCACTCCGACGCATTTTTCTGTGTCGAAGGGGCATGCAATAGCTGTTGCAGTGGGCGTTCCCCCGCAACACCCATTGCTTTTGACGCTGCCCCAGGTTTACAAGAATTCGTAAATCTGAGGTAGAGCCAATGTTTAACGCCACAGGAGGAGTAGCGTTAGTATGGCACAACGAGAAGGAATATTTTTATTGCTCCTCGTTTTTGGCTTTTTCTAAGTGTGCTGCATTCTGCAGCTCACATAGAAGAAGCAAATAGCCATGGATGATTGTTTATGTGCAGGAAAAGACACCTTCCTGCACATAAACAATCACACCCCTCAATGCCGACACATTTGCACTATTGTACAAGGATGCCGTGCGTTGGCGCAGACTGCTTAATTTAGCGCCGGCGCAGGTGGAAACGCAGGGGTGTGCCGTATTCTTGTACATAAGGTGCATCCCTGTGTTTCAAAACTGGCACGGCATTGCTAATTTTGGCGCAGTACCACGCTTCACCAGTTTCTTGTAAATCTGGCTCTTAGTTTTAGGGAATTTGAGCAAATATGTGTACAATCAACCAGCCTGTCACATTTGATAATAATAGAATACTGGCTGAAGAGAATGTAATACTGCCACGTCCTTTGGGAACCTTAAGTCGTATTGCAGATCATTCCACTTACTATACACAACTTACACATGAATGGCACAAAAATATTGCTATGAGATTCAACCTGGTATTACTGTTGTCCAATGGAAAGAGTCAGTGCATAGGATAAAGATAGCCAGTCACAAACTTTACCAGTGTTGGTGGGATTTTGCATGCATGACCCAGGAAGGACTGACACTATGGCTCGGTAGTGCAGCTGAAAACTGAGCTCATGAAGTCTCATCCCCCTTAGTTTCACCTACGACAACAAGTTTGTGGTCACAGTACATGCATGTGTGCATTGCACACCAGTGGCAGGTGATATGTCCCATCCTTTCCCAACTGGGTATTAAATAACATGACCAACTAGGTCAACTAAAAATGCAATCAATGAGTACACACTTTTACCAAACATTGGCCCTCATTATGACATTGGCAGTGAATCCCACTTATCGCCATACTGACTGCCACCAACATACCGTCACCGCGGCAGATATCCGCTTACCATATTATGACACACACATACCAATCCGACACTATACAGCCACACACACAAATCCACCAGCCCAAAGGGCAGTGATAAAGTGCTGGTATCAAAACCCACACTGTTACCCTAACAGAACTACACCCACAACATTATGACCCACAAATCACCACGGCGGACATTCAATGGCGGTAAACAATTGGCTGTACATACCGCTGTGCTCAAAATACACACATACAAAACAACACTACATTGGACAATTCAAACTACACTCACCTGACACCGATAAACACACCCAGACACCAACAACACTATAAAACACCCACCCACATTTCCCTCAACCCTTTACAACTACAATTGCCACCAGAGAGAGACAGCAAGAGCCTCCACACAACCAGAGCCACATACCACCATCACCTATACACCACCCACGCACCCTACATCACACACCCCTACACATCACCCTACACATCCTCACCCACACCACTCACACTACACCCATGGCACTACAACAACACCCCAGATTTACACACAGAAACAATAACACTGCATTTACATCCCCACAGGTATCCCAGCCAATGTCACTGGAGAAGAGGTGCCAGCAACGTGCAGCATGTATGCCGGTCCAAGTCTATGCTAATGGGGATGGGAAGGTGCATGGTGGGCCATGAGTGTAACAGGCAGGACGGTCTGACTAATACTTTTCCCTGTGTCTATTTCCTCTGCAGGCCAGCGCCCATCAAAAGAAGGGTATACGGCGTGCCATCGGCAAGGACGTGCTGACCCTCGGGGTCTACGGCGGGCGGAGTACCCACTGTCGGAAACGGTGGGAGGACCAGAGACACTGGGCATGGAAGACCACAGAGGTCCAGCTGGGGATGGCCCCCCAACAAGGAAGGGGTGCCCGTCGAACCCTGATCCCCCTGATGGCCCGCATACTGGCGGTGGCCTATCGGAAGCTGGATGGGTGCTTGGGGGCATCACAGCAGCAACAAGGGGGTGAGTACAGTGCCCTTCATTACTACATACGCCTGGTGGGGTGGTATCCGGGTGGGGGATGTGTGCCTGTGGGTGCCCCTAGGCCAGACCTGACATTGTAAAGTAGGTCCCATGTTGGGCAGGGTTCTGATGTGAAATTTCTCCAACCTAGCTAGTAAGCATCTACTACTGGGCATGGGGGTGTGGATCCCAGGTATGCTGCATTTGGCGGTATGTGTCCCTCCCCATGGCCTGGTGACTAGCAATGTAACTGGTAGTGCATTGCCTAGTGCGTAGGGCTGCTCCCTGTGTGTGAGTGTGTTGTGTACGCCAACAGTGATGTTGGTGCCGCCATTGACCAAGTGTATCCTTTCTCTCTCTCCTCCTTTTTTTGTTTTGTCACCCTGTCCTTATGTGCATTAGCATCATTTGGAGGAGGAGCAGAGGCACCGGCGACGGAGGGAGCTGCATCCCACAGGACCCAGGCGGCCGAGTCCACCGACGGTGAGAGCACCAGTGGGACGGAGGGCAAGGGAAGCACCACGGCGGAGACTGGAGGGGACAGTTCGGACATGGACACCTCCTCCGATGGAAGCTCCCTGGTGGTGGTGGACATCTCTGTGCCCACCCTAGCTACAGCCGCCACCCTCCATACCAGCACAGTCCTCTCAGCAGCCCCTCAGAGAGTTGCCCGTGCCCGTGACCTCAGGCTCTGCCCCAATTAGCCCTGCTGCCCTGAGTGAGGAGGCTATTGACCTCCTGAGATCCATCTCTGTTGGGCAGTCAACCATTGGGAATGCCATCCAGGGGCTGGCAGCCCAAATGCAACAGTCCAGTGCATTTCTGGAGGGCATTCACACTGGCTTGGCGGCCCATCAGCTATCAATCCAGGCTCCCGCCTCCTCTCTGATGGCAGCCATTGTCCCTGTTTCCACCCTTCCCTCTCCAACTTCCTCTTCCCAGTCCCATTCCCCTCAACCCCAACCTATCCCAAGCACAGAGGCAGACGAGCCAGCACCCAGGACAACACGCAAAAGTGGACATGGCAAACACAAGCACCACACTTCATCCCACAGGCACTCACACAAACACCTTCCAGATGCAGACATACCAACATCCACTGCCTCCACTGTGGCCCCCTCCTCCTCGTCCTACACCTCCCTGCCAGTTGAGTCTACACTCACGCCTGCATGCACTACATCCTCATCCACTACCACCATCACCAGCACACCTATCAGAGCACACACTTCACTGGCAGTCACCACCCCAACATCCATGCACATGCCCCCTGTGTCCTCTCCCACTGTGTCTGTACCCCCCTTCTCCCAAAGTACACAAACGCAAACACCCAACAGTCATCCACCTCACAACAGCATCAAGACCATACACCTGCACCCAAACACAGCAGACTGACATCTCCTACAACCACTCCCTCTTCCTCCACCCCCAAACCTTCTCCCTCTTCCCGCCCCAAAGTCCCTATGAAGCCTTTCCTCTCCACCGTTGACCTCTTCCCTACCCCTCCTCCCCCGGCCTTCACGTCAGGCAAAGGTAGTCAAAACCCAGGCAAGCACCTCAGCCACCCAGTCCACGGGCACAGTAGTGTCCCCAGCAACTCCAGGTGGGAAAGGATCCCGGGCACCAGCCAGCCAGACAGAAAGGGTGCCTGCCTCAAGTGCTGCAAGGAAGGGCAAGGAGCCACCCCCAGCTGCTGCAAGGTATGACAAGGAGCTACCCCCAGCTGCTGGCAGGAAGGGCAAGGGGCCTGCACCAGCAGGCATTAAGGACAGGGGGCCTAGTGCTGGGACTCTGTCAGAGCCCCCACCACCAACCATGGTTGTGCAGTTGTCCGAGGATGCAGGGGATGGGCAGGAGCTTCTCCCCACCACTACCAGCAGCACCAGAGGGCAGCCATCCGAGGCTGCAGGAGATGGGCAGGAACTTCCCCGCACCACCACCACCAGCTCCGCCAGCAGCACTGCCATCAGCACCACCACCAACAGCAGCAGCACCAGTGGGCAGCCGTTCGAGGCTGCAGGGTATGGGCTAGAGCCTCCCCCCACCACTACCAGCAGCAGCAGCACCACCACCACTGCCACCACTGAACAGCCGTCACCACCAGCGGACATTCTGTGGGCCTGCGTCCATGGGCTGTTGTGCAGCTTGCCCCCTGCAAATCCTGTGGGTATGACACCCACCTGAGAGACTGTGACCTTGCACTCCCCAAGATCTGCATCACTGGGCACAATGCCCACTCCAGAACCAGTGGAGATGCCATCCACTTACCCCATCCTCCCCAGGATGAAGATCACTGGGCACAATGCCCCCTCCAGAACCAGTAGAGAAGCCATCCACTTGAGAGACTGTGGCCTATCACTCCCCAGGACCAAGCACAGGGCATGTTGCTCCTTCCAGAGCATGTGGGCAAGTCACCCACTTGAGAGACTGTGGCCTTGCACTCCCCAGGACGAAGCACAGGGCATGATGCCCCCTCCAGGACCAGTGGCGTTGTACCATCTGCCAGTTGAGGTGCCCCCCAGTCCCCCAGAGGTGCCTGCCTATTTTCGAACTGATGCCCCTGCAGTGTTCTCTCCGTATTGTTGCAGGAGTAAAGTGGGGCCTTGGACTTTGTTATGTGGCCCTGTGGCCCACGAACATTGAGGACCGGGCAGTGTCCCTTCATTTGTAAAATATGTATATATTTTTTTATTATTTTTTATGTTTTATTATTTTTATATTTGAATGCACATATTGCTACTATATTTATCTTATTACACTCACTTTTATCTATTGGAGTTGTCCTTGCATTGTTCCTGAGGGGTTCAGGGTAAATATGTTATGTTGCTGCATCTGCTTGTGTGTATGGTGTTGGGGTGGGGGTGTTGCGTGTGTGTGTCACCATCTTTTTCCTCCCTCCCTCCCCTGTGTGCTAGGCGGCTGTACTCACTGTGGTCATCTTCGCTGTTGTTGGTGTTCGGGGTGGAGCAGAACATAAATCAACATTGGGAATATATACAGCTCGGGCTCCATGGCGGCGTGGTTCTCCCCTTAGTCTCCACAGGTGAGTCCTTTGACTTCTGAGATCTGTTTCAGCCAGGCTTTTAATGTTGTTGGTACTGCCCCGGAAAAGGTGGCTGATTGGGCTGTCATAATACAGTGAGCGGAACATTGGCTTCCGCCTGGCTGTAGGTGGTTACCGCTGTTGTGCCTGTTGATTCCGCCCTGGCGGTCGGTGTGTTAAAGTGGCTGTCTGTCTGAGCTCTTTCCGCCATGGTCATAATTTGATGGTATTTATCGCCAGCCTGTTGGCGGTATTACTGCCACTTTATCACCAACCACCAGGGTTGTAATGAGGGCCATAGTCTTTCAGTCTTTGGAAGGACTAAGTAAGAGGTCTCAATGAGTATGCTCATCGACCCTACCCACTAAAATCCCCTGGGTTGTCAGTATTGGGATGGAACTGGCCAATAGGGCATTCTGGCAGTGCTCGATGAGCTTGTCTGACAGATGCATGGGTGGGCCGGCGTTTTAGCTATTTGTGGCCTGTTTTATGGTTTGTGTATTTGTAAACAACACTATCACTCGCAAGGGTATCCTGCCACTTAACAGGTGTGCGTGCCTAGCCCTGCCTATGGTAGGTTGGTTAATTGAAAAGTCAGGTCATCAGCTTCCTTCAGAATTCAAGAGAGGAGGAAGCTCTGATGTGTAATAGGAGGTTGTTCAACACTTTAGGAGTAACAAAAGAGAAAATGTGTCCTCCTGATCTAGATCAGAATATGCTGAAGATGTGTGCAAGCAGAAGTCCTACAGAGTGGAGGTGTCTGGGTGGTTGATTGAAGGAGATGCAACTGCTCAGGTAAGTGGGTTCTAAGTTGTGTCATGCCTTGAATGTATGTGTAATGAGTTTGTTTTAGCATGTTTCTCTATTGTGAGCCAGTGTAGTTCCTACAGAGAGCTCACATCACACCATAGTCCCAGAGGTGTGGTGTGATGTGAGATCTTTGTGCGAAGTTAATGAGTTTGGCTACCAAATTCTGGATGGTTTGTAATCTTCTAGTGAGTTGCATGGTGTTACCGGTACTCCCGTAGTCCAATGCGTGATTGACCATTTTTCTAGTGTTGCTTTGGAGTCATTTGAATATCTTCCTCAACTTTTTCAGGGTGTGGAAGCAGGATGACGGTGCTGACTTGTATGGTCATGTCCAGTATGTAGGTATGCATGGTCAACTCCAGTTTGCTGTTGATGATTATTCTGAGGTTCCTGGCTTAGCTTTGGGTGTCAGTGTGGGTTCCAGGAAAGGATTAAAGTGGAAATGCAGTGACCAAAGGAAAGGAAGTTGAAGCCATGTGCATGGATGATTTTGGACAGAGGGATCATGTACATGAATTGGGTGAGGCTGAGCCATAAACCTTTAGGCACTTCGAAAATGAACAGATGAATTTTTGAGGAGTAAGGTGCCAGGCTGACACCTTGAGCCGATGTATGACCTTTTTTTTTTGCGACTTGCAAAAAGCGAGTCGCAAAACAAAACGTACAACAGTGTCAAGCCCACTGTTTGTGATTCGCAAATAGTTTGCAGGGGACCTGACTCATCAATATTCATGAGACAGGTCACAACTGTGACACATTTGTGAATGGCCGCACTCAGAGGCATGGTGGCCTTCTGGGGTACTTTGTACATCTGGCCCCTTGTGTTTTGTATGTCAAGAAGGTGCCCAATCAGATTGGGATGTGAGACTGTGTCAGATGCTGGAGGGAGGTCCAGAAGAATGAGGGCTGCCATGTCACCTCTATCATGGATCATGTGGATGTCTTGTATGGTGCTGATGGATGCTGTTTCTACACTGCAGTTGGGTCTGAATCTGGACTGTGGGTCAGGGAGGAGCTGGTGGTTACTGAGTGGGTCAGTGAGGCTTCAGTTGATTAGTTTCTTGTGGGCCTGTTTTTAATGCTGATTTCCCTGATATTTCCAGATACGTTGTCTGCAAAATGCACAAATGCATGCAGTCTCCCATACATTGAAAAACACATAGACAGTGTATCATTACAAGTTGAAAACTGCCTTGGTTGTAAATGTGGGCCACTTTTGTTTTCACGCCCGTGCCCTTTTTCTATCCAGGTCCAATCCTGGTCTTCATTCATTAATGACGCCCACGCCTTCAGGCATTGTTGGAGTATCTGTTTTCACAGAGTAAGATGGGCATAGTGTGAGATCATCCATGAATAGCCACTGCAAGTCTGAGTCTCTCTCCAGTACTGATGGTTGAAATTGCACTTTCTTCAAAGTTTATACACTTTGGGCCATATTTATGACCCGGTTTGTGTTGCTCTTGCACCCCACAACATGGTGCAAGAGCAACACAAACCTTACGTCATATTTTTGAAACAACGCCAAGCCACTTTGTGTGGCTTTGAATGGCTTAAAAAATCTGAAATAATGCAGCACAGCGCAAATCACTGCGATGCATTACTGTGTGCCAGGGAGGCATTCTATGAGCATTGAATGGGTGTTCCCACGCAACTTCCATGGTTTTGATTTATTTCCAGATTTATCAAACCTGGTAAACCTGGGAGTGCTCCAAACAGATACGCCTACCAGGGAGAGACATAACGAGGAGAAAAATATTTATTTATCCTTGTTTTTCCCCTTTCTGCAGCAAACTTAGAAAGAGGAAAAAGCCACTCAGGATTTTTTTTGTGCAGGATGGTGCTCATTCCTGCACACAAACAATCGTGCCTACAACACAGGCAGCCTTGCACCCTGATGCCAAGGGGCCTTTGCTGGCTCTAGGCTGCTAAAATGGCATCAATGCAAGAGAAAAGGACAGGAATGTGCGTATTGGATAAATATGGTGCATTCCTGCCCTTTCCCCGTGAAGCAGGACAGTGCAGCAAGGTGACTTGCTGAGCTGCCCTCTGCCACAAATGTCATAAATATGTCCCTGTGTGTCAGTTGCTCATGCCCACCCGTCGCCATCTTCATAGTGCCCTTGACAATACTTAAAGGGTGAGCAAACCTTTTCTCCTGCGAGAACTTCATCACCTACCCGCAGATCACTTTGATTTGCACTTTGTATCTGACAAGCTCATTATTCCTTTCTCTTCTCAGCTGACTTGCATTCAGATTTTGGAGTTGAGGTGACCACCAAAGATGATGTCTCTAGCCGGGCAGCGAAACAGTATCAAGATGGAGTGCAGTGTGCTTCGTTTCAGTAGCCCCCCTAGGAAGTTGGGTGCTGATCATTCAGAATCTTCAGTCTGTTCCACCCCAATCTGGAGATCTTTATTCAGCATCCACGGAAAATGTTCCTATTCACCATTTGCCTGGGGTTATCTGGGTGTGATCTTGTGATAGCTGACCCCTGAAGCTCTGAGGTTGTCTTAGAAATCTTACACATTGAATGGATGGACCACTCTCAGTTTCATTAATATTCCAAAGTCCTTACGGAGCCACTACATTCTTCATGTTTATATCATGCTTGTTTGAAGGATGTGGATGATTCTGTCTTGTCTCATAGTATTTCAAGCAAGTAGCTAAGGAAACCACCAGATACAGCCCTTCTGCAGAATGCAGAAATCTGCACCGGCGTTTGTCCACTGAATTGTTATTATATGAGCAGGCCCTGTTCCAGTTTTAGAAGTGAGAAAGTGAATTCACTTGTCTACATGCATACATATTTATTGTGAAAATGCGAATGTTCATGCGTGCCTTAAATTTGCACAGTCACATGTTTTAATCAATTTGCTATTTTGTTTTTATATAGCTGTTGAACATCACAAAGCGTTCCTATGATTGTACGTTTCCATATATTCTAAATTAATTCTCGTTTTGTTATTCCATGTTGTGCACTGCTCGTTTCCGAAGAACCTTTCTAGCAAAGTATAGTATGGTCCTGAGGTTGGCATTACCGAGATTTCTGTAGACAGTAGAGCCGGCTCTTGTTTGTATTAGTTGTATTTGTTCGCTATGGGCTTTTCAACTCTTTTGGCAAGATCTTTTCACCCGCTCATTAAGGCCTTTCTGTGGGTTTTGATTCTGTCACGTACACTTGTTTCCATTTACATACATTGAATAAAAAGTGTATAAATGTAGTAACAAAATGTATGGCTTTCACTGTATACTCCGACTGATCATGGGTGAATCTCTTGTCGAATGAAACAGTAATTGCCTTGCCTATTTTGAATGCTTGCTGGTTATTTTTGAATTAAACTCATGTTAGGCTTCTATGTGTTGTGTTTTTTTTATAGTTACTTGGCATAGTTGCCACCCACTTACAGTTTCGTCTGTGTGTATGTCCATCTGAGTAAACCACACTATTTCCCTTAAACAAGCTTTCATTTTCCTTACATAGGTGGACCAGATGTGCCATTGCTGCAGCCATTGCTAACTTTAAGCATTCCTCTTTGGCTGAACAACTTACAATTTCTTCTGCTGCATTGCCTTCAGGCATGCACTTTGGGCCACATGGTGAAGAAAGCCTTCATTGTTCACAGATATTTCATTCTCTTGCCTTCCATGAGCAGGTGGATGGAGCGACACATAGGGAGTCATTCTGACGCCGGCGGGCGGCGGGAGCCGCCCGCCTGGAGGGAACCGCCAGAATACCGCTGCGCGGTCAAAAGACTGCCGCAGGTATTCTGGGTTTCCCACTGGGCTGGCGGGCGACCGCCAAAAGGCCGCCCGCCAGCCCAGTGGGAAACACCCCTCCATGAGGATGCCGGCTCCGAATGGAGCCGGCGGAGTGGAGGATGTGCCACGGGTGCAGTGGCACCCGTCGCGTATTTCAGTGTCTGCAAAGCAGACACTGAAATACAAAGTGGGGCCCTCTTACGGGGGCCCCTGCAGTGCCCATGCCATTGGCATGGGCACAGCAGGGGTCCCCAGGGGCCCCACGACACCCCTCACCGCCATCCTGTTCCTGGCGGGCGGAACCGCCAGGAACAGGATGGCGGTGAGGGGGTCGGAATCCCCATGGCGGCGCAGCAAGCTGCGCCGCCATGGTGGATTCCCATGGGCAGCGGAAAGTCGGCGGTACACCGCCGACTTTCCGTTTCTGGCCGCGGCTGTACCGCCGCGGTCAGAATGCCCGGCGGAGCACCGCCAGCCTGTTGGCGGTGCTACCGCCGACCCCGGCCCCGGCGGTCCATGACCGCCGGGGTCAGAATGACCCCCATAGTCTGCTGGATTATCCAGTGTAGGACGGTCTGTTGCTATTCTTAGGGTCAGATAATGAGCAGAGCCCTGGAAAAGCAGTACCAGACGTTCACGATCAGTTATAAAACGGAATTCATACCTATATGAATAAAAGTGAACATGGACATAGCCTCACTTAGTAGTTAGTGCCTTCTTCTCAATCAGTGAGCAATTTTAGTCTGTTTCTGTTTGCGCTATGCTGGTAAACGCAATTGTGATCCACTGGTACTCTTGCACTATTACTGTGTATGAGCCGGTGTTTTGAAATGCTTGTTGAATAATTGAGGATGTTGTTACTTATATTCATGACTTCATTCAATCACAACGTGGTTCTCATGCACCATTTTGAAACACTACTGCTGACCCCACTTTGGGCCTCATTTACTAGAAAAGTGGCACAGTGTGATGCTGCGCCAAATTTGGCAGCGCCACGTTGCGTCACTTCAGAAATGCCAGGATGCGCCATATTTAATCCAGTACGGCACACTTCTGTGTTTTCCCTAGTGCTGGTGCTAAATTTAGCTGCCTAGCGCCAATGCAGGCACCCTTGCAGGGAATAATCTGTTTATGTGCAGGATGGTGGCCCTTCATGCACATAAACAATCAAAAATGGTAATTTGTCACTTCTATGTGTGCTGCAGAACACAGCACACATACAGGGAGTGCAGAATTATTAGGCAAGTTGTATTTTTGAGGATTAATTTTATTATTGAACAACAACCATGTTCTCAATGAACCCAAAAAACTCATTAATATCAAAGCTGAATATTTTTCGAAGTAATTTTTAGTTTGTTTTTAGTTTTAGCTATGTTAGGGGGATATCTGTGTGTGCAGGTGACTATTACTGTGCATAATTATTAGGCAACTTAACAAAAAAAAATATATACCCATTTCAATTATTTATTATTACCAGTGAAACCAATATAACATCTCAACATTCACAAATATACATTTCTGACATTCAAAAACAAAACAAAAACAAATCAGTGACCAATATAGCCACCTTTCTTTGCAAGGACACTCAAAAGCCTGCCATCCATGGATTCTGTCAGTGTTTTGATCTGTTCACCATCAACATTGCGTGCAGCAGCAACCACAGCCTCCCAGACACTGTTCAGAGAGGTGTACTGTTTTCCCTCCTTGTAAATCTCACATTTGATGATGGACCACAGGTTCTCAATGGGGTTCAGATCAGGTGAACAAGGAGGCCATGTCATTAGATTTCCTTCTTTTATACCCTTTCTTGCCAGCCACGCTGTGGAGTACTTGGACGCGTGTGATGGAGCATTGTCCTGCTTGAAAATCATGTTTTTCTTGAAGGATGCAGACTTCTTCCTGTACCACTGCTTGAAGAAGGTGTCTTCCAGGAACTGGCAGTAGGACTGGGAGTTGAGCTTGACTCCATCCTCAACCCGAAAAGGCCCCACAAGCTCATCTTTGATGATACCAGCCCAAACCAGTACTCCACCTCCACCTTGCTGGCGTCTGAGTCGGACTGGAGCTCTCTGCCCTTTACCAATCCAGCCACGGGCCCATCCATCTGGCCCATCAAGACTCACTCTCATTTCATCAGTCCATAAAACCATAGAAAAATCAGTCTTGAGATATTTCTTGGCCCAGTCTTGACGTTTCAGCTTGTGTGTCTTGTTCAGTGGTGGTCGTCTTTCAGCCTTTCTTACCTTGGCCATGTCTCTGAGTATTGCACACCTTGTGCTTTTGGGCACTCCAGTGTTGTTGCAGCTCTGAAATATGGCCAAACTGGTGGCAAGTGGCATCGTGGCAGCTGCACGCTTGACTTTTCTCAGTTCATGGGCAGTTATTTTGCGCCTTGGTTTTTCCACACGCTTCTTGCGACCCTGTTGACTATTTTGAATGAAACGCTTGATTGTTCGATGATCACGCTTCAGAAGCTTTGCAATTTTAAGAGTGCTGCATCCCTCTGCAAGATATCTCACTATTTTTGACTTTTCTGAGCCTGTCAAGTCCTTCTTTTGACCCATTTTGCCAAAGGAAAGGAGGTTGCCTAATAATTATGCACATCTGATATAGGGTGTTGATGTCATTAGACCACACCCCTTCTCATTACAGAGATGCACATCACCTAATATGCTTAATTGGTAGTAGGCTTTCGAGCCTATACAGCTTGGAGTAAGACAACATGCATAAAGAGGATGATGTGGTCAAAATACTCATTTGCCTAATAATTCTGCACTCCCTGTAGAAGTAGCAAATCATCATTATTTAATGATTGTTTATGTGGAGGAAGGGGCACCTTCCTGCACATAAACAATCATGACATTTTGCTCTTTCCATGTGCCCATAGCAACACCGATTGCACGCCCATTTCAAGCTAAGTGATGTGTATAAAGAGGCCATATTCACAAGGTGGTGTTAGGTCACAAAAAGTGGCTTAAAGCCGCCTTGTAAATATGGCACAATACATTTGCGCCACCGGAGTGTCACTAAAAGTGACACTCCGATGGCGCAAGGTCCTCCTAAATGAGGCCCTTTGTTTCTTGTATCACCATAAGCCTATGTTGGTGAAAAAGTTGAAATGTAACAACTGAGCTTATCCAGTATCAGTCGGTGATATCCAGCCCAGAATTCAAAGCTAAGGGTGCCACTCAGGTCAGCAAAGATGTTGCTCATTATAGAAGTGATGTGACACTCTCTTTTAATAGTGGCTTTATGTAGCCTCATATTCTCACTGCATTTGATTGCTTTGCCATGATTGCTACGACCAAGGGTGACTCCTTAGGCTTGACTCCTGGTGCCTTTCTTGATAATGTACATTTGCAACTGTCGGCCTTAACTCAGGGCCTGGAAAGCGAAACTGGCTTTATTTTTTTATCCATACGAAACTCAGTGTTAGAGGCTTCACTTTCAAGTACCCTAAGCAGGACAATAGGTGGTAGTAATCAAAGGTGCAGCAAAGGGCCCTGCATTCCCTGTGGTGCAGTGGGAGGGACTATTCAGCCCAAGTAAAATTAATCGTTGTGCTTTGTGACATAAGAGAGACTCAGGGGCCGCTCATCACATTATGAAGAGGGGGGCCCATCATTTTCACTCGTGCCACTGTGTGTGGAGAGGGTGCAGTAGATTTGTTCTTTGCTTCGTCTTTTCTCTGATGTCTCTTCAACCTCAATTTCAGCTTCAAATGTATAAAGAGACCGTGACACTGTAAGGAAAAAGCCAGTGCTTAATTTGAGCCACTGGCACTCATTTTTAGTGAAAGCCCTCATTTTCCTAAGCAGACTTTGATCAAGAGCAAGAGAGAGAAAAACACAAAATGAGAAGAGAAAGAGACAGACTGAAAAACAATAGCAAAGGGAAAAAAGGGATGAAACAGAACCTGTAAGAGAAAGATGAAGAGATGGGGAGTGTCTGGGGTTAATTAAAGATGCATGGCGTGAAATCAACACTATACAGCCTTGGTATCTGGCACACCAGCCATCAATAGCACCAGCTGCTGATACTCAGCAAAACATCGGGCTGGGGCACTTATTCTTTTACAAATTAAGCACTGAAGAAAGCTAATGGGGTGGCTTCCTGGTTTGCATGGGTAGGAATAACACCAATTTAATGTGGTTAACATGCAACATTTTGTGCATTTTTAGTCATAAAACAGTGTCATTATTGCGACCCAGACTTAACTCCTTGTCTGTTTTCTTCATCCCTCTCCTATCAAACACTAGTTTGTCCATATGTATAAACAGGATATGCCTATCCTAATTTAAACTAAAAAATAAATAATGTGGCCCTTCTACATTGATCCGTACCCCCATGCTACACTCTTCTTCTGGTGCCAAAACATGGGGAGACCAGCTAAAGCTGCTGACTCCCTGTTTTTAATGCAACACATCGGCCGAGACATGCCTTTTCTTGGCAGTGCGCTTTTTCCAGTTTTTTCTCTATTTTTACCTTCCACCCCTGCTGAGCAATGGTTAACATTAAGTGTTTTTTGTATTCATACATTCCACTTCTTATAAGCAAGGTGTTAGTGTTAGTTTCTATGTGCAGGGCGACTGAAATTATGCGATTCTGTTGCTGAGACGTTTTCTGCAAAATGATAGAGTAGCCACATCTGCCGAATAATCCACGTTCAGCCACTTAAAATGGATTTTAACAAAACAACTTTGTTTCTAGCTCAAATTAATCTAGAGTTAACAATAATACGTAAATACATTTTGCTGCACAGTGGAAGGCTCTTCACAACGATGAATGACTTATCACCTTTTAGTTGCTTATACTGTATACTGAAATGCCATGTGCCCAGCAAGAATCTCTGTGCCTTCAGCAGATCGACCGATTCATTGTCTATTTTCCCTGCCCGGGACTGGCATACCTTGCAGGCGGTCCTGTCAGCGGAACCCAAGGACCTGATGGCCCAGTGATTGACAGGCTGCCCTGTTGTGGATTTCCCTACAGTTCACAAACCTCTAAATGGGGTAGGGAACCGCAAGATTGAAAGCCGAGGCATCTGTTGCCTTTTGATCGATGCCCTGCAGCCAGCAGCCTTCAAATACATCCTAAATTTAATCTTGCTATCACTTCACCGTGGACACTAAGCTGGTCTGAAATTGGGTTAAATAGAAGAGTGTTCTCTGATTGGTGGATCCGAGCCATTTCAAGTGGGTGACATTGAAGGCATTCACGTTTTGGTCGGGTAAGAGGCGAAGGCTATGTCTCAGTTGTCCAATCTACGAAGCTGGTAATGCTAAGATGTGGGCTATACTCATAGTGTTAAATGATGTAGGACAGCGATTTCTAACCCAGGGGTCTATGTATCTCCCTTGGTCCACAACGTCTACTCGGGAAGGCCACAAAAGTTTAGCAAATCAAATAATATTAGATTAGTTAAGAATACATTCATAATAGAGCAACATTGGAAAGAGAAAATTTTAAAACGCTCTGTAAATGTAAAATAATTTGAAATTAGGGGCTAAAGACCTAGTTGGTATTCTAATCTTTTGATGGCCCCAGTCGAAGCAGTGTTAAGTCCCCACAACAAGAGAGGATGCATTAAGAGCAAAAAACAAGATAAAGGGATAGATATGCTTGAGTCTTGTGTATTGCTTGTCTTTTAGAAATAAAACTACATTTTGAAAGTTCCAACCTTCACATTAAAATTACAATCTTATTTTGTCATATTTTGTATTAAACTATTTCATGGTTTGTGCATTTGATGTTTACTTGCTTCTATACTTTTGGGTACTATTTTGAGTTTTAAGCCATAGACATTGCTTAGGTAGGTATCCCCAGCTTTTAGTAGTGATCGAGTGGCACTTTTCAGAAGTCAAAAGGTTAATACATTCTGCTGTGGGGAAACTAGTCAATTTCCTACACGGAATGCATATACATTTGTATCATGTATGGGTATTTAGTATACAATTTTATTGTAAAATATGTCATTACTACTTATTTATTGCAGAGTGGGCTGTCATTTGTGGGCATTGTGTTTGCAGGAAATGAGGGCCCCTTCACTCAGTAGCATACTCAGAAAAGGAACGATTTTTCCAAAAACACCAGTACATAGACAAATTAACAAAAAAAAAAACGATTTTATCACTTTCTGTAGATTTGCATGGTCCATAACACCACAAAGCAAGAGCAGAATTTCATTCCAAAGTTTGGACTCGAGAATTCGAAATAGCGCTTCAGTCACATATCACCTGCTTCACATGGGGAACTTTGAAAAGGGAAAGGGTGGCATGCCTCAGAAGCCTTCGGAACCATAGGAAATCAGTCAATTTTTCAAAAAACGGCAAATCTCTTTAATAAACTATTTGACAGACTGTCCTCATGGACAGAATACAGTGATAGGGTTAAGTGCTGGGTGGTGCACATGCAGTGCCAAGTGGGTGGCAGCCTCACTGGATAGTACTCAAAGGTGGAGTGCAGTGCCCAGATATCTTGCACTGAAAAACTATGCAGGACTAAGCTGCAGTGTCCCAGTATGGGGCGTGGTGTAGTAGGGTTGAGAAAGTGATATTGGTGGCTACACTGCTTACAACTGACGTAGATTCCAATGCTGGGAATGCAGTATCCAGTGGCTAAATTGCAGTGCCGATCAGCTAATGGTGAAGGTGCAGTGCATCTTTGTCTGCAATTTCACGTGTCGGGATGTGCAGAACTCAGTACTAGGAGTGCAGTGCACAATGCCCAGTAGTAGATTTAACTCATCGGAGGTGATGTCCATATCAGTGGTAAGAGTGCCGGGAGCAGTAACTAAAGCACGAAATCCAGTGATGCATTGTTGCTACCAACTGTTTGGGCAGCAGAAGCCAGTGGTGCAGAACTGAAACACCCTCGTTATTCGAGGGAGTTTGTTGTGAAATCGGACCCAGTGGTTTGGATACAGAGCCGAGTGGTGGGGACGTGGAGTAACCAGCAGTGCGAGTGAAGGCCCCCTCGGTGGGCCTCAGCACCCTGTGCTAAAGTGCAGTGCCCAGTGTTGGATGCCAGTGATACACCAACCAGTCGAGGGCACTTGGTGGTGGGTGTAACGCGTTCATTGGTGAATATGGAAGGCCAAGGTGGGAGCCCAGTATTGGAGGAGCAATGCCGTGATGAGGGGAAGGGGCACGAGGAACCCCGGCTCTCCCTGCGTGGGCCTCTCCTCGTGGTGTGGCTGGATATCCTGCCTGTGCAGCAGTGCTCTGGCCTCGCCCTAATTCCTCCCAGATGTTGTGCTGACACAAGACCCTTTATTCTGGAATGTAATGCCTGGGGGCAAGAAAAACCCTTTCCCTGGACCGGAACCCCGGAATGGTGGGTGCGGGGTCTAGCGGAGCGTGTGTGCAACACTCACAACAGTGTGAAAGAAAGCTTGTGTGCTGTCTATCTGGGGAAATACTTATACCTCTTAGTCGTGCTAACAAAGCAACCTTTTATTGTAGTGCATTGTGTACGACTTATTGGCGGAACGGATGCGCATGCATGAGAGTGCTTTATGGAGAGAGAAAGGGACTCTAGAGAAAGTACGTAGCCCTAAAGCGAGCGACGGGATTGGTGATGGAGAGACACTACTGAAAAGGAGCTCTATCTATGCACCGCCGTTTTATAGACAGACAATGGAGCTCTAGCGCACAACAGAAAAGGCACTGTGTAGACACAACAGAAGTGGCGCTCTAGAGACAAAACAAAACAGGCACTATAGACCCAACGGCAGAGGTGGTGGAAGACACAACAGAAGAGACGCAATAAGACACAATAGGTGCACTGAAGCCACATCAGAAAAGGCACTCTATAAACACAAGAGAAGAGGCGCTTTCAGATACAAACGAGGTGCTCTATAGACCGAAAAGAATGGTGCTCTAGGCAAAAACAACAGAGGCACTCTATAGACACACCAGAAGAGGTTCGGAGTAGACACAATAGAAGAGGTGCGCTGAAGATACAACGTAAGAGACGCTCTATCGTCACAACTGAAGAGGCAATCTTTAGATGCAAGAGGACTGCTCTATAGATCGAGAATGGAGCTCCAGCGCCACAACAGGACAGGTACTCTGTCGACACAACAGAAGAGGCACTTTTAAGATACAAACGAGGTGCTCTATAGATACAACAGAGCAGGGACTCTGTAGACAGAAGAGAATCGTGCTCCAGGGAAGCAACAATAGAGCCGATCTATCGACACAACCGAAGAGACGTGCTGTAGACACAATAGAAGAGGTGGGCTGAAGACACAACAGAAGCAATGCGCTAAAGACACAACAGATGTGGTGCTCTATAGGTACAGCAGAAGCATCATGCTAAAGACACAACATATGAGGCACTCTATAGATACAACAGAAGAGGCATGCTAAAGACCAAACAGAAGAGGTGTTTTATGAACCCAACAGAAGAGGCGCTTTTAAGATACAAACAAGGATACACTATGGATACAACAGAAGAGGGGCTCTATAGTGTCAACAGAATATGCCTCTATAGACAGAAGAGAATGGTGCCCTTGAAAGACCACACTAGAGGTGCTCTATAGACAAGACAGAAGAGGAGCTCTTTAGTTTCAAGTGATGCTCTCTGTAGACACAACAGAAGAGGTGGCTCTTTAGATCCAAGAGAGGTGCTCTCTCAACACAACAGAATAGATGCTCTATGGACACAACAGAAAAGGTGCTTTATAAACACGAAAGAAGCCACTCTTTGAATGCAAGAGGACTGCTCTGTAGACAGAAGAGAAGTAAAGTACAGCAACACGCCCGAAGAGGCACTCTATAGACTCAACAGAAGAGATGCTCTATCCACAGAAACAAATGGAGCTCTAAAGAGACAACAGAAGAGGTGCTCTACATACACAACTGAAGACATGTTCTTTAGAAGCAAATGAGATGCTCTATAGACACAACAGAAGAGGCGCTCTTTAGAAGCAAGCGAGGTGCTGTATACACAACAGAAGATGCATTCTTCAGAAGCAAGCGAGATGCGAGATGGATACAACAGACGAGGTGCTCTTTAGAAGCAAGTGAGGTGCTCTATAGACACAACAGAAGAGGCGCTCTTTAGAAGAAAATGAGGTGCTTTATACACAAAAGAAGAGGCATTCTTCAGAAGCAAGCGAGATGCTCGATGGATACAACAGAAGAGTTGCTCTTTAGAAGTAAGCGAGGTGCTGTATATACACAACAGAAGAGGCGCTCCTTAAAATCAGTGCAAGCTTCTCTATAGACACAACAGAAGAGTCAGTCTTTTAATGCAAGAGGACTGCTCTGTAAAGAGAATTTAACTATAGAGACACAGCAGAAAAGGTACTCTATAGACTCAACAGAAGAGGCTCTCTACAGACACAATAAAAGAGGCACTCTTTAGAAGCAAGCAAGGCGGTCTATAGACACAGCCAAAGAAGCACTCTTTAGATGCAGGAGGAGCACTCTATAGACAGAAGAGGATGGACCTATAGAGACACAATAGATGAGGCACTTTAAAGACTCACAGAAGAGATGCTTTATAGACAGAAGAGAATGGACCTATAGAGACACAACAGACAAGGCACTCTAAAGACTCACCAAAGAGATGCTTTATAGACACAAGACTAGTAGTAAACAAGACCTTTTTAGTCTGTGTCACTGGAGTAAGGCCTACAGGCTCACTTGCCTTTGTAAAGGTTCCACAGTGTGCTTAGCTCACCCTTGGCCTACATCATGTAGAGGTGGAGTGCTGCATTGCACAGGAGTGTTGACTGCATTAGCTGTATGTGTGCCTGGGAAGAGTGTAGTACAAGTATGGAACAGTACTATGCAGTACACGTGTGGTTAGTGCATGTGCTGGCTGTATGTATGCCTAGGAGGAATACATTACATGAGATATAGGGCTGTGTAGTGCATGCACAGGGACCGCATGAGCTGGGTGTATGTGTACTTGTGTGAAGTACAATACTTGAAGGGGTAAAGAGTTAGGGAGCCTGCACATAGTGAGTGTGTTTGCTGACAGTGTTTGTGTTTTGAAATATCACACCCTGGTTAAAGACAGAAAAGCTTCAGTGCTGAACAGTGCACACAGACTGAGTGTGTGTGTTGAACCGATATGTACATATGAGGGTACAATTCATAGACGTATTAGTGCTGGAAAGAAAGTGTGCTATGAATGTGTACTGAGTGCAAGTGTGCCAGCAAAGGTACATTGTATAGAGGACCCTGGTTTCAAGTTTGGGAAGCCCAGGCCTGCCGGGTAAAGACATGAGAAGGTGAGAAATCCTCCCAGACAGATTTGTGTATTACTGCATTCCTGTAAGTGGGAGGGGAACACAATGGAGGGAAGGAAGAGACTTCCTTTACACTTCAAAAGGCTGCTTTTTAATTTAGTGATGGAACACAAGCAAGGGGCATGGATACATCTCAAGAAGGAAGATGGGGCCGATAAGAGAATCATAAAGAGTAGGTCTGTGGGTCTGGGATTATCCCTTTGATGCACATACCACTGTGGCGGACATTTAGGTGTAAACTCTGGTCACTCCCATGAATTATGTTGTGGACAATCAGCGTTGGAGCTGTACCTGCCATGACAGACCTCTTTCATGAAGGACAATTAAAAGAAGAAGTGCCCACTTCAAAAGAAGCAGAACCCCATCAGAAAACGTCAAAGACCAATACTCTATATTATATTGGGTGTCTGCAAAGGGACTACAAGAAGGGGAGGTTGGCTCCCAAAAAATCTGTCATCTATCAAGCAGCCAGACTGTGTGTGTGAGAAGAGGAAGCTCTACAAGACGTCTGCCTGTGACCAGCCTGCTTGTCTCCCTGCTGGGTGAGGGACATCATTCAGGACACCAATATCAACTGCCTTGGAGCCTTGAGCATCATTGCCTCTCTGCTTGCCATGATCAGTGTGCCCTGTGAGGGATAGGAGAGCTTCGGATGGAGCAAGGTCCAGTGGAGAGCCCAGCAGGAGGATTCTCTGAGTGAGGTGTGAGGCTGGGCACTGATCGGATCATAGCCCATGTGCAGTATTGGCTCTGCGATCCTTATTTGCAAGGAGAGGCCTGTGTTGTCCTGCGTCATGTTGGAAGTGATGGGCTGGAAGCACCAAGCCGTACTGCCAAGCCGTGGTGACCTCATATGCCAGAGGAATCCACCGGTGAACTGAGTTTGGGCCAGGTGTGCAGGACCTGTGACTGCTAAGTTTGGCGGCCCCGTAAGCCAAAAGGGACTGCTGTAGTGAGTGTGATCACATAAGTAAAGGCTAACACTGAGAGACAAGCACAGAAGGGATTGCTTGGCTTATTGTAGGCCGGCCCCAGAATATCAGTAGTTAAAGGCTTCAAGCAACACGATTGGGGCCCAGTAGCCCCTCTGTGGCCCCTGGTCCTCTAA